>NC_139165.1:33906755-34526137 GCF_965202585.1 Thalia democratica | reverse complement strand
TAACCAACTAAGCTCTGAAAAACAAAACTCATGTAAACAAATTCAGACAAACAGCTAAGTTGTTGAACTAAACTGTAATGTTTAAACTGTACTTTTTTATGAATTTTTATAATTATGACGTATATAATCTACTAAAAACAAAATAATGAAGATTCTTAAAATTATTTTAGAGATTCAACAAAAGGTTTTAAGCACTTATTTTTACAAAAAACTGACTGATTTTGTCTTTAATAACTAAATCTTTATTTAGAATTAAATTCACATCTCAATTTGATCTTAATTAAAAAAATTTCATGCATTTGAACTGACAAAAACTGAGATTCTCAAATTTTTAAACATAAAAACTGATTTAGCCTGACGTTTTTCAACTTTTTTCAAAAAAACTGATTTAGCCTGATTTAGCCTGACTTAGCCTGACGCGCACGAACCCTGTTATTAGGCCCAGAGATCCAGGGCATTAAACCGAAATGGCAGTTGGGTACTTTCAACTATTTTGTTTTGTTTTATAACGTATCTTATGTTCAAATTTTTACTTTCAGCTTCTGCTTGTTTTTGTTTTAGTTCAAATCTCAATTTTCTAAAATGTTCCATCTCTGATTTTTTTCGATCAATATTAATGTAGATACTAATTTGTTTTCCCAGATCTATTACTATAATTAAAAAATATTTTATAACTATTTTAAATAGAGCTACCCTATATAAATTTAACTTAAGTACAGAAATGAGTATAGCTATTCAAATTTGTATCATGTATGTTTTTTTTAAAGTTTACCAAAAAATATTTTGATAAATGTTGTCAATTCTTTTAATCAAAAGTTACAAATGCTACAGATAAACGAGTCAATTGAAAAACTTGAAAACAACTTAAATTTCAATGTAATATAAATAAATTTAAAATTACTTTTTGCCTATTTCAAAAACTGATATTTATATGATTGTAACATATAATTCTTTTACTATAAAAATAAAACATACGCTTTTAAGAACTTTTTTCTTCTCTCAAATTTAAAGTACCGAGTCGTAACCCAACGTAAAACCAACACAGTTAATCAGTAAAATAACATCACAAAATTATCTTATATCTTCAAACACACGTCTTATTAACTGTAACACTTACTTTAACACAGTAGCGTTCCTTCTTATTTATGCAAAGCATCTAGCTAGTAATGACTGCAGTGAACACATCTGCTTGCAGTTTTGAGAATTTATTTAGCTGCAGAGTTTCCTGTAAGGTGGGTTAAGGTTGTGACATTTAGTTCATGAGGTATAAATGAAACCATGCTAGGTTTTTGTTTTCTCACAAAAAGTTTTTATATTTAGCTTCAATGTCATGCTTAGACAACCTACAACACATGCGGATGTAGATTATTTTTCATTTCGTTATGGTAAAGTAAATATAACTTTTGTAATTTTTATAATTTATGAACATAGACACATAAGTATAACACCTTTTAGTTTTAAAGCAATGTAAAACTTCAAACATAAATGCTTATATCAGTTTGCTAATGAAATATAATTAGGAAAAACTTTAAAAAGTATACACAACCCAAGGTAATTTCCAACTTTATTGCCTTATTCTTTTATGTAATGATGTCATTGTAGAAGATGCTTACAGCTTCTTTTTAAATATAAAATTTTGCAGGTCGATTTCTTTTATCTTGATGCTTAAGAACATTTATTGGTTATAAATGTATATTTTGTTGATGTACGAAATACTTAGTCGAAAC
Organism: Thalia democratica; assembly: GCF_965202585.1. Lineage (NCBI taxonomy): Eukaryota > Metazoa > Chordata > Thaliacea > Salpida > Salpidae > Thalia > Thalia democratica. The sequence goes on along the minus strand of NC_139165.1, from coordinate 34,524,410 downwards.
TTTAACACTACGTCACAACCTTAGTCTGGTGCACATAACAGAAATCTTCTTTACGAGAGACATCTTGATTTTTTATAGTGTAACAACTAACTAGTAGTAACTCATTGAAGCGCAACGCTTTTCCTCGTTATCGTATGTTTTCATTTTACATAACAATTTTTTATTAAACTTTTGACAATTAAGACAATGTAAGAAACTAACTAAACTTTTACAAGCTATATATTTTACATAGAAAATACATATCAGAAAAAAAAATTGTTAGATACGACTTTTTTCACGAATTTCACTATAAAAATTTGAGTTGAAATAAAAGAAAAATAATCAGAACTTAAACAGCTATATATGAAAAACTAAACTTAAATAAACATTAAAAAATGTTTGAGTATTATTTAAAAAAACCTAAACTAAATAAGTGAAAAAAAAAGTGATTCTTGTGAACTTTTGACATCCACCCTATGCAAAGATTTTAGATGATTTAAAGAAATTTTTACTTTGGCGAAGTTTGCTTTTTTTTTTAAACCACCCCAATGCAAATTGTATGGGACCCAAAAAATGCAACCTTTGAGTTTATAGCTCGATTTTCTTTTACATGGGGCCACAATTATTACATTTAAACATTAAACACAAATTAAGACATTAAAATATATTTTTATGGAGGCAATTCTAAATTTTATACATTGTTGTTTTTAGTAAGTTTTCTTGAACTTACAGTTTTTTTTAAATTAAGAAGTGCCAGCATAAAACTTGCCTTTAAAATGACTTTAGTTGTGCACAGTGAATTTGAGATAAAAATTTCAACTTAAAAACCTAAGTTCTAATATTTTAGGTCCCACTCAGTTTGCATTGGATGGTTTTAGAAAATCGAATTTTGCAAAATGAAAGTTACTTCTAATCATCTAAAATTTTGCATAAGGTGTTTTTGTTGGATTGGCCAAAGGTAATAAAATAGCTGAAAACTCAAAAAACCTAATGTACAATACTTCACGTGTCAAACCAAAAACATTTAGTAGATGCAAGAACTGAGTTACTAAAACCTTTAATGTTTGAGGACCAAGTTTAAAATCAAGACAAAATAAAACTTACTAATTTTAAATAAACTGGCACTCACTTTTCTAGCCGTCTTTTAATTGACCTTTCAACTTCTTTTTTCATGATTAAGAACCGATTTCTTTTTTCTTTTGTGTTTGGTGAATGCTTTCAAGTCGCAAAACGTCTGTTTTTCCCTTAATTATATACAAATTACTCATGTGCAAGTTTTACAGCTTCTATTTAATTTTATAAAGAAATATTTAAAACAAAACAAGCAGTTACATTTTTTATGCTTTTAAACAACAAATAACTTTTAAAGCGTTTTAAGCAAATAGTATTTACTTAAAAACTTTTGTTTATATATGTTGTGTTAATATGAAGCGAAGAATGCTTAGTAATCTACTTTAAAAAAAAACATCTTGCTTAATTTAATCCAATGAAGAGAAAAATATACAGAAAATGAGTCTATCACGTGACCGTAGGTTCATATTGACCTTGCACTCCTTTATTAACACTTTAAAAGATAAGTCAAGGTTAAATCAAGTAATAGAGGTCAGCACTCTTTAAGCTGGCAAGTAATGCGATGAGATTACTGCGATGGTTTGTTGTGCGCGTGATATAATCGAGTAATTTTTAATGCCAAAATACAAATTTAAAACTGAATACTACTAAAATCTTTACAGTTGACAAAACAAGATTAACCGCAAGTCGGTAATTTAATTTTTTCAAACCTAAACAATTTAATTATTTACATTTGTCACTGTCTTAAATTTTATTTTATTTGTCTTCATAAAATGGGCCACCCAGAGTTTTTTCTTAGCTACACGTCTATCATTCTTATGATTATAAATAAAATCACTCATGTTTAAATCTTAGAGCGAATATTTAAATTTTGATAAAATAATTGAATTTTAACAAGTAGTTGTACTTTTAAGGTTATAGATCAGGGGTCGGCAGGCAGTTAGTGCTCGCGGGCCAATTTTCAAGTTTCAAAAAACTTCGCAGGCTGCAGTTTTAGTTTTATTTACATTTAAACAACCTTCTGGTTTTAGTTTTAGTCACACTTTTAGTTAACTTTTATTAAGTTTATTATTTGGATTTACTTTTACTTTTACATAGACTATTTATTAAAAAAAAAAGGATTTACATTTACATTGACTAATAAACTTAATTCTTAATAAACTATGTACTACTTTTTCCAGTTAATAGTTTAACTTAATATTTACTTAACTTTTTATAAAAACCAAGCTTGAATTACTTTATGAGTGACTTTTATACATTTTTTTTTATGTTATCAACTAATTTTTTATATAAAAAATTGTTAATTATTGAAAATAAATTTTAAGTTTTGAAAAATTTGCTCTCTTTTAAAAATTCAGAAATTAGTTTACATAAAAATAAAACCTATTTGTACTGAAGAAACCTAAAACATTTTTTTTACATAATTATTGCTCAAATACTTTATTACTAATTAACTAGTCTTTTACATAGTTGTCACTTTAACAGCGAAAATGTTTGAGTTATATAAAACCAGTCTAAGTTTACTAAAAGTTAAAAAAGCTTAAAAATTGCTGTTAATCAAGCTTAAATAATTAACTAAAATATTATCATTTCATAAAATTAAAATACATGTACAAAATATGTACGTAGCCTAGAATATATTACAATAAATAAACTACACTACAGTCATAAAACTATTATGAGTATTGACAGATTTACTAAAAGTACTTGAAAAATAAATTTCACACAGACCTGAGTTTTCAACAATGTCTTAAACAGGTTTAATTTAGTCTGAGTACACAAAATTTAAAACTAGGCATTTTTTTTGCAACCCTGTTTACTTTAAACTGGGTTGCAACCTGTAAACTTTGTTATAAACAGGGTTGCAAAAAAAATGCCTAGTTTTAAATTTTGTGTACTCAGACTAAATTAAACCTGTTTAAGACATTGTTGAAAACTCAGGTCTGTGTGAAATTTATTTTTCAAGTACTTTTAGTAAATCTGTCAATACTCATAATAGTTTTATGACTGTAGTGTAGTTTATTTATTGTAATATATTCTAGGCTACGTACATATTTTGTACATGTATTTTAATTTTATGAAATGATAATATTTTAGTTAATTATTTAAGCTTGATTAACAGCAATTTTTAAGCTTTTTTAACTTTTAGTAAACTTAGACTGGTTTTATATAACTCAAACATTTTCGCTGTTAAAGTGACAACTATGTAAAAGACTAGTTAATTAGTAATAAAGTATTTGAGCAATAATTATGTAAAAAAAATGTTTTAGGTTTCTTCAGTACAAATAGGTTTTATTTTTATGTAAACTAATTTCTGAATTTTTAAAAGAGAGCAAATTTTTCAAAACTTAAAATTTATTTTCAATAATTAACAATTTTTTATATAAAAAATTAGTTGATAACATAAAAAAAAATGTATAAAAGTCACTCATAAAGTAATTCAAGCTTGGTTTTTATAAAAAGTTAAGTAAATATTAAGTTAAACTATTAACTGGAAAAAGTAGTACATAGTTTATTAAGAATTAAGTTTATTAGTCAATGTAAATGTAAATCCTTTTTTTTTTAATAAATAGTCTATGTAAAAGTAAAAGTAAATCCAAATAATAAACTTAATAAAAGTTAACTAAAAGTGTGACTAAAACTAAAACCAGAAGGTTGTTTAAATGTAAATAAAACTAAAACTGCAGCCTGCGAAGTTTTTTGAAACTTGAAAATTGGCCCGCGAGCACTAACTGCCTGCCGACCCCTGATCTATAACCTTAAAAGTACAACTACTTGTTAAAATTCAATTATTTTATCAAAATTTAAATATTCGCTCTAAGATTTAAACATGAGTGATTTTATTTATAATCATAAGAATGATAGACGTGTAGCTAAGAAAAAACTCTGGGTGGCCCATTTTATGAAGACAAATAAAATAAAATTTAAGACAGTGACAAATGTAAATAATTAAATTGTTTAGGTTTGAAAAAATTAAATTACCGACTTGCGGTTAATCTTGTTTTGTCAACTGTAAAGATTTTAGTAGTATTCAGTTTTAAATTTGTATTTTGGCATTAAAAATTACTCGATTATATCACGCGCACAACAAACCATCGCAGTAATCTCATCGCATTACTTGCCAGCTTAAAGAGTGCTGACCTCTATTACTTGATTTAACCTTGACTTATCTTTTAAAGTGTTAATAAAGGAGTGCAAGGTCAATATGAACCTACGGTCACGTGATAGACTCATTTTCTGTATATTTTTCTCTTCATTGGATTAAATTAAGCAAGATGTTTTTTTTTAAAGTAGATTACTAAGCATTCTTCGCTTCATATTAACACAACATATATAAACAAAAGTTTTTAAGTAAATACTATTTGCTTAAAACGCTTTAAAAGTTATTTGTTGTTTAAAAGCATAAAAAATGTAACTGCTTGTTTTGTTTTAAATATTTCTTTATAAAATTAAATAGAAGCTGTAAAACTTGCACATGAGTAATTTGTATATAATTAAGGGAAAAACAGACGTTTTGCGACTTGAAAGCATTCACCAAACACAAAAGAAAAAAGAAATCGGTTCTTAATCATGAAAAAAGAAGTTGAAAGGTCAATTAAAAGACGGCTAGAAAAGTGAGTGCCAGTTTATTTAAAATTAGTAAGTTTTATTTTGTCTTGATTTTAAACTTGGTCCTCAAACATTAAAGGTTTTAGTAACTCAGTTCTTGCATCTACTAAATGTTTTTGGTTTGACACGTGAAGTATTGTACATTAGGTTTTTTGAGTTTTCAGCTATTTTATTACCTTTGGCCAATCCAACAAAAACACCTTATGCAAAATTTTAGATGATTAGAAGTAACTTTCATTTTGCAAAATTCGATTTTCTAAAACCATCCAATGCAAACTGAGTGGGACCTAAAATATTAGACCTTAGGTTTTTAAGTTGAAATTTTTATCTCAAATTCACTGTGCACAACTAAAGTCATTTTAAAGGCAAGTTTTATGCTGGCACTTCTTAATTTAAAAAAAACTGTAAGTTCAAGAAAACTTACTAAAAACAACAATGTATAAAATTTAGAATTGCCTCCATAAAAATATATTTTAATGTCTTAATTTGTGTTTAAGTTTAAATGTAATAATTGTGGCCCCATGTAAAAGAAAATCGAGCTATAAACTCAAAGGTTGCATTTTTTGGGTCCCATACAATTTGCATTGGGGTGGTTTAAAAAAAAAAGCAAACTTCGCCAAAGTAAAAATTTCTTTAAATCATCTAAAATCTTTGCATAGGGTGGATGTCAAAAGTTCACAAGAATCACTTTTTTTTTCACTTATTTAGTTTAGGTTTTTTTAAATAATACTCAAACATTTTTTAATGTTTATTTAAGTTTAGTTTTTCATATATAGCTGTTTAAGTTCTGATTATTTTTCTTTTATTTCAACTCAAATTTTTATAGTGAAATTCGTGAAAAAAGTCGTATCTAACAATTTTTTTTTCTGATATGTATTTTCTATGTAAAATATATAGCTTGTAAAAGTTTAGTTAGTTTCTTACATTGTCTTGATTGTCAAAAGTTTAATAAAAAATTGTTATGTAAAATGAAAACATACGATAACGAGGAAAAGCGTTGCGCTTCAATGAGTTACTACTAGTTAGTTGTTACACTATAAAAAATCAAGATGTCTCTCGTAAAGAAGATTTCTGTTATGTGCACCAGACTAAGGTTGTGACGTAGTGTTAAAGTTTCGACTAAGTATTTCGTACATCAACAAAATATACATTTATAACCAATAAATGTTCTTAAGCATCAAGATAAAAGAAATCGACCTGCAAAATTTTATATTTAAAAAGAAGCTGTAAGCATCTTCTACAATGACATCATTACATAAAAGAATAAGGCAATAAAGTTGGAAATTACCTTGGGTTGTGTATACTTTTTAAAGTTTTTCCTAATTATATTTCATTAGCAAACTGATATAAGCATTTATGTTTGAAGTTTTACATTGCTTTAAAACTAAAAGGTGTTATACTTATGTGTCTATGTTCATAAATTATAAAAATTACAAAAGTTATATTTACTTTACCATAACGAAATGAAAAATAATCTACATCCGCATGTGTTGTAGGTTGTCTAAGCATGACATTGAAGCTAAATATAAAAACTTTTTGTGAGAAAACAAAAACCTAGCATGGTTTCATTTATACCTCATGAACTAAATGTCACAACCTTAACCCACCTTACAGGAAACTCTGCAGCTAAATAAATTCTCAAAACTGCAAGCAGATGTGTTCACTGCAGTCATTACTAGCTAGATGCTTTGCATAAATAAGAAGGAACGCTACTGTGTTAAAGTAAGTGTTACAGTTAATAAGACGTGTGTTTGAAGATATAAGATAATTTTGTGATGTTATTTTACTGATTAACTGTGTTGGTTTTACGTTGGGTTACGACTCGGTACTTTAAATTTGAGAGAAGAAAAAAGTTCTTAAAAGCGTATGTTTTATTTTTATAGTAAAAGAATTATATGTTACAATCATATAAATATCAGTTTTTGAAATAGGCAAAAAGTAATTTTAAATTTATTTATATTACATTGAAATTTAAGTTGTTTTCAAGTTTTTCAATTGACTCGTTTATCTGTAGCATTTGTAACTTTTGATTAAAAGAATTGACAACATTTATCAAAATATTTTTTGGTAAACTTTAAAAAAAACATACATGATACAAATTTGAATAGCTATACTCATTTCTGTACTTAAGTTAAATTTATATAGGGTAGCTCTATTTAAAATAGTTATAAAATATTTTTTAATTATAGTAATAGATCTGGGAAAACAAATTAGTATCTACATTAATATTGATCGAAAAAAATCAGAGATGGAACATTTTAGAAAATTGAGATTTGAACTAAAACAAAAACAAGCAGAAGCTGAAAGTAAAAATTTGAACATAAGATACGTTATAAAACAAAACAAAATAGTTGAAAGTACCCAACTGCCATTTCGGTTTAATGCCCTGGATCTCTGGGCCTAATAACAGGGTTCGTGCGCGTCAGGCTAAGTCAGGCTAAATCAGGCTAAATCAGTTTTTTTGAAAAAAGTTGAAAAACGTCAGGCTAAATCAGTTTTTATGTTTAAAAATTTGAGAATCTCAGTTTTTGTCAGTTCAAATGCATGAAATTTTTTTAATTAAGATCAAATTGAGATGTGAATTTAATTCTAAATAAAGATTTAGTTATTAAAGACAAAATCAGTCAGTTTTTTGTAAAAATAAGTGCTTAAAACCTTTTGTTGAATCTCTAAAATAATTTTAAGAATCTTCATTATTTTGTTTTTAGTAGATTATATACGTCATAATTATAAAAATTCATAAAAAAGTACAGTTTAAACATTACAGTTTAGTTCAACAACTTAGCTGTTTGTCTGAATTTGTTTACATGAGTTTTGTTTTTCAGAGCTTAGTTGGTTAAACTGTTTTAATTTCTAATATAAAGGCTTTATACCAAATACTTTTTAGATTAATACTCTTAGCAGTTTGTTAAGTCACATTTCTGTTTTAATAAAAGCTTCTGGTCCAGTCATGTAACTTATAGTTGACGAATTCAAGTACTAATTGACACGAACCCTGTATATGGGTGATAAGTGGTGGATGTAACTAAGCCCCAAAATTTAATAAATGTATGAATTCATTGAAGCAGAAATTATAATGACCAGTTAAAAATATTCAAGTTGCTGAGTAAGCAATTGATAGATGTTGAAAAATAATTCATTTGAATTTTTATTTTCTTTAGAAGTAGTTTTTGAATAATTTTATTGCGTTTATTTGCTATTTAAGACCCCGATACCCAAAATGCCATCTGAAGGTGATTTTTTCTACTTTGAAAAAATGTCAGGCTAAATAGGTCTCTGTCAGGCTAAATGAAAAGGAATTTCGTGCACGAACCCTGTAATAAGTCAAGCTTCAACACTGACATGCACCTTAAATCATCTAGTTTAATCTTTAATTGTTCTAATACTAAGGCCTCAGGCACTGTTTTTTCTAATAGTTTAACCTCTAGTAGAGATTTATTTTTAAATGTTTTATATACAAATATAAGATCTTTTTTAAACAAGATAAGCTTCATTGAATGTTATATGTGTACACAAAATTTAGGTTTATTTTTTTTAACTGAAACATGGTTGAATTAAATGTTATTAATTCAAATTTTTGTCCTCTAGGGTATAATATAATCCGTAATGACAGAATAGGCAGAGGAGGAGGTGTTGCTGTTATATTTAAAACTTTTTAAAATTAGTTGAAGTAAAAATTAATTTTGTTTCATCTAATGCTTTTGAATTTTTATGTTTTGATTTGATTCTTAAAGGACTCAAATTGAGATTTTTATGTGTCTACATCCCTCCAAGTTCCTCTAAATCTCTAGCTTTTGTTTCAAACATGATCGACTTAATCAGAAACCTTATTCCAAAACAGTCTCCTTTTTACATTTTAGGTGACTTTAATTTGCCAAATATAGACTGGAATATCCCAAGCACAACCTACAATGACTGTCACAAATGTTTTATTAAATTTTGTTCAGATAATCTCCTTACACAACTTATTGACTCACCTACCCATAAGAACGGTAATATCCTCGATTTACTGCTTTGTAATTATATGGCATTAGATAGAGTTAAGTTTCATTGGTTGATTCACCTTTAACATATATAAATGATCACAATGTTATTTTGTTTGGGATCAGTGTTCACAAAAGTAAAAAACCATCTCCTAAATCACTCTATCCAGATTTTCGTAGAGCAAATTTTGAGAATATTAATAAATTTTTATCAGAAATAAATTGGAAAGCTCTTTTTAACAACTCAAAAAACCTACAAATGTTTTATGATAGGTTTATCAAAACAATAAACTTTTCAATTAAACAATTTGTGCTTTTAATTAAACAAGACAGAAAAATGAAAACATATCCTTCTGATATAGAAAAGCTGTTAGGAGAAAAACTAAAACTCTACAAACAGTATAAGTTAGATAAGCAGATGACACAAAAGTAGAAGACTGTATCAAAAAAATATGAAAAAGCAGTGAAAGTGTTCAATATAGAACATGAAAAACGTTTTTGCCAAAACACAAACTCAAAAAAATTCTACAGCTATGTAAAATCAAAGCTCAAGTTAACACCTTCTTTACCTGTATTAATTAATGAAAATAATTTTCCAATAATATCAGAACTTAATAAAGATTCTTTTTTTAACAAGTCCTTTCAAAAGGTATTTATTAAAGATTGTGATAACAAAAATTTTAAACTTGTTAGTAAAAAATGTTTGGAAATGAAAAACTTCTTCATAAGCAATGATGAAATAATTAAGTCTGTTAATCATTTAAAAGATAAAATAATCAGAACGCCTGAAAACATTCCTTCATATTTTATTAAACGTACTATTTATTCCCTAATTCTTCCAATTTCACTAATTTTTAATTGTTTACTAGCTACATCCTCTGTACCAAACCAGTGGAAAGTCTCATATGTCATACCAGTGCACAAAAAAGGTAGTAAGTACAACCCTTTAAACTACAGACCCATTTTTTGACAAGCAGTTTTTGTAGAATTTTCGAACATATAATTTCTCTAAAAATACTTTATCATCTTTTTTTAAATAAGCTAACTTCACATAAACAGTTTAGTTTTCTACCTAATCGATCATCTAGTTATCAACTGTTGAATTGCTTACACTCATGGTTGGTTTCATTTCTAAGCAATAAGTCAACTAAAGTTATTTACACAGACATTCAAAAGACTTTTGACTCTGTATCCCAATTTAAACTAATAAAGACTTTAACTCAATACAAAACTCATAAAAGTTTAGTTAGCTGGTTCAAAGAGTTTCTTGAAAACAGAACCCAAAAAGTAGTATTGGTAACACTTTTTCAGAGTCTTTACCTGTTTTCAGTGGAGTGCCTCAAGGAGGGGTTATTGGCTCACTTTTATTTATAATTTATATCAATGATATAGCTTTAGAAGTAGATGTTGATAGCAACATAAGTCTCTTTGCAGACGATACAAAAAATTTTAGCCATTCTAACACAACTCTACAATAATCTTTGGATAAAATTTATTATTGGCTAAAAGAAAGAAAACTAGTTTTAAATCCTAGTAAATATTAGCTTCTAAACATTCAAAAAAATACATCTAGTATCACTTCTGAATTTAGAATAAACAAAATAAGGTTATATTCAACTAAAGTGTTTAAAGATCTGGGAATTTTTATTGCTGAAAACCTAAAATGGAACCACCATATCAATAACAATTATCAAATTGCATCAACTATTTCTTTTCAAGTTTTAAAGAGTTTTAAATCTACAGATATAAACATTCTAAAAAGAATTTATCTCGTTTACGTTCGTCCTAAGTTAGAATACAACACACCAATTTGGTCTCCATACATAAAGAAAGATATTAACCATCTTGAATCCATTCAAAGAAAATATACAAGAATAGTCTTCAACCGTTGCAACATTTCATACACATCTTATTTTGATAGACTCTCAAAACTTTGTATTAAGTATTAAGAGTATAGAAGGATTGAGTTTGACTTAATTACTTTTTTAAAACTAGTTAATTTACTGTCGATTTTTGAACCTCATAAATGTACTTATTTACTGAGAGGTAACAACAGAAAATTTACATGCAGACATAATTTCAATAATAATGTTTGGCATAATTCTATTTTTTATCGTTCAGTTGAATTATGGAACAAGCTTCCAAACGAATTAGTTTCTTGTAAAAAAGTTGAGCATTTTCGGTTAAGGTTAAAAAAGTTTGATTTAAATATATATTTTGTCAGCAAAATTCATAAGTAATTTTTTTTTTTTTTTTTGTTATTTCTTCATTAATCACTGGCTGTATTTGTCTATTTTGGTTTAACCTATAGCTTTATTTTATTAGTGGCGCCTTTCCTCTGTGTATTACAAAACCTGTTCCTTAATACATAGTTAATTGGCCTGTTAAAGTGCTTGGGGCCTTGGGTTTTTAAGTTTTGTTTATAGTCAGTGCTCTCAACATTTATCAGCTACTACGAAAGTCCAACAAACGCTGAGTTATCTGAGTATTAAAGATTTGAAAGTAAATATGAAGCAGGCTCTCCTAACAAAAGTGAAACACGTTGTTCAGATAAAAGCGGTTCTAGTTATACAAATAAAAGTGAAACAAGTTGTATGGATAAAAGTTAAGCAGTTACTCAAATGAAGGCTGAACCAGTTGTTCAAATAATGTGAAGCCAGTTGTTCGAATGAAAGTGAAACCAGTTTTGGAGTGAAACCATTTGTTCGGGTGAAGTTGGAGTAGAATATTGTTGTTTTCTTTTCGGAAGCACCGGAATTATAAATTTTGTGCTATAGTTTTTGTGTTTTTATGTTAATTTTAAACTTTAATTAGTTAAACTCAGTTTTTTTTCATTTTTAATGTACAATTTTGGTTTATTTTTGTCTTTTTGTTGTATGTCTTTCTGTATAAGTGGCCTAGATTTTGATGCCTGGGTCCTTCGTATGACAATAAACTTACAATAACAATAAAAAAATAAAGCAAATCAAATCTAGTCTATACAGTAAAGTATAAAAGATGGTATATACTTCAGCTTTCAAACAAAACCAAGAATTAACTTTTCACAAAAAAATAAAACCCCTTTTTTCTGCAGGTGGGAGGAGTGAGTTTGAAGAGCAAAGATCAGTTTTTAGTCCTTAAAGTTCTCAACACAAGTTTTTAATATCACGTAACTTATTTCAACTACCAGAAAGATAGTTTGTTCTGTTGCTTAATGTAAAAGTAAGGTAACTTTGTAGCTGTTTGGTTCTTAAACAATGTAAAGATTCTTTGATTTTGTTTTGGTCTAATTTTATAAGATGCATAAATGATTAAGAAAACAGGTAAGCCGTAATCCGGGGTCAAAAAACAACTCCAATTAACTTTTGTTTCAGACAAAGCTATACTTAAATTTTCAAATACAAAAAAGCTAAACTAATAGCCCTTAAATAGCTGTCAATGAAACAATAACCAGAACACTTTAGTTGCAAAGCTTTCGTCCTTTATTAGACATTTTCAATACAAAAATACGGCTGTAAAAACAAAAATTAAAACATAAAATATATATATATAAAAATGTTTTTAATTGATAAAATGACATCTATTAACAGCAAACAAAACACTTTATATATAAAAAAAACTTTTAAAAAAACACATTTACTTTATTCCTATAACATTAAAAAGAGTTTTGCTCCACAAAATTACATATGCAATTAATATATAAATGTATGTTAAGAACTACTAAATAACACAAAGAAATACAAAAAAATATACAAAACAGATGCATCTAACAATATGTACTTTAACTACTCTACCCCTATAAATCACTGTATTGTGTTTTAGCTAAGTTAATATTTGATTTGAGTTTATTTATCCAAAAATATTCTTTATAGTCAAGGTTCTTAAAATTTGGTTCTTCCAAAAAAACAACTTCATACGCGTCATCAAAACAACACTCTTTCTGTAGATCGTTCTTGTGTTTAACATAGTAGTGTCTATATAAGGCATTTTCATCTGTTATATCGTTTGGGTTAAAATTTGATTTTGATCTATTCCAACTATATCTATGTGCTGTCCATCTTGTACTGAAGCTGTTTTTAGTTTGTCCTACATAGTTGCTATTACATTTTGTGCATATAGCTGCGTAAATTCCATAACTTTTGCAGTTCAGATTCGGTTTCAATTTTATTGTCTTACCCTGAATGTTTAAAGTTTCTTTATAAAATACCATGTTTTTATGTTTGCCATGATTACCACATAGTGAGCATTTTTCACATTTTTTGCTTAGTTTAGTACTCGTTTGTTTTTGTTTTGCAATTTGACTAAAACTATTTAAAAGTTTTCTCAGGCTCGCTGGTTTTGTAAAGGATATTTTACCTGAAGGAAAAAGTTTAGATTCCTCTTTAGTGAAACTTAGAAGCTTCTTAAATTGAGTAGACCAATATACATTTTCGTTTTTAGATATGTCTTTTTGTTCAATTGGAACGTTCTTATTCTCATTTTTGCAATAAATTTTCTTAAATTGGTCTTCTACTAGTTTGGGATTGAAATTGGATGCTAAACATTTAGTTTTAAGTTTTTTCAGACTCTCATAATAATCTTCTTTTCTTTCATTTATTCTTTTCAATCTTTTTTCTTCGCCTGTAATTATACCCTTAAAGATGTTCAGTGGGTGGAAAGATTTTCCGTTCAAAAAAGTAGAATTTACTGCGGTAGTTTTCGTAAAATTTCTGGTGTAGAAAAAACTTTTTTCGTTTACTCTAGTAAGAATGTGCTCAATATCTAGGAAAGGTAACTTATCTACCTCATTTTCTCCCGACATTATTGTTGATGTCAAATCTAGATCGTACTCTTTAAATGTTTTCCTGAGATCTTTTATTGTTTCTTTTGATACTGAAATATTCTCTGATATCTATGTATATTGGTCTACTCAATTTAAGAAGCTTCTAAGTTTCACTAAAGAGGAATCTAAACTTTTTCCTTCAGGTAAAATATCCTTTACAAAACCAGCGAGCCTGAGAAAACTTTTAAATAGTTTTAGTCAAATTGCAAAACAAAAACAAACGAGTACTAAACTAAGCAAAAAATGTGAAAAATGCTCACTATGTGGTAATCATGGCAAACATAAAATCATGGTATTTGATAAAGAAACTTTAAACATTCAGGGTAAGACAATAAAATTGAAACCGAATCTGAACTGCAAAAGTTATGGAATTTACGCAGCTATATGCACAAAATGTAATAGCAACTATGTAGGACAAACTAAAAACAGCTTCAGTACAAGATGGACAGCACATAGATATAGTTGGAATAGATCAAAATCAAATTTTAACCCAAACGATATAACAGATGAAAATGCCTTATATAGACACTACTATGTTAAACACAAGAACGATCTACAGAAAGAGTGTTGTTTTGATGACGCGTATGAAGTTGTTTTTTTGGAAGAACCAAATTTTAAGAACCTTGACTATAAAGAATATTTTTGGATAAATAAACTCAAATCAAATATTAACTTAGCTAAAACACAATACAGTGATTTATAGGGGTAGAGTAGTTAAAGTACATATTGTTAGATGCATCTGTTTTGTATATTTTTTTGTATTTCTTTGTGTTATTTAGTAGTTCTTAACATACATTTATATATTAATTGCATATGTAATTTTGTGGAGCAAAACTCTTTTTAATGCTATAGGAATAAAGTAAATGTGTTTTTTTAAAAGTTTTTTTATATATAAAGTGTTTTGTTTGCTGTTAATAGATTTCATTTTATCAATTAAAAACATTTTTATATATATATATTTTATGTTTTAATTTTTGTTTTTACAGCCGTATTTTTGTATTGAAAATGTCTAATAAAGGACGAAAGCTTTGCAACTAAAGTGTTCTGGTTATTGTTTCATTGACAGCTATTTAAGGGCTATTAGTTTAGCTTTTTTGTATTATGATGTTAGTTATTTTACTCATAATTTTTTTTTAAGACATCTGTCAGGACAGTCCAGCTTCTTTAAATTGTTTTTTAATTTGGGAACTCCCCTTGATTCGATAGTCACTGCTTCCGAGTACAATTTAGTAATTGTATTGTCTCAGTTTCATATTTGTACACATTTTATCATGGTAAGTACAGCTTTAGAACTATATAAATGTATCTTTTTCAAACAATAAATTTAATTTTTTTTATAAATGCCTTTTAATAAGTCCATGTATTTTTGTTGATCAACAATTTAGTTTGTTTATTAAACTTTTTTTAATTTTAACTTTTATAAAATTATCACTCCAACATTTTGGTTGTAATCATGTTTATATTTTTTCATCACTAAGAAGCTTTGTTTTCTTAGACTTACCTAAAAGACCAATCAATTAAGAACTATTCATGTAAAACTTGTAATTGTCTTTATGCATTCTTAATCTTTATAATGGAAATAGTTTTGCTTAATATAGGATACCTTGATCTAAGACAGGGGTCGGCAAACTGCGGCCCGCGGGCCACATAAAATTTTTTATTCAACTAGTTTAATATACTAATATTTTCAAAAATACAAAAATAAAATTTTAGTGTTATATTTAAATGATATTCTATCGCCTAATTTTTTTTTTGTTTAAAAAAAAATGTTTTAAATATGTTTTTTAAAGCACATAAAAAAACGTTCCTTTTTGACCTGCCGACCCCTGATCTAAGAGAAGTGTTTACACTTTATTACTTATTAACAATTGTATTACTTTTTTTTATAAAAACAAGACAATATCACAATACTGTACACAAGTAAAACAAACATTAGTAAAAAAGGAATTCATTTAGTAAATGGGTGGCACTTTTTGAAACTTTATATAATGTTATATTAAATCCAAACAACTCAACAGGCAGACGAGATGCTCAAGAGTTCGGAAGCAAGAAGTTGGTGGGAGAATAGGGGGTCAATACTTATTTAGATAAGCGCTCATTCAATGCAACGTACTTTTACTATTGCGTGCGAAGCTAAAGGGGACATAAAGGCATCAAGCAAAATAATTACTTAAATTTTAAAAAGTAATAATTAACGTTATCGCAGTTTTAAAGAGTAATTTTTTATTTTTTGAAGTATAATCTACAGAATTTATATTATCAGGATATTGATAATTAGCTTATTTTGTATACTTATATATTTATACGAAATCGTTTTAATATAGTCACTTTAATCGAAATAGTTCAAGTTTCTTAAGTTGAAATAATTAAAAACTTAGACTTTAATTTCAGTTCTTTATTAATTTATGTTTTAACTAATATTATTTTGATGCATTTTTGGAACTATTTTTTATGGGTTCACCACTATTCAAATTCGAACAATTCATGTTTTAAGGATTAATTAACAGACATTCATTTTTAAGGATTCATTAACAGATATTCATTTTGTACGAAGGGTCAAATATGCAGGAAGACGCTTTTACACTAAGACACTTTGCACGGTTTCAATTTTGCACGACAGGTCACCTTTGCACGATAACACTTTTGCATGAGTTGAAAATTAAAAAAAAATCTTTAATTTTAATCTAACATCATTATTTTTACTTTTTTTTTTAATTAACAAGTTTTATTAGGTATAATATTTTTTCTATCAATGTTACACTCAGTCGTAACTTTTTTTTTGGTTTTTTATTAACTAATTTATTATTGTTTCTTTTCTTACATATTTTTTTCTATTTTTTTTAAACCTTCGTGCAAAAATGACCCCTCATGCATAAGTGTTCCTTCGTACCTTTTTGACCTTTAGTGCAAACATGTCTTTGTGTATTTTAGACTGATTCCCCTCAAAAGTAATGTACATTTAGAAAATAATAACAAAAAATATTAATAAAAACGTGTGTAGGTCCATCCACTTTTCTAGATATTGCTGTCTGTATTAGATAAGAAAATCTCCTAGAATGAATTGTTCTTTTTTCGTCATTAAAGTTTATTTTTATAAAATAATTCGCTAAAATTTTTTAATTGATAGGATAAACTTGAGGACTATAAATTTATTTTTACCTACAAAATTAATGAAGAAATAAATATAATTTTACAGTGAATTTGTTTGATAATATTAGTATACGGCATTAATCGTATCTTTAGGCCATAGGGAGGGTAAGCCATGTTTTTTACAAGTTTATCTTGTTGTATAGAGTTTTCACTAAGCTTCAAAGTACTTTTTACAGTGAAAAAAGTTTAAATTGTTTTTGAGTTATGACAGGTTCCAAGTCGGGCCCGCATAATAGGTTTCCTATAAGTAGGAAAAACTAAAACAACGACAAAAGACTATTTCATTTAAAATTTATCTCCTACTTTTTTCAAGCAATTTTCTTCAAACTTTTACAGTCGGATATTTATACAATAATAAAATAACGTTACTTTGGATTTTAAAAGTTATCTAGTACAAATTTATTTTTTTGAAAAAAAAAGACTATTTTTTTTAACTTTAATTTTTTTTAATTAATAAAATTCATGAGTAACGTTTTTCTCATAATATAAGAAACATTTTTCGGAAATTTGAGGAAGATTGGTTGAGAAATTAAGGAGGATATATATTTCTAGTGGTCTTTTAAATTTCCGGGAAAATTGATCCCAAAAAATTTGCTGTCCATACGTTTGTATCGAAAACTTTTTACAAAAAATAAAATATCTCAAAAGTTAAACAACATTTTTCACTTCTATAAAAATTGGCTTGTAGATTGAAGTTATAGCTTTCATATATAAGTAAATTTTTTTACAAAAACAGTGTTTTACCCGCCCTCCCCCTATAGCGTTAATTTTTATTTCAATGTTTACTTTTGGTTTATGCATAGTAATAAAAACTTTTAAAGTGTTACGTTTTCAGGGTTGCCACTCGGTTAGGAAAAGTCAGGAAAAATTTTTAAAAATCACAAAAGTCAGGAAAAAATGGGAGGTTTTGAAAAAAAGTCAGGAAATTTGATAAAATTTAAAAAATAAAGTCAGATTTTATCAGTTTAAATTTACAAAATTCCTTGTTTTCCAAAGCCTTCAAATGGTAAAAATCAATTAAAAGACCTTTAAAGTCAGAAAAAAATTCCAAAACTTTCCTAGAAATTTACAAAAATATTTAATTTTATTTCCAATGCCTTCATCTGGTATAAATTAGAAAAATATCCTTTATAAAATTGCAATAATTTTCTTTTAACATATTAAACAAGTACCCTACTTGAACAAGCAGATTTTGTAAGATTTTTAGTATTGATGGTCTTTAGCAAGGACACTTCCATAGTGAAACTGTGGTATGTACACAAAAGTTTATCTAGCATAATTTTAGAATCAAAGTGTTTTTTGTTTAATTAAATAATTGAGTTCTTTATAACTAAGCAGTTAGTTTAGTATTTTATGTAACAAGTTAATGTGTACACTTTACATCTTTATATTTTTGAAAAATATATAGATGACAAAGTTCCTTATATGTCGTTAGTTTATCTAGATACATTCATGCTAGTAAATGCTAAAAATTTGTGTCTTTTTTCAGACAAGCTGTGTTTTTAAGGTAATAATAAGTATTTTGCTGATAGAGCTGTTTATTACAAACATCAATCATACACAGATGGTTTAAGTGATGTACTGGAAGTTTGATGATAGAATTCAGCAAAAAACTGTTGTTTTTAACCTGTATTTAAATTAGATTGAAAGCTTTATATAGTTTCAAGTGTTAAATTATGTATTTTAGATTAAGTTTAATTTAAGAGTTTGATTTAGAAAATTCAGGAAAATTTTGGTAAAAAGTCAGGAAATTTTTCTCAGCTAGATGAGTGGCAACCATGCGTTTTGCAACTTAAGCTTTTAAATTTAATAAATGAGTTATCAGATTTCTCACTTAAGTTTCGTATCGTTTTGTATAGCTTCTGAACCTCGGAAACAACGCAGGAAGCGAACACCGCTCAAGCTGATTTGAGTGGTCTGGTGTAGCCGCGCTGGACCGGGTTGTGCTTGCTTTTCTGCCCCCTGGCACCACCGACGCGCAAACGGGTTAAATCCCGGCGGCCTTGGCTCGGCGCCGAACTCAGTCATGATTCCTGCTGTCGGAATACCTTCAGCTCTGGATTCCGACTGGGCCGCTTTCTGGACATTCTCCAACGATACTTTCGAAACCACGACCTATAGGCGTTCAGTCGTGACCCTTTGTCGGCCGCCTACCCGTCACGCTTGGGTCCATTTTCGAAGCTTAGCCTCCTTGCCGTTTTTCCAGGCTCCGATTCGACCCCCTCATGAGCCTGCTAACCTATGGCTTTCGAGTATCGCGTTGCGGCACTTGCCGTTTCAGAGCAACCACTTCCAGCACCGACCCAGTCCGATGATCGAGACGAAAGCCTAGCTTCTGCTGAGCGCCCCCAAGGCCCAATCTTGGTTAAAGGGCGACGAGGCTTCGAATTCGAGGAGCTGGTCCCTTCGCTGTCTTTTGCGTCAGACCCAAGATCGCCGACGTCTCAGCGTCCGCGGGTTGCGGTTCCAGAACGTAACTATCAGGACAGTCCACGCTAGTACCTCTACTGACAAAGCTTCCAGGACCGGCTTCTCCAAGCCGATTATCTTTTTACCCTTGTGGCTACCTTTAGCCCAAGCCCGCGGTCATCCAACACATAAAATACTATATCCTCGGCACCATTGGCGTGCAAGTACGCCAGTGTATCTTCCGCATACAAGCGCTCTCTTGCTTCGCTTAGGTTCATGCCCGAGGCGACTATTCGGACTCCCCGGTAGAGGTACTGCATGAGGTCTTGACTCTCTCTGAGCCTTGCCATCATCGCTTTATGCCTCTGAAACACCATATCTTGGGTGGTGTGGCCATTTTTAATGTATGCTACTCATTTAGGATGTTTCTCAACGATAGAGTCGCACACGGGCAAGGCATGATTCGCACCAATTCCACAAATGTATTGTCGTCCAGCCCATACGGGACGCTACTTATCCAACGACTGCGCTATCTGCTACCGCGAGTTTTGTTGTGTAATTTTCTCCTTGGCTCAGAAGTTGCGTCGCTCAAAGTGCTCCGGCATATTTTTAAAGGATGTATGTTAGATTTGTGTTTTTTTTATCTACTAACTAAAAATTTATTAAAGGGACAGTTTTAATGATGCAAATAGGTTATCATAGACTTAACAGATAAGTCTAAAACTGTTATATGGTGTTTTATATTAATGACTAAAGTTGTTAGAAAATCGCTCGCAGACCGCATTGTGTTGCAAAAAAGTTTCAGATGGCCTCAGTTGGTTGCCTATATAAGTTGCAAGTATTTCTGTATGAAAAATTTTTAAAACATCGACAAAAACACTGTAAAACATCTCAAATGATTTGAGGAAATATAAATAGATGCTATTTTTGATTTTATGAAAACAACCCCGATGCAAAATGTATAGAAAAACTCCCCTCGAAAATTTATTTAAAACGTCTCAATTATGCATAACTTTATTTGTGATAATTGTCAAATTTTTAGCTACAACTCTAAGGTCGATTATTTCGGTCCCATACAGTTTACATTGGGTTAATGTCAGTAAACCAAAAACAGCCGCTATCTAAGTTTATTCAAGTTATCTAAAAATTCGCTCACTATTTTTGTAATGTTTACTAAATATTAAATTTAATTCTAGCCATAAAGAGTCTTTATTTTTTAAGCACCCCAAGTCGCATCTATGTAAAAGCTGTGTCAAAAAAACACAAAATAAAAGTTCAATAACACATGCCTTAATAAAACACAAGCTTTGTTTAAATTAAGAGTTTATTAAAAAGTTTTACTACAAAAAACATTGTTTCAGCTTCAATTTATATCAAGGCCCACAGCTTTGTGAGCCGCAATTTGCCAAGTTATATTATCGTATGATGGTATTTGCACAACTCGAATTTAATATAGTTTTAATTTTGCTCTTCATTTCGGATACCAGTATTTTGAAAAAGGTTACAAATTCATACTTTATTACATTACAAGGGTTTGAAGTCTAATGTTAGTAAGGGCTTTCTTCTCGATAAATAATCGCTCGCAAACCACAGTGTATTGTAAAAAGTTATGTACTGGCCGCAGTAGGATGCTTATGAAAATTACCAGTTTTGAATTTTCAGCTAGAAAAATTTATACATTTTAAAATACAACACAAACTCTATCAAAATTTTAAGTGATTCAAAGAAAATTTTAATTTCAAGTTGACCTTATTGCTGTACAGTGTTTTAGATTATGTTTTAAAACTCGTTAACCTTTATATTCAAAAGCTCAAAAGATTTTCTTTGTATAGTTTATAAACAAACCCCTTACAAATGCATCGTTTTACTAATTAAACTCTTGCTTGACATAGCATTTTTTAATATTAAGTTAGCTCTGTTGGTAACTAAATCAGATATCAACTGAAAACTAAAAACTTGTTTTTTTTAGTTTCTTCAATAGTTTTGAACTATTTCACTATGTCGTTTTTAAATGTTACTTTATGCATTTACAACGAATAATGCTGGAATAGCCTAAGTTGTATTTTTAGTTTTTTATATGTGCTCTGAAATAATTATATATTAACTCTTACCACAAATTTTCTTAGCTTTTTATGTACACTTTTTTTTATCAAATGAGCTTGTTTGCTTCTATTTGTGGTAGATTTGTAAGAATATTTTCAAATCATTAAGAGTTTTCTTTTGTTAAGACCTTGTTTCCGATATATTGAAAAATGATTGCTGATATAAATTAATAATTGTGTTTTCTAGAACTCTCTGTTATCTCTTTGTTTTTAATATATAAGTATTATTTTAAAGATACACAATTTCAAAGTTATAATAAAATTTTAAGTCAAAAAATCAAAACAGTTTAAGTAGTTTTCTTTGAACAGAAAACGGTTTTCATTAAGAAAAAAAGTTTTAAATCGTGTATATGTCCTGGACAAGACGTTAAAATGTATCCGTGGTGTGCGACTCGATAACCGAAAGGTTTTTTTCGTGCAATAGGTCTTAGGACCAAACATTTTGAGCGTCTTTTTTGTAGTTCAATTAACTATACATATCTTATTTTAATATCAAAAAAGTAAATTTTTATAAACCTTGAAATATTAGTTTAATTAACATAAATACATATAAAAAAACGTATTACCTGTTTTTTTGTGTAGTTTAGATTTTTTTTTTATCAGAATATTAATGAAAAATCATCAGAGATTTTATTTTACTACTCCTTTGTATTAAACTTTAATCATTACTTTTTGTTAAAACACATACAGAACTTTTAATTGACCATTTTTTTGCAACCTATAAGTTTAAAAGGTTAACAAAAAATATTTTGTATATAAAAAATTAATTGTATGAGTTATTCAACTAGTTTCAAAAACCAAAATGAAGTAATTATACGTAACAAATTTCATAGAAAAGATAATAAAATCTGAAGTTTCTTTTTATTTTAACGGAACGAAGTGAAAATCAGATACAACCATACTTGATGAAGTGCAAAAAGTCAGTCTATGAAAGAAACTGCACCAGCTATACAGAGAGCAACAAGATATACTCTACATAATTATGAATTTAGCTGTTTTTTAATTCGTGTTTATTATTGTCGTTTGTCTGATCTTTTAATATCATGTATGAAGTTAATATTAAAATAAAATATTTTAAAAGTACTGTACCAGGGATTCTGTAGTGACTGCAGAGATGTGTTCAATTATTAAGTATTTCAGGCATAGCCATATTGTTAAAATATCATTGTGCAAATAAGGTACACTACATAGAAAGGCTCATTAAAATTAATATCATGTATTAAATTTCGGCACTAGTTAATAAAAAATTTACATGTAAATATAAACTAAGTTATGACTTTTTTTAATAGAAGTTAAAACTTTTTTGGTTCCATGGAAACATGTCTCATTACATAAAACCTCAAGATTTTCGGGTGCACGACAAACTAAATTCGGACAATTCAAATTCTTAAAAGTTATTCAAAGGACCTTAACTTTAAAAGTAGTGTATATTTTGACCAAAAAAATATCTATGTAGGTCATTTAAACTAAATATCTATAAAGATTTTTTTAATTTTTTTAAACAACATTTTAATTTTTTCGAGATATGGATGAAATAAGCTTAAAAAAAGTCATTTTAAGTAGTTTATGAATATATTTAATTAAATAAAAACTTTGCAAAAAAAAAAAGCATTAAGATATTAATAAGACCTACAAATATACTTTTTTTATTTTTCAAAAGTACATTACGTTTAAAGATATAGTCTCTTAATTATTTTTTAAAGAATTTGAGTTGTCATTTAATCAAAATTTTTCCTTAAGAGAACGTATTAGTAAAAGTGTTTACGTAGTTCCACCACTAGCGGCGCTAATTAAAATAAGATTTTGGGTGCACTAATTTTATCTTTTGCATTTTAGTGTACACAGATTTTGATTAGCGTGCCGACCACTGATGTAGATAATTAGTATACAACAGTAGCGTAGTGTGGTCTTTTGGTCGGGAACGGGTCACTTTTGCACGAGCGTCACTTTTGCACGAGGGGACACTTTTGCACGAAGGGTCACTTTTGCACGAGGGGACACTTTTGCACGGCGACTCTTTTGCACGAGCGTCACTTTATTACGAGGGGACGCTTTTGCACGGCGTCACCTTTGCACGCAGGGTCACTTTTGCACGAGGGGACACTTTTGCACAGCGACTCTTTTGCACGAGCGTCACTTTTGCACGAGGGAACACTTTTGCACAGCGACTCTTTTGCACGAGCGTCACTTTTGCACGAGGGGACACTTTTGCACGGCGACTTTTTTGCACGAGCGTCACTTTTGCACGAGGGGACACTTTTGCACGGCGACTCTTTTGCACTGAGGGTCACTTTTGCACGAGAAGACACTTTTGCACGGCGACATTTAAAAAAAAAATTTTTTTACTTGAATAATATTCGCTTTTAAACTCAAGTTGTTTTGAATAAATAAAATGTGGTAGTTTTTTAATAAAATTTTAATGTAAAAAGTTTTTTTAAAGTTTAACGAAGAACAATATAACAACGTACCACAATTCATTAATATATATTTTTTAGCTTAATTTAAATAAACTAGATGAATACACTTTTTTAATTTAAAAAAAAAACAGTTTTGAATACATTAAATGAAAATAATCTGAATTTGTTACTTTTCAAACAGGAAAATAAACTTAATTTAGTAAGGCTTTAAAGCTTTTGAGTATTGTTTTTTACTTATTTTCTCTAATGTTATAAATAGCATTATATAATTGTTGAACAAATATTTATAATTTATTTTAATTTCAAACAATAGTTAAATAAAAAACAATGATTTATTTAGTTTATGAAGTGTAAAGGTATTTCAGAATTTACTTGTTGTTTATTTTTATTTTTTAATTTAGTCGGACATAAAAAAAACCATGCAATAGCGCATATTTCATGGTTTAAACTTAGATTATTTCATTACAATAATGTTGCATGATCATGATAAGCCAATGAGAGAGTAACATTTGGAAGTTTGAATTTATGTTCATCAAAAGTATCAAGAGATGCTTACGCCAGCATTCCATGATCATAAAATAAGCTGATGAGAGCCTAACCTTAATGTCCTTGGAGCGTTAGGTTTTTATTTTTGTTGTTTTTCAATGCATTCAAATATTTGATGTTGTTCGTTCTACATCGAAGCGTAAATAAAAAAAAGTTCGTGGTTAAAATTTTGCTTTTTATGTTAACCTATAAATTTTATATCAAATTATGATTTTAATTTTTTTTAAATAAATAAACTATATGTGTTATTTTATTTTTTCTTTATGTGTCTTCCAGTTTAAGTGGTCTAGGTTTTGATGCCTAGGTTCATCATATGAACAAAAAACTTGTAACCGTATAGTAAAATATATAAAAAGGCATAGTTGTTGATTAACATATTAAAATTAAAAATAAACTAGAACAACTTACTTACACTTAAAGTATTTTTTATCTTAGTTTCTAAATAAATTAACTTCATTGTCCTTGGCATAATTTTTTTATAAATAATTTTATTTTATTTTTTCTTTAGTTTGTTTCTAACATTAATTTTTACTGTTTGAGATTTTAGACCTTTCATTTTTTTCCTTTAATATAGGTATGTCATAAAATTTTAGTTTTCAGTTTCTTTTTATGTTACGGACTTGATAGTAGCTAAAAAAACTTTTAATCGGCCTGCATGCAAAATTGATTTTCCGTGCGAAAAAGTAATCGTGACAAAATGTCGCTGTGCAAAAATTTCATCGTAAAAATATGACGTAGTGCAACAATGCTGCCGCAAAAAATTGTAATCGTGAAAAATGTTGCCGTTCAAAAGTGTCTCCTCGTGCAAAAGTGACACCGTGCAAAAGTGTCACTTCGTGCAAAAGTGACCCTCCGTGCAAAAGTGTCCCCTCGTGCAAAAGTGTCCCCTTGTGCAAAAGTGACGCTCGTGCAAAAAAGTCGCCGTGCAAAAGTGTCCCCTCGTGCAAAAGTGACCCTGCGTGCAAAAGTGACGCCGTGCAAAAGTGTCCCCTCGTGCTAAAGTGACGCTCGTGCAAAAGTGACTCTCGTGCAAAAGTGACACCCACCCATTTTGGTCAGGGGGTGCGCAAATTTTTTTCTCAAAAAATCCTCTAAAATAAAAATTTTGTATTTAGCTATTAAAAAACTTTTTATAAGTACATAATATAATTGAAATAAAATTATTAAGTAAAATAAATTCGTCAACTGTTTTAAAAAATATTTATATATTACAAAATTAGACAATTAAATAAAAGTATAAATTTCATTAGAATTAATTATACTTGCAAAAATGTAAACTTACTAAATAAAAATTGTTTTTATTACTTATAGTAAACTTTATATCTTTAAAAATTTATATATTCAATAAAACAAAAGTATCTCTTTTATTTACGAAAAAAATATCAATCTCATTAATATACAATACAACAATGATAACAACACCTCATTGCACATAATTTTAACAAAGTTACACAGAAGTTAAAATAGACCAACTTTATAATTGTTATTACAGTTTATTACAACTTTGTAAAATAGTTAAAAGTATAATATTTTATTTTAATTCATTTGATTGTATTTGTTTAAAAAAAAATTTTAAAGTCGCACCCCCCTCCCCCTTTCGCCTCTTTACTAATTATTGCCACTCAACTTACTAAAATCGCCCAAGTGGGGCAGTAACGTCTACTTTGGGAAACCCTGTTCTAGCTTTTCATTAGAAAAGCTTATTAAATCACAAACTTTAAAGCTGCTTGAGAAGGTTTTTTTTTTACAAAAGTCAAAATACAATTGTTTTTTACGACCATTTAGGTGTTTTGAATTCTAATGTGCAGATATTGTTTGCAAGTAATTTACTTTGCACAGCTTTAAAGAACCACTGATATAAGCTACAAGGAAAATTTACACTACAAGGAAAGAAACTACTATAGAAGTGTCAGTTTTGACTTAGAAAGTTTAAAATTTACATTATTGTTTACTGTTCTGTAGTTTTGCGAACATCAGCAATTATTTTCATCATCATTTTATTTTGGAACAAATACAAAGTTTACATTTTTAAGTCATTTTTTTATTTTAATCATTTATGTTACAAAAACAAAAAGTAAAAACAAGTTGTTACATTAAACAATTGCAAACGGTTTTTTACTAGATGTTACATTTACTTTTTGTAAAACAAAAGAAAACTCTAATTTGAGTTTTGAAAGAAGGCACTGCAACTTATGCAGTGAAAAATAGTAGGTAGAAGTTTATTAGAAATTGTCGTTTTAAACTAGTTAAAGAAACTAAATACAAACAATTTATATGAGATAAAAAAATAAAAATGAAATAACATGTTTGTAGGGTTTAGAAAGTAAACAAAGGTTGTAAATTATGTTTAACTATTTAGTAATTATAATACTTAGTAATAATACGGTCTTTTAGGTAATTTCTTAGTAAAATAGTAGTAACATAACAAAAAAAGTTTGTAAGCATTTCAAATGTATAAATATTATAAAAATGTAGTATAAAAACCATATGTCTAGTAGTAAGACTGTACTTTAAATAATAAAATATTTAGAGGAGCAAATCTAAACAGACAAAAGCTATAAATTTTGCAAACTTAAATGTTCTAAACTTGATCTGAGTAACAAACGGCACGCGGGCCAGATTAAACACGTCAACATCTGATCTGCTGTGTACTTTCAGCTTAAAATAATTTGCACATAGTATTAAAATTGAACTTTTATGTATTAATTATTTAAAATGCGCTTTTAATTCGATTTTCAACACACACCGAAGCTTATCAAATAGTATCATGAATACAATCTTGTCTTCAAGAACTTTTTTTAAACTTTTATAGCTTAGTTTTAACAAATATTTGCTTTTTTTAATTTTTCGTTTACTTGTCCGGCCGCAAAATTTTTAGAAAACTTGATCCGCTGACTAAAAACTCGTTAACACCCCTTTTTAACATCATTTATTATTATGACATACATGTTTGCATTTTAGTTTTCTTCAAACTTTTACTTTGACTGCTATTATGAGAAAATTGGTCGATTTTAATGTAATATTTCACAATTTGTGAGGTTATTTTGAAGATAAATTTTATTGGTCAGTTGTTATATCTAAACTATATTTATAACTTTGTCTCAGGAAAATTTCAGATTTTTTTTGAAATTCATATAAGTTATTTAAAATCAACACTGCTAAAACGAAAACTAGTATAGCTTTAACATTTACTACAAATTAACTAAAAGCCGAAAAAAATTCCTTACTTTATCATTTTGGTCAAAGTAATCATCTATATTGTCTTGAAATCGAGTTTTTTAGGGTATAAAGTCTTCATAGAAATTCTTTACTAAGCATTAAGCTTATTAGTGGCTAAAGAATACTTAATATTATTTATTTTTAAATATAACAAAAACTTATTTTTAGAACTAACTACTGTAATAACTCAACCTGAGAACCTACTGTAACTAAATATTTGTTTAATTTCCAGAAATATGCCGGTCCTTTTCTCCCCTCTACAACAATAATCGTGATAAAATGTATACAAATACCTTTTAGTATATTTATTTTTACGAAAATATGTTTTTACTAGCTGATTTTTCTACTTTGTACAACTTTTACAGGCAACATTTCAAGTATAAACAAAATGTTGATAGCTTTCTACAAAAAAAATAGTTGTAATAAATTCAAAAATAGAGAAATTGCAATACTTAGGAATTTTGTTTTGAGATAGATTTAAGCTAACTTTCAAAATTTTTAGAATAAAAGTTAAAGTATTTCTAACATTACTACTAAAAGTATTAAATAATTACTTAAATAAAGTAAATACTTACACAATGAAATGTGGTATCGAGATTATTAAAAGTAATGAAATATTTAAAGAAACTTATTTTACTTAAAATATTTGAGTAAATAGTTTCCTTATTTTACTTTTTGATTTATTTTCTACATTACTTAAGTTTTAAGTTTTATCAAGTTAAAAACATGGTTATAACTGAACTATAACGAAGAAGTTTAATAACAAAAAATAATGTTAAATAATGTTTTTATAGTAAAGAAAAACAGAACAGCACACAAAGAAAGTATTTTAAAACACGAGTAATAGTTAGTTTTTAAATGAAAACTGTGTAAAATAATTAGTATTTTTTACTGCTAAACCTCTTGTGATAAAAGCTTCTTCGTTCGTATGAAATTGTTTAGCTGATGTTTTATTTATATTTGACAAAGTACATAGTTTTAAATATTTATCTACTTAAACTAAATAATTTGTAATGGTCTAGGTTTTTATACTTTTTCATAACTTATTTTTACAATTTAACTAAAATTTTACAGTTAATAATGTCTTTTTTCGCTTTATCATAACTTATGTAGTTTTAAATTAAAAACTGTTTCATGGTTTTTTTGAACAAGTAATAGTTGTTTGTTCGACACAAAAAAAGTTATAACTGTTTAAGTTTGCAACAGTGAATTAAAATAAAAAGAAAATGAATCAAACATGTTTTTAAAGTTGTTTAAAAACAATAAGTGGCTATTTTTTAAGAAGCTCTTTATTATAGAACTTTTAAAAGTATATTTTTTGCAGTACTTTAAAATTCAACAATAAATCTACAATGAAAATACTTTTAAATAAGTTAAATAGTTATAAACTTTGTCAAAAGTTTTATATAAATGTAAAAAAATTGTTGAAAATAAAATTTCAAAGACGATATTGTTAAACTTAGTTTTTTTTTTTAGACAAGGAAAGATAATTAACTTTTTAAAAACTACATTACTTTAAAAAATTCAGACACGGAAGTCTAATTAACTTCTAAAATAACATATTTTTTTAAAACTCAATTTAACAATGGAGCATAATTTAACTTTCAGGAAATATTAAAGTTTTTTATACAAAATAAATCCATTTCTTTCTCCATAATTTTTAATTAATTTCCGTATTTTCATTATCTGTTAGTAAATATAAGGACGACATTTCGATATAGCTTCTGTATTCATTTAGCAAGTAAAAACTTTATATATATATATATATATATGTATATATAAGGTCTTTGCTTATATAGTTATTTATAAACTTGCTTAAAAATGATATTCGGTTGTTAGCTGTTTGTTTTGTTTTTTTTTGATCAAACTATACAGAAACCTACTACTTAACAAACTTATTGCAATAGTTGTTTTCCTAAGAGAAAACGTTCTACCCATTTAAAATATAAAATTAAGCTAAATAAACTTGATAAGTTTAGCTTTGTTTTTGTTATCAACATGTACAATTACTGCAAAGTAAAAACTGTACAATTTAACTTGATTTTAAACAATTTTTTATATGAATAGGTAGTTTATTACTGATTTAATAAGTTAATTTAGATAGATTAGTTACAACTTAACATTATTTACAAAACCTGTTCAAAAAATTAAATAGTTAGATTATACACATTTTTAACAATCGTATAAGTTTATAAGCTATTTGTATCAAACAAGGGGAAATTAATTTTAAGTTAAAGATTTATTTTACGTTACAGTTAAAACCTATCAAAACTTTATAGTACTTATTAATTCTTGAATATTTCTTAACTAAATCAGTTTAAAACACTATTTTTTTAATAACTTTGTTAAGTTGGATATGGTTTATTGTTTACGGTAAAATTAAATTATACGGAAGTTTTTGTTAATTTTTTTGTTCATAAGGTTCTGAGATTTAAAGTTTAGAAGCTATATTAATCAAAAATATGTTAGAAAGCGTTTTGTAATAAAATCAGCATAGAAAGAATATATAAAACATATACGATAGTTATTTTATAATTGATAAAAAGTAAAAACTTTACGTTTGTTTTATTATAAGTTAATATTTTGTTGCTTATAATATCTTTTGAACAAAGACAACAGAAATAGCTGTACTAAAGTTTTACTTAGGAAATGTTTTTTACCGTTTTATGCTGTAGAAAATAGTTTTAACTGGTTTTAGCTTTTTATAACATTTAAAATATATTTTTTAAATACCTTTGTAATGCTTTCTAATTCTGTTTTAGATGGACTATATAAAAAGCTGTCATTTAATATTTCAGGAGATAAAAAAATTTTATTATTATTAAGTATAATTTTACTATTTAATACGACAAAAGTTAGCAGAATTCTTAAATAGTTTAGCACATCAAATACAAGAAAATATATACAATTTTTTTTTCAAGAATTTTTGTAAAATTAATAAGTTACAAAAGTGTATATGCAACGAATTGCTTATTTGTTATATAGTTTTATTGGAATAAAACTTATACACTATCTTTGTAATATAAACAACCTTTTTTCCATTATGAAGTATTTTATTCTGAATAGTAAATAAAATTAAGCTATTCCCGATAACTTTTATATCTATGATAAATAATAAAGTTTAAAGGTCTAAAACAGTTTTTTTCATGATAGTTTTTTTCAGTAAAAGCAGTTAAGTAAATTTGAACAAAGTAGCTTAATTTAATTATCATGAAATGTTTAAGTAGTTAACTGTTATTTAATACATTTGTTGTTCATAATAACTAACTTTCGCGTTTTTGTTACTTGTCATGCTGTTTATGTTTACGATACATAAGAGCAAAATTTCGGCTTAAGTATACATTAAGCACACAGGTACTCAAAAATATAGAATAATTATTTAGTTATTAAATAGTTTTACTTGAGTTTGTAAGTTAATTACAAGCTTTTTTTATAGATTAAACTGGGCAAAAATCATTTTAATATTCAACCTTGTTTCAACTGTCATCGTTTTTTTATTTAAACTAGTTAAATTGAGTTTATAAAAACAAGTGATTTCAAGTAGTAATAGTAAAAGTTATAGACTTAGTTTCGTTTTAACAATATAAATGCATTTAGTACACTGTATACTTCAAAAATGTTTTTGTATGAAATATTGTGTTTATTATTATTTTACAAAATAAATTTATAAAAGTAATAATAAATGAAATCTATTATACAAATACAAATCAACAAAATGAAAACAAAAAAGTTTATAAAATGTAAACTAATCTAGGTTTTTTCTAGATAAGTTCAAACTTAAATTTTCATTTCGACAGTTTATTTTTATATCTTAAGCTGTTTAGTTTTAACATAAAACAAATAAGAGCAACACTTTTTTTCATACTCAGTAAACATTAACAAGTAGAAATCATACTAAAATATAATTTGTAGTGTTATATTACCCAGTCATACTTGAAAATTTTATATTGGTAAAAATTTTTTGTATTGTTTTTATGTATAACTATACAGAAATCTGTTACTCAACGAACTTAAATTACTTGTCGTCTTTTTCAACACCAGTATTGATTTTTTTTTAAATAAAACAACTAATTTTAAGGTTTGAAATTTTAGATCATTTGTTAAATGAAATCTGTTAAGTTCTTCGTTACATGTGCTGTAAATACTATACGTATACTTACGCATTTTTTGTATGAAATAGTCAACACATTAAGTGATATTATGTTAATTATAAAATACTTAATATGTTACCTTATTTATGCATAAAAATTACTTCAGCACATGATTAGTATAATTTTAGCAAGTAAAAAACTTTCTTTCAATGTTTCTTTTATAAAGTCTTATTTGATTTTTTTAGTTAGTTGTTAGTCTTCTGTATATTTTATATGACACTAAAAACTTTTTTTTTACTGTTGTCGTTTTTGTTTCTGAAAAAGAGCAATGATAAGTTTCTTAATATATAAGCAATAAATTTAAGAACTAACAATGAAATCTAGTGCACTTATATCTATATTTGATAACAAACAGGTTCATGTATTGGGAAAGCTCTAAATTTAAAAGTTATATTTTTATTAAAAAGTAATTTTACTAATATTAAGTAAGTAAGTTCGCGTCAACAGTAACATCTTAACTTTTAATACAGAAAATATTCTCACGAACAAAATAAATAAGTTTTAGTCTACTTGGAAATGTATTAGACATGTTAAAAAAAAAAACAAAAGCATTAGACTTTGTTAGACTTATTTACATTAAAACTAATTTAGTTTGATAAAACATGAGTATAGCTATTATTTGTTTATTAGATAAGGTCAAAGTTCTTCTTTTTTGTGCTGTTAGATATGTTTTGCTATTTATGTTGAATTTAAATTATAAACAAATTTAATTTCGGTACACCTTCATAATACTTTTAGTATATAGAAATTAGTTTAATAACGTTCAAACTATTTTTTTACTTGATTATTTTTGTAAGTACGAGTTTTTTTTTAGTTTATATGATCAACTAACAGAAAGTTCATATCAAATAAACTTATTTTTAATGTCGTCTTTTTCTCAACATCAATGTAAAATTTATTTAAATAAAATTCATAAGTTTAAGTTTTAAGATTTTTTTAAATCAAAACAATTAGCTCAATAACTATGTGAATACTTTTGTAAATATGAGTTTTTTGAATTGTTTAAGTTAATAAACTGTTCAGAAATCTCATATTTACAAACGTATTTCAAACGTCGTCTTTTTTAAATACCGATATTATATTTTTTTAAGTAAAATTTTCAAGTTTAAAGCTTCAGATTTTTTTATTATATAACTTTTAGCCCAGTATAACATGTACTGTTTATACTATATACTTAAAATATTTTTTTTATACCTCATAAAATTCGATTCTTACAAGTAATAATACTAAATAAAGAACGATTTTCCTTAAAAAAAGTTCAACCTACAGCAGTCCAAGAACTTTGTATGAAACTTGTGTTTTAGAAGTCAAGTTAAGTATTGATTATAAGAAATATTGTACTATGCAGTTATAACTAGTCAAAGTTTATAGAGCTTAAAACAAGTTTAACTACCATTTATTTGATATGAAAGACATAAACTTTATTTATATTCTTTTTTAGTTTATTCATTAATTGTTTTATCAAAAAGTTGATATTTGTGCACTGCTGGAATGTTTTTGTTTGATATAATAAATATCAAGCAAAAATATTTTAGCAAAATACTTATGATCATTTGACTTGGTAAAATAAAGTTTTAGTATTATTTTTTATCTTCAACTATGTTTTGAATAGTTCTTTTAAAATTAGAATTAACATTGTTAAATAGGAGTGTAATAATATTAACATTTCATTTTAACATTTTTAAAGCGTTTGAATAAATATAGAATTTTTTTGTAATAATAAAAGCATTTGATAAGTTTTCTTAAAACAATAAACAATATTGTTTACTTTAAGGAGTTATATTTGTTTCAGTGCTTATAAAACGGAATTTTACTTGCATTTACTCGCAGTATCGGTTGGTGAAGGCGATGTGCTTAAGTATGATTTATTTCTAACACGTTGAATTTAAGATGCTTTCTTAACAAAGTTATAAGATACATATTATAATTGTATTATCATTTGTGTTGAACTGTAGTTTTAGTTAGTGTGTCGTGTGATTGTTTTATATTTGTAAATAAATTTTGCTTACAATTTTACAAACTTTTAAGTATTTTCGAAGTATTTATCTTAACTACCCATATCCATACCAATTTAATTACCTTTAGCAATTTAGATTGGTTATAGGAATACAATTAGTTTTAGTATAAATAACATTATGTCTGTTTAAAAAAAAGTAAAACACCGGCTTAGTTAGTTTAATGCTAGAAAAATTAAAGTTAATAAACAAAAAAGTATTTAAAAAATAGTAGCTTTATAACTGTTTATAACCAATTAAAAAACAAAATTGTGATGTTCGTTTACATTTGGTACAAGTTCATGGTAACTTAAGACAGGTCGCGGGCCAAATATTTCTGCTATAAGGTACAAACTTTGATAAAATTCGAACAATTTAGAACTTTATTCGTTCAAACTTTATTAATTCTTTATTACTATATCAAATAAATGTATTAAGTAAACGTTTCACCTGTTTTTATTCGAAAAGTTTACAAAGACGTTTATTAGTATGTATAACCTTAAAATCATCAAGGATAATCAATTTTGTCAATCAATCAGTCTTGCACTATTGTTTTTGATTTATCTGTAAAAGATTTATTTTAATTTAGTTGTTGTATTCGTTTAAATTAATAAGAAAATAATCTAACGTTTATTATCTTTTAGCTGTGATAAAACAAACAAGGATAAAATTTTTATAAATGTA
This sequence comes from Thalia democratica, assembly GCF_965202585.1. Lineage (NCBI taxonomy): Eukaryota > Metazoa > Chordata > Thaliacea > Salpida > Salpidae > Thalia > Thalia democratica. Next base: position 34,490,295 of record NC_139165.1, on the reverse strand, counting down.
CAAGTAAAAGTACAGAAAAAAAATTGCAAATTTAGTTTTACCAATAAAATCACAAAAACTTAAAATAGCAATTTGTTGGAAATAGTTATCTCATTGTACAATTACTGTTTGAAAAAACTTTGTTTTTTAGTGTAATTAGGTTTAACTTTAAGAGCGAATTATAATTTTTTTTAAACTTTTTAGCCAAATGGGAGTACTTGTATATTTTTGTTCATTTAAAGTAATTTAAAAAAATCTAAAATAAACAAATAATAGTAATCACGGCTGTGTTTAAAAAACTTGTAAACTAAAGAAACTTTACACAAATGCAAGTATTTAAGGCAAGTGACATAAGTTTTTATTTAAAGCTCGTAAAATTTTAAACATTAAATTGATAAGGTTTTTGTATTTTTTTTAATTACTAGACTTTTTATTTTTGATTAATACATATGTACGTTTGTTTTGTATTTTTGTTTGATATAAAATGTTTATAAAAATCATGATCTATCAACTTCACTATTAGAAAGGTTAATTATATAAATTCATAAAATTATCATTAAATAATTAAAAAACTCAAATTCATTTTAAATAAACGCATTAAATATTTTAATTAATCACAGTTTTGAAAGTTGATAGTATACATTTTTGTACTTTTAGCAAATACAACTCACAAACGATTATTAAATGACAATAAATGCTTTGAATTTGGGTGGGTGTGAGAATGAAACGGTTGGTCACTCTGGCATGGAGGGTAACTTTGGCACGGCGACAAAATTACACGGTTCGTCTTTTTAGCACAGCAACAAAATGACACGGTGGGTCACTCTGGCACGATGCGTCCACTTTGGCACAGAGGGTCACTTTGGCATGGCGACAAAATGACACGGTGGGTCACTCTGGCATGGTGCGTTACTTTGGCACAGCGATAAAACGACACGGTGCGTCACTTTTGCATAGCGACAAAATGACACGGTGCGTCACTTTGACACGGTACGTCATTTTGGAACAGCGACAAAATGACACGGTGCGTCACTTTGGCACAGCGAAAAAATGACACTACACGTCACTTTGACACAGCGACAAAATGACACGGTGCGTCACTATAGCATGGATTAACAAACTTATATGCAAAAATAAACTTCTTCAGCAATATAACTTTTAATTGTAAAGTATTGATAGTAATTAGTTATAAAAAAGATTTATTATATTTTTTCCAAACTGTAGTAGCTTGATACATTTGAAACTATATATGATACAATGCTTTAAAATTTAAGTCATAGTATATCATTCTAAAGTTTTATGTTATACTTTTCACGACTTTTCATATTTTTGTGTATTAAACAAATACAGTACTTTTTGTTAAACGTTTAATTAATTATTATCAGGATTGTAATAAAAAATAACTAAGATTTAATTTAATACAGAGTTATTTCGTTGTAAGATTAAGTCATGCGTGTTTGAACTCTATTTCTTAAAAATACAGAGTTAAGCTGATTTTGTAGTAACTAGCCAGTTATATTAAATATGTTTAATATTTTAACCTAGTAGTTTGTTTAAACATAAAAGTTTTTTTATTACTGTTTTTTAAACGACAAAAGGTTATCGCTCAAAATATTATACCAAAGAACATTTCAGTTATCGAGTCGTAAATAACATGCTTTAACAATCTATTACGAGCAGTTTAAAATAAATTTTTTTAATGTAAAGTCCTAAATTTTCAAAAACATACAAAAAATATTCAACAAAAGTTAATTAGTCAGGTTGTTTACTTAAAACTCTGTATTAAAAAAGTATAATAAACTTGTCTAAAAGCAAATAATTAAAATAAACGGTCCTTGAGCCTAAATTTATGAAAAAGATAAAAAATAGTATTATGAAAAGTTGAGAGAAAATCAAGAGTCTGATGCAACTATTCATGTGCATTTATATATTTATCATTTTCAAGAAAATTAAGCACTAGAGGTTATACATACAACATTGCTGCAACAGCCTAGAATTTTAAGCATAAAAACGTAAAATAAGAATTGCATTAGAATTTAGAATTACAACTGCAGAAAAGTTGTTTTCGATAAAGTCTGAGTTTTAGTTTATAAAACAAATTTTTCTCTGTGTTTAGATCACTAGTTTTTTGTTTTGATGTGCTGAATGATTGATCTAAAATGTAGATTGTATTTTTTAAATCAGAATGTTGCTGAAGTTTAAAAAATATGTTTATATGAGTATTTATCTTTCTGGTAGTAAAAATGGCAAGTCATTTTCTAGTTTTTATCACTCGTTTCAAGTTCTAATACAACATGTGTTTAAGCTTTTCCATTTGAAAGAAATCAAAAATAAATTCCTTTTATTTTTGGCAGTCGTATTTTGTTAAAAAAGTTGCTGCTTTTGCATCTTTGTGAACGTTGATTTTTACAAATAATTATTTGTCGTTTATTAAGGACAGCTTTAAAGCACACCTAACACCTTGCTACTGCTTAACAATGAGTATGTTGTTTATAAGTACGACGATGGACAAAAGAAGTTATAAATATTACGTGTTTCACTTTTTTTTATGAATTCACAATCAAAATTTCCTGCGGTCTTTGTTTTTAAAGTTAATCAATGTGATTGTTGCTGATTCTACAAAACCGGTTAGGAGACAGGAATTCAAAAAGTTTCCTAGAAAAATAAGATCGTTTTCCAAACCAACGAAGATTGAAGTTTCACAAAAAATTGTTTCCTCCCTTATTAACCACCGTGTCATCATTTTATCGCTATGCCAAAGTGACGCACCGTGTCATTTTGTCGCCGTGCCAAAGTGACCCTCTGTGCCAGAGTGACGCACCGTGTCATTTTGGCGCTGTGCCAAAGTGACCCTCCGTGCCAAAGTGACGCACCGTGTCGTTTTGTCGCTGTGCCAAAGTGACCCTCTGTGCCGAAGTGACGCACCGTGCCAGAGTGACCCACCGTTTCAATTTGTCGCTGTGCCAAAGTGACGCACTGTGTCATTTTGTCGCCGTGCCAAAGTGACCTTCCGTGCCAAACTGACGCACCGTGCCAAGGTGACGCACTGTGTCATTTTGTCGCTGTGCCAAAGTGACGCACCGTGGCTATTTGACGACCGTGTCATTTCGTCGCTGTGTCATTCTGACCAGCTCCCTTGAATTTTTACATGATTTTCTTGAATGAGTAAAAGATATTTAAACAAAAATTTGAATTACAAATCCAAGTTATACACATTTTACACTTTATTGTTTTAGAAACAAAAATCAAGTTCATGAAATAGTTGTTGAATACAAGTTTTAAGGTAATAAATATTAAGTAAAAAACATTTAAGTTGTGATATACTGACAAATCCAGTATAAAATAACTGTCTTGGTAGAATTGCAATAAGCAGAACGAAAGTAGAAAATATAATCACATCAAAACAAACAAAAAATAGTTCATTATTTTTTACAAAATAGAGTCATGTTAGTTTTTTGGCGTATCTAAAAATAAATAAAATAAAAACGTCGCCTTAAAGTGTTTTATTTTTTTTTTGTTCAGATAAATAAGAAACTGAATAACACAACTTATAGAATTATACTTGAAACTAAACATTTATTTTGTTTTATGCTTTATAAAACACTTTGTAGTATATTCAATTAAACTATAAACAGCTAAATATTACTCATTAATTTACAATCTTTTATTGAACTCAGATTTTTTCAAATCTTTTAATGAAATATGATAATTAAAAAAGTAAAGCATTTAATTTTATAACACTGTTAAAGTAAATAAAACTTGATTATTTATTGATTATTAAAAAGTTTTGGCACATTTTTGATAAGAATACACAATCATCGTTTTAACAGTTTAAAATATAACCTTTTTTTTTGTTAATTAAAATTTAAAGCTTCTGTGAATAAAAAAAAATTATATAGCTTTAATTTAATTACCTTTTATAGTTTTCAGTTGTCATAACAACGTAACCTCTTTGAATAGTGATGTTTATTCAAATACATTCAATAAGAGAAGAGTTTCAGTTTTCGTTTCGAGTTCACCAAGGAGAATATACGTGTAGATTTCACCTGTAGAAGATATTGAGGTGTCTGTATAACGACTAAGAATTGAACTTATCAAACTATGAAGCCTAACTTTTAATAAAATTAGTACTAAATCATAAAAGCTTTATAAGAATTACAAATGACTGAAGAGTGCATTCATTAAGTATTTTCAGATAACAAACACTAAACAGCTTAATACTGTGTGGTATAACTTTCAGATTTATGGTAAACATAACTAGAGAAGATATTTAATTTAAAAACTTTTGAATCTAAAATCTTTTTAAAACTCGGTAACTTATAAAATTATTTAAACTGAATAAAGGTATATGTTTTAGTAATTAATATGAATTTACAGTTTAGTTGTCGTAATAAAAGTTTCAAAAGTTACCATGATAGAACAAAATAGTTTTGTAATGTAGTGAAATTTAAGAATAATTTAAAAAAAAAAACTATGTTATTATTATAGTGCAGTTAGTAAAAGTTTTCAACAAAAAAATTATAATAGTTACGTTTTAGTTAAATTTTTAGCTTGAAAAATGCCAACAAAATCGAAAATTTGAAACAGACTAAGATAACATAGTAAACAAATCAATAGGTTCTGACCAAAGCAAGAAAATCTTCCAAAATGACTGCTTAGCAGTTTGTTAGATATAGAACTTTTAAAATAGTCGTTACAAATAGTCCTTTATTCACAAATGTTTAAGTTATACTTTATCGTAATTTTCTGGTCACAGTTTTATATATTTGTCTGCTTAAGTGTAAGGAATTGTACAATATACAACCTTAAGATTTGCAATATCTAAAAATATAAAATAGGTAGTTTGTCTGATAAAGGAGTCGGCAAACTGCCGCCCGCGAGTATGTTTTAATTTAAGTAGGAAGCGGCCCATAATTGGTAAGACTTGCGACTCGTGAAAATGTGAATGTGGTCTAAAAACGAAAACTTTGAAACTTAACTTGATATTCTGGAATTGTAAAAGACGAAAAAATATAAAAATTAGGTAAATTTCTCGGGAAACTCATACTAGGTATTTCGGGTCTCTTATAATGAGTAATAACTAAAACTACAACTGCGCCCCGCAAGAAACTTGTTTTTGAAATTTAATCTGAAATCACCAAAGCTTTTCGATTGCTGACTTTAGTAATAAATTTAGCGAGTATTAAATTAATTTCAAAGTAATTATACAAGATCAGTTTATGACAAACAAAATTTAAATAAGTTAAACATAATAAAATAAACTAAAAACAAGCACCAAGAAGCATTATTGTTTTAAGTAACAGTTTAGTTATAAAGTTGCATAAAAAACAACTTTTTAATAGTTAATTTATATAAAACTCAACCATATTTCGTTGTGAATTATAGTGATTATCTTTTACCAAATTCATTGTCGCATTCTTTCGCGAGCAAAAGGCTTACTATTATAATAACAAATTTTTGTTACAAGAGTTTGAAAAGGTAACATAAAAAAAAATTAAAAAGAAAAATGTGCTAGTTGTTATTTAACATTTTTGTAATGTAAAAAGTTTACATTGAAATAACTAGTTTGTTGAAGTAGTTTTAATAAACCTCATAAAAGTTTTAGTTTTATAATTTAGTTACGCCATTAAATAACTCTTAAAAAATTTTAAATATTGTTGTTTGTTAATATACTTACATAAACTATATAAAAAATACATCATTTTGAAATTTTTAGCTGTTGAAGAAGTAAAAAACAGTTGTTTGTTACAAAAAAGGCCTAGTTTTTTAAAAGCAGCTGATCATTTTTTTTAATATTGTTTTAATGTTTTAAAAAGCTTTACAAAAAGTTGAAAAGTACTTTAGTACTAAATTATTTCTATTTCAATGTTTTTGTTAAAAAATAAAGTGAAAATATTTAAAAAAAAAACATAATTGTTTTTTATTTTACGAAAACTTTACAAGGCTAGTAAAAAACTGTAAAATAATTTAATATTATAAAATTTTCAGATTACAGAAACTTTATCAATGACGCCTATAACCAACAAAGAAAAGAACAGTATGGAAAATTTTCATAATTTTGAAGCATAAAAATAGATAGCTTAAACTTAAAATAATATTTTTAAACAATTTTTTTTTTAATTTGAACTACAATAAAAAAAATAGATGCAAAAAAATATTTATGTTTTTGAACTTTGATTAATTATTTTTATTAGAAATTGGTTTGCTCAGTTTTCCACTAGTTTTTTTCATATATATCATTTTAATTTTTTTACTTATCAATATTTCTTAATCTTTTAGAATTGTAAAAAACTATTCTGTACACAGTATTTTCATGTTTAATAATAATACATAGAATTAAAGTTATTTTATTTTCATTCTTGAAAAATATGTAATTTGTATATACTTTTCTTTTCTTTGTTTTTTATAAGGGTTATTGATAAAAATAATTAACTTTCTATATACTGCCAGTTTTATTATTAACAGATTATTTTTAAAAGTTTTACTATCTTTGTACAGTTATATAAAATAACAAATAACATCGTAATTATATTTTACTATTTACACTATAGCCTGTAACAATAACATATAAAGATATATTTTACTATTTAAATACCTTTATCAAATGCTTTTTTGAACGTAAATTAGAAAAAAAAAGTATGACTGAAAATAACTTTAAATCAGATTACCTTTTAAACATTAACGATTTTTTTGTAACAAACAACTGTCTTTCAACTTGTTTAGATAAATTTTTTTTATTTTTAGTTTCTGCACTTACAGTTAAAAATATCGAGCTTCTAAATTAGTTCTTTGGGTAAATCAAATTAGAAAACTAATGGGTTTATAAGGTTAAATAAAAATACTTTAACAAAAGAATAATTTTAATGTTTATCTTTAAACAAAAAATAATATGATAATAATAATTGCAACATCTTTTTATTATAGTTCATTTTATAATGCTAATTACTTATCCACACTTCTGGAACTTTCTAAAGTAAAAGTAAATTCTATAATTAAGGGTATTATCTTTTTTGTGAAACCAAGCAGATGGTGCTGAGACCACTGACTTGTAAGTACGAGGAAGTTAAGAGTAAAGTACAACAAACATGGTTGTCAAGCGGCACTTCGGACGCTTTGAACTCAGGGAAATTCCCTTCCTAAGGATTCCTGTCGGCTTTAGGAAATTAGAGAATACAAAGAAATCGTATGCTTAGCTTATGTGGATTTTAATTTGGCGGTTATAAGAAAGTAAGTTCCTACTACACCGGAACTTTCAGAAACAGATGTAAGGATTACTTGACGCACGGGATCAACAAATATGCTTAGATCAATCTGATACTCTTAGTTTTTGATTTTTTTTTAAATTAAAACGAGGTAATTTAAAGCATAAACTTGCTATTAGTTAAAAGTGTCGTCAGAAACACTCAGATTTACATTTAAAATAAATCAAACATTTTTTTTTGATAATAAAGTTTGCTTTCATTCTACTCGTGATTCAAATTTTTAACGGAAGCTCCTTTTTTAGCTAGAGGCGTCGACTTTGTGCAAAAAATTAAAAATATAAATATTTAAAACAGTAATTTAAAAAGAGTTTAATAATTAATAAAGAGAATAATTTGTTTTAAAACTTTATTTAATAACTATATATGACTATTCGTTAGATCATAAAATTTCCACGAACAATAAATCAAACCATAAACTATTTTTTAAGTACTTATGTTTAATTTGAAAATATCAAGTTATAACATATAATGATAAATACTAAACTAAAAAAGCTTATCAAACATATTTTAAACTAAGTTTATTTGATTTAAAAGTAATATTCTTTTTGTTTAGCTTAGTTTTTAAATTTATTGACAATTATTAAACGTTTATAAATTTGCGTGTATTTTTATTTTAAGGTAATTTATCTTTCATTTAATATAAACCTACAATAAAGTTAGCTACAAACTTAAACGTGGATAATTATAATAAATATATTGATTAGTAGAAAAAACCTCGTAGAAATGTATAATACTTGCAGAAATTTCAGAAAATTATCTGAATGTTTGTTATGCAGTAAGAACTATTTGAAAGAAATTTGATATAAGTTTTATTTTTAAATATTAAGTATGATACAATTTTAAGCGGAAAAGCAAAACTTAAATTAAAATGAGAATACATATCAAGTTTATTAACAAAAAGTATAAAATAGTAAAAAACAATCATAAAGTGTTAAATTTATGATCATAAATGACATTGGTTTAAGTTAAAATGTGTCTTTCTGTTGTTCAAGTAAAATTATAGTTAAAACATTACAGCTAAAATATAACTATAGCATTAAATCATGTTTTATATTTTTAACAGAATCTGTTTTTTCTTATGTTTTAACAAATTGTACATTATTTGCTACAGAAGTACATTTTTATTCGGTTAAATAAAATTAAATAACAATTGAAAAAAAAAAACAAAGCCTTTAGTAAGTTTATGTTCTGAAGTTAAAAATCATACCAAAAGCATAACAAATAAGCTTAACTAATTAGTTTTAAATAAAAGTTAATATCTATAACTAAACAACATATATTTTTATGCATTTTTGTCATTAAGTACATTGTATAACAACCAATCAAAAACATTATAAAATAAACTAATTCGGAGTTTTTCAAAGCATTGTTCTACTAGAAATATAATCCAAATCATCTACCAATTTTTAAACAATATTTTAGGTTGAAATTTTGGAAACTTTTTTTATCTTCAATTTGAATAACTTTCACATAAAAAACAATAAAGTACTTTTAAAATTTCAAAGTTGAAAAAACTGTTGCTTTTTGTCTTGTAATAAAAGTTTGCTTTAAACTTAAAAATTAAAAGAGCATTCAACACAGATTCAAAATACTTCTATGTTGTAATAAAGACCATAAAGTTATAAACTAACAAAATCATTCCAAATTTTAATTAAGTTAATAATTTTCAACCAGTAAAATTGTTTTCATTACAAAAGCTATAAAACAAGCATTTTATCACTTAAAATATAAAAATATACACTGAACTGTCACTATAACTTCATGGCTTTGGTAAAACTATGAATGTAAGTAATATTTTTTGTAATGTAATAATGACTATCTTTGACAGAATTTTTTAATAACAATTAATATAGTTTATGAATAATAAAACTTTCAGAATAATAAAAATGTAGTTAAAAATTTACATCGTTTTTATCAACACCTTTTAAAAAAATATTTAAAACCATTTAGAAAAATTTTGTGATTTTTGGTAATAAAAATAAAACGTTGAATTTTGTAGTGTTGGTAATAACCATAATCTAAAACATTTTTCTTAAAGTTGTTTTTTAAAACTCAAAAAATTATATTAAAATCTGTAAGTTAAAAGCAGTTTATAATTACATAATAAAATCCTAAAAAAATGTAAAAATAGCAAAAAACAAAAACTACTAGTTATTCTTCAATATTTGAAGTTATGGATGTTTAATATTATAAGATCATTTTAAAATACTTATATTTTTAATGTAGTTTCTCGAAAACTTGTCATAATTCAATGAAGTGTATAATTGAAAAAAAAAGTCTAAAACTACGAACATTTTTAATCATTTACGTTTCAATTCTATAACAAGTACTAGCTAGTATATTTATAAACTTCAGATGATTATAACCTATTAGTTACATTTAGAACTTTCTCTTTCCTATTAAAATTGCTGTAAGTGATGCTTTTTAAACCCCAGCAGTTTTAAGGTTATATTTTATTACAGTTTGTTTGTCAAAATTAGCTATACTCGACGATCTCAGTTCAAGAAAATATCTCAGCTTCAATTGCTCAATTTATGTTAGTAGTTAGCTTCGTAAATAAAATAGTCTAATAACATTAAGACATGTACAGTTTGAAATAAACTAAAAGATCACTTGCATAACAAGAGTAAATATTTTTTCAGCACTATTAGCTTTAAATAACAGCTTAGTTACTAAGTGTAAAATAACACAGTTACTACTAAAATAAAACTCAATTATAGTTGCAATAATTTCACTTCTTATAAGTTAAGTTTACAAAACTTGTACAATCAAAAACTTTTTTTTTAATTTAAAACAACAATAACCATTAAAAAATTCAACAATTAATGCTTTAATGATATTAACTGCATCTTATATATACACATCATTCTTACGGTTTTTAAATAAAATTAACGCAAATCGGTTGGTACCGTAGTCAAATTATGATATAGATTTATGTCTTGCAGCTAGCTTAGTATGTAAAATAATCTAAAACAAGTTTGAAATAAACGAAAAAGTCAATTGCAAAACAAGAGTAAATATTGTTTTCAGCATTATTAGCTTAAAATAACAGCTTAGTTACTAAGTGTAAAAGAACACAGTTATTACTAAAATAAAACTCAACTATAGTTGCAATAAATTTAAATTTTATAAGTTTAGTTTACAAAACTTAAACAGTCAAAATATTTATTTTAAATTTTAAACAACGATAACCAGTGAAAATTCAATAACATAATGCTATATTTATTTTGGCTGCATCTTATATATACATCAATATTTATAATTTTAGATAAAACCAACGAAAATCGGTTTGTACCGTCGAGTTGTACTTATGTATATTACAACATAGGGAAAATCCCTTTTCAGAGAGCCCTGCAGCTGGCACGAAAACAACAGATGAGGGACTGCGGGGTAAGACGAATACGAAGCGAATATGCGGAAATAGCGTGGTAAGGCGGTACGGTACGGTGTCGATTCGGCGGTTTCGCAGAGAAGGGAATTTCCCGAGTATGCCGGGTAACTCCGTAGTTACCGCTAGACGGAACGGAACGACAAAACGGCTTGCGTTCTCCCAGCTCGTACTGAGAATTTACATGAAACTCGTTGTCTAACTCGACTCGCTGACTAATAATGGGTGGATTATTTCATTGTAATATAGGTTTAAAAGCCTAATATGAACAACATTTTCTAGTAATTTTGTGATAAATTATGACCAAAAAGTTTTATGGGATTGTTTGACATTTAAAAAATACCATACAATAAATCTAAACCTTTATTTAATTTTTATATTGTTATGTTAAGTTTGAAGAGAACAATGGTTATATTTAGTAAAAAGTAATAAAGCTCAGAAATCTTATAAAGCATGGTCTAAAATATGTTTATTTGTACTTAAGTAACATAATTTTTGCTTAACTTGATTTATATTTGTTTCATTATTTATAACAAATCTAAACAACTTGTGTGTATTTTTTATTTCAAAAGTAATTTCATCTCTAATTCAAAAACCTTTATATCTAGTTAACTTGTACTCTATGACATCCTATAATTTATGTTGTTATGTACTACTAAAGAGTTACAAGTACACAACAACATAAATTTCTAGCTACAACTATCTTAAAAATCATTATATTAAAACCAGTGATAGATAAAAAATTAATACTCGTACACATGTAATGTACTTGCAGAAGTTCAAATATTTTTTTTTTGTTCTTTTAATAGACGTATCTTGAGAAAAAAGTTTGAAGTATGATACAATTATAAGTTATATGCAAAAAATTACTAAAAAGAAACTAATAACATATATGAAGTTTATTATTAGAACAAAACACTTAAGTACTAAATCTATAACATAAGCTGTTAATTATGAACAAGCATTTTTCGAAAATAAAAAACTTTTTGGTTGTTCAACTACTTATTAAAAAACAAAACAATTGTATCGAATTGTTTCTTGTATTTTATCAAAACCTTCATTTTTGTAAAATGTGTACACTTTTTTTTTAAATCAATACTATTTTTACGCAAAAATACTAAAGAAAAATTAAACAAAAAACCAACAGTTTTAGTGAGTATGTATTCTTAAGTTAAAAACTTGTACAAAAAAGATGATAAAAACATAATAAAAATGTCAAAAACTTTTTTTTTATACTAATATGTATTAATTATTAAGTATAATTTAAAAGTAGAAGTCAAAAATAATTAGCAAAAGTATAGAAAAATAAATTACTTGGTCTTTTAAAATACGTTCTAAAATATGCACTACATTCGAAATAACTCTCATATCTTCTTTAAAAAATTTCAGTTTGTAAATTTAGCTAAAGCTTTCTATATTTAGTTAGATTTCTTTATAAAAACTTATAAAGATAAAAAAGGTACTATCATTATACAAAGTTAATAAATTATAGTTTTTTTTTAATAAAAAATTAACTTTATTCAAAAATTAAAAGAGAGTATTATAATATTTTAATTATTTTTGTTTCATTAAAGATAACATAGTAACAAGCTAATAAATATGTTTTAAACTTTATTGAGCAAATATTTTTACAACCACTTTATAAATCATTCAATGTCAAAACAGAAAGCTTTAGACAAACTATAATATAGATTTATGCCTTGTAGCTACCCTAGTATGTAAAATAATTTATAACCAGTTAAAAATAAACGAAAAAATCAACAGCAGACAAGAGTTAATAATTATTTCAGCATTATTAACTTCAAATAACAGCTTAGTCACTAAAGCGTAAAAAAAGCATAATTTTTATTAAAAGAAAACTCAAATATAGTAACCATAAGTTTTATTAGTTAAATTTGCAATTTTTTTTTTCTAATTGAAAACAACAGTAATCAGGAAAAAGTTCAAGACATAATACTTTATAACTGCATCTTATATATACAAATCATGTTTTAAAATTTCCTATAAAATTAACGCAAATCGTTTGGTACCGTCGAATTGTACAAATTTCTGGGGCTGTCACGAAAACAATAGGTTAGGTACTGGGGATTAAATATGAATTCGCAGCGAATAGCATGGAAAGGCGCTACGGTGTCGATTCGGCGGTTTTGCAGAGAAGGGAATTTCCCGAGTGTGCCGGGTAATTTCGTAGTTACCGCTCGATGGAACGGAACGACCAACCGGCTTGCATTCTTTAAGCTCGCACTGAGAAGTAACATGGAACTCGTTGTCTTACTCGACTAGCTAAACCAGGGGTCAGCAAACTGCGGCCTTCGAAGACAAAATCTGCGGCCCGCGAGGTACATTTCAGCTAAAAACATTCTTATTTAAAACAATCGAAAAAAAAAAGTTTGTTTGGTGAAAAATTACAACTAGGGTTTAATCTAAGTAATTACTCATTACTAGTGCTGTTTTTATAGCTTGTTTTGCTCCAATATTTGGTTTAAATAGTAATTTTTTATTATTTATTACAATAATTTACTACAAACTGCGGCCCGCGAAGACTTTTTTCTGTATAGTGCGGCCCGCGAGCAAATTTTTGTAAAAAGTTTGGCCCGCTACTTATATAAAGCTGCCGACCCCTGGACTAAACTAATAATGTTTGAACTATTTTATTGTGATATATGTTTAAAAGTCTATTTTGAACAACATTTTCTAGTAATTTGTAATAATAATGACAAAAAAGCTGTATGGTTGTTGTTACTACCAAACAATGAAACCACACCATCATTTAATTTTTATACTGCTATGTTAAGTATGAAAAGAACAATAGTTATATTTTGTAAAAAGTAATAAAGCTTAAAAGTATTATAAAGCTTGGTCTGGATCAGGGGTCGGTAGGCAGTTGGTGGTCGCGGGCCAAATTTTAAGTTATCAAAGTCTTCGCGGGCCGCAGTTTTAGTTTTAGTGACATTTGAATAACCTTTTGGTTTTAGTTTTAGTCACACTAGAGAAAAGTTTTACTTTTATTCACCTTATCATTTTAAATAACTTTTAGCTATACATAGAATGACTATTTAAATTAAATTAAATAAAATTAGAATAAAATTTACATTGACTAATATACTTAAGTGTTAATATACTATGTACTTTCATAAGCACTTACTTAGTTAAATTTAATACTTTTGTAATTTTACATAAAATTTAACTCTCTATAAAAACCAAACTTGAAAGACAATTTATTAGTTACTTTTATATATTTGTTATATTATTAACCCCTTTTTTCATATTTCTAAGAATATTAACTTCAAAAAAAGTTTTTTCGTGTTAAATAGTTTACATTCATTAAAAAATTTAGTAATTAGTTTATTTAATAAAATTATTACCTATTTGTATTATAGAAAGCTAGAACAAACTCTTTAACATAATTTATTCTCGAATACTTCAATAAAATATCTTATTAGTAACTAGTCTTTTACATGGTTGTCACTTAAAAAGCAAAAATGTCTGAGTTTTATCAACCCAGCCTAAGTTCATTAAAAGTTTAAAAAGCTAGTAAATCGTTGTAAATCAAGCTTGAGTACCTAGTAAAATATCATCATCATTAAAAAGAACACAAAGTGTAAAAAACAAGAAAAAACTACAATTAGTAAACTACACTACAGTGATAAAACTATTCTGGGAATTCTAAGATTTATTTAAAATGTTTAAAATAAAAGTTTCACACACATCTGAGTTTTCAAGCTTTTAAGTTAGCCTGTTTGTGTAGCAACCCAGTTAAATTAAAGTTCACAACATAAAGAAATAACGAAACTTATTAACAGTAAACAAATTACATGCCAAAAAAATGTATTTAGCTGGAATGGACAATTAACTTTCTTAAACATTTTTAACAAAAGTATAAAACTTAATTGAGTCATTAGCGAAGAGAAAAACCTCTTTTTTATTAAGCATTACAGCAATTCTTTATCTGCATAAGAATTTAAAAATATTAGTTGTAAAATATACGAAGAGCAACAAAAAAAAAACATTAGTTAGGAGTTATTGCGAGAATCGATAAAAAAACAAATCACCAAAGTCAGTTCCAACAAAGCACATAATTATCTTCAGTAACTACAGAATTATCAGAAAAAAAATTGTTAAGGCAAGTTATAAAGTAGCAAAACTTAATTTTAATAATGAGATACCGTTTATAATTGAACACTTTTTTGATGAATTTTTGTTGGCAGTAATGGAAAACTTTTGTTTATTTCTTCAATGACAACAAAAAGTCCTATTTAGAAAATGCATTAAGGTTATAAAGTCGCATAAATCAAATTATGACTTTAATCAATATGTTAAGATGAGAGCACTGATAGAAAAACTATTGCTCATCTGAGAATTTTTATTAGAGATGTTTTTTTAATTTTGACACTTTAGTATAATTTCTTGGTTTAGTTCAAACACGAAGCACAACATTCGGTGAAATTTTACAAGTAAAGGTGCAGTGCACCAAAAGTTTTTAGAAGAACAATTCCTTCATTTATTTTTAGTGTAAAGTTTAATTAAAGTTTAAAAAGTGTCTTACAAAGTATATCAATATTAAAAAACACTGTTAAGCTACTTAAGTATATTTTTTAATAAAGAAATGTTTATTTGCTAAATTTTTTGTGTCAAATCGAAGTTTCACTACTTTACATGTAAAAATTGTTTTAAACTCCAGGCTTTTTCAAAAAATCTCAAATTCAAGTTTTTTTCCAAAACTTTTAAGCATAAATTTTCAAGTTCAAAGCTTGAATTTGATATATTATAACATATATTATAGCTAAAACTAACACTTTAGGTTGAGCAAAACTTACATCATAAGTTTAATTTGCCACTCTTTTAAGCAAAAGAGCCAGCCTGAACTAACAAAAACATTCCTGATACTTTTGTATACAAAAAACAATTCTAGCCAAAAACTTATAAAATGACTTAGTTGGCCTGAGATTTGAAGTCTTCAAATAGTGATAGTCTGAGTGTGTGTCAATGTTTATAAACTATCCCTAAGTCTAGTTTATATTAAATAGGTAGCTCTAAAAAACAGCAAATGTGTGTATATGCAAAAGCATAAAAGTTAACTTATTTTGACAAAATCAATGTTTGAAAAATGAAAATGTATACCTAACAAAAACTATATTAGTTTATGTCATATATATTGTTTTAATTGTGTCTGTACAAATTTAGATTTTACATGTAGAAAAAACAAACTTAGAAAATTATGCATATACTACACTTAAACAAATTAAAGTATTTTATAAAAA
Organism: Thalia democratica; assembly: GCF_965202585.1. Lineage (NCBI taxonomy): Eukaryota > Metazoa > Chordata > Thaliacea > Salpida > Salpidae > Thalia > Thalia democratica. The sequence goes on along the minus strand of NC_139165.1, from coordinate 34,474,405 downwards.
GTGGTTTAAAATATGAGCATTTTTTAAGTTGGTGTGCATATAAATTAGTTCAAGTGCAAAGAAAACTTCTAAAAAATTAAAATTTTTCAAAACAAAACTTAAATAACCTTTTTTTTTTATTACTATGCTTTTTTAAATGTTTTTACACTAAAACATAACATTTACAAATTAAAAATATATAAAAGAAACTTAGGTATAAAAATATTGGAAATAATATCTAAGCTTTAAAGAAATGACACTTTAGTTGATTACTGTGCATTACTTTTGTTCAAAATGGAAAACATTTGCATTTAGTTTATTTGATAAAAAGGTATAATATAACTATTTTATTAAATTCAAGCACTCTTTTTTCAGATAATTACTTGTTGTTGTAAAGTAGAAGTTATTATGAAACTCAGAAAAATATCCTGTTAGAATGCTAATCTGTCTTTTTCACATTTTTAAATTAAAGAAGTAACTTCTTCTAATTGTTTTTAAATGTTATACAGAGACTTAATTCCAAACTAAACAAATTAAATCGAGTTACCGAAAAAAATTTTACTTAAATTTTATTTTTGCTCAGCGGGCCACTTTTACATGCTCGCGAGCCACAAAATTTTCTTTCGCGGGCCGCATTCCGCTCAAAAAAATAACGTGCTCGCGGGCCGCAGTTTGCCGACCCCTGGTCTAAATCAGGTTTATTCGCACTTAAGCAACAATAATTTTGTTTAATTTGATTTAAATTAGTGTCGATTAATTGTAAAACTTTTTAAAAACTTGTGTGTATTTTTTATCACAAAAGTAACATCATCTCTAATTTATATCTAGTTAACTTGTATTGTATGACACCGCACTTTAAAAGTTACAAGTACATAACAGTATAAATTTTAAAATATATTTCTAGCTCGACTTTTTTTTGAATTGTTGTATTAAAAACAGCGATTAATAAAGTTTATTTTGCTTGCAAAACTGTACTTGCAAAACTTCAACTAAATTATTTGATTATTAGTTTTGTGTTTTGATACAGGTTTCTTGAGAGAAAAGTTTGAAGTATGATACAATTTTAAGTTATAAGCAAAAAGTTACTCAAGTGAAACTAAAAACAGGTATAAATTTCATTATTAAAACAAAAAGAACTACAGTGTTTAACCTATAACATAAGTTGTCAAACTTCTGATTAAAAACTTTGATTTTTGAAAATAAATCAAATTCTTCAGTTGTTCAACTAGATATTTAAAAAAACAAACTTGTTAAGTTATTTTTGCAGTTTATCAATATCTTTACTTTTACACAAATTTTGTACAACATATTTTCACCAGTACACTATTTATGCAAACATACAAAATAAGTTTTAAATAAAATACCAACAGTTTTAGTAAATATGTATACTTCAGTCAAAAATATAAACAAAAAACATGACAATAGGCATCATAAAAATATTAAAAACTTTTTTTTTTCTAATATAATTTTGTTTTCGAGTATAATTCAAAATTATAAGTCTAAAATGATTAGCAAAAGTATATAGAAAAGATTTAATTTAGCCTTTTAAAATACACTCTATAACCGAAATAACTCATACATCTTGTTAGTAAAAATCGTGTATAAATTATATGAATGCGTTCTATAAATAGTTTGATTATTTATAAAACTGGAAAAACAAAGAAAGTACTATTGATATAGAAAAATATAAGCTATAGCTTTTTTTTAAATGAAATATTAATTTATATTCAAAAATTGAAGGAACAATTAAAAAGTTTTCAAAAAAGTTTTTTTGTTCTATTAAAGACCTTATAGTAACAAACTAATAGATATACTTTGAAACTTAATGAACATTTATTTCCACAATCACCTTTTAATTTTATTCAACGTTAAAACAGAAACATTTAACCTTTTATACATTAAATGTTATAAACTGTATAAAAGTGTTACTATACATCGTAATTTATATAAAACAATATGAGTAACTACTAAATTTTGATAGTGATACTAAACTTTTTTGAAAAACAAACTATAATTGCAATAAAGGAGCTATATTTTTCACTTAACAAATCATAAAATATGCAGCTTTATCGAAAATTGTTATAAAAACTAACTCACTTTCATAAGTAATATTTACAAAAAAAATACAAAACTAAATAACGAAAATTTTGTAGTGTTGCTTATCAGTTATAAATAATGGATAACTTTAATTTAAAGTGGTATAAAAACAATAAAAATATTAAAAGTAAGATGTTTTACAACAACATTCATTAATGAATATACTTTAATTATTTAAGATTAAGTAGCTTTAGCCAAATCAATCAGTTGTAAGCGACTACAAGTTATATATTAAATAAATCTGATTAAAATAAAATTTTGTTAAATATACCAAAAAGATTGATGGTTTAAATATGTTAATAGACATTATCATTTAAAATTTCACTTTTCAATATAGTTTCAAAAAAACTGGTTATAGTATAAACAGGTGAACAATTAAAAAAAAAAAAGTATTCACTTAGAATTTCTTTGCAAGCATTTAAGTTTAAATTTTTGAGAACTAACTAGTAGAATTTGAAAACTCTTAACAACGCTTATCAAACAAATATTTTGGCTTTAAATGCAACTTTTATAAAGTATAGTGGTTACAAATCCTTAAACCTAGCATTAAGCAGTTTAAATCTCATAATTTATAAAACTTTGTTTGTCTATATTAGATAAGTTTAAAAAACCATAGCTTTTTAAAATGATTGATAAAAAAAATTGTTAAGTAGTTTGCCTTGTATTTCAATTTATCTAATAAAGAATCACAACTACAGTTTTAAATGAATTTAAAACCAAAATCAACAGTGAAACAGTCGTTAACGAAAATTGTAGTATAACTTGCTTAAACACAATTATAAGTGTACTAATTAACGATCTTATTTACAAGCTGGTTTAGTAGAAAAAAAATCCTACCTAGTCAAATAGAATAAAATAATTTACTGCACTAAGTTTATAACTATTTTCTCATTGTAGTTTACTGTTTTATTTTATTTGACAATGTCACAGTTTCTTTTTCCTTTGAAACCGGGTAGTAAATAAAATAGTTAGTTTGCACATTCATTATAATCATATTTGAATAAACTGTTTACTTTACATTAAAATAAGTATTACTTTTTAGTTAAAACAAATACATATATTTCATAACAAGCCTAAAATATCTAACATTTCAGTTATTATCCTTTGAATTTACAGCAAGTTTTAAACAATTCATTTAAGAAAAAATCAAATTTAGTTGCTATAAACTCTACTTTTATAAACTTTGTTTACGAAAATTAAATAAACAAAAGCATTTTATTATTTAAAAACATCTACAACTTTTTTAAATAGGTCTTATTCATATATATCATTTTTTGTACGATTTCAAAACAAAACAAACGCAAACTGATATAGGGAAAATTACCTTTTCTGAGGTCCTGCAGTTGGCGTCGACGGACTAATATTTAGTTCACTGTATTCGGCAAGATTTACTTTTAAGCATTCCGACGTCGAAATCCCGTAGTCTCGGCGGCAAACACATCTCAGAAATTGTAATTTCTCCAAATACCGGAAGAACTGTAAGTACCACTTGACGGCACCAACCGTATTACGTATTTCTCTTTTCTATCCTAACGGGCTGAAATAATAACATTTTGAATATTTTGGTAATAAGTATTTAATATAGTGTTATTAAATATTTTTTTTAAGTTATTTGTTGTAAACGGTGATTTGAAAACTATATATTTAATTACTTTTAACAACTATATTCATAAAACTAAACCAAACCTTTATACATATACAATCAAATAATTTTGAAAAACATTTAGTTAAACTTCATGATACTAAAATTAAAGGAAATGATACTTTAAAACCCTTAATTGAAAAAACTAGTTTTTATAAAACAAAAGGTTTATATATTAATCTAATTAGTACAATCAAAACTGTGACACTGATTGTTAATAATTTTAAAACTGAAGCCTTTATCAAAAATTATAAAAAAATTATCTTCATTTTTGACAGTCATGTAGTATATTTTAGTAAGAACAATAAATAATAACCAACTAAAAAAATAAATTAGATTAGATTCTTAGTTATATTGTAATTTTAACTAGCAGCGTTTTGAAAACATTTTTTTTCCAACGAAAGTTTTTTTTAGCTTTTACTAAGGTAGACTTTTATTTTTAACTTGACTTTTTGTTAAACGTTAAAATAATAAAGTACATTAAATAAAAACACTAAAAATCTATAGTACTTTATTCTTAGGAACAGTTACTGTACAGTTTTAAATTAAAAGAGTATCTAAAACCTATTCAAAACGTTACTATGCTGTATTAAAAACTGTAACAATAAACTAATAGATAAATTTGAAGTTTTAAGACACATAAGGATTTTATAATCAAATTGAAGCAATTTTTAAAGTAAAGTTACCGACCTTTTGTTTTTTGTTAAAATATGAACTTTTTATGTAAACTGTTTATAATAAGTTTTAATAAGAATACTTTTTGCTATATATAAAAAACTTTAAAAGTACTGAAGTTTGCAGAAAAACAACGTTTTGATAAAAAATCAGATTTTAACAACAGTCGTAACGATATTCAAAGCCGATTTATAAAAACTTATTTACTTTTTTAGGATAGAAAATGAAAAGCCTACTTTAAAAGTTTTACTTATTGTTTGTAAATATGTTTTAAAATAAACTTTTTTTTAAATATGAAATGAATTATTTTTATATGTTATAAGCTGTAGCAAAATTGTTGAAATTGAATTAAAAGCAGTCTAAAATGACATACATAAAATATTATATAAATTAGTGACATCTAACTTAAACTTGAAAGTAAAAAATTTCTAAGCTTAAATTTTATGAGACACAAAATATGTTATTATAAAATGACAGGTGCTTAGAATCTGTACATTTAATAACAAATAAAACTTTTAAAATTTTTTTAAAATACCTTTTATACTTAGCACTTCTAAAACTTTTACTTTTTTACACTTCTTGACTAGATACCTAACGTGGTAAAAGTGCCAAAAAGATAGAATTTAATTCTGATAGATTAAAGTAACTAAATTTATGTCAAGTATTTAAAGTTTTCAAAAGTTGTAAGTCAAGTACAGTTTATCACAAACCTGAACAATATCACAAAAAGGTAAAAACAAAAACAACAATAAAACAAGCGCTAACTTTTATTTCATCATTAATAATTTAAAATATGGAAAACTTTGTTATAAAGGTGCATTAAAAGTAAATATAAACAATCTTTTTATCATAATAAATAGCAAGCTTATTTTATAATTAGAAATAGTTCTTATAATATCAAAAATTTTTAAACATACACAAGCCAAGTTCATAAAAAAATAAAAAGTCTATAAAACATGTTACAATTTATACAACATTTATTTTTATATAAATTTAATAACCTTATGTTTTTGTTATTTTAACAAAATCTAATTTATGTACATCATTATAACGTTTAAAATAACGTAACGAACGTATACCGATAAAGGCTGTCAAATGGAACTTACTTCAAGCATAGAGGGAAATTCCCTTATCTGCAAACCGGCTGCGGTTGGCACCAACACCACGGACATATTAATTCGGGAAAAACTGTAAGAGCAATCCGCAGCGAATACGAAGAAATACCTTAACAACAAGAATTCCTATCCCACCGAGGGGTTTAAAACGGCATAAAAACGAGGGTTGGAAATTTCCGAGATTGATGTTTCTAAAAAATCAACAATTCATAAAGAGCTATTCGAATCAACACAGGTGTTTAAACTCAAAGGGATTCCTAGGTAGTCAGCTGTGGCTTCATAGTCGCAAAATTAGCGAAATTCTTCTGGCACATCCGAACAAACCTTGGCGCAGTCGGACTCCGTACGGATTAAGTTATATCACAGTTATTATTTACCCAAAAATCAAATTTTTTTTGGCCTCCGCGCCAGACGCAGGGCTTCTCAGAAAGGTAAAACCTCTTATATGCTGGAATGAAAGTAATGCCTCTCGACCGCATAGTACAAGCTGGCTTGTGTTCAAACAGCTTGTTTTGCGTTCCACTATGGTTTCACTTTTCTTACCCGACGCGCTGAGACAATAGTTTTATAAACTTTATGGGTGTAAGTAATTAATAAAGTGTAATTGAACAACTTTTCAAGTAGTTTGTCACAAATGTTGATAAAAAATTTAAATATGATTTCTTACTAATTATAGCTACTAATAAAAATGAAACAAGACAATCATTTCCTAATCACGTAGTTGTATAAAATTAAAAATGAAACAATATGAATTCTATAATAAATAATATAACAAAAATTGTTGACCGAACATACTTTGAAGTACTTCAGTAGTAATATTTTTAGATAATTCGTATATTTTAGTTTATATGATTTGCTTAGTGTTTCATAAAATGTTAAATTCAATTAAACTATAAGTTTAAACACAAAATTTTAAGAAGCTTTTTATATATAAGCTAAAATAAAAAAAAATTAAAAAAAATAAAAGAAAAGTATATCTACAGCATTTTTGTACAGTTTAATAACAAAAATCTAAATCAAGACCATTAATAATAAAATGTGTAGCTTTTACAACTTGTTTAAGCATTTTGTATAATTTTAATTCGAAATAACTTTAATAGCTTCTAATTTCAAGAAAATATTTTTTCTGTCGATTTTTTTAGTAAACGTAATAGTGAAAAAATATTTCTAAAGAAAAGACCAAAACTTTTTAGTGTAACATTTATATGAACAATTACTTTACAACTAAAAATTAAAAGAGTATCTATAATTTATTAAAAACGATAGTATGCTGTATAAAAGATTATTAAATAACAAAGTAATAAGTAAATTCAAAACTTTAAAATACATGCATTTCTAATAACATAAAAAAATTAAAAGTTTATTAATTAATAAAGTTAATTATCAAAATTTTGATTAAAAAATTTCAAATTTTAATTTTGTTATACATAAAATATTCATTATTTAATTGTGTTTAATATTTATATCTTGATAGCAAAATTCTATTATGTAACACAAAAACTCAACAGATACAATAATTTTTTTAAAGGCTTAAGTTTAAAAAAATACAAGTATGGTTATAAAAATAAATCATTTTCCATAGCAAGGGTTATAATAATTTTCAAAACCAATTTAGAAAAAAGTTATATGAATTTATTAAGTTTAAAAAAATTAAGAGACTTATTTAAAGTTTTACTGCTTACTAAAAAGCATATTTAAAAATAAACCCTTTTAAAATATGCTTTAGATTTTATAGCTTATTTAATGTAATAAAACTAAAAAATTAAAAGCTATTTAATATGTTGTTTAAAAAAAGTCTATGTTCATTATTATCAATTATTATGTGACTTAAACTTTTGGAAGCACAAATGCTTTCACATGATACTATTCTGTACTATACTGTACTATTCTGTACTGATACTATAGATTCAAAAAACTATTGACATTTTCTTAAATAAACTTTAAACAAAATCAGTCTAACATAATTAAAATCATAGTCTAAGAATAAAGTATAATTTTGAGAATAATAAATTTTTTATTAAGCATTACAAGTTTAAGATTTATAAAACATGCAAGACGTTTAAACTAAAAAATATTTGCTTAAAATATATACATTTAGTAAGAAATTTTTTTTTTTAGCCGAATTGATATAAATGATGCTTTTTATATTTAATTACACTTTTTGCACCAAGACTAAATTCTGATAATCTAAAATGCGAAAAATACCATATTAGTCAGATAGTTTAAAAAACAAAAACTTCATTAAGTATTGAAATTTATATAACTCTGCCAAGTATTGAAATTTATCAAAAGTATTAACACAAGTAGAGTATAAAATAAACTTAAATAATTTCAGAACAATATAACACAAAAACACTAGCAAAACAAGCGTTAATGACTATTTTTGTATTTTTAGTGTAAAATATCTAAAGTATTGTTTTAAAATGTACAACCAGCATAATTTAATAAACCTATTATAAAAGGTCGAAATAATTGCTGCAATTTCCTTTTTTTCTAAATAAAAAACCAAGTTTATAAAAAAATACACATAATTTAAAAACAATTTTTAATTTCAAACAACGATTATATGTAAAAAAATATGACAACAACTTTACTTTTTTAAATCATTTACAGGATATTATTTGTACATAAATATTTTTGACTATTTCAAAATAAAATGAACGCAATTAGTTTAGTTTTAAACTTTCAAGCGTTACTTGCAATAATTCAAACACGGGGAAAATTCCCTTTTCTGGAAAACCTCGTGGTTGGATCCAAGATCACGGACATTTTACTACGGGAAAAGCATATGAGCAAACCGCAGCGAACACAAAGAAAACTTCTGAAACATTTCCTTTTTCTTCGAGGGGATCCAAATTGTACGGCATAAGTACGAAATTTGGACGATGCCAATGTTAACGTATCTTAAAGAAGAACTTAACAACTCATAAAGCGCCACTCAAATAAACGCAGTTTAGTATTCTTAAAGGAAACAGAGATTTGTAACTATCGACAGCGCTATTGTCTTGAAACCAGCGAAATTATCGTGTCACCTCTGAACAGACCTCGCCGGAATCTGACACCGTACCGATTAAGTTATATTACTGTACTTGCTGTGTTTTACTTCTGTGGTTTTCACCGAAGTCAAACCTCTGTGTCCTCGGCGCCAGATGCAAGGCTTCGCAGAAAATGTAAAATCCCGTATATTCTAGAACAATCGTAAGTGCTTCTAAAAAATTGCACGAAGATACTTTTTCACGAAGACATATTTTGCACGAGGACATAGAATTGCACGAGGGAAAAAAATTGCAAAAAGACAATTTTGCACGACTTAAATTTTTGCACAATAGTAAAAAATAACAGATAAAACAAAAATAAACTCAAAGACAAACTAATAAAAAAAAAAAGATAAAAAACTGACCGAGGGTAAGGATTAGGGGTAACAGAAATAGTAAAAACAAAAATAAAATAATAGAAAATAAATATTGTTAAAAAATAATACTAAAAAGGGTAAAAATTAATTAAAAAAAAAGTACATTAATATGAATTTATAAAAAAAAATACCGACTGAGCGTAAGGGTTAGGGGTAACAGTGATAGTAAAAAATAAAAATAAGTTACCGACCGAGGGTAAGGGTTAGGAGTAACAATGATTGTAAAATAAGATTGAAATAAAAAAACAATTAAAAATTTAAATTAATAAAAAAAATAGAAAATAAATAAATATTCAACTCGTGCAAAAATTTTTCCGCTCAAAAGTATCTTCGTGCTATTTTGTGCACTCTACAATTTTGTCCCTTCGTGCAAAATTATACGCTTGTGAAAATTTGACAGCTACCCTACTTATTTAAATAAATATTGCAGTTAAAAAATAAAATTCACGCAAGCCGGATGGTACCATGCCGTCGAGCATTTACAATAGTTCAGACAAAGGGAAAACTCCCTTCTATGAGAAGCCCTTTGGTCGGCGCCGACAGACTAAAAATATTTTTTTTGTACTAGGTGAGGTTATTCTTGTAATTTTTCCTGTAGACAAATCTCCGTGGTTTCAGCGCCACGGAAATTCGAAAAAAAGGAAACTTCTCTAATGTCAGAAGTATTGTTACAAGCCGTCTTGTGTTTTGATTTACCGGTAGGTACCCTTTCTAACCCGACGCGCTAAATTATTAATGTTAGAATTTTTATGGTGATAATAATTTTTTAAAGTCTAGTTGAACAACTTTTAAAATACTTTAAATGAATATTACTAAAAATATTTACAATTGGTTGTTTTTAGTACAACAGCTAATAAACAATAAAGATACACCTTCAATTGTTTTTACGTAGAATTATAAAGTTTTTTTAAAGATTCAATTGAATTTGATAACAAAGAAAATAGATAGAAAAAACTGGTCAGGCATAATTTTAAATAATTTTTTCTTAATAATATTTTCAATTATTTTGGCTCTAATTTTTTTTGTAATACTTTTTTATAATCAAGTTAACCTAGTTTATAACCTAGTTTAACTAAGTTTTGTATTACAGACTTTATCATTCTGGTAATTAGTTTGTGAATAAACTCAACCAAGAAAGATATATTTATTTATGATAAAGTCAAGCTGAATTGAATCAACAATGCCTGTGGTTAAATGCCCTCTTGAGAGTTGCACATATGAAACACCAGACGTCGATGCTTCTGTAGTTGCCTCTTTGCTTATCATTCACAACAATGTTCACATTTATGCAAAATCTTCAAAACCTCAAAGTCCTCAAAGAAAACCACACAAAAACCAAGTGGTAAAATAACTTGTGGCATATGTAAAAAATCAACTGATAAATTTATTTGGAGCAGTAAAAATATGAAGTATATTAAGTGTTCTGCCTGTAAACAATGCTGGATAAAGTCCTGTAAAAAATGTTATTAAAGTCACCAAAATTATGCTGATGATTCAAATGCACTTGTAGTTGGTGGATTGTATACACCAAATGTATACATATCCTTAAAGAAAACCACACAAAAACCAAGTGGTAAAATAACTTGTGGCATATGTAAAAAATCAACTGATAAATTTGTTTGGAGCAGTAAAAATATGAGGTATATTGAGTGTTTTGCCTGCAAACAATGCTGGATAAAGTCCCGTAAAAAAGTTTATTAAAGTCACCAAAATTATGATGATGAGTCAAACGCACTTCTAGTTGGTGGATTGTATACATAAAACTTTGATAACTTTTGCAGCCGAGGTCGTAGGAAAAATATGTTCGAGCGTAAAAACGTCAAGAAGAAAAAGGAGGTACAGGGACAGAAAAATGTATTTCTACACACTGGATGGCGACGAAAACCGCAAAAATCCAAAAGCAATCCTCACCAACCTCCAAATGATAAGAAGTCATTACCTTACGTCAGGAAGAGTGTTATGACTTACAATAACCCGCAGATCTCAAAAATATGGCGTGACATTTGGAATAAAAAGAAAGAATCTCTAAGTATTCGTTTTGTTAAGTCTCTGGAAAATATAAATGAGAACACGAAATCTTTGCCACCTTTGAATTGCGGCGATCATGTCGTGATACTAAATCAAACAGGTAACTTTCCTAGCAAGTAGGGGAAAAGTGGAGTGGTGGTGGAAGTGAAGGACTGTCATCAATGTGTTGTCAAAGTTAATGGATCAGGTCGCTTAACTCTTCAAAATCGTAAGTTTCTAAGAAGATTTACCCCTCCAGTTTGCAAATATCTAAGTAGTATCCCTTATCTGAGAAAAGCAAACATACCACTGTAAAAGTTTGTCTTTACTGGTAAAGTTGAGAAAAAAGATGTCAAGGAAAATTTTGATTTTCTGTGTTTCTAGAAGGAAGATTTTTTTTTGAATAAGCATTGTGTAATTTCCCTCTGTACGAATGGCTTTCTTCAAAATTGATGTTGAACCGGAATGGCTCGGATTTACTTTGATCAGTATTTTTTTGACTTATATTTTATACAGAAAAGCAAACATACCACCAAAGTTTACTTGCAAACAATAATGTGTCCGGGATGAGTTTGTGAAATTATCGGATTATTTGCAGCGTTTCCATATAAGACTTTATGATGCTTTTCAAAAGCTTCGTGACACCGATGTTGCTGATATTCATTTATTGTCAAGTTGGAATGTTGACTGTGAATTAATGTTTTATGGTCTAATTAATGAATGAGTTTCAGTCTAATGGTGACGTCATAAGGTTTGTAGTTGACTTTGCAGCAGACTTGTCTAACTGCCATCTTGGATGAGGACGCAGAGATTGACTTTCAAAAATTCGAACTGTTGGTTGGTATCGAGTATTTGGAAAATAAGTGTAGCAGTATTTCCTCAGTGTTTAACGCTATCAGTAATGCACCTTCTACTTTGTTTGAAGTCGAAATTATAATTAAGATGTTTATCGGCAAATTAAGTGAAGTTTCAAGGTAATTAGATGAATGGCGTGTGGTTTCGTTCTTCAAAGCTGAAAAGTTCAAATCATGATGCAATTAAGTTTTTGAATGCTTGTATTCAGCAACTGAGTGAAGAAAAGTAAAGATTAAGTCTCAATTTTTTTGTTACAGTTTGTTTGTTTAAGTAGTAGTTTGTTTTAACAAATCATTTAATAGTGAACTAAGTTAATCGTAATTTTTTAAATATTTTTGTCTTTTTGAGTTTAACTTTGTTGAATTTTAGACCTGAAAAATGTGTTTAAGTTGTAACAAATTGTTTTAAAATAATTTTGTTTCGCTAGGTAAATTTTTCGTTTTATCTCCTTCGTAGATAAAATCTGGGGGGAGATGTATAAGTATTTACCTAGTCTAACTATGTTTTGTATTACAGACTTTATCATTCTTGTAATTAGTTTGTGAATAAACTAAACCAAGAAAGATATATTTATTTAACATCAAGGTTAGATAACTGACAATATAAAATTGCGAAAAAATAGAATTTAATACATTAGATTAAAATAATAAAATTTTGTTAAATAGTTTGTCGACTTTTTAAAGTTATTAAACGTCGTTACACAAGTACAATTTAAAACAAAAAAAAATCACATCAGAAATTATAAAAGAAAAAGCAACAGCAAAGCAAGGGTTAACGATTAATTTAAAATAAGTAGTTAATAAAATACCAAATTTTGTGTTTTCGATGTATACATCAAATTTAAATAAACATTTTTATTGAAGCTCGAAATAGCTATAATTTCCACTGAAAAAACATCATAATAAAAGTTCCTTAAAACTTAAAATTATAAAAGACATGTTTTGGTATTTAACAAAGATCATATGCAATAAAAAATTTAACAAACAAAATAGTCATTAACATCATGTTTTCATTATTTTAAGTAAGTCTAATTTATATACGACATTTTTTACAACTTCAAAATAAAACAATGCTAACCGGTTGGTGCCGTCGAACTGTACTTAAGTTTCTTCCAACATAGGGGAATTTCCCTTTTCTGCGAACCCACGCGGCTGATGACAACGGACATGTAGATACGAGAAACAAAAAGAATCAGTAGTAAACACGAGTTAACTTCTTAACAGGTCCCGACGATGAGATCCGAACTGTACAGCATATTAAAGCTCGAAATAGTTGCTATTGTTTCAACTTTATTAAAAATTTCACAAGCAAAGTTTACAGAACAAAAGTTAAAAGGAAACATGTTTTTTGTTTCAAACAACGATTAAATTTTATAAAAAACTTCAACATTTTTTCTTTACATACTTTTAAACCAGATGTTATTTATTTACAGCACTTTTGCAGTCAAAAAAAAATGCACGCAAGCCGATCGGTAATATGACATCGATCATTTACAATAGTTCAGACATAGGGGAAATTCCCTTCTATGTTATCGGCGCCGACGGACTAAAAATATTTGTTTACTAATATAAAGTTAACCTTTGTTATTGTAAATTATCAAGTACTACAAATTTCGAAAGTATAAACGGTTTAGTCTGAAAATATTCTTAAAAAAACTGTTAAACTTTGCTTAGAGTCTATGCATTTAGTTACGAATAAAACTTTCACAAAGCGGAATTGATACAATTGATGCATTGCAGACACTCAAAATTTTTACTTTAATCTATACTTTTTGCATCAAGATTAGATACCTGACGATCTAAAAAAGCGAAAAGATAGCATTTAATACGATATGTTAAAACAATAAATTTTTCAAGTAATTTGCCAAATATTTTGAACTATCAAAAATAGTTACACAAATACAATTTAACACAAACAACATTGCATAAAAAGTTATAAAAACAAAAGCAACAGCTAAGGAAGCATTAGAAAATATTTCAACATTAGTAATATGTAATACCTCTATTTTTGTTTTTGATTGTATAATAGTAACCAACTAAAAAAAAATAATAAAGCTAGAAATAAAAGCAATGTTTTCTTTTTATTAAAAAATCAAAATTAAAATAGTTAATAAAAATCAAACAAATATGCCATTGTTTTTAACAACGACAATATGCAATAAAAAAATTTAACAAACAAAATAGTCTTTAACATAATGTTTTCATTATTTTAAATGAATAAAATTTATATAATGTATATTTTACAACTTCAAAATAAAACAATGCTAACCGGTTGGTGCCGTCGAACTGTACTTAAGTTTCTTCCAACATAGGGGAATTTCCCTCTTCTGCAAACCCACGCGGCTGACGCTGTGACAACGTACATGTGGCTAAGGAAGAAATCACAAGAAGAATCAGCAGTAAACACAAGGTAACTTCTTAACCGGTCCCGACGAGGGGATCCGAACTGTACAGCATAAGAACGAGAGTTTGACCGTGTCGACATACCTGAAAAAAAGTTTAACAAAGTTTTCCAAAATGCTATTCCAATAAATACATTTGCCAGCTTTAAGTAAACAAGCTACGGCTTTATAGACGAGAACCAGAGAAATTCTTCCGACATAAATAGGGGGAGGGGATTTACTTTCTGCAAACTCCCGTGACTGGCGCCGAGACCGAGCAAACGTTATTTTGAGTAAACCGCACAACACAGAGATACAGCTCAACCGGTGTGGTGTTCGATTCCAGCGACAAGGTGTTTGTTGCGGTTTACATTTATATGGATTTGCCCAAAATAAAATTTGCGTTGTCTCGGTGCAAGCCGCAGAAGTTGGCAAAAAAGGGAAATTCCCATGTTATGCAGAATAAACCGTAAGTGCTTGATGGCTTTATTACGCCAAGATCATATTGCAGTTTAGCGAGTTAATAATTTGTAAAACCTTTTGTTAAAAAGTTTATAAAAGAATCTTGAACAACTTTTTCAGGTATTTTCTTGTAAATTATGATAGAAAACAAAATAATATTGATTGTTATAATTAAAAAGAAACCATTAAACTAAAACTAATCTAAAATCACATAAAAATATTATATTCAAATATAAGTTATGATTCAATATTAAAAACTAAGTACTCCAAAATTTAAAAGTATAAGTGCTTTAATCAGAATAAATCTTTCAAAACTGTTAAATTTAGTTCAAATTTTCTTCGAATATAAATATATTTAATATAATAAGTGTATAGTTAAATAACATAGCACAAATGTTAAGTTTTTTAATTATTTCGCGTTTAAGTTTTATAAGACATAAAAGCTTATAAAATTTTAATCAAAAATGCTTAAAGTCTACAAATATAGCTAAAATTAAAACTTTCATAAACCATAATTAATAAATAATGGTTTTATACATAGAAATTCCTAAATATTTACTTTATTTATTTTTCTTTTCATCAAGGTTAGATAACTGATAATAAAAAATTGCGAAAAGATAGAATTGAAAAAAATAGATTAAAATAATAAAGCTTTGTCAAATTGTTTGCCAATTATTTAAAATTAACAAAGGTCGTTACACAAGTACAATTTGAATTAAAAACAAATCATATCTGAAAATGATTAAAACAAAAGCAATAGCAAAGCAAGGGTTAACGATTAGTTAAAAATTAGTAGTTAATAAAATGTCAAATTTTGTGTTTACGGTGTAAACAACAAACTTAGATTAAAGTTTTTATTAAAGCTCGAAATATTAGCTATGATTTCCATTTTATTTAAAGAATCATAACTAAGTGTTATAAATTTGAAAAACCAAAAATACTTTTTTCAGTTTTCAACAACTATCATAAGTCTTAAAAAAGTCAACAAATAAAATAATCATTACCATCATGTTTTCGTTATTTAACCTTATTCAATTTATATGAGCAATTTTAACAACTTTAAAACAAATAACGCAGACTGGTTGGTACCATCGAATTGTACTTATAGTTCTTCTTACAATGAGAAATTTTTCTTTTCAGTGAACCAACGCAGCTGACGCTGAGAAAACAGACTACGGAAAAATCAAATGAGTTATTTCTAGCGAACACGAGGTAACTTCTTAACCTGTCCCGACAAGGGGATCCGAACTGTATAAAAACGAAATTTGTGTCGTGTCGACGTATTTAAAAAAACAATTCACAAGCGTTACCAGAATCAACACAATTCAGCGCTTAACAGGGTTTGTACTTTGTAGGTCGCCAGCGACGGCACTAGTAAAAAAAAATATTTTTTTAATAATAAACTAAAGAGGAGAAGTAGCCAGCGAAGATTCTATAGTTGAAAAATCAGCGACAATCCTCCTAGCTTACCAAACAGACAGGACCACGTCGTTGGGTTGATACGCCGTACGGGTTGAGCATATCATATTACTGTGTTCGTTGCGTTTTACTTTTGTGGTTTTAACGTGGTCTCGGTGTTAGCCGCGGGTAACCACAAAAAGGAAATTCCCCCTTCTATGCCGGAAGAACCGTAAGTACTTTATTTCGCCAAGATCATATTGCAGTTTTGAGCGCGGCGCGTAAACTTAATAATTTATAAAAACTTTTGGTAAAACGTATTAAAAAAGGAATTCGAAAATTTTCAAATAATTGTTTGTAATTTATGATAGCAACTGTTTACTATTGGTTTTTACATTTCTACAACTACTAACAAACAATGAAATTACACAATCACTTAATTTTCAAGAATTTAAACAAGCTTTAAAGTAATTCGATTGAATTTTATGATAAATAATTCAAATCTAAAATATATCATATATATATAAATAATCAAAAAAGCTAATCGAACAGCTTGTGAATCATATTGAATCCCAACTAATTTACAATTATGATTATAAAGACAAAATAAGTATATTACAGTAAAAAAAAAAGTTATGGTTGCCTTTTACTATTGCAAAAGAAAACTTACTTTATTGGGTGAGAGTGGTTAGAATTTGAGAAGTTCAACAAAGTTTCTTGAGCGTTGGTTTTTACCCGAAAAATAAGTTAAGTATAGTTATACTTTACTAGATTAAACTTAAACTTTTGAAATAAATTATTTTTCTTAGCACAAAAAAAAAACAATTGAGAGAATAAATGAAAAAAAAAAACAACAGTCTACTGTTGTGCATCAAAATCAGAAGAAAAACTGCTTGAAAGAAGTCATATATTGGTTACTAAATGTTTTGTTTAAGTTTAAATGTTTTCATTGTATTTTAAATACAACAGCTTTGATCAAATATTGTTGAGTTTGTTTTTGTAAATTTTACTTTTTTTCTTCTTTATGAAACTTCTTTGTTACTTGTTTTATATGTTCAATACTAAAATTTCATAGAGTAAATAATAGAAATTGACATAATGAAAAATGAGCAGTTTGACAACAACTTCGCTACTAACGGTAAGTTAATGCTTTGTTCATTGCTTTTCTATAACGTAGCAGTTGAAAACTTGAAATTATCATTGTTTTTTTTTATCTGTTTTCTTAAATAGTCTGTAACATAAGTACTACTTTTAATACAAACTTAATAGTTTAATGTTAACAATACACTTTTAAACCGAACAGGAAGCCAGCCATGCAAGGTTCATTGTCCTTGCGTTGACGGGTTGTTGAAACAACTCAGTGCAGGTTTTTTATTTTGCTTGTAGAAACATCTAACTAGGCACGAATCAATACTAAACTACGTTGTTACTAATTTTTAAACACAGTTTGACTTTTAAAGTAATCATAGTGGTTTTGATAATGTGATGTCTGTAACAATAACTTTAAGTTATAAATTAAATGCTTCGTAACTAAACATACTTAAATGGCATTTCGAAATGATAAATTTTATTTACTAGTTTTAAAATAAATCGCATTTTTCAGAGAAAGAAAAGAACGAAAAATTGGTGAAAACGCTGAAACACGACACCAATAAACGTAATCAATTTTCGCTGTTGTTGTAGTAAACAATTAATCTTGTCTTATTAAAAAGCTTTTACTTTTTTATTAATTTTTATCAGTAATATATTGTAAAATTGATCAGTTAAAAAAAAAATAAAAAAAATTGTTTAATTGTCACATTTTTATTACTTTTTAGTTTACAAAAAAAAAATTAAACTAAAAATTGTTTTGCAAAATTTTTTTTTTTTGTTAAGTTTAGTTTTTTTTACTTTTTTTGAAGATCGCCTGATTGTTGCTGATTTGCAAAGAAAGCTGCGTGAAAAGAACCGTCATGACGAAACTAGTGATTCAAGTTCAAATGGTCAGTGTAAATACTTTTACTTTAAACTTAGTTCAGCTATGTGAAAAATAAGTTCTTTTAATATACATGAATACTTAAATAGTTCAACAAGCAAACAAATTATTAATATCATTATTGATCTTTTGTAAAGTTAAATTAAAGGTTAATTTAAAATTATTAGTTTATTTGAAAAACATGTGTTTAGTTATGTATGTTTAGTTTAAGTTTCTCTGCTTAAGAATATATGTTAAAGTGATAGTTTGTACTTTAAAATCTGAATTTACAAGTGAAACTTAATTGTAATAAACAAACGTTACTGAACACCTATTTTGTTATTATTCCCTTTAATAATTTGTGTTTAAGCACTATAATTTAAAGAATTTTATTGTCCAATCATTAGTTTATTTTTTTATATGTACAACTTTATTGCTGTTTTCATTTGATTAACAATTTCATTCATGCTTTTATAAAACAGCTGTGTAAATTTACTGTTTTTTAAGCAGATTTTTAAGCAGATTTTTAACATTTTTTATTGTTTTCTTTTCACTTGAATGTTAGTTATACATTAAAAAAAAACAGTCAACATATTTTTATTCTTCTTCAAACATAATTTTCAGCCAACTTTGTCGGACTATGAAAAATCTCTTATCGTTTTAAAATAAAAAGTACATTTGTTTAATATATAGAGTTAGCACTAAATTTATAATTTTTTAATCATGTTACGTTTAACGTTTTTTCGCTACATTACAAAGCATTGCAGTTTTTAGAAACTGTTGTATTATTACGTTGACAATTAATTTAAATATAATTTTAAATGTATATTAAAAGTAAATAACTGGTTTTGTTTTTATTTTGGTTTTCAAACTATTATGCATTCTGCAGAAGTAATTGATTACGTTTTATGCAATTCAACTTTAAAAGAGCTCGCTGTTTAAAAACTAAAATATATGTTACTTATACTTTTTTATAACTAACTGCTAAACATTCGCTCGTCTTAAAAAATAAAAGAACTGTTTGTTTTCATTTGTCTAGTATTCTTTTACGTATAACGAAAAATTCGTATGTAGTTTTAAAATTTAATTTTTACTGTTAGGTCAGTCTTTGAAAAGAAAAAAGAAAGCTGAAAAGGTCGACAATAACAAATCTTGCGGTTCCGACTCGACAAGTAAGTGCTAGAAAATGTAAATTACATTTAAAAAAAATTAACTAATTTTTTTTTGATTTATCAAAATAGTTTTATTTGATGTAACAACGACAATTAAAACTTAAAAAAACAAAAACACATTTCAAACCATAAAATAAAAACTAATACTAACTTATTCATTGTTAGTAAATGTTGATAATTTTAAACATTAAGTTTAAGTGTAGAGGTACAAGAGTATACGTTTGGTAAATCGATGATACTTTTAGTTTTTGTTGTTGAAAAACAATTATTGCCAAGTTTCACATAAAAAAACTGAAAGCCACGCCGCAGGGTACTGGCTTGGGAGAATAGTTAAGAAAAATAAGTAATCTTTTTTTTATTTTCGTTTTTGTTTTTTTTTACTGTATTTTAAGTCTCGTGCAAAATGCAGCTCGTGCAAAATTGACCTTTGGTGCAAAATTTTTTCTTACAATTTTGTTCTATCGTGCAAACTTTTCTTCGTGCAAAAGTATTTTCGTCCAGTGTTGTGCACTCGTATAATTTTGTTCTTGTGCAATTTACTCCCCTCGTGCAAATTAGTAACCCCGTGCAATTTTGTCTTCTTGCAATTTTGACCTTTTCCCATATAAACTACGTTGATGTGATATCCAGTACAATCAACTTATGTATAAGAAAGTTGCTTCTAGTAACTTATTTATATACATTTAAGTTTAATAGTCACTTGTTATATTATGTATAATATTATATGATAAATAAGCTTAGAAGTTTACCTTTAACTTTGTATATTTTATTTAAACCTGCACTTATAGCTCATATCTCATTAACAATAACAACTTACATTACGGCTATACTTTAAAATTTGACAACTTCTTCAAAGTTTACTGTTCAGTTCAAATGTAATAAACTACTTTTTAGTACTAAAATGCTTTTTAATTTAACAACTTTATAAACACTTACTATTTATTAGTTACTGTCTTGCCCGTTTAGTTGAACAATTTGATAGCACCAATAAAATAATACAACACAGAATAAATTCAAATGAGAGTCTTACATTATTACAAATAATTTGATACCCAAGAGATATTACAACCACCGCACCAAACACTAACATACTAATAGCTTTAGTTTCAATTTTCGTATCTTCTTACATGTTTTTACGAAACCATTGAACTTACAAAGCGCGCAAATAAAACACTACTACAGTGGTTAACGTTACAACACAACAACTGTGCTGCTTAGTTTATAAACTGTTGTCTGTCATTATTAATTACGCTAATAAACCTACTTTTTAAGCTGTTTTAAAGAAACTAATTAATTATCATTCTGTACTTTTCAATTATTTAAAACAAACTACAGTAATCTGTCTTGTTATAAATTTAATCTTTTTTAAAATACTAAAAGTTAAGGTTGTTTATATTCAATAACTTTTATGTTGTATACCCATCTTTGGACACTTTGACTTAACATTCAAATAAATTGTTTTTTATAGACTTAAAATTAAATAAAATGGACGCTAAGCTAGTCAAAACGTGTATTGTGCCCAACACTCCTGTAAAACTGCGCCTTAACAAGAACCAAGTCACCTGGGGAATTCATAGATATAAACTTATCGAAGCCTCTCCATACTTTAAAAATATTCTATGCTCTTCATCTTTCATCAATAAGAATTGCATTGACGTAAAATGCAACGTACCCTTTAGCGTGGTGGTAAAGGCGGCGCTTTTCATGGCCATCGAAAGCCGCGTTCGTTTCGAGGACGAGCAAAAGGTGTTCGAAACGTTCAAACTCGCCGACCACCTGCAAATCGGCAAGCTGAAAGAGCAGTGCCTCGATTATTTCTCGTCTCGCTTGACCCGCGCAAACGTGCAGGAAAAATTTAACGCTTTGAAAAATCTTAACTTTCCTGCACACGAGCTCAAACAAAAAGCTCAACAGTTTGTCGAGGGCATCAGCTGTGGCCTTTACTACGCGGAAGAGCCGCCGATTGTAGAAATCGAAGGCAGCTCTTACCTGAACTTTGTTTCTTTGAAGAGCAACTCTCACTTCAGGCTGCGAACGAACCAGCACGACGAGAGGGTCAAGCTGGATCTGCACCGCGTCAAAAACACACTCGTGATGTGCCCGACCATAACAGGCTGGAACGGAAGCTCGGACGGCCTGAGCGACTCCTACATGTTGTTGCGAGACCTCATCAGCGGTGAAGAAAGGGAAGTTTTGCAGCAGGTTCACTGTAACATGGTGAGCTGCAAAAACTTGAACAAAGTATTTGTTATTAGCGCGCTGGGTGAAAGTAAGGGCGAACTCATTTTGTCTGTTGAAACTTTTGATATTAATAACTACAATGAGTTTAATATTACTAGAGAGCAATTGTCTTATAAACTTGATAAACCGTATGAGTTCGAACGTCTTTTGCTCGCTGAGTGCACATCAAATTATGTCCATGTGTTTTACAGATGTAAAAGTAGCGACCGCAGAGACATCGATAAGTCTGACAAAAGTCATTGTAAAAATTTCATGATGGTAATTCGCGCAAATGACATGAAAATTATAAGAAATATAGACTTTCCAACGGACTGTATGTTTAAAGATGTCGGCTCAAACAAAGACAGGGAAGACGTCACAATAGCAGACAGGGAGAAGATCAGCAGCGAACCTTTGAGCAAGTTGTTCCATGACGAAAAAAAAGGCATCCTGTACATAAGCTGTTTGAATCTTACTCTGGTGATGAACATGACTTTGCAAAAGCTTTTCGTATACAAGGAGTATTTCAAGTTGAACGAAAACTACGCGAGCGACGCCCAACCTAAGTTCGTGTCTATGAACAATGACGTGTTAACGGTGGTTCAGATGAAAGAGCGAGACACCGACGGCAAGAGCGGTTGCATGGAGGCGGTGGAAGAAAATGTGACAGAGTGGAAGGAAGTGAGACGTCTCAAGTCCGACGGTGAAGGTTTTGTGGAAAGTGAAGTAGTTTGGAAATCTTCCAAACTCAAAACAGATTCATGCTTTTATATTGGAAGCAGGTCTGTTCTTTCGGGTGTTTTCGTGGAAAGCATTGAACTTGAGTGACACTTTTTTTAGCTTTTGCTGAAAGCGTACTTGTTTTTTTAGTAAATGAACTTTTAGTGTAAAAAATATGCAGTTTTGTTAGGCTTTGATTATAAGTTGTATTTTAGGCTAATTGTTATAGTTATATTAAGGTATTTATTGCAACTTAAAGTATTGTTTTAAATATTTTGTAACTATTTTCTAACTTTTTTTAAGTTATGTAAATTGTTTTACCTTTCAAAATTTATCTGACAAATACTTTTTGTTTTCACTTTGATAGTTAATTTAGATTCAAAATATTTTTTTTTATAACAGGTTATAAATCATTTAAATTTATACTTTAACATAATAAATCATTACTTGAATAAGAATAAAAACTGACTTGAACTTGAGAGGATTTGTGAAGCGTTTAACTACTAGCCAATAACTTACCTGTGTCTTCTTACAATTTAAGTGAAACTTGAAGAAACTTTTTGAATGACTTATAAGACCAAAGGCCTCAGTTAATCCAAGTATTTTTCTTCTTCGCTCACAATAGTTTGTTTAATAAGTTTTGTTTCGTAATATAAATATAGTTAGAAAGTTTGAATTTTATATAATTTTTTAAACTAATTTGAAATCGAAATTATTAAATATTACACGTTTACATAAGTTAGAATTTAAACTATCAACCAACAAATAGTTTCCTCAAACTTTTTTAAGGTTTTTTACAAAAAAAAACGTTTAACTTTTGTCAAATAGGCTAGTACAAATAAAAAACAAAAGTTTTTTTTTATATTTTTTTGTAACTAATGGTTCGTAACTGAACACGGATACCACTATGAGCTCCGGATAGCAGAAGTTGTTCACCTGAAGCTTCACAGCGCTTCAGGAAGAGGAACAAGAAGAAGTCGAATGACTCTACAATGACGTCACCGTAAAAACTATTACGTCACAGTTCTTTCTTGACATCAACGCCCGATACCAGAACCTAGACCGACCGCAAGTATGCAAATTGATTTTTCAAAACTTAATCGAAATTCAGATCTGAATTAAAAAAAGTTTTGTTTATTGTCAAAATTTTTCTTACTAGTATTTATGTTAATTTTAATTTTTTATGCATATCGAATGTGTTTAAAACGATTAGCTTTTTAAACTTGCAAATCAGTTGCACATTTATTGAGTCAGCTAGATATAAATTAAGCATTTTTTTCTTGTTTTTTAAATTTTGATATTAAGACATTACTTTTAGATTAATTTTTTATATGTTTGCAAGTTTTTTTAAAACCTTAAAATTGGCTGGTTTTTAACGTAGTAATACTGGATTTTATATCAAAAAAATAGTTTCTACTTGTAATTTTTGTGTAGTTCTTATGTCAATAATACAGAAAAAATATAAGTTCATACAAAAAAAATATATACATATACATTGTAGAAAAACATAATAATATATTCGTAAAAAGTATATGAAAAACTAATTTACTTTGAATGTTGACATAATTTGATGTACTATAGTTATAACAGAAATTATACTTAAGCTTGTTTGTAGATATTGTTTTAAATAGGTAAAACGACTTGAATAAAACAATGTTGAAGACAAAACTGAAAGTTTTCTAAAACTAAATCTTAGGTTTTTTATTTAACTATTGATTTTTATTTTCAAAATTAGATTTGTTTAATCATTCATCTGTTTTACACTTTTCATTAATTTATACGATAACTGATTATAGTTAACGTAAAAGGTTATGTTTTAACTTGACGTAATTTAAAAACAGGAAAGGCTTAGAAAATGGGAAAACAAAACCAGCATTATCTAGTAACCGATCAGTTAACTACTTTTCTTTATTGGTATCATAACTAAATTAAACTTAAGCAATGTTAAGAATTAAGTATAAAACGGGTTTGTAGTTTACAATGTTAGGAGTGAATATAAGCAGCTATGGGTAAGTAAAAGAATAAGTTTATAATAAAATATTAGTAACTTTTTTACTGCTGTGTTTTTATATTATTATTTACACGAAAATATCTCTAAACCAAATGTTAAATATACTATTAAGTTACTGCAAATAATAATGTAATAGTTAATATAAAACATCAATCATCTAAATTGCAATTTACTTATTCAAACAAAGTACAAGTATATTTCTTATTTCTTTTAGCAACAAACTTTTTCAACAAAATAAATTCATAGCTTACTATTTAACTAATCTATTCACCAATGGTTTCTAGAACCTGAACAAGTTGAAGGAGTCAACCTGGATTTGCACTCCACCCTCCATCACATTTTAGACGTCAATGATACAATGACGTCTTTATCGTACAAGTATTGTCTCCTTAGCAACGCACGATACCAAATCTATTGCAGGTTCGCAAATTGAAACTTTAAAAGTTAAATTCAGCTTTGTATAAAACAAAAGCTCTTGGTAATTTTCAACTTTTTTTATATAATTTTGAGCATTTATGCACAATTAATGGTTAAAACTGGCTAGTTTAATGACGTAGTAATGTAAAAAAGTTTCTACCTGTAATTTTTTTGTAGTTCTTATGTTTACAATTCTTAAAAAAAATGGATTTCAAATAAAAAAAACATTTTGAGTATTTTTATAAATATTATATAAAAGTTTAAGTTACTTTGTATTTTGGCATAATCTGATGTACTATAGTTATAAATATAACATAGACTTGATCGTTAAAATTATTTTAATTGCTAAATTAATCAATAAAAGTAAAAACAAAACAGAATGCATTGTTTGATCGTAAAAAGTATACAAAAAGTAACTCTATTCAGTATTCAAATAAGTGTAAAATTGAGTCAAAACTTAAAAAAATAATGTAGAAGGCAAAACGAAAAGTTTACCAAAAATTAATTATTAGTTTTTTTATTTAGATTTTTTCTTAGCTATTAATCTTTACTTATTAAAGTTGAATTTATTATATCTTGAATTGTTTTACTTTTTTCATTGTATTTAAAAATAACAGGTTACAGTTGAAGTTTTGTTTGAATATCGCGTAATTTCAAAAGAACAATTTGAGAGTAGTAAGAAGATGACAAATGCACAACCAGCATTATTTAGTGACCGGTAAGCTAACTACTTTTCTTTATGAAGTAGAATAAATTTATTTAAAACTAAGTAATTTTAAGAAATATACAAATATTTTATTGTTTTTCAATTTTATGAGTAATTATAAGCAGTTATGAGTTAACAAAAAAGTAAGTAATTGAACAGTGTACTAACATTTTTCTTGTAGTTTTTTATATTGTGGTTAAAAACAAGTAATCACTATGATTAAACATTTATCGTCTGTATAGTTATCGATTTAACAAACAAAATCTTTTTTTTTCTCTTAAAAAAACAAACGGTACAACTAAAAATAAACATACTATGCTTTTTAACTGATATAACTTTCTAAAACAGGAGTTGAAGAGTCGTAAACAAACACCAGTAAATAAAGTCGTCATAGATTGTTCAACAAAATTCAAAACAACTGCTGTAAGAGCTGTTATTTTTAAATAAAGGTAATTTTTATAATCAAAGTTGTCTACATAATTTTTTGTATTTTTTACAATTAGAACTTTCTATATATATATATATATTTTGATGTAACAATATAATTAAACAAGTTTGAATTTGAAAATTAAAAACAAAGTTGTCATTAAAACTTAAAGATAGTTTGATTATAAATCTTTATTATAATGCAAGACTTTTATAAACTTTTTCTGGTTTTTTTACCTTTGATATAAATTAAACCTTTGTAAATTGTAGTTATAAATGTTTTGAAATGTTTTTAACTAAAGTGTAGAAAGCGCATCTCCTTTACGATGTTTTACTTTTTAATTTTGTAACTTGTCTTAATTTATTTATCTAAAATTAACATCAGAGTTTAAAAAAAGTTTAGTTAACCTATTTTTTACTGTTTGTTTTGTGAACTTTATTTTGGTTATATAGTACAATAGTTTTCACTAAATAATTACACTACAATTTTGATATGTCAGCTGATTTTTTAGTTCACTCTTTTGTTTTTTAATGGAACCTCTTAATCGAAATAGCTTCTTAAATACTACTAAAGAAAAATTAGTTTACTGTTAGAAAACAAAGCTACCTTCCTATTAATTATTGTTAAAATTAGTATTTTGTTTATCAAATAAGCTACAAAATTACTATTTTTACTTTTTTTACAAACATACCTGTATTTTGCAAGAGTTTTGAGTTGTGTATAGTATTTAATATTTTTGTTATTTTAATTTCGTGTAAAAAAATTTTAAAAATAATTGTACAAATTTTTAAAATGTTCTTTTTCTTGTACACACTTTACTAGTATATAAAACTTTTTGATAAAACTTTAACCTAAAAAACGTATATAGAGTGTTTGAAATTACTTGAATCTTTTGTTTTACTATCTGACACAGTTAAATAAATTTTGAAGTTTATAGGTCTTAAATGAGTTAAATTCTTTTAAAAGTTAAAAAAAGTTTTACACTAGTCAAATGAATTTAAAAACATATAATTTAATAGTCTTCTATCAAGAGTTTAAGTTCAACGCTGATTATATAAAATTTTCTTTTTGATATAATGTTAGAAGTAAGTAAACAATTGTTGGCCTTAATAAAGAACTGAAATTAATTCAACTTTATAAGTTGTTTATGTAACAGATTACTTAATGAATTTTTTTTTACGTTGTTTTTAAAATATAGCTAGAATGTTTTACACTAAAAATAAAAATAAAATGTTTAAACTAATTTATAAACTAATACTTGATTTAAATAAAATCTTTTCCCTGGTTTTTCTTAGACTTTCTAAACTGGTAAGTTTTTTAACATATTTTGTTACACCACTTTTCGAACAAATAGTTGAGTTAGACATTTTAGTAAAACACTTAAACTGTAGAATCAAAAGATTTTTCAGTTTGTGTGACTTTTAAAATAAATTTCTGTTGTTAAATTAAAAAATTTAAAATAAGTTTGATAGAAATAAACAACTAACATAAAAATAAGAACAATTGATTTTTATACAAAGTTTTTTTTATTATAAAAATTTTTGTAAGACAATTTTTATGTTTTGATTTCAATATTGCAAAAAAAAAACTTTCATATTTTAATACAAAACAAATATAATTTAACATTTTTTTAATGAGGTTACAAATTTACAGCTTAATAAAATGATTTCTTTAACTTTATAGTATAAAGCTTTACAAAACTTAAAACATAAATGAAATACTTTGGTTAAGGTATTTGCAAGATGCAAACGTTAATACAAATTATTATATAACTAAAATTTACTACAATTAGTTACAAAGTTTTAACTGCAAAAACACACCAAAATTATTTTTTATAGCCTATTGCTATAATCTTCAGCTGTTTAGATTCAACAAGAATAGCATTAGTACGAAAATTACACAAAAAATGAAAGCTATTAAGTAGTAATTGAATTTTTTTGAAATGCAAATTGGTGCACAAATCCAACTTTTTTGGAAAAAAATAAGTTCAATTTCAAAAATCTAAATAAATGATTACAAACATATGTTTTTTAAATTATTGAACTTTAAGAGATGCTTTTTTATATGTCATCAAGATATTATAAATTCGCTTCTACTGTTTGAAGAACCCTCTGGTTTCAACGCATACGTAACGGTAGTTGGTTCTTTTTAGCACAACCTGCACATCAGATTGCTACAATCGACTATAAGTTGTGCTATTTTCATCATCTCTCAAGATTATCTAAAATTAAAGTTTTTACTTTTTAGTTCACAAATATATTTTAAAAGTTCAGTTTTATTATTATATACATCTCCTTTATTTTTTTTTTAGCATAACGGTGTTTGAAATAAGCATACGCATATATAGAACTTTTTAAGGTCAGAGTTAACTGTTGCCTTGTAAATTTTGCTCTCCGAACGGTAATTACTCACTTTTTAATCGTGTTTGTAGCAACCAAAACAATTAAATTGACTATGAACTTGATTGTTGTTGTTGAGTACTTTTTGTTATTTGCTTTAATCAATCTCTCCAAATTAGAAGTACATGAATAAAGTTTTATCACATTATGCCTAAAAATTATTTTTACAGTGAGTTGTTTGTGTTAAAACATTTTTTTAGAAAATTAATAAATATTTTACCGATGCTTGTTTTAGCTAAATTGCTTGATGTAGGATTACACCAAAATATATTTTGTTTTCTATTATTTTTACCATTCATTTTAGTATTGCTCAAGTATTTAAAATTTAAATTTATCGTTGTTTCAACATTGTTTCATTTTTAGTTCTGTGTTTTGTTGTTAAGAAACTTTCTTTATTATTTAATCTTTTATTTAAACATTGATTATCAACCAAAAAAAGCAAGATAGTTTGTAAACGACTGTTGCATCATTTAAAACTCTAAAACTTTATTTATTTTCCAATGTTTATTTCAAAATCTAAACTTGTTTTTTTTGTTTAGTAAGTTATTTTTTAATTTAAAAACATTAAGTATTTTTTTTATTAAAAACATGAATCAAACATTAAACTGCCCAAAATTTCATGTAAAGCTAAACAAATACAATAAAATAAGCTACTTAAAGTCTTGTATGAAATTGATGCAGTTTAGAAAAAGCAATTGTTTTTCTGAACTTTTAATCTGTAAAGTAAAACAAAATTTATAATCTTTTTTAAAGAATAAAACCAAAAAAAAAGTTAAATTTTGTTCACATGAAATAAGTTAGTTTAATATTCAATATTACTATAAAATTTAGATAACGAATTGTTATCTTAAATTCTTGTTTTATTTATTTTAAAATAAAATAATATATAGAAGTACAATTTTTATAAATAAGTATAGAGCTTAAAGGTAAAGCTTTCTAAAATTAATTCTTAAATGTTTGAATTTTATTTAAGTTTATATTCGTACTTTTTAAATTTTATTTTTACGCTTAGGAAAATTTTATGCTTGGCTGAACATTTCAAGTTCTGCTGATGAAATAATTCTTAAAAGTTTTTCTTTTCTATGAAACTGTATTTTATGTAAGTATTTAACTTTCAAGTGAACCTGATACTAGGTTAAAATAAACTAGTGTATAAAACTATGTAACTAACTATGTATGAAACTATGGTCAATGGATTGATGTGGAGAAAGACATTTCGGTCATCGAGCCTCACACCATACATTTTATAAAGGTTTTGGAACAGTTTTAATTAAAGCAATAAAAATAACTTAAGATCAATGAAAAATCAATACTATGATTAACCAGTCGATTTTTTTAAAACTATTATTATTTCAATTAACTCAAAACGAAACTAAAAAAAAAATTGGTGTGCACTCTTGTTTATACTCATTTCTGCCAATATTGACTTTAGAAACCATAGGCACCACACCCTCTCCTCCCCTTAAACTTTAATTTTTACGATCATGTACGTTAACATTTTCTTGTTGCTTTTTAGACAAGAACGACCACGAAATATGCAACATAACGTTCCATAATAACTTAAAAAGGCATGAGTAATAAAAATGCTATGAAAAGAAAAATATATATCTCATCTTCAAATATATAAGTAAGAATAAACATGAGTAAAAAAAAAACTGTAAATCATAATTAAAGTTAAGTCAAACTTGCACAAGCATACAACATTGCACAAGGGGCAAAAATTGCACGAGGCCACAAAACTACACGAAGTGACTTTTTAACAAAGATACTTTTGCACGGAGACGTTTTTGCACGGGTTTGTTTTTTTTAATGTTCTTAACAATATTTTCTTTTTTTACTTTCACTCTTACCCCTAACACTTACCCTCGGTCGGTAACTTTATTTTTTGTTTTTTTATTATTATTTAATCTGTTTTTTTTTTTTTTTTAATCTCGTGCAAAAAATTATTTTCCCTTGTAAGTTTTAACTCGTGCAAAATTGACCCTTGGTGCAAATTTTTCTTCGTGCAATTTTTTGCCTATGTTAAATTTCTACCCGTTTTTGTTTAATTGATATATGCATTTATATTATCATTTGTGCTGTTAATTCACAATGTTTAGTGATTTATTAGGTTAAAAACCAAAAAAGTAAAGAAATTATTGTTTTTTAAACTTTTACTTATAAAACAGAGAATATTTAATCCAAAATTTTTTTTACAGTTTATAACCATATCTTTAAATTAGTTTTTTAAAGCATCGAAAGGAGCAATCAAATACTTTTATCTCAGTGCTACTTTTTTGGCTTTTCTTTTACTAATTTTATTATTCTTAAAGTACTCAGATTTAATTTTAGCGAAAAATACTTAAACGATCTCGCACCACTTACCACAACTCTTTTTGCATAAATTATCTTTAAGTCGGTTTGAAGCACAAATTTTATTAAAATATCAGCTTTCTGACAACTAAATTTCATACATTCATTATATTTATCAGGTGCGGGAAAACTGAAAATATTTAAGAAAAGCGTATTTTGTACTTTACAGTTAAATAAATATATCTTTCTTTGTTGAGTTTATTCACAAACTAATTAAAAGAATGATAAAATCTGTACAAGAAAACATAATGAAAGCTAGGTAAATACTTATACATCTCCCCCCAGATTTTATCACCAAGGAGATGAAACGACACGTCTAGCTAACAAAACAAATTATTTACAAAATTGCAAACTTAAATACAGTTTTCTGTGCTAACATCAACGAAACAACACTCAAAATGAACGTAAATCACTAAAATGTTACAATAAACATAGTTACAATTTGTACGAAAACATTAATTTTAACAACAGTTTAAACAGGTTTGTATGTACCGCTTTCGGCATCATAAATCTTTCTCCGGGTTCTTACACGACCGGAACGACGCAGTTCATTTTCTAGAAACACTCCATTGTCATTAAAATTTCTTTCAAATACCCTAGATTTATCATTAGGGTCCAAACGAGACAGTACACAATTTTTCTGATATGTAGAGGATTTGCTTACATCAGTGCAATTTGAGTCCTCAGGTGAATAGAAGGTAGCTAGTTTTTATTTGCAAATTTTGTCAAAGTTATCTCCAGCTTTGAAACGTATTCCTTTATGGGAGCGCTCACAATCAAAACTTTCCTTGGAATCTTTTCTCTCATAGTTGCCAGAAAAAACCAACTTCTGCGTTGGTATGTTTCCTTTTCTAAAGTAAGGGATACTATTTTGAGATTTGCAAACAGGAGGATTAAATTTTCTTAAAAACTTTCGATTTCGTACAGTTAAGCGACCTGATCCATCAATCTTGACAATGTAATGATATTAGCATCTCATTTTAGTATTTTAAAGCTTGTGAATAAATATGGAATTTTTTGTAATAATAAAAACAATTTTCATTATTCTCAAAACAAGCTTTTCCAAAACAATTTTTATAACTCTCAAAACAATTTTCTTAAAACAATATTGTTTACTTAAAGTAGTTAATTTCATTCCGACGAGTATATATCGGCGTTTTGTCTTTCAAATACGCGTTAAAGTTAGTTGCAATGTTATTACGCGGTACGATCAAGTAACGTTTTACTTCAATTATTGAGAATCAAGAAAACGTCTACATAGCGGAGTTGATGTTAGTATTTATGTAACTTTACGATTGTTGATACTTTTTATAGTTTTTATTTGTGTCGTGATTTAATAGTTTCTTTCTTCAGAACTAAGAATTATTATTGAAAATAACTTAAATTGCATTTATTCAAAGTGTGTTTTATTCATAACTTAGGAATAAGTTTGTAACTATATTAAACTAGCTCGAAAGAAAACCTATTTGGTTAAAGTGGAAACCACGCAGTGTCTTTTAAGAACCTTGAATTTTCTGGTTAGGATCTTTAAGCAGTCAACAGAATAAATGAACACAAACAACAATGACGATATCAATTTTAATAATTCTCATCAAGCAGAGATGATGAAAGATAATGCTGAATTTTATCCGTCAAACAGCATTCAACAACAACTTAGAAAATCAAGCGAAGTTAAGCAGCTAACAAATGAAGAAGAGTTAAGAATTTTGCAAAAGCAAATAAAAAAGTTAAATAATAGATTAAAGCAGTCTAGATCACCACATTTCGAACGTGCGATGCTAGAAAAACGCGAGCCTTTTTACAATGATTACGAAAATAGTAATCGAAATAATTTTAATAACTTTAGCGACACATCTAAGGCGCAAAGACTAAGTAAAAAGTTTAAAAGGTTAGACTTTGTAAGAAACCCTCGTGATATTATTAGTTTTTTCGAAGAGGAAATGTTTAATGAAAATATTTATAGTAATACAGAAAAGTATAAATTTTTAACTGGGTTTTGGCCGAGAGAAGAGTTGTCAGACTATTATAAAATGACAGAACGAGGTGAAAGAAATTACAGTTCTTTAAGAAACTTTTTTATTAATAGGGACAACCAGTTAGCTGAAATCTTAGATAAAATTCCAATTTGGGATGATTGTACAAACTTTAATAAAATATTTGCTACAGCCGTGAGTTGGGCCAAATGTCCAGAGCAGGACAGAATTAAGTTTTTTCTTGCATACTTAATGCCCTTTTCGTTAAAGATAAGATAAGGGATTATTTTGATGAAAGCTTAGAAGTTTTTAAAAGAAAAGGACAAGCCATATGGAATGCTTATAAAGAAAACGCATTAATACCTAAGCAAGTTAATTACGATAGACTACAGCAGTATGAGCAAAGTCATTATAAGTCTAAAATAAATTGCCATAAGCAAGTTCGACCTAATCATCAACAAAATTTTCATTTAAGAGATAATGGTATTAATCATATTTACAATTATCGTCAACATAACCAAGATAGAGATAGTTTTAAACTAAGAAAATCATACAATAGGAATAGTAGTAATAATGTTAACATAGCACAGTGTTTGTCATGTCATCAATACTTACCTACAAAAACATTTAACATAACTAAGGCGTCACAAACAGCCGAAGAAAAAGCTCAAGTAACCAAAAACACTATAGCAGTTGAAGTAACTGGTCAAGTAGTATGGTTTAATGTTCGCAAAGGTTACGGTTTTATTCATCGTGATGATCAGAACAGCAATGTTTTTGTTCATTATACAGCTATCGCCAAAAACAACCCTAACAAATTCTTAAGGTCTCTTGCACAAGGAGAAAAAGTCCAGTTTGATATTGTTGTAGGTAAAAATAACATGTCAGAAGCCGCAAACGTGACAGGTACTAATGGTAAAACAGTTCAAGGGTCTAAATATGCTGTAGATAAGAATTCAAACTACAACCAAAAGTTTCAACAAAAAAGATTAACCGGAAACTATTATTCAAGTAACCCTCAACAGCGGAAAAGAAAAGCTAATAGAGCTTATAAGCAAGTTTTTGTTTTTACAGCAAAACAAGGTAAACTTATCAAAGAAAAACATCAGAAACAACAGCAGAAAAATATCAGTTACAATAAAAAGTATGATAGCAAGCCAAAATATCAAGTGCCAACAGTGCAGCTTAAAAGTTATAAACAAGACTCAGGCTATTACAATTCTTCAAAAACAAAATCACAAACTAGCGTATCAAGCAACATATTAGCTAAAAAGAAAAACAA
This sequence comes from Thalia democratica, assembly GCF_965202585.1. Lineage (NCBI taxonomy): Eukaryota > Metazoa > Chordata > Thaliacea > Salpida > Salpidae > Thalia > Thalia democratica. The sequence goes on along the minus strand of NC_139165.1, from coordinate 34,440,750 downwards.
TTTGGCAGTACTTAATTCCTTTGACAAAAAAGAAATTATAACACAGAATAAAAAAGAGTCAGAATTACTAATAGCAGGTCTAAAACTTTAAACATTTATCATAAAGCCTTTTGAAGATAAAATATAAGTATTTTCACAAAACTAACGAAACGGATTTTAATAAAGGTAAAAAATTGTAATTTTTTATTAACATGAACATCTATTTTAATATTTTTTAAACTCAGGTAAATTTTTTAAGAAGTTAAAATGAAAGAAACTATTAAGTGTATTTATTTTGTATTCTTTTCTGATACAATTTCTGAATTGTAAAGTTTATTGCTTTTTTACTTTTAATGATGTGTTATAAAGTTTTTTATATTATAAATTACAGTTTAGTAATTGAACTATTAATTAAAGCTATCAAATAGCAATTATAAAATAGAAAAGTTTCATATGCCTATTTTTTGCATTAAAATTTTAGTAACTACTTTTTTTCTCTAACTTTAAAACAAAATTAAATTACCAGACTTTTTGCTCGTAAAATAATCAAGTTCAAGTTTAAAGCTTTAAAATTCGACTCGTGATAAACTTCTCCTATAAATTTTGAATTTAAAAGTACTTTCAACTCCCATTTAGTTTTGACTGTTAACGATCGAAAAAAAGCACTCGCTAAATTTTTCTCTTTAAAATTTCTATAATGCTTAGAAATTGCTCGTGTTGCTTTTTGAGATATTTTATACTTGAATCCTTTAAAAGTTTGTGCATGAAAATACTACTTATTGTTTTGTAAAATATTTTAAAGAAAATGTTTTCTGTTTTGTTTATTAAAGTTTGCGAGTTGAATATTAATGTAACATATGTTTTTCTAAGTTAAAAACAAAATTAAAGTTTTTCATGTTTTTTTAAAATATTAAATTTCTATTCAATGCATCTTTAAATGCTTAATTTTTTTTCTGTTTTGTATAACATAATGGGTTTGAAAGTAAATACTGACAGTTTCGTTATTGTCTTGTGGCATAATAACATAGAAGTTTTTACTAAACTTTCTTGAAAGAATATGTCAACTTTTTTTTTTGAGCCGCGTATTTTTGAAATGAATACTACAATGTTGGACAATGAAAAGATGAATTTTTCCTATGTCAACAAGTGACTTCGATGAATTTTTGAATTTGAAGTTTAGAGAAGAACAAGCGAGTTAAAACAATTCGTTCCTGCTAAATAAACCACCGTAGAAGAAAACGGAAGAGAAATGCCGGAATACAACAAGACCGAGGACAACAAGCCCAAGGCCAAGAACCCCGAAGAAAAGAAGCCCGAGGACAACAAGCCAGAAGCCAACTAAATGACTATCATTGAACTTTGTCTTCATGTTGTGTTTTACATTAGTTTTTGTAAATTATGTAAGTTTTTAGATAATTAGTTATACAGTTTCTTTTTCTTACTTTTTTTTTTTGACCCCCCCCCCCCTTTTAACACTTATAAAAAGTTTAAAGTTAAGTAGGATTTTAAGGATTTTAATTATTTAAAACCAGGCTTTAAACGTTAAAATTGAAAATTTAAAAAGAAACAATGTAATGATATTAGCATCTCATTTTAGTATTTTAAAGCTTGTGAATAAATATGGAATTTTTTGTAATAATAAAAACAATTTTCATTATTCTCAAAACAAGCTTTTCCAAAACAATTTTTATAACTCTCAAAACAATTTTCTTAAAACAATATTGTTTACTTAAAGTAGTTAATTTCATTCCGACGAGTATATATCGGCGTTTTGTCTTTCAAATACGCGTTAAAGTTAGTTGCAATGTTATTACGCGGTACGATCAAGTAACGTTTTACTTCAATTATTGAGAATCAAGAAAACGTCTACATAGCGGAGTTGATGTTAGTATTTATGTAACTTTACGATTGTTGATACTTTTTATAGATTTTATTTGTGTCGTGATTTAATAGTTTCTTTCTTCAGAACTAAGAATTATTATTGAAAATAACTTAAATTGCATTTATTCAAAGTGTGTTTTATTCATAACTTAGGAAATAGTTTTGTAACTTATACTGTTAGTATATTATTTACTTCTCGTAAGTATAGCAGTCAGTAAGTTACTGGAGACCACGTAGTTAAGACATAAAACATAAACTATCTCGAAAATAACCCAATTTGGCTAAAACAACATACTAATGATAGTCTTTTAGCTCTACTATTACACCACTTTTCCCCCACTTGTTACGGAAGTTACCTGCTTGATTCTGTATCATGACATGATCACCGCAATTCAATGGTGGCAACAATCTTGTGTGCTCACTTAAATTCTCGAGAGACTTAACATAACGAGACCTAAGAGCTTCTTCCTTTTTACTCCATGCGTTACGCCAAATGTTTAAGATCTGCGGGTTATTGTAAGCCATAATACTCTTCCTGAGATAAGGCAAGGAGTCCTTTAAATTTCGTCCCAGAAGGATCTGTGCAGGTGATAGTTTGCATCCTGGATCAGGCGTGTTTCTCTGCGTAAGTAAAGCTTGTACCATTTTGTCATTATTTAGTTCACCATTTGAACCAACATTCTCCATTAACAATCGCTTAGAAGCCTTTACTGCTAATTCCGCCCTACCGTTTGACACTGGATGATATGCAGATGACATACGATGGTGTATACCCCATCGTTTCAGAAAATCTTTGGTAACTTTTGCAGAAAACTCTGGACCTCCATCAGAAGGTATTTCAACTGGAACACCAAAAGTCACAAAATACGACGCAAAGCTTTACACAGCCCTTTTGAACCAGAATCATTTGTACCCAATTTTATTCTTTGTTGTTCTGTCCATCCTGAAAGTCTGTCGGCAGCTACAAAATAATACCAACCTTTGAACTGAAAATAATCACAAACAATTGACTCAAAAGGAACCTTTGGAATCAATGGTTCAATTGGAGGTAGGCGAGGATTGCTTGGTGCAATTAAGTTGCAACTATTGCAATTTTCCCGACAACCTTGAATGTCATTTGTTATTCCCGGCCAATAAACAATCGATTTTGCTCGCTCGGTCATTGCAGTGACTCCTTGATGAGCAGAATGCAACACTCTTAAAACCTCTTGTCTTAATGATGGAGGAATAACAATTCTATACACATCATCCTGAAGTATACTGCTAGGTGATAGAAGCTTATTATGATTAAGTTCTCGTTTACGATCACCACACATAATGACCCCATCCATCATAAACAAAGAATAGCGAACTATCCAAAACTCATGCAATTCTAATGGTAGGTGGTCTTTGGTCTCCTGAAAACCAGCTTGAACATAATGAATAAGCTTCATCATTTGTTTATCTTTTAAAGTTTCTTCTTTAACTCGGTCAAAAGTCACAGCTTGAAAATTGTCACCTACTTGATTACTTGCAATGATACACTCACTGTCTGGCAAACGTATTCCAGCGAAAATTTCAGAAGCACTTATCTCAACTTCATCTTTTGTTTTATGTACGGTTTCCACTGGATGACGTGACATTGCATCTGGAGCAAGGTGTAGTTTACCAGGTTTATGTAGAATCTTGAATCGCCATAAAAGACTTCTCTGCTTTAACCGGAAAAGGCGGGGGTTTGCAATTTCATCAAGTGTTCTGTCTCCAAATAATTTAACCAGTGGTTTGTGATCAGTCAGAACCAACAAATTATCTCATCCTTGTGGTAAATACCGCGATTGCTCAAGTGCCCATACAATTGCAAGGCATTCTCCCTCTACCGCAGCATAACGTGATTCAAAAGGTCTAAGAAAGCGAGAGCCTGCTAAAACAATACGCCATCCAGTTTGAAAACATCCTGACACAGCAGACTTACAAGAGCAATGTTTCTGCGACAAAAATTAACCAATACCAGTTGTAGACCAGTCTTGCTGTATACAAGTGGGCTTTCCCAAATCAAAAATTTGTATTCCCTTTGTTATGGCTGCAACTATAGCTTCTCTTGATTTGTAGAATGTATCATCTAGCTCATCATTCCAGTAAAATTTAGTTTTTGGACTTAATAATGGCTTAAACACAATCATCAAAGAAGTCAATTGGTTGTAGTGTGAAACTTGGTGCACTAAACCAAACCATGATCGCACATCTGTTATTGACTTTGGTATAGGAAAATCTCTTATAGCATTTATGAACTTTTCTTGTGGCTTAATTTCAGATTTCGTAATAGTAAAGCCAGCAAAATCTATTTCTTTTTGTGCAAATTGAAACTTTTCAGAATTGAGTACAACTCCATTTTTTCCCATTAAATCTAAATAGTCAATCATACGCCACCAATGATCAGCCAATTCCTCATCCCATAAAACAGTGTCATCAACGCATTTTGTCTTTCTAGGTATGTCTATTATGATTTCATCATACCTGCGCGTATATGCATCTCCACTTGCCAAATAACCTTGTGGTGCTACTTTGTAGTAGTACCTCCCCCATGGAGTGAGAAATGTTGTGAGATGATGATCTTCTGGACGAAGTGGTACTGAATGAAACCCATTCCATGCATCGGTCACACTTTTCCAGGTGTTTGCAGGAATTTCACATACTTGAATGAATGGAGGCTTTACATGATGTGTTTCTCGTACACAATACTTATTTAAAGGTGAAAGGTCAACAACTCTTTTACAGCTACCATCAGCTTTAGCAACCACAACCATACGATGTACCCAAGTAGACGGAACACCAACTGGAGTCTTACCAAGCACACCTAATCGAGTATCCCTATCCAAAGCATCTTTTACTTCATTTTCCCAATGTTTTAGAATTGGGGAAGCAGTTGATATTTCTTTTGGAATGGCATCTGGGTCAATATAAATTTTCAAAGGTGGACCTGTCATTTCTGGAGGCAATTGGTGAGTACATTTATCAAATGTAGATGATGCGTACCTATCTAAAAGCCATTCTCTCATCTTTTGATTGTTTGCAGGAATGCAAGCAAATGGCAACTCCTTTGGCCTATCAGGGGGAGGAGTTCTAGGTATACAATCACAAGTTTGCAGTTCTTCATGGACAGTGCAGGATTCAATGGTCGCACCAATACGAGGAAAATCATGATTTATTATGCCAAGTGTTATGCAGGCATTTCTTGAAAGAAAAAACCTGTCAGTACATCGACTGATATATACCATTTCTTTTGCAACATGAACTTTACCTTGTACATCTTTAGCCATTAATTCCATAAATATAGCACCAGTTATTTTGATCTGTTCTCTGTTGGCCGCTAACATTTTCCTTTTAACTGGTATAAGACTTGACTTCTTAAATCCATGTTTGAGGTAACTATTAAGGTCCTATAAGCATGACTGTGCACCGTATCTGTAACAACGTTAATTTTGCAGTAATTTTGTCTAGAGCATTTTATATTCATCTGAGTGTATGCTAGTTCATCAATAGAAGATTTTAATTGAATTGTTGGATGTTTCAGTGACACTGATGCTTTCCATCCATTCAAACAATCAAAAACGTAATGATCAAGTTTTACTACTTTATCATTAACATCAACTGCCTCATTAAAATTTTGTGTAAATGATCCACCAACTAGAAGTGCATTCGTCTCATCTGCACATTTGTTGTCACCATGATAATCTTTTTTCCTGGATTTAATCCAGCATTGCTTACAGGTAGAACACTCAATATACTTGTTATTTTTCCTGCTCCAAATAAATTTTGTAGATTTTTCACTACATATATTACAAGTTATTTTACCACTTGGTCGTTTTGTAATTTTCCTAAAGGATTTGTACGAGGAAACTGAGGCAGTAACAGCAGGTTGTGTCATTGCATCACGTGCCATCTCTTTTGCTTCAATAAAACCAATTGTCTCATTGACATCTTTCTCGTCTAAACTACCCCATCCTAACACCTCTTTGCGTATATCCTCATCAGCTAAACCGGTTACCATGACATCTTTAAGGATAATGTCTGTGAAATCTATCATTTGGTTACAGCCATCCTTTGGGCATTTACATGTGTACGAGCATGTACTAGCTTTTCCCTTTAAACGGGCAGCAAATGATCTCGTGTTTTCAGTCAAATCCTGTCTTGTACTAAGAAAGTCTGATCGTCGTACAACAACTGAAACAGGAATAACTGCAAGCTGCTTGATCATCCTTAAAAGCTCTTGCTCACTTAAATTTACTACATTATTATGTCCTTTCAAAATAGCATCGCCTAGATCTTCCTCACAGCACTGGTACAGTTGACGATGCTTTTCTACTTCTGTCATTTCCATGCTATCTTTAAGAATAGTCCACTTTTGCAAAAATATGTTCCAACCCTCTTCATTGCAGTCTCTCCCTATTCGAGGACGGTCCATTTTTGAAGGCTTTGGTTTTGAAGAATTTGCATTAATGTGAACGTTGTTGTGAATGATAAGTAAAGAAGCAGCTACAGAAGCATCAATGTCTGGTGTTTCATATGTGCAACACTCAAGAGGGCATTTAATCACAGGCATTGTAGATTCGATTCAGCTAGATTTTATCATAAATAAATATATCATTCTTTGTTGAGTTTATTTACAAAGTAATTAAAAGAATGATAAAATCTGTACAAGAAAATATAATGAAAGCTAGGTAAATACTTATACAACAGTACTATACAAAAACAACTAAGCCAGTATTTTTTAAGCACTTAAAAGTAAATTTGTTTCAGTAACTTTGAATGACTTTAAAGTTAAATATTTAACAACTTAAAGAATTTATGTTTGTTTTATTAGAGTGTTACGTTAAAAAAAACGTAGGTACAAAATTAAAAAAAAATAATATAATTTTAAATTAAATAATCTTTGTATACTTTTTCCGTCACTTTTGAGAAAAATATATTATTCTTTGTTTTGTATTTAACTGTATTTAAAGTAAACTTCATTATAGGAGGCAAAATAGAGTTTAAAGGAAATTTTAACAACTAAAAATATGAAGTTTATAAAAGTTTTAGTAATTTGTTTTTGATTTAAGTTATTTTACTTAATAACATTTTGACACATGAAGTTAAAAAATAAAAAATTTAATAAGCTGCTTGAAATGATTGTCAAAACTAAGTTTTGTTATTATTTAAAAAAAATTATTTTGCAGTATTATACTTGAGTAAAGACATTTAATTTATTAAAATATAAAACTTATTAGCTTTTGTTATAGAAGCTTTTCAATAAAAACGATTAATGATCATAAAATAAGTTCTTAGGAAATAACATAATTAAAAGACACCAAAAATATGTAGAATTATGAAAAAGCCATAAAAAAAAGCTTTTAAATTTTTTTAAACGACAATACGGCTTGAAGTAAACTATTTTTCAAAATAATTAAAACCTAAGCTTTCACTGCATAAGTTTTAAATTTAATCCCTATCTATTTATATTTAATAATCATTGTGCCTAGCTAATTTCTAACGTTTTTAAAACTATCAAGGTTTTTAGAGACAAAATTTTATGAAAAGCTGTTTGCAAAACTTAGCTTTTTAAAATACTCAAAATTTGAGTAGATAGAACTAATACTTTCTTATTTTATATAAAAATGTGTTGTTTAGTTTTCTTACTATTTTTGTTTCAATGTTTTTACAAATGATTAGGTTTACGTTATGGTTTTAATTAAAAAAAGTTATATTTTTAATGATCATGATCAAAATATTTTTTATACTCTTCAAGCTTTAAATAAGTAGCCTATAGGTTCTTCATGCACGAACTGTTACATCTTAAAAAAAAGTTAAACTCTTTATTTTTTTTCTAAAACACAAAAACAACTTACAAAGTACAATTTCAAAGAATAACTAACGATTTTTATATAACGCAAAACTTCTTTGTTATGCATTTATTTGATAAACTTGTAAAAAACATCAATTTAAATCATAGTATTTTTAACAGTAAAAATTAGCAAAAAGGTTTAAAAAAGAGGACTAAAAATTTCAAATTTTAGCTACTTAATCGTCTCGTATTTTACTTAAGCTATAATATAAAATAATTAAACTCATATGGCTGTTGTTTTTAAAAAAATAAAACTAATTATTTATTGAAAAAAGGTTAATAAAAACGGCTAATTTTTTTATTCGTTCATTTTAAAGTTATAGTTTATTTAAACTTGTTTACTTTATTATAATTAAAATTTGCTTTTTGTGCTTAAATCGATTGTTTTTTTATTGGAATTTTATAAAATGCTAAATTTAAAATCAAAAGCCAACCATTTTTACTCAAACAAACATTTTTATCAATTTAAAATCTACTAAACGTGAAAAAATGTTATAAAAACTCAGTTAACCTCTTTTTATTATACTGCAGCGTTTATCACAAAGCTTATACGTTTTCTTACAGTACTTTTATCCATGTTAATTCTTGGTCTTTTTAGTTAAAATATAACATTACAAATATAATATCAAATTTCAGACATATATCTACAAACTACTCATAATCAACTGGTTTCACAGTGCTATGTACAGCGCTTATGACGTGCATACTTGATAGATACTTTCATCATTGAATCTCCACAAGTTTTGTCATTTTTCATGACGGCGATTTCACGCTTGATTGACATAAAGTGACCTCCCGCTCGCGAGATTATAATCTGCTCGGTGTGAAAAATGAAAGGGGATACTTTCTCCTATATAAAGAGGGAGGCTTGCGTGAAAAAGTACTTATAACTGATTAGTAATTGTGCAGGTAAGAAGTTACAAGAATCGTTGTAAATTAGAAAATAGAAACTTGTTTAAAGCTAGTTAGAAGTTGGTTTTAAGAATATTTTAGAAGTGTTTTTATTACTATTTATATGAAAATGATAAATCGTAATTTACTAAGTTGATATTTTAGAAACACGTTTATGGTATAATTCAATGTAAGTGAATTATAAAGCAATTAGTTTTAATATTACAAAACATAAAAGCTGTCCTTAAATATGTGTGGTTTTATTCAGTTTTATTTTTCAGCCTAGTGATCTTTGCAGTGTGCATAATTTTTTTAAAAATATAACACAGAATTAAGTTATGTGATTTAGTTTTATTTGAGCCTTTATTTTATTTTTTGAAAGAATTTATTAAAGTGTCAAAAAATTTTAATTTTTTTATGAGTTTTTTTTTTGTATTTCTGAACTAAAAAACCTGTTTTAAAGATCAATCAATTTTTTTGATATCTTTCATATAAACTACACAGTCAAAAGTCAAAACAAAAGTTGATTTAAAAGAATAAATTTTCTATAATTTAAAGTGCACAAAGTTTAATTTTCTAGTAATATATTAAGCACAGCTTTGAAAAGTATTAAATACCACATATTTAGTCTAAAAAATTTTATATATACAAGTTTAACATCAAAAAAATACTATTGAAGTGTTAAACTATTAACTATTTTTTTTTAAAACAAGTTATAACGTTTTTTCTCCGTTAATGGTTTTCAAATAAAAAGTAAAAAATATTTTACTTAAATAAAAAATTTTTTAACAAAAACTTTAAGTGTTCAGTTAAAACAAGTATACTTAATTTAAATCAATTTACTACTTAATAACATATTTAAAAATATTTATGTGTTTTATACGCAAAAAACAGCCTTACAGTTAGAATAGATTTGTTTTTTCATTATTTCAAGCTGATAATAAATGAAAACTTTCTAAGGTTTTTTATAATCTCAAAACTAAATATGCTGCGTGCCACCAACAATTCAAATGCAATCGCAAATATACGTAGAAGACAAAAACTGAACTGCCACCAAACTACGAGGAATCCGATGACTTCGTTGAGTCGACGGCTTTTTCGTCTTGCGGAAAGCATCTGATATCGGCCACGACTTGTGGCAGCGTGCGTATTTGGGACACTTCTGACTTCAAATTGTCCAATCACAGCGTCATTAACGTCAGCAGCCAGTACGAGGACTCATTTCACATTAAAAGAGTGTTCTTCAAAGCTAAAAATTTCAACAAGTTTATTTCTATATTTGAAAACGACTGTTATGAAAAAATTGCTTTATACGATATTAATTATGGTCTGTACCAATTAAGAAGTATAAATGAATTTATTGATACAAACTTCAACTATCTCGACTCCTTGCCTGAAGATATCTTCTTTATTGACAACCAGTCTAGCAAATTGGGCCACATGGACTTGAGAACCGAAGCTGTCAAGGCGTTTGGGCAACTGCACGAATCTTCCAACAACTGCCGGTTGTACACCTCCGAACGAGACCCATTCCTAATGACTGTGATGGACAACAAGCGGAGGAAAATTAACGTGTACGACTGCCGGTATATGTTTAGTAATTGGATACTGCCGGTTAAGATCATTAATATTCCACTCCCTTCACTTAAGTCCAGTTGTTTCGAAAGAAAAGGCAGCAGAATTGCAGTTTTAGATGGCCAGAATAACGTATGGATGAACGACACCAAGAGCTACAACAGAGAAATCTGGAAAAAATTGTCATTCGGCATGCGATTGAGGCCGCTTTACTTCATCGATTGCAACAACCTCCTGCTGAGCGTGCAGGACTCTGTTCTGAATTGTGACGTCACTGACGAATCGACAAGTTGTGACGTCACAACGAAGTTAGTTTATTACTTGCAGTCTTCAAGCGTAATAAACACGTTGGAGTTAGATCAGGCTACAAAGAGCACTTCGGCGATAGATTATAGGATTGCGAGCAGTAACAATCTGTTGGCCTTGGGGTTGCTTAAAGGCATAGAATTTTATGCTTGAGAAAATATTGGAGGAGTATAAACATTATTACTAAAAACATTTATTTTGCAACGTGCAACTATACTTAGGAAATTTATCTATTAGTAATTAATTATTTTACATTTTAGTAAATAAGTTTAGGCTAACTAAATTTTGCGTAATTGTTGACTTAAATTAGTAATTTATTGAAATTATTGCTTTAAATCTAAAACAGCTCTTAAATGCTATGGTTTTATAGATTTCACAATAGTAGTTAAATGCTTTTAAATAGAAATATTAAGCCTAGGAAAATAGTTTTATTCTAACATATGTTTTAGATTTAAATACCATGTTTTAGTTTTCATATTAAAAATAATAATGCTTTTAAAACACTAATATTATGTTAAACATAATAATCTATGGTTTTTGGTTTTTAATAAGATAGGTAAAACCTAAAGTAAAACACAAATTTACACAACAAATTAGTATATAAGTACAATTAATAGTTTTAAGCTTTTACTGTTTTGTTATCAAATAATTTGACTTAAATTAACTGGCATAAAAGTTATGAATTGATAAACGTATTGCTCTTAAAAAATATTTAAGAAGAGTTTTGCTAGTTTAATTTTTGCATTTTTTAAGCTATTTAACTAGTGTTGTGTATTTTCAGACACTAAAATAATAATAAATTTATATTAATTTTCTACTAAAGAAAAAATAACCTGTAAAACAACCATCTTACCTGCCTATATGTGATTTTCAATTCTTAACTTGAATAACTAGAATCGATGGCTAAAAAATTAAATTGAACTGATTGTAATCCAACTGAAATAATATCAAATCTACTATTTTTATTTGATCAGGTGCAACGCAAGCTGAGTGCTTTACAGTTAAAACTGTATCTACGAAAAGAGTAGAACGTCTACAATTCTGGACAACAACTTAACTTTATTAATTTTACTACTAGTTTGTAGTTTTGTATAATTAAAATAATTTGTATAAAGACAGGTTGGTACCTAAAAATTTTTATGATGTGCGTAAAAACATTTATGTATACTTCTGTTTAAATTTAAGGTCATTATACATATATTATTTACTGAACGAAAAAGAAAGCGCTAAAAATATTTGAACCTAGGACCTGGTGCACAAAAAAATCTTTCGGTTATCAAGTTGTACACCACTTGGATACAGTTTAACGTCTGGTCAAGGACGTATACTAATTAGCATAGAACTATAAAGATCTATAAAACTTATTAATTACAAAAAAAAAGTTTTCAAGTAGAAATACTTGCTTAAAAGTATGTTTACAGATGCATTTGTAAAACTATTTTCTTAGAACTCTTATATGACTAGTAGTACAATACTTTTTTCTTGAATTATTTCCTCAAAATATGGGTTAAAAAAAATAATGCAAAACTATTTTGTCTCGTTTATTTGCAGTTGAAATATAAAATAAACTGGATTTTTTTTTGGTGTTAGAGTTTTATTATTAAACTAAAACTGTAAATTTATAACACAAAACATTTAAAGTTTACCATTTGAATTAAATATAAATTTGTATGGTATAGTCACAGCTTATGTAAAAATAAAATCTGCTTTGCAGTGAGATAAATCAAACTCGTTTGAATCACTACCGTAGTTACGCAACATCTGGAATAGCTTAATTTAAAACATATGTGTAATTTTATAACTATAAAAAATGTTTTCTTGAAGTTTTTAAAGTGACAAAACTGGAAAAAAATTTAACTGTTAATTTTTTCTAAAAGCTAAGTGTTTTATACAAAGCCAGTTTTGTGCTTCAGTTTTAAGTTTTTGTTCTTTATAATTCAAATATCGTTATGAAAATTAAAAAGTATAAACAATTGGTAATTGTTTACTTTTTTTTTTATTGTAAAATTTTTGCTTTAAAGTGTTAAAAATGAAAATAAATTAATATATGTTGTTTATTTTAATATTTATTGTTGTAGAAGTTTTCTGTCACTAATATAAACCGAATTGAAAAAATAGTTTATCGATTTTCTAAATTATCTGAAATACTTAAAATTGTTTCAAATTTCAAAAGCTAATTCGTGTGCTCATTAAACATCAATATCCTATATACCATATATTTTTTAATAAGATTCACGTTTTATTGTTTTATACATATACTTGTATGGTTTTATCATATGGTGGAAAAAGTTTTAACATGGTAAAGAGCTCCAGTTATTCAATTTTAATGAATTAAAGAAAAATATTTTTCATTAATTTAGGGTTTAAAACAAGTGAAGTTAAATATTTTTTATTCCTACGTAATCAAATCAGTGAACAGTCTTTATCTTACTGATATACCTGTTGAAATTTTCCATGAAATCAAATTTACGGTTGATTGATTTTAATTGACCGTACCGTATTCAAATAATTGACAAGCTGCGAAAAATTCTGCTGTCTATTCTTAAACCGATGTATTTTCTTAACCAAAGTTGCTCTGAAAAAATAGCTTATTTAAATTTTTAAAAAATTAAGTCTTGTTGTAGAACTCATATATATATATATATAAAGAATAGGTTGGAATATAAAGTTAGCGTAGTAAACAGTTTTGAAACAAAATATTAAAACATTGATTTGTTATATAAACCAATAAAGTTATGTTTAAACTAGTTGTATTTCAATAATTGTAATCTTTTTTATGAGGGAGTTTATTTATCATTTTATATTTTTATCATATATGTTATAACCTAATATTTTTTTTCTTGTTATTTTGGTTAAAATAGTAAATGCATAGTTTTAAAACAAGTTTATTTTAGCTTTGAGCTATTAATTGAAAAATTTTTTATAGATTATTTTATATTAAATTTCCTGTAGTTTTATTCAAATAAAGTATAAGAAGTTTAAAATTTTTGATAAGTAACAGTATCAAAGAAATTTTGATGTTAAAGAATTAATGTTTTAGAGGTTTTGTATACAGAACTTTAAGTAATTGATTAAACTTTTATTGATTTAGTATTTTTTTTTGTTGTCAAACCAGTAAACTTGTTTCAACTTGCATCGATGCTTGTTTTGTCCACGAAAAACAAATTTACGGTTAAAAGATTTTTAGTGAGCATGCTGCTGTGAACAACAAAAAGCTGCGACAGCTGGTGACATTTACATTTTGCTAATGCAGATGCTTATCTAGAGAAGCTCGGAAATATTTTAAGAAAAAATTTGTATTAGAAATATAGCTGCTGCTGTTTTAAATTTTAATTTAAAAAAAAAAAATTTAACAAAATATATCGAACTAGCGTAGTAAGCTACTTTAAACCAAAATTGTTCTGATAACTGCTTGTGGTAAAAATGTTTTCAATGAGCAATTGATACTTAATCTTAAATCTTGAGCCTAATTAAAACTCCTCTTTTTGTAAAAATAAAAATTTTAAAATTTTATACTTCTTGAAGTTACAGTCGTTTAGGTTGTAAGTAGTTTTTACTATGTATTTTGTTTTACAGCTTATTTTGTGTCTGATGAGCTGGTCTGTAGTAAAACGGCGTAATACAAATAAAGTTAGACAAATAAAGTTAGTGTAAGTAGCTATTACGACCTATTTTCACTCACCTATGTTTATTATAGTACTGTAAGAAGTTAAATGAGTTGCACAAGATGTTCAAAACAATTTTTAAAATTAAACTTAACTTGCTAGTAACAAATTGTTACTTTTTTAATTTGTTGTGTCGACTTAAATTTTAACTATTTGTGGTTTAACTACCATAGTTTTATTCTAAAAGACTATACATCAAAATTCTCCAAGTGTTTCGGTATAATTTCATGTAATTAAGTATCAAATTGATATAATATATTGCGACGTTTGTCTATACACTGAAATTCGCGACATATGTTATGACAAAGTATTTCTTTCACGTATTTCAAACTTTGATCGTAAATGCATTTTAGAAAACTGCTCTTCAGTAAGCTTAAAGTTTAAGTATGGATTGAAAAAAAATTTTGTGGAGTTTTGGTTATATTACACTTATTATACTTTTAGTCAAAAAAAAAAACGTAAACATTTTAGAGTTCATTTAAGAGATATTTTAGGTTTAAATATATTTCCCATTAAAATAAGATTAAGTACAACTCAAGCTTTTGTTTAAATAACAATATTGCTTTCTGGATTAATCGTTTTCGTTTATACATATTTTAAAAATTACTGCATTAAGTTTTGTTGATTTAGTAATTTTTCCTAGCTTTCCAAAATTGATTGAATTCTATCAATTGCTTATTAAATACCACCGAAAAAACTGCTTATAAGTTTACAATTACTAAACGCAGCGGTACTTATTGATTGATATTATTAGTAACTCAATTATAAGGTCTGCTGATTATTATATCTTGTAAATTATTTTTACAAAGATTTATAGAGCAAGATTGTGTATTTGATACTTTATCTTTTTAAAAAGTTTATCAATAGAAATCAAAAGCACGAGTGTTTATATAAATAACGAAAAAGGTATGCTCATTACTGTAAATTTTACTCATTGAAGCTAAAAGCTTTCATTGTAGTGTCTTGTAACTTACCTTTAATTAAATAGTAATACTGAAATGCTGAAAATATAGTTTAATATTGCTTTTTCTGAACAAAAGTATTAGATAGTTTATTTAATGAATAGGTTAACCAGTTTAAATATGGTTTATTTACTTAATAAAAAGCAAATTACCAACTACCATTGTCTGTACAAAACATATTTATTAAATAATTTATAGAGATTGAAATGTAGTATATATATATATATATAAAGGTTTATTTAAAGATGTAGAAATCAATGTAAATCTATTTATGCTAAATTTTTTAACTTTCATTTGTGCATTTTGTTTTGTGCTTCGTTTTAAACTTGTTTTGAAGCTGATGAGTGCATAGGCACGAAACTCGAGTCCTTTGAGTTTTACATCCTTAAATAAACGTTTTTATTAATAAAGCCCTTAAGGTGGGCTCAGTGTGAAAAATTTAATTTCTCAAGTTAAATAACTTAATTCTATATATATATATATATATATATATATAAAGGTTTATTTAAAGATGCAAAACTCAAAGGACTCGAGTTTCGTGACTATTCACTCATCAGCTTCAAAACAAGTTTAAAATAAAGCACAAAACAAAATCACTAATGAAAGTTAAATTTTTTTTTCATAAGTAGATTATGACGTAATTTTGAAAATATCAAAAATCATGCAAAACGGCTTGTGCAAAATTTAATATTAATGTTTTGAAGTTGATGAGTGAATAGTCACGAAACTCTAGTCTTTTGAGTTTTGCATCTTTAAATAAACCTTTTTAATAATAAAGCCCTCAAGGTGGGCTCAGTGTGAAAAATTTAAATTTATCAAGTTAAATAACTTAATTCTATACATATATATATATATATATATGTAGACCGTTCTGGTTTGTTGACAACGTCTTTTCTAGATAAATTATTTAAAGCCATTTAAGTGGGCTCAGTGGAAAAAAAAAAGTTTATTTAAGCATGTTAGTTTCTTTTTTTGCATATATATAGAACTAGCTGTGTACAAAAGTACTATTCAAATTCTAAGTTATAAGTTAAGAACATTTATGTCACTAAGTACAGTTTTGTATGTGCCTTGGTAGTGTAGTGATCAGTACAATTGAGAATATGTAAAATTAAATTTTAAAATGTTATGAGTTACAGTTAGTCTTTTGATAAAAAACAGCAAATTTTCGAAGGTAGAGATTACCAAACATTTTATACAGTAAATTCTTAAAAACTTATATAACACGTTTTATCTAAGAACAAACTACCTAGAGAAGTTTAAAATTTACAAGCAGGCAATAAAACTTTAAAATATTGTTAAAACAGTTATTTTTCGGATTGTAAAATAAGTTTACTTAAAATAAAAAACTAGTTTTTTAAGATAATGTAAAAATGTTAAAAATAAGTTAACAGCTACTTATTCGAAAAATAAAAAAAAATTATTTAGTTTTTTAAACCTAAAAAACTTTTTATATATGAATCATTAAAGTTTCAATATATCGATAAATTTAACATTTGTAGAACTTTTACCGATTTAATGAATAATTTAAAATTCACGCTAATGCCGAAATATTCAATTGTAGCTTAAGAATCGTGTGAACTCGTATAACAAATCCATTTACATTTTGTGTAACCTTTTTCACCTATCTAGTTTCTTTTATTTTTACATAAAAAAAAACAGAATCGTTTTCAGTTGTCAAGAAAGCAACACCTTTTGTGTCAGTTTAGTTAGAAGGTTTTTAGTAAAACTAACTATTTCAGGTGTTTAGTTTTTTATACAAAAGTTTGTTACCTTGCTTAAGTGGAAATCTAAATACAAACAGTTGTAAAGCTTACTAACAAAAAGTAATAGTGTTTATTTTTATTAAATATGGTTTTTTTTTGTTATTTGATTTCGAACAGCTCTTAAAATTAATGATATTTTAATCATATATTTTGTTTTGTACAATTAATATTAAACTGAAAGAAGAATTTTAAATAAACAACTATTTTATCCAGTACTATAATTTTTCTATATTCTTTTATAAACACTAATTATATAAATTAAAAAAAAAACAAGTACTTTAAAGATGATCACGAAGTAGTTTAATTAAGTTTTTAATTTTCGATCATAATATTAATCTTCTGAACTAATTTTTGTTAGTTTTTTTTATATATAATAATATATAGTTATTTGTCTTAACTAAAAAAGATTGCTAAATTTACTGAAATGTAAAGAGCTTATATAAATATATATAAACATTAGTACAAATTAAAAATGTCAAATGTTAATGTTTGATGTGAAACTATAGTGTAATAATAATTTATTCTTGCGTTTGTATATTGAAAATTAAGTTTAAAACAAACTTCAAAGTACTTTTTTTTTAAAGCTCAGTTTAGTTTTTGTTTAAAAATAGTTTAGAGTCTGTATACGTCATGTGACAAAAGTTTTGTATGGCGGGTCGTTCCCATAAATTTAAATATTTTTCTTGTTGGAAATTAATATAAACCATTTACTAAAATATATTGTAATCTATTAACCTATAACATACAAACTTTATTATGCAATAAAAAGTTTGATAATAAAAAAAGTACAGTGACCTTCGCGAATTTACGCACTCGTTTAAAAACATTTAATTTATAAATTTTAAATTAAACTCGTACAAATTTCCGGGCTGTTTTTCAAAGTTTTTAATCTTGACACTATAAATATGCTTTCTCTCGTTTAGTTATTCATTTTTGCGGTTGACACAATGTGCGTAGATTCTTGTGAGGTGAATGTAGTGTATGATAGACATAGAGCATGTTAACATACAAACAGCTGTTAAGGGTAAAACTTGAAAATTAATAGTTTTTAGGCTAGTGAACTAAATTTAGGGTTTAGAAATACTTATTATAATAATCACCGACGATAATGTTTAATTATTTCAATTCTTTCTGATAGGTTTCCTTAATTTAAAAAAAAAAAACATGCACAGAGTCGTTAACAACAAGAAGGCCAGAAAAGACCGAAAAGACAACCAGCTGACATCTTTCCACTATCTCTTTTGTATTAACAACAAGTTTGATGACGGCAGGTTGGAATTTTTAGCATTTTATAATTTTAGTATAGTTGTCATATAATTTATTCTTTGCAGAATCACATTTTACAAACCTGTGCTGCGGTAACTGCAAACTTTATAACAAGTTATATTTTTAGGTACCATATTACCCGGCTGTCATCTGAAACCCTAGAAAACATTGATGATTTCGAAAAGGTTTTCTTTCGTAAATATCCCTTGGACGGGGAGCCTAAATCTTGGATGGGGTCAAAAAAGGTACCTCGCCAATCCGAGATTTTCCAATGAGTACCTGGCAGAGAGCGCCGCTGTAGAGCAGATGTATCCGATTGAAAAAACGATGAGCATTGAGGAGTTGAACAAGAAGAACGCCAAGATCTTCGGAAAGGGCACCACGCCACTACTGGTGATGAGGGCGTCAGCAGTTCCTAATGAGTTGATCAGACAGAAGTGTGATCAGAGTGAGCAAATCAGGGGAGGAGGACAACAAGTGAAAGGATCACATTAGCGAGATAAATGCGTGTTGAACGTTTGTATGTTTTTTTATGACGATGAAAATAAAATTTTGAAAAGATAAAACAGAAATATCTTTTTCGAAGTTTAACATATATAGTTACGTTTAAAAAAATTTTTGTTTACCTTTACGAGTTATAAACAAATTTTTAAATACTTAAAATATACTTAAACATATTGTAATATTTTAATGTAATTGATAAAATTTAACCTAGTAAGATAAACTTAATTTAAATGACAGGTTAATTAATTAAAACTTGCTAAAACACAAAACCTAAAAATTAACTGTAAAAAAATCAAATAAGTTAAAATAAATTTGTTTTAAACATCTAACTTAAAGTTTGAAAATCACTTTACTTTAATATATAAAATAATAATAATAAAAAACAGTAATTTTTTATAAGAAATTATGAAGCTAAAACTTTCATAAGTTTTTTATTAATCTATAACCAAGTACTAATTTCATTAAACTAAATACCGTTTTTTTAATGTGCTTACATTTATAAAGAAAATCATAAGTAGATCTTAAGCTTTAGATACAAAATAAGAAAATAAAAATTTACATAAAGTTGTTTCCAACTAGATAA
This sequence comes from Thalia democratica, assembly GCF_965202585.1. Classification (NCBI taxonomy): domain Eukaryota; kingdom Metazoa; phylum Chordata; class Thaliacea; order Salpida; family Salpidae; genus Thalia; species Thalia democratica. The sequence continues at coordinate 34,421,512 of NC_139165.1, read as the reverse complement.
TATATCACGTTTTGATAAAATAAAACTCTTAAAGTTAATATTTTGAGTTACTAAGTTTTATTTTGTTTTAGTATATTGAAGTGATTTTTATAATGTAATTTTAAGGAACGTATTCTTTATCTAGGTTTTAAAATAAAGAAAACTGGTCTTGTATAGTATTGTACTTAGATTTTATTGTTTTTTTATTTAATTACTTGATTTATAGTTTTCTAATTTTTTAAAGTCTTAAAATTCATACGAATATTGACTTAACTTTTGTTTGTTAATCTCACTTTAATACAATTTAAAAATTAAGTAAAAAAGCCTACTGTGTCTTTAATAATTTTTTATAATAAATATACTTTTACTTTGATGGGTAAACATTATAAAAAAAAAATACATTAAGACTTAAAAAGGCTACTTTTTATATATTTATACTAAAACAATATATTCTTATTTGTACGATACCATAAATAATGATATAGTAACGTATGTACTTAAATATACTGTTTAAAATAATACAGCCAAAAGAAAATTCGACATACTTTATAGTTTAAAAGTTAATCTAAAGTACCGTACTTTGTTTGATTTCAGGTATAAGTCGTTTAAAAAAATATATAAAAGTTTTTAGTAAGGCTTTAACAAATGGGCTATTTTTATGTTACTTATGTTTATGTTTTAACTACGTGGTCTCCAGTAACTTAATAACTGACAGCTTTAGTTACAAGTAGCTACAAGTATAAGTTACAAAACTATTTCCTTAGTTATAAATAAAACACACTTTGAATAAAAGCAATTTACTTTATTTTAAATAATAGTTCTTAGTTCTGAAGAAAGAAACTATCAAATCACGACACAAATAAAATCTATAAAAAGTATTAACAATCGTAAAGTTATATAAAATACTTATCAACTCCGCACAACGTAGACGTTTTCTTGATTCTTAAAACTTGTGAACAAAACGTTGAACTTAATCGTAACTTGATCGTAACGCGGAATAAGTAAGCAACTAAATAAGCAACTAACGCGTATTTGAAAGACAAGCGCAAATATATACGCGTCGGAGTTAAATTAACTCCCTTGAGTTGTTTTAGGAATTGGTATAATTGTTTTGAAAAAGCTTATCATTAATATTATTGTTACAGAAAATTCCGTATTTATTCACACGGTTTAAAATAAGAAAATTAAATGTTAATATCATTACACTATTTCGTTTTTGTCTTTTAAATTAGTGTTAAAAGCCTAATTTTAAATAATTTTAATCCTTAAAATCCTACTTAACTTTAAACATTTTTTTTAAGTGTTAAAAGCGCGGGTCAAAAAAAAGTAAGAAAAAGTAACTGCATTACTTATTATTTCAGAAATTACATGATTTACAAAAATTAAGATAAAACATAACATAAGGACAAAGTAAAAATGATAGTCATTTAGTTGTCTTCCGACTTCCTTTCCTCGACTTCTTGTCATCGGGCTTCTTGTGATCGGGTTGTTTCTTTTACGGAGGTTTTTTGTAGCAAGAACGAATTGTTTTAATTCGCTAGTTCTTCTCTAAACTTCAAATTCAAAAATCCATCGAATTCGCTTATTGACATAGAAAAAATTCATCTATCATTGTCCATCATTGTAGTATTCATTTGAAAGAATTCATTGTACAAAAATACGCGGCTCAAAAAAATATTTTGAAAATATAAAAGTTAGGTATTTTCTAATTTAGTAAAATCTTCGATAAAGTTTTTATTATTTTCATTTTCCTTTAAGCTAAACTTATTAAGAACACTGATAACTTTTTATTAACAAATTTTGCACTAAAATTTTCAAAACTTGAGATAAGAAATTTAAACAAAATAAATATAATTAGTGATTAAATGATAGTTTACTAATCAAAATTTCATCAGCAGGTTTTAAAATATTCAGCTAAGCATAAAATCAACCTAAGCGTTAAGTTAAACTTTTGAGCTTTGACTCGTCTTATTCTGAAGAAAAATCGAGTTGAAAAAATTTATTTTAGAATTCATTAATTCTCAGATAATAATTTATTTGAGAGTTAACAAAACTTCGTTTACCAAATTCTTTTGTTTTTAATATTAATTTTTTTTTTAAAAACAGATAAAAATGTTGTTTTAATGCTTATAATGGTTTTACGCTTGGCTGAACATTTAAAAGTATGCTACTTCATCACTCATTTTGTGTAAAGTTTATCTAATTTATACAAAACTTTAAGCTCAAAACTTTTACAGTTAATATTAGTAGAGTAAGAAAATATTTTAGTTGGTTGGTAAATCTGAAAAGCTTTAAGAATAATAAAGTTATCATAAAAAAAATAATAAAGTATAATTTGCTTTCTATTTTTCATAAAGATTTTCAAATTACAAGAAATTTTACAAGTATTTTTATTAACTCTTAAGAAACAGAAATAATTGTAAATTTTCTTTTTACCCAAGATGAACTTAAAATATTTTACTTACAAAAAGTTATAAACTGTGTGTACTAAGCGTGACTTACTTTTCTTTTTATGTTTTTTATTCATTGTAGATATTTTCAAGTCTAATTGAGAAAAAAAAATTGACTACTGGTGGTATTTTATTTTTATTAATTTTTATGTTTTAACTTTAATTGTTAGTTTACTTTTTTAGTCGTTTTAAGGCTATACTGATTAATTATCTAATCTAAATTAATTCCTGATGTTTATTTTTTGTTAGTAGAGAAAAAATAAACATATTTAAAAGTTCAGTGATTATACTAGATCTATAAAATCAAAACACAAATTTATGCTGTCTTATATAAATGCAAACATAAGAATTAACTCACTATTTTAAGTTTTGTCGATATTTTAGTTTATTATTTCTTGGAATTTCAATCAAATATTTTTACTTTTTTTGGAAATATAATTTGTTTAAAATTTTAGATACATTTGCTGGTCTAAACTATTTAACTCATAAAAAGCTCCAATAGTATTAAATAATACTAAGGTGTTTTTACAAACTAAAAGCAGGGTTGCCACTTAACCTGGAAAAACCTGGAATTCGTCAATTTAAGCAAAAATAACCTGGAAAAAACTTGTAATTTGAGAAATTTTGAAAAAAACCTGGAAAAACCTGGAATTTTTAATAATTTTAACATCTATTGTAGTAAAGTTTCGATTTGATACAAAATATCTATCGTATGAATAAGATTTTTTTGTAATCATAAAAACTAAAAAATTGTAAAAAAACATATTTTAAGTAACTTTACACTAACTTTTCAATGTTTTTATATTATTAAATACAGTTTCTTATGTATAAATTAACTTAAAACTTAAAATAAACCCAAAAATGTGTACTTTTAAAAACCTGGAAGAAATTTGGAAAACCTAGAAAAAATTTTGAAAAAAAGAGTAGCAACCCTGCAAAAGTTTAAAGTTAAAAAATGAACATAAGTGCTTAAGTTTACATTTTAAGACTATTAAGATTTATAAAAGGTTTCAAATAGAAAAATTTCAATGAAAACTTTGAAGATCAATTTTAATAGAAATTTTATAAATTACATTTCCTTCTAGGTATTTCAAACTACAAACTTGATATTTTTTTTGTTGGTTTGTAAGGTATATGTAAAGTATTCATAAAAAAATGTCATGATATATGTTTAAATTTACTAGTTTTACATTATACCTTGAAAGCTTAAAAACTTAAAAATCCAAAAGTAAATAAAAAATGAAACTTTAAATTCTCACATTTGAGAAGCTTTTTCCATAAAAAACCTCCTAATCTTTGAAGGTTAGAACTATATTGTTTTTATTGTAAGATAAATTTAAATCTTGATTGTTTGCAAATTTCTTCTGTTTGTAAATTGCGTTGAAGTCTTTCTTTTTAATGTCAATTATTTTTAATTGAACATAACTGTAACAAAATTTAATGACAAAGTGTCTTACACTTTTGTTACTTAAATTTTAAAGCAACAAAATGCCGAAGTACAAAATGCCAGTGGCACCGCTGTTCTATTAAGTAGAATAATGAATTAAGTAGAAGAAAATTACATTTAGGAGGAAATAAGTCTGATGAAATATATCTAGTATATGTTCAGCTACATGTATACTGGCAGGGTTGTCACTTTACCATACAACCTGGTAAAACCTTGCATTTGACAACTTAGGCAAAACTAAATGGAAAAAGCTGGAACTTAAAAAAAATTTCAAAAAAGCCTGTAAAAACTTAGATTTCAAACAAAAAAAACTTGAAACCTGGAAAAAACTGCAATTTTAAACAATTTTCACATGTAACTAGAAAAATTTTGATTCTAAAAATCTAACAAAAAGATATTTTTTTTGTCATCATCAAAAAAAATTTTTAGAATAGCACATCTGAAGTATCTTTTTAATGTTATTATACTATTTAACATAGTACTTTACCATAAATTTAAGTTTAAAATAAAAATAGACCTAAAAACAAGTAATTTAAAAAACCTGAAAGAAAACTTGTCATAAGTAAGTGGCAACCCTGATACTGAGTTTGGGTTGTGTTGTGACATTCATTTTAGATCACCTTGCTGCTGCTTACAAGTTGTTCAAAAAGACATTTTTATTTTTGTTGTTTAATGTTAAGATCTTTTTTTAACAAAATTTATTGGCATAAGCAGTTTTTTTATTGAATTCTAAGCAGTCAAATGTATCTAAATTTTGTACATTCTTACAGTATTTTGCTTTGTTGTTTTGTAAAAGTTTTGACCACATTTAAGGTATTTTCTAAAGCAAGTTATTCTTTACCTATGTGTAAGTGTTTGCAATTGTTCTTTATACAATATGTTCATTCATTGTCATGCCTAGTTGTATAAAGAGTATCCCTAATTAATATATAGTATCAGTATTAGTTAAATTAATATAGTGATAAATCATTTATTATGGTTTTTAGTGTGTACAATTAGTATATAGTATTAAATGTAGTCTAAATAGATCTTGTAAGATGATTATAAAAATGTTTCAATTGTATTTGTTATATTAAAAATCGGAAATATATTTTAAGCTACTAGTTTAATAAAAATACTATGTAAAATAGTCATAAGCTTAATATTACATCAACTTAATTTTAGTTCGCTTATAAGAGCTATCAATATCAAATTTAATAAAATTAAATAACGCATTTTAATAACAGCTGTTTTAAACTTCAATTACTTAGTAACACTTTTATGCTTTCTAGGAACTTTTTTATAGTTTTAAATTGATGTATCATAATTATAACTATTTTTTAATAAAAAATATTAAAATACCTCAATACAACTTAATAGTGAATAACGTCAGGTTTTGATAATTTTTCAAAATGGATAGAAAAGCTCATAAAAAATATTTCATTTTAATGATAACCTCTTGCCTGTAAGTTTTAGTATAGTTGTACTAGATAAATCAATCACACAAATTTAAAACTTAAGTTTAAATATTTCAAAACTGTAATCATTTAACACCATTAATTAAAATGTTTAAAAGTTTAGTTTCTAGTTTTATTTTAAGTAGTATTTAAAATAAAGTTTATACTTTTTTTCAGGTTCGTATTGATTGAATTCGGTTAGTGAACTTGTTTTACATTTGTAGTTGTTAGAATTACTTTTCTTTATTCATAAACAATCTAATTACTAAGGAATTAATCATAAGATAAATAGTTTTTTAATAGTTTGGTTTTGGTACTCGTTTTAACTATGAAATTTAAACATAAGCCACTCATTTAAAAAAAGTTTAATAATAATCTCACTCAGAATTAAGTAAAACTTCTACTATCCTAAATGTTTTTGTTATGATAACTTTGTCTCATAAATAACTTCAAATCAGCAAAGTATAACTTAACTGTAATTTAAACCTTTTAAACACACTTTTATACTTTATGATGTACCTAGTTTTGTTTAGAAGTTTCAAAATCATTGTATATAACTACCTTTAAACTATTTTATTATCAGTTTTTAGCAAGATTATTCTGATGACGTGTTAAATGAAACTAATTAATAAACTATCTTTAAATGAGTGACTTGTGTAGAAATAGTTTTGTTTTGACTACTTTTTATTTTTTGATCAAAGTATAAAAATTTACTACATGCTTGATATTTTTTTAATTAATGTCAAAACGTTTACTATATAAAAGTTAACCTATTTATAAGGTTGTATTTATTATTTTTAACAGTTATGTTTAACAGTTATGTTATCTATCATACAAGAAATTTTGGCTCAAAAAATGATTTGCTTTGTTACAATAACAGTGGCTCAATCTATATTGGAGCATTTTCTATCTAATCTTTAGATTATGTAACAAAAATACTATTCTGAGTTAACTTCAAAATTTTTGCAAATTTATTTAAATATATAATTTTTAAGTTCTTTAGTATCCCCGTATAAAATTAAGTTGCAGATGAACTATATAACAGAGAGTTAAGTATATAAATAAATGAAATGCTGAGATTATAATTTTAAGTTAATTTATATTCAATTAATATAATTTAAAGATTCTTGTTTTTATATGTTTGAAATATTATATTATATTTATATATAATTAAGTATTTGGGCTGAAAAAAGTATTCAGAAGACGAAATTAAAAACTAGTTTAGTATAATAAAATGTTTCGTTTTTATTGTTTTAATAATTTTTTCTTAATTTTATTAATACTATTTATTTTCTCATTTTGTGCAAAGTGTATGAATGCTACAGTACTTATTTTCTATTTTATTATTTATAAAATTTAAAATAAATTTATGGCCAAATTTAAAGTTTATATATTTTTCGTTTATTTATTCAAGTAATAACCTTAACTTATTATAAGTATTTTAATAAATCATTTAAAAAAAATTAAACTTTTTGTTTAAATTACTTTTAAAATTAGACGTAAAAGTGTTTCAGCTTTTTACTAATTTACCTTTTTAAAAAGTAGTGACCTATTATAAAAGTGTTATCATGTCTTTTATTAATATTGTTTGTCCTATTCTATTGTTAAACTGAGTTTTAGTTAATTTTTTAAGTCTAGAAATTTTGTTTACTTTTATGCTTATTCTTTTGATTTTAGTCTTAGATTGTGTTTTAATTTTTATTTCATCAGACTATTTTGTGTAAATAATGAATAAAACTAATAATAAATAAAACTTTTTAACAAACACAAAACTGAGTTAATTTTGTTTAATTTTGTTTTCTATTTTATCATTTTAGTAAATGTTTTATTTTTTAAGATTTAAAAGTTCACATTAAAATATTTAATATTTTAATTCGTAAGAAATTCTTACAACATGTGGTGTACGACTCGATAACCAAAAGGGTTTTTCGTACGCCAGGTTCTAGACCAAACTTTTTATAGGGCTTTTTTATCGTTCAATAAACAGCATATATGTTTATTTTAAGTTCAGTAAAACCTTCTGATTTCTTTAATGTTAAGTAAAAAATAAGTTATGAAAGTTTGCTTGAATATCTGGTTTTTTATGCTTATTTTCTTAAGTTTAGTTTTAAAGCGCTAAACTACTAAAGTTATAAAATAGTTAATGAGTTTTTTCGCCTGAAAGTAAAATTAAGCTTATGTTTTTAGTACTTCGTGGGGTCTTGCATGAACTAGAAAATGGAACAAGTTCAACACAATGTGGTAAGTTTCAAAATTAATGTTGTATTCTTTCAAAAGCTGTTGTCTACCTATATAGTTATTGTTACTTTCATTTGAAGTATATATACACTCAAATTTTTTTACTACTTTACGTAGAATATTTAAATAATTTTAAATAGTTACTTTAATTTGTTATCAAAATGGCTATGAATTTTGTAACTATATTTCATTGTAAAAATTGTGCATGTTTTTTTCCAAACCTTTGAATAACTAATTAATCTTTAATTACCTATAAACGAATATTTCTTAAAATATTATTTTTTTTTATTTAAGAAGTTAACCTAGCCTAATGTACATTTTGCTTAACGTTTACTAATAAAAATAAAATATAGAAGACATCAGAAAAATTTTATAGTTATTCAGATTTTGGATTAAAAGTGATGTAATAAATTATTTTTGTTTTTATAATACCTTTTAGATTTTTGTTGTAGTTATTCTACAGTTAATAAAAACAAACAGGTCACATAAAGTCACCTCAGTTTACTACTGAACAGATTATATCAGTTATACTTCTGCCTGTATGTGTAACATGGGTGACAAGTCTTTGTACCATGGCCTTCGACTGTTTTTACTTTTGCGTGAAAAGGTGAGAATATTAAATAATCCTTTTACAGTTTCAAAACGCTTGTGAATAAAGTTTAATGAGTGTATAATTTAATATTTTAATATAGATTAAAAGCTAATTTGAAACATGTTTGTTTAATATCAATTTTTTTATCCAGTTTTGTTTATTAATATTTGTTATACAATGCTAATTACTGTTTTTTAGTTATTTTGTTATGGCTATGATGGAAAACAGTCTTATATATAGTAATGATGACCAAACACATATATTTCCTAATTCGTATACAGTAGACTTCCGCTTAAGTACGCACTTTTTTTGGTACGCACCCCGCCTTAAGTACGCACTTGTCCAGAAAAACAAATAAAATTTAGCAAAAAGAAAAACTAATAAAAAATGAAAAACTAGGTTTATACTAAACCGAAACAATATAGAAAATAACAGAAAAATGGTTTTAAGTAATAAACAAAACTAAACTCAGCTTGACTAGCAATATATTCAGAATAAAAAAAAAATCTTGGCTCTATTTCATCATGTCAAAAAGTGTGAGCTGATTGGTTTTCTTTCTGTGTTAGCCCTGCTCAGATAAGGGTGCTTTGTTTAGCAAACGTTGATATTTTTCATGGGTGCTTTTTAGCTTGTGATAGAGATCAGGAGCTATACCAAGTGCTGCTTCACTAAAAATTTTATAATAAGATTTTTTATATCATTTTCTGACATTGACTTTTTATATTGAATGTATGTATCAATTATGTAGAAACTTTTTATACAAAAAATAAATAATTTTAAAATCTATTAAAAAATTTTGCAGATTAAAATTACATATTAAATGTTATTTAGTATAAAAAGACTTGTTTATTTAGCTTAATTATTTGGTGGCTAGTTGTAAGAAAGAAAACAAACAAATAAATTTCATATTATACTATGTCGTCAAAAAGTACGCACTACCCTTGCTAAGTACGCACTTTTTGGTCGGGTTCAATTTGCGTACTTAAGCGGTAGTCTACTGTATATACTTGTTTTTTAACTGAGTAAGTCTAACATAATAATGTTTTTAACTTCTTAAATGTTTATTTTAAGTTCTACACATTTATCATACTTCTATAAACAATAAAAATAATAATTATGAAATATAGTACACTTTTCTTTTTTATTTAAATTTACAGGGACAGTTAAATGAGTAAAATAATTTATAACTTATCTCTATAATTTTCTATTGATTTTGATATTTAAAGAAAAATGTAATTTAAATTGTTTCAGTTTTTATTTTTTAACGCAGCATGTATGTAATATTTATTCTTAAGCAAAAAAGAAGCTGAATTTTTGACTATACCTTGTATGATAAATAAATTAATTATTTTAATTTAGTTAAATAAATAATCCGTAAAATTTTCAAACAAAAAATAAAATATTTTTGATTTTTTTACAGATATATTTGGTTTATATTCAATTTATTTATTCAAACAAATGAAACAATGTTTTACCCCTAAGCGATCTTGAGGCCTGCAAAATAAATTAAAAATTATGAATAACTGAATAAAATAGTGCAAACCAGTATAATCAAGTTAAAATTTAAAAATTATTATGTCAATATAACATTATTAGTAAATAAAAACATTAAAAAAAAATTAAAATAAAAATTAAGGATAAAGATTTTAAAAAGTAGTTTTTATACTAAAAATTATCGATATGTTTTATACAGGTCTAGATATAGCTTATAACAATCAAAACAAAATGAAAGATTCCTTAGGGTTGAAACGTCGTTGCCTTTGTCTAAATAAATAAATTTAATATTAATTTTGTCTCTAAAATTAGTTTTGTTAAGACATTATGTGCTTGAGAATTACGCCTTGTATATACAGATATATTTAGATTAGTTAAAAAATCAATTCTGAATTTTACATACAAAATTTTCATTTTACAATAATGACAATAAATATAATTTCATTATAACAGTTTAAGAGCTATTATACAATACGAAACCTTTTTTCAAAGCTGAGCTGTAAACAGTATTTTCCATAAAAAGCTGTTTTAAAAGTCCTGCATTTTTAAATTCTACTCATCAAAAAAAAATTAGAGCAGATGTTTAATGATCTAATTTTAAGAATCCGAAGCGTAATATTTGCTAAATTTTGTAAACTCTGATTAAAATTATTATGGCATATTAAAGTAAATTTTGGAGTAAGCAAAATATGTTTTTTTAAATGCTTTCAATTTAGAATATTTAAAAACACGAATTTTTAAAAGTCTGATTTTTTGGTTTAAGTATTAAGTTTATGGGAAATAGACCAGTTTAAATTTTAACTTACATTCTTTTAATTGAAATGATTTTCTAAATTATTTAAGTTAAAAAAACATTTGACTTAAAAAACTGTATAAACACAGACACAGTTATAATATTACAATTAAACACTAAATAATTTTAATACAGCAAAATCTACCAAGATGAAATAAAAAACCTAGATGAAGAAAAACCAGATGCCAAAACTGCAAGCGCCTTTCAAGAGAAATTCAAAGAAGCAAGAGAAAATGCAGTGATAGTTCTTAAATCAGTAACTCCCTGCTTAGTATACGCAATTTGGCTGGTGTATTGCGAACGAATTTATTTTCAATCTACTACATTTGAAAAGTTTACGTGTTAAGAAAGTGATCTTTTTTTTAATCGTTGAAGATTAATAAACATTTAATTTATTTAGTTGAATTTTGTTTTTGAATATCTCCTCGAACACTGTCGGAAGCAAAATTTAGGCGCTATTGATGAGCTTAAATTTTATTTGTTTTTATTTAATTTTTTTTGGTAACGTGGGTTAGGTAACGATTTGAATTTTGCACATAAAAAGCTTTGGTGTTATTGATGTACTGCTGTATTTTTACGTTGTCCTACCTGTAGATTATAATGAATGAAAATGTTTTCAAAACCTTACTACTGCAGCCTTTTCTAATATCATAGCTGAATTGAATTATTATCCATTCTAAACTTAAGTCTTCAAAGTATTTAAAGATTACACAAAGACGCTTTTAATCTTCTAACGCTGATATTAATTATCTATGCTTGGCCTTAAGCTAAAATGAAATTTGTTCACTTTGAATTAACATACTAGAATATTCTGTAGTAAAAAAAAACTATTTCATTCTAAAACAAAACAAATTTAAGTACTCAAGATGTTTATATATATATATATATATACATTTATAAATTCAGCAAAAAAAATATATATATCTAACTGTAGCGTCATTATGATAATGTTTTTAAAACATTATTATGAAATAGGTTGATTTAAACCAGGGTTTCCCAAAGTGGGCGATATCGCCCCCCTGGGGGCGATTTTAGTAAGTCGGGGGGCGAAATTTAGTTAGGGGGCGAAAGGGTGGGCGATAACTAGTAAGGGGGCGAGAAGGGGGCGATTTTAAAATTTTTGGCAGTAATAAACCTTTACTTATTATCTTGCTATTTTAACAATTTTAGCTTACTAAAAATATTTGACCCTGAACAAAAAAGTTTATTTTGTTTATGTAAAATATAGAAAAAAAATCAAGTGCTTATGACTTCTACTTGCAAGTAAATTACATGATTTCATTCATGTATTTTCTTATTTAATATTACATAGATCATAGACGATCGGTATCCCTCTTACCATTTTATAACCTGATATATTTGGGATCATAAATGGTTTGTTAATATCTATGTTATCTATTATTAACTATCACCTCGTGGCATTTCAATTGTTTTTTCGAAAAGTCACTAATTTAGACTAAGAAATAAAACTATTCAAGGTGGCTAATTTACCTAAAAACCTGGAAAAACCTAGAATTTGACAATTTAGGCAAAAAAAAAGCCTGGAAAATTTTGGATTTTTTAACAATTTTAACATATTATGTAGTAAAATTTCGATTTGACACAAAAAAAGCTATCATATAGTTAAAAACATGGATCCTTCGAGGCAGATATTTTAGAAGTAAACAACTTACAGGAAACCTTCTCAGACTTACAAACTGACCTTAAACTTAAAGTAAATTATTCCTAAGAATATTATCAAAGCTTTTGGACTTAACAAAAACTAAGGCATAAGTATCCAAACATTTGAGAAAAAATAAGATTGTTGTTTATAGCTTTTCCTTCTAGCTATGTTGTTGAGAAAGCGTGCATTTCAATTATCACATTTTGAGCAAAAGATCTAATCTAGATATTTGTAAATGAGGTGACTTGAGGCTTTACTTTACTGATTAAGAATTAGATATAGAAAAAAAGCAAGTATTCATGAACCTAATCCTTCACATTATATTAGACTTCAGTAGCAGACATTATTTTATGAAAGTTTTTTTTTGTTTTAATTGATATTTTAAAACATTTCTTATTTAACCTTGTTTGTATTGTGTTTAAGTAGTCTTTTTATAACAACAATTTTATTAAGTTATTTACTCTACAACAGGTTTGCATAATGCCTAATTTATATTAATTACGGTAGACTTCCTCTTGAGTTCGCACTTTTTACCCAAAAAAAATGCAAACTTATATTTTCTTAAATTTAACTTTAATAAAGTCTATTACTAACTAAGTATTAACAAAACAAAAAATATATAAGACTTTATAGCTTATATAGATCTATTTTATTAATGAATGTTTGTTTTATGTTTTAGTGGATTTTATATTTATCGATTTGATTATTGCATATAAAATATTGAAACTTGTAATTTTGTAAAAAAAAAATGATAATAAGTTTTTGAGTTCGCACTTTTTAATTTTGTTCAAAGTGCGAACTCAAGCAGAAGTCCACTGTATTTATTAAATGCTTATTGTTTTAAAGTTGTTAATAGTTTTATTTTGAACTAGAAAATTTGTCGTTTTACATTATAATAAAAGTTTTTATAGCACAGTGATTAATTTATTTGTTTGAAAGACATTTATTTGACATTTTTTTTTATTACTTGTTTGATCTGTATAAATAAAAACATATTGATAATGATTTAAGATTTTATTTCAAAATAAATTTTTTTTGGTTTTAAAAGAGTATAGATTTGGGATCTCTATTTGAAATGACTGAAAATTTTTCATTTAAAAGATTCTTAAACAATTTATTTTGTCTTACTTGATTTATTATTTAAAAAAAAAAATTATACGAGGAAATTTAAGCTGTTAATATAACTGGTTTTTGTTTTACCTTTAGTTGAAATATATTAGCAATTAGAATGTGTTGTTTATTTTAATAGTTCGTAATTAGGCTGACAGCTAAAAAAAAAAAAAACTTTTAAAAAGAATTAAATAAGCCATTAAAAAGACTGATACAGTTACAAAAAAAATTATTTTCAATTAATTAAAAGCTTTTTTTTATTATTAAATTTCTGTTTACAGAAATAACAGTAAAACATATAATTTTTTTTTAATTTAAAATAATAAAAAAATCTTAGAATTAAGGTTTAGTTTCCTAAAGGTTATTCGAAGTCAAATACTAATTCATGGTATTCTACTACGAAATATACAGTATAAAATACTTTAAATTATTTTTTTAATTTTACAACTAACTTGATTATAATATATCTTAGCATTAAAGTTAATAATTTTACTGCATTAACTACAGCTGTTAATGAAACAACAATTCATGTAAGAAAATCAACCAGTCGGTCAAATTTTCTCAAACTAGATCAGAAATTATATTTTAATATTTATTTCATAATGCGTAAAAAAAAACTGTTCATTATCTTATAGTTTTTTAAACTCTGGTATAGTAATTTGAGAATATTCTATTTATAAAATAATTTAAGTGTGTGTGCGACTTGAATAAGTTACTAAGTATTAAGTTCTAAATATCCGAAGTTCGTTATATGACACATTATTTCACGCATGTCAGGTTTCAGTTAAGATTTCAGGTGGGCAACGTACGGTTCAGATCCAGTCAATTTTTGACCCGCTAAGTAACTTGAAAACTACGTGTGCAAAATGAATAAAATTTGTTTTTTGATACTTAATATTTTAAAATACGCTTTCAAATTGATTTTCAGTTCACAATAGTATTTCCTAGATCACAGTAATACTAAACCATTTTATTACAATCTACTCAAATTATTTTATTTTCTTATATGTTATTCTTTTTAAATTATGCAGCCCGCAATTAAATTTCTTTAACGATTTGAACCTAGAAAATATTTTCTAGTAAATATGAATTGCTGACTACAAAAGTTGTCCACCACTGACTTAGAAGTTTCCAAACAATTCATATTTAAACAGGATTGAATACAGATTACCGAAGGCTTTTTAATAATTAAGTATTTTAACACTTTACCGGGCTTATAAAACATCAACTGTAAATTATATACTCAAGCGCTGTAAACTAATTTGAACATAGCTTAAAAGTGTGTGAATAAGAAGTACCAGACTAAATAACATTTCGAAAACAACATTTTTGGCTCAAAAGTTTGTACTCAAATGAAAAACTACTTTGTAAAATCGTTGGGGATGATTTTATTTTAAATTTCTGAAAAGGGGGCGATTTAATAAATGAGTTTGGGAAACCTTGATTTAAACTATTACTTATTGCTATACTAAACACCTAACTAGAATAAATATAACAAGTATGTATAAAATTCGCCTTTTGAAATGATTGTAAAAAGTAATCTTAGTTCGCAGTTAAAATAGAAATTATAGACCGTTTGATTAAAACTCGAAAACGCAATTTTAAGATTTAATGTTTAACTTCAGCCCCGTACAATGTGCTAATTTATAAAATATTAGAACATATGGTTACAGAAGAAAATAAAAAAATTAATGTTTATAATATTAATCTGCTTTACCTACTTCTATAAATAATTGAAGAATGTACCGAGACAAAGTATTATTAATCATATCATTAAAACAAATTTGTTACCTGTTTTACAAAAAATGTTGAACTACGTTACGCGGACGACCATTAAAAATAGCAAATCACATCAGTTTTGGAACAAAGTTTAATAACTATTTTTAGAAAATTTAAACACAAGCTGAAACACTATATCTATTTATAATTTTAGTTCAATAAGTTTTTTTAAATTACTAATTTTTTATAAAATTTCCTTGTATGAACAAGTTAATTCACAACACTACCTTTAATTACATTTTATTTGATTCTTTCAGAACAAGTTATAAAACTAAGTAGAAGAAAGATGTTTTTAATCTTCGTCTTTCTATTTTCGTAGTATTATTATAAAATAATTAGAACACATAATTGTTTGTGTGCAACATGCAAATTTATTGACAAACGAAAAATGACCAATTCAAAAACAAAAATGATACAACAAAAAAAACTATATTTTACAAAAATAAGCACAAATGTGCGTTTACGACGAAAATTAACGTTCAACTTTTAGAACAGCGGATATAATCCGGAAACAGAACATTAACAGGAGTAGAAGCAAAGAGCAAAAGCTTTCACGAAGAAAACAAACGGTCACAATTTAAGGGCGCTGGACTCTATTTTGATACTGATCATTAACAGCAGGAACAACAACAGCAGGAGCAACAGGAGCAGGGGCAATTTCATTATAGTGAAGATAAATTGCATAAACGACACAGGCCAGAATAGTGTTAATCGCAACCAAAACAATCCAAAACCAGGATGGATGACCGTTGATGCCGTGATACTTCATCATACTTGACTGATCTGTAAAAAATTGTTCCTTAACAAACTTCAACTTTTTAAACTTGATTTCTTTTTAGTATTTATATTAAAATTGGTATTTACAGTGATGTAAGTTTGATATCAGTACTACTTAACAAAGAATAATTTTAATTAAGCCAATGTTTAACATGATACCTGCAACAAAGCTTCGTTTTGTTTAATAGTGCCTTTGCATAAAGTTGTTTTTTTAAATGAACTTATTTGATTAATTAACTAAACTTCTTAATGTTTTGCCTAAAAATCTAAAAATTTTCTTACTTTTAATATATTATTATATAAATAGTTACTAATACTAACAACTCTATTTTCAACAGTTCTTAAGTTGTTAACATTAATAATAGAAGCTGGTAAATTGCTAAACTTGGTGCCTAATTAATTAAAAGCTAAAAAAAAGTTAAGCTGCTTCTTTATTGCAAAACTAATTTACAGCAGCTTACAATATAGTTAGTACTCATTTTTTTTAATAAAAAAAAGTTTTTAATTACATAAAATTAAACTACATCAAATTAAAATAATAATAAACAAAAAACATAAGCTTAAATAGATTTTAATATTTTACCTTTGTTTTCATGGGTAACAGGCTCAGTAAACTTATCTGCATCTGAAAAAGAAGTTTACTATTGAACTATTGAAACAAATAAATGCAAGTAATGTCTGTATAGTATCTACTGAAAATCAAAATACTCACAATCATCAGGGACTTTATTGTCCACCTGTTTAGAAACATTTGATGTATATTATACTTAGTTATTAGGAATCTGCAGTTTTGTATTAGTTATTATTAATCTTCAACTACAAGGAAGTCATCACTATATTAATTTTATTAAACCTGGGTTAATTGAAAACACTTGAGTTTTTAAATAATGTTAAATACAACTATTTAACTTAAAAAAAGATAAAATCTAATTTACAAGTATAAAAAAAATCATAGGAACTCGTTTGAACACTAATTAATTATGTACTGACTAAAAAATTACAAATTAACTAACAGTTTCATTGGAATTAACACCACAAGACATTACAATTAAATATAATGAAATAAGAACAATCATGGACTTCATCATAATTCTTAAATAGCACTGAAATGCAAAAAAATTGTTACTCAATATCAGTTTGATTACATTAAACAATTCTATTTACAATAACGATAATACTTACTAATAGCATATTTTATAAGAAAATATTTAGAATATTTATGTTGTTATGAATAAATATGTATTACTGTAGTGTAGTTTTCACTCTATTGACTGTGTTAAATTTTTAACTGAACAAGTTGTTACAAGATTTATAAACTATCAGGTAGTTGCTAAAAAGCTTAATTGTTTACGTTCTGTTAATTAGTTAGACATTTAATTAGATCAATTTTATTATAAACAAATATTTACTTGACAAAATGATGTTTTGAACGTTTTCATTTCGTTCCACAAAAATATGCAAAGTTTTTGAGTTTTTTCTAAAATAACTATCTCATAAAATTAAAATTAGTAATTGATATTTATCATATGTAAAAAAATGTTATTACTTTAAAGACATAGATATAATCAAAACTAAGGTGTATTTCTGAAAACCACAGCTTAAAATATATTGTGATAACTAAGTCAACTGCTATAAATTTGTTATGTTAGGTAAATTTAAAGCTTATCGTCTAAGAAATATTTTTTGAATAATTTGACCCCTTAAACTAAAACCATTGATTTTTAAAGAATACTTGTAGAATCACTTTATTAACTTAAAGAATTAATATAAAAATTAAAAACATTATAACTTTTTACTCGTACACTTAATTACACATTAAACTTATACTACTATAAAACATATTTTATTAAACATTGAAATCACATCTTTATATAAATATGATTCAGTTATACTTATATAAAATGTGTGGTAATTTTTATCAATTTTATTTTTCAAAGTTTTTATTTGTTTTTACTGTTTATTTTATAAAATAAATTATATTTGATTTACCAACTTTTGTATAAACTATTTTCTTTGCTAAAGAAATTTAATATAACAGATTCAATAATCGCATTTAAACAATTAAGTTAAGCATAACTTATAACGTAAATAACAATTTTACTTAATGAAGCTATTAAGTTTGCTCACGAAAATTGTTACCATGAAATGCTTACGTTAGTTTAAATAAATGTTTATACTATGTCTAAAATAGTTTTTTTATAGAAATGTTTTTAAATTTTATTTGCTTTTAAACTGTAAAGCAATTAGACTACCGTGTTGAAGTTAAGCTGGTTAGAAGTTAAAAAACTGTTTGCAAAAACAGCCACAATGTAAAAGTGTTTTTTATCTTATCTAATCTAATAATAATATTGTTATCAGCATCAAGGATTTTTATGTTTATACATTTATTGTTGTTCCATTTTTTTTCAGTTTTAAAGTTTGAAAATTGACTAGTAGTGTCCACTGTCCAACAGAAATAAAAGATTAAAGAATAAAATTTTTAGGTTACGTTATACTATAGGAAACCTTAAAACCAGTATACTAACGTATGTAGTTTTATAACATAAGTTTTATTTTTTTCATGTTATAAAGTTTCTTAAAACTCAATTTAGTATCAATATTGCTCTCAGTAAAACACTGTTTTTATAAATATTTTTGTTGGTTTCATTTTAATCTAAAAAATTTAATACTCATATAATTTTCAATTATTTATGTTTCACTTATAGTATTTGTTTAAATTTTAGGATCTTTTTAATTTGTTATTTTGTAGAATAAATATCATTAATTGCTAAAACGGATACAGAGTTCTGAATAATCAATAAACATATTTTAAATTAAAATATAACGTAATTTCTAGTAATTGGTGAACGTTTTTTGACAGCAATCTTGCAACTATGTTTACGAGTATATCAAATATTACTAAAATAACTATATGTAATTTTTATTATATATAAAACTATGTTTTGCTCAAAAATCTTGTTATGCTTAAAGCAAATTAAAAACTAAGCAAAACTTAGTTTACAAAATGAAGTTTTAAAAGCAAAAAAGTTATAATTAGTGTTTAAAAAAAAAATATTATTTTTTGGAGTAGAAATAATGCACTAGTAAGCCAAGCTGCAAAATTTTTGTAATAAAATAACTTTTGAAATAATAATAAGTTATCTCTATCTTTACAAAGTAGATACCGTTAGTTGTTTTCAAAATAACCGACCCTGTAATACGATCAACTATATAAAAGCTATTGGCATACAAGTCGAATAACATAAAATTATATATAGACGTATACGTTGAGTTATTTCACAATTTTAACACAACGTAATCAAAACACTTTTATTAATATCAAACTTAAAAATCCTTTATATAGGGCAGACAACTGTTGTAAAAATTAATCCATTTAACTACTTAATCGAAAAGCAATGATAGAATATGTTCTGTCATTCTAGTAGAGTACACACAAAATAAACATCTCTCGTTTGTTTATCACAGGAGGTTAAAGATTCAAAAGCTAGCTTCACTTGTATGGTAGCTTCAGACAGGCGCGTTAAATAGTTAGGGGTTTTAGTAAACTCGTAGTTCTTAATTGTTTAAAAGTCGTGCAACGCGGCTACCCTTTAACAAGTTAGTTCGCAAAAAACTCGCCGCTCTTAGATACTTCTACTACATCAAATGACGCATCATTACTTGTGTGCTAGTCGCTTGTTCAAAATTTTGACACATTTAAACTGATAACTTTAAGTTTCCAACATACTATTGTAATTTCTATAACATGTCGTTGTTTAGTTGTTATTTAGTAAAATAAATTTATAAGTTTATGATGCATCACAGTTAAAAAAATCGTATAAGATTTCTGTATTAGACCGAATACTAACAAATTAAAATACCAAAGTTGGTTTATTCATTAAATAAGCATATTTATAGTTTATATTCTTTTTGTACAGTGAAAAATCTTTTAGAAAAAAAAACAAATTATATTTAAAAAAAGGATTATTTTACATGCTTAACGCTCAACCAAAATACAATAAAAACTACTAAAGAACTAATAAATAGTTGGTGCAACCAAGAAAAAGGCCAAAAAACAACTATTTGTTATAAAAATACCAAAACCCTTTTACGTTGAGTCTAAATCAACCAACCATAAAACTAAACATAAATAAAACTTTAGCTTAAACTTAAACAATTTTACCAGTATTAAGATTATTTATTTTGTTTTTTTATAGTTTTTACTCTAACTGCTTAAAAATTTATACATTTTGTTAGTCTGTAGAGTTTTTGTAGAGATAAAAACTTTTGACTAAGCTGAGTTTGGTCTATTACACGTGCAGATTCGGAAAAGTTGAGTTTGGTCGACAGCTTCGTGTTATTTTAGGAGACTTGAGATATTACGCCAACATTAAATAAGCAACTGAAATTACGCCAAAAATGATTTAAGTTAGGCATAAACTCTTATTTGCATTATATTTTCGTTACTTATGATTATAGTCTGATTGTAAAGTGTTAAACTTGAAACGAACTTAAGTCAGTTTTTTTTTTAAGTACATGTATATAAATAGCAAGTATACACAACTATAGTACAAATAAAGATACAAATTTTTCACTTATTTTAGTTTTACAAGGCTATTAGACGGACAGCAATTGATGGTTTCTTTTTTTTTTTTTTTAATAAAAGCAACTCATAAAGTTGATTAGTAAGATTCTTTATATCTAAAATAACACATTCATTTTAGTTTTACAAAAAACATCGAGTAAAACAAGAAGTAAACTTAGTTTTAACTGATATTTTCTTTTTTTTTTCAAAAAACACATAAAAGCTAATCGAAACTTGGTTAAGCTAAAGAAAAGTGTGTTTTACTTATTTAAAAAAAAATTACTTCAACTTTGAAACCCCTAACTAACGTTTATTTGCTTAGTATTTAATGTTTTTGAGGTCGTTTTATATTTTATACTTGTTATAATATATTTGCTGTTGTTTTTGCATTAACACATTTTACTTATAATAAAACTATAAAAGCTCAGTTTTAATAGCAGCTGGATTCCTGACATATTATTAAAATAGTTGTGTACAAAGTAAGTGCTTGAAAACTTCTTAAAATGTTGTCTGTTAGTAAACTTGTTATTTTGTACTCGACAATGTTGTTAGTATTTACATATACAGCTGTTAAACATACTTTGTTGTATAAAACAAAAACTAGTTTTAGTTTTCAAGTATTATTTAATTTTTTTTTACAATTTTATTTATTAAAGTTCAAACAAAGTAAGAAGTTCAAGAATCAGCTAAAAGTACTATCGTTTTAAAAAAATTATAAACTTACCTATTTCTACTTTGAATAGTTGCTGATAAAAAATTTCTATTCAAAAAGTTGATAAATATTTTCCTCTTTGTAACAACTTGTCGTTTGAACTTTATTTTGTTGTAATCGTTATTAAGTGTTATGTGTAAATCATTAGTAAATATCAAGAATTTCAAACTTATTTGAATGTTTGAAATCTTTTCTTAAATTAAAGCTTAAACAAAATTAAAGAACGTGTTGCATATTTTACATTTTTTAAACTAAGTTAAAAAACTACATTTAAAAAATTTCAAGATTAAAATTTAAGTTTAAATTATTTTTCTAATAAGTTTTTAACTTTCTTTTTATAAATCTAAGTCAAAAAGCTTTATTTGGCGTAATAAATTGAAAAAATTCAATTTTACTGTTAATATACTATATAAATATAAAAAAGTTTTTATTAAACAACAGTACAGAAGTTTTTCATAAAGTACAAAAATCAAAACAATTTTGTAAATTGCTTCCCTTCAAGATTTTCTCTTCTGCTGTAACTCAAAGTCATGCTAAGTTCGAACTGTTTGTATGAAAGTTGACATTGCAGCACATTCTGCAGCATTCTTATTTTCGTAAACCTCATGGTAGGATGTACTTCAACGTCAATGTTGAACTTAAGTGATCTTTTTATTTCTAAAACAAATCTTAGTGAGATAAATTTACGTCGCTCTTTTTAAAGTTTAAACTTGCCGCTTTAACTTTTCGACTTAATTTTTAAGTATGAGAGGTTTTAGATTTAAATGTGACTTTGAACTTTTGCTTTATTTTGATTTAACAACTCGTATTCGAATACTTTTGATAATAGTTTTTAGAGTTTATGAATAATTTTATTAATCTATCGTTGTTAATCATTTATATTTTTGTATAATTTATCAAATATGTTAATATGTACTGTTTTTATCTTGCGTCTATGTAATCTAATCCCGCGAAATCGCTTTGTATTACCAATTGTAGCCACTACTATTGTTGTTTTACGTTTATTTAAAATTAGAAATTTTTAAATCCTTCTTTTTATATTAATTTGCAATATAGTTTATTACTACTACTTTAATAATTTATAAAATTTTAACGATTGTATTTTTCTAAAATTAACTATAGTTTTTAACTATAAAGCTTTTTTATTATAAATTTATAAACAAGGTATTGTTAAAATACATCCATTAAGTTTAAAAATTAAATTAAATATAAAATTTATTTAAAAATATATATTAGAAATTTAATTCTTTGCTCGAAAATAAAATTCTAAATCAAACTTAACATGCATGGAAGTAATGAATGGCAAATCAGTTCTTCAGCAGTTTTAATCTCTTTTTACTCCCTAGATATTTCTATTTTCTCACTAACATGATGTACTTGAAAGTCGACTGGGAAAGAAGCTTAGTTCACGTTCATATAATAACTTCTTATAGAGATTTTGTTTTTTACGGTTGAAACATGTTAGTTGATTTTAAGCGATAATTGGTTTTATCAGGTTATTTTCGAACATCTTGTTTTTTTTGTATTTCAGAATAGTGTTTGAGCATTGTGTTTGATAACTAAATCAATTTAAACTTATGCTTATAGCATGAATAGTTATACTATTGACGTTTTAATTTTTTTTATATACTCATATAGCTTTTGATATTAAGAAAAGTTAACAATAGTTGTAAATGTTAGTACTAATATAATATTTTTAGAAATTATATTTGGTTTGTTTACAACGAAATTGTTAGGTTTTGTAACTGTTTTTACTATTTCAAAGCTGTATTTGTCTTGTTTTAAGTAAATTAGGTATGTTATTTGAACTTAACAACAAGGATTAAAAGAAATTGTGGTTTTTAAATTTTGTAGTTAACAATTTTTTTATAGTTACTTTATTTAAAAACATAATGTTTTATATAACACGATTGAAAACTTAACATTTTTTGAGCATTTTAAAAAACTAAATTATAAGGTTTTTTAATCGATTTTATTATAAGGAAGTCACGTAGTTTTTTGAATTCAGATTAAAGTTTTTTTTTCGAATTAGAACCATTTTTAAGTTATAATAGATTTCAAATTTAATCATGAAAGTTTTATAAACTGTACTCAAGCTTTTAATTATTCAAATCTTTCAGTTTTTAGTTTTAGTTTAGTTTAGCTGTACCTAAAGGTGTTAATTATATTTTTAAAAACAAATCTGCATTTTACGTGCATTAAATATAAAAACGAGAAATTTTTACATGATCACAAATTAGTTGATTAATTTATATATTTTAACAACATTATACTTTTATTTGAGTCTTTAACAAGTTTTCTGTGCGACATGTGTAAAGTTATCATACATATTGAATGTAAACATATAAAAAAGTTTATGGTTTAGAGTATACTTTAAACTAAATTTGCAAATATGAATTTTCATTTTAAAGTGATTAAACACCTTGTTATGTCTTTAAAGTCTCTTTTTTTCTTTTAACTAACTGCATTTATTACTTTTTAATATATGTTTATATACGGTCAGTAAAACTTCTGGTATTTATAAATGCAAACTGTTTAAAATATACTTACGATAATAAACTATAGAAACTTTAACTTGTTTGATAACAAACTAAAAGTATACAAACTTAAACAACTTACAATAACATCAATGAAAATATATATAATATTTTAAAAAATACCTATTTAACTATAAGCAACAAATAATAAGACGTTTTGTGTAAGTGGTTGCACGACTACTCAAATTCTAACAATTCAAATTCCGACAGTTCAAAATCTTAGATATAATTTAAAGGGCCATTAATAAAAAAGTAATGAATGTTTGTCAAATATAAAAAGTAAAAATGTAGTTCGTATTAATATCTACAAGCCTTTTTATTTTTATTTTTGCAAAACATTAATTATTTTTTAAGATATGGCTTAAATAAATTAATAAATAAAAGTATTTTTAGTAATTTAAAAATATGTTGAAAAATATTTAACATTTTGCAATATAGTAAAAAGTAGCTTGTATATATTTATAAAACCTACATATATATTTAATATTTTTTTAGATTTATACTATTTATTGAGCTATAGTCTTATAAATATTTTTTATATGAATTTGAATTGTCAGAACTAAATTGTTCGAATTTGAATTGTCATATAACCTGTGCAAATACTATCGACTAACTAAAAAAGTATTAATAAAATTTTATAAGAACTTAGTTTAAATATTATTGTTAGTATTTAAGAATGTTAATAATTTTTAGATATAAGATAAACTAGTAAAGAGAGCGAAACAAAGTATCATAGTATACAAAGATTGTTGTACAACTAAACTGAACTATCAATTATTTTAATATGAATTAAAGTGAAAAATGTTAATTTTTAAAATAGTTGTTAATATTAATTTAAGCATTTAGATTTTTTAGTATTGCTTTTCTATTAGTTTATTATTTTAGACTTTTTTACATTTTTACAGTTTTAAATCGTTTGTTAATATAATAAATTTGATTTCCTACTTGTAAAACGTTTCACTTCAAAAAAGAGTGTTTAAGAGTTGTCTTTTAACTTTTCTAGTCTTTATTTCTGAACTTTTAAAATTTTTTTTAATTGATCAACTACTATACATGAACTTATTAAATAATGAATTAACATTTTAAATAAATTGATATAAATGTTAAGATTTAGAACGTCTTGAAACAATTAAGCTTAGTTTGTTGCACAACTTTTTTTAGCATAAAAGATCTGTCTAAAAATGCATTTGTTGTTCTTTTAATTTGTGTTTTTGATTTTATTAAATAAACTAAAACAGACTTGAAATGATACAAGTTTAGAATATATCAACAATTTTAGAAACAAAGTTATAATAACAACTAGTTATATAAATATATATATCCACTTTAATATATATAATAACTTTCATAATAAATACAAGAAATATATTACACATAAAAAATTACTAAATGTTGATTTAGTAAGTTATTTTTCAGGTTTTATTGTAAAAGTATATACGGTTATTATAAGATATTGGTATACTTTGCTGTAACAATATAGTCGAGTGGTAAGTTTAAATACATGTTTGACTGTTTTTTGCATATTTTGACTTTCTATATCATTTGTTAACTACTAAACGTTAAATTTAAAATCAGTTTTAATTTTTTTTTATTTGATTTAAAAATGATTGGTACTAAAATAGAATTATTCTAAGTGCTTGCAATATTAAAATAAAAATCAAATATAAACATAATTGTGGTGAACGACTCGATAACCGAAAGGTTCTTTTGTACACCAGGTCCTGAGGTTATATATTTTATATTATATCTTTTATAAAAGTACTTAATACTTTTTTAAATTTTCAACATTTTTATTAGAAGTACTTGCACTAATTTATGAGCTAGTTTTCCCGTCATTTGTTGTTATGATATTCTTGCTTTTTGTGTTAGCTGTAAGAAATAATGTTTTGGTAAATTTCATGAAAAAATTGTCGATAAATGATTTTTATAAAAAAATATCTATTATTTATCGTCTATTTCGTATGTCTATTCTACATCTTCGTTTAATGACTTCTACTCAAACTAAACAATTTAAATTATTACAATAATTTCAGATATTACTTTTGTTTAAACATTACAATAGAAAAAAAGTATTTTGCACATTAAAAAGACAGATTTTTCTGCTACAAAAAGTAATTTTGTTAAATGATAGTTTATGATAATATATAAAAACACATGATAACTTAAGAATTAATATAACAATCTTTGACTATAAAATTTGACCAAGGTTTTTGCTAAATAAAATATATTTGTATTTGTACTACTAAATTTGTAAATTAAAAAAAATATTTTTCTTATTGTACATTTATTGTTTGTAAACAGATTATTTTAAATATTTTAGTACTCATATGACACTAGTTTTAAAACATTAATGAAACTATATTTGGTAAAAAATATTATTTGATACAATATTATTTCGAAGCTGATTTTAAATTCTATTAGTTTCTTCTAAGATTATTCATAGAGTAAAAAAAAAGTTTTAGTTTTAATTTTTAAATATAAGTTCAAAAATAGTGTTATATAACAATATTGTTAAACAAATTATGTCATAAATTGTAGGAGTTCCTGGTTACTCTTAAAACTAGTTGTAGTCTTTTTTAAGAGTTTGACACGAAAAGACATAACATTTAATTGATTTTGCCTTACAAACTATTTATTAAGCAGTAATATTGAATAAATTCTGAAAAAATTGTATCGTTAAAAGACGTTAAATCCTGGAGATCCTGATTAGCTAAGCTTATCGGAATATATACCACAGATGATTCTCTGTCAAAACTTTATTCCGACTAACGGCGTAGATCTGTTCTTAAATTTATTTGAAAGCAGTGAAACACCGTTAGTCAGAATAAAGTTTTGATACAAAAACATCTGTAGTAAGTTCTAAATTTACATTTTTAAACATTAAATTATATGACGTAATAAGCCTTTAAACAAAGCGAGCCAAATATACTCAGTTGTTGAATAATATTATTATACATATTTGTTTGTCTCAATAATTAATTGTTATAGTATTGAACCTTACCTGTTTTATCTTTTATTTGTAACTATTTTTAAAGTTGGAAAATATTCGAGGTTTTCTATATGATTTTGTATGCATATGCTCAAACGTCTAAAAAAGCTTTGTATTACATCAACTTTCTGAAAGCAAAAAAAATTCTATTAAAAATACTTAAATAAGTCCGGTGCTCGAAGGAAGAGTAATGACTTTAAAAGCTCCTTGAGTTGAAAGTTGCCAAAACTTAGAAGCTAGTGGTCTACATGAGTACACAAAAGTAGTAAGTATAACAAACTTAAAAACAGTAATTTTTGCTTAAGGCTGGTTTAAAAGAATGATAAATTCTTTAATACTTTGTTTAGTATTCAATCAAAAACTAAAATAATTAAGGTAAATATGATAAATAGGTTTTTACTTTTAAAGGCCAAATTTTTTATCAATAAAATTTAAAAAGTTTATACTACCTTTTCTAAATTTAGTTAATTCAGACAACATAAAAATAGTTTTTATTTTAACTAAATGTCTTTGACTTAGTCAGAAAGGTCACAAAACTATTCCAAATTAATTTAATATGAAGAAAAAGTTTTTGAAATTTACAATAGGATATTTAAAACTTTTACTCAAAGTTTTAGTTTCAGAAATTATTTCAAATTTGTTTTAGATAAATTTTGTTTTATTGTTAAGCATTAAATTTACAAAAAAATCGGTTGTTAATTACTTAACTAATTAAAAATAATTATAGATGTTTATGTATTTATACTTTCACCTTAAACTTCGATAGATTAATATTAAACACAAAAGTATAAAAAAAAAAAAATAAACTTTTAAGCTAACATTTAACAAAGAAGAGTAAAGTATTTTTATTAATTCGTTTCATGAAAATTAAAGTTTGTACAAAAAAAACAAAAACTTAACTTTTTGTTCTCGCGATTCTAAATTCTTCAGGAGCATCTTTAAAAATTTCAAAGGTGTTGTAATTTATATAAATTAATGAAGATGCTGCTGTCCAGTTGCCTGCAACTAAGCTTATCTAGTTAAGCTTGAAGGTTAGTATGTTATGTTGCTTATGGTGAAATTTATGTGGCTGTTCGTACACCCATAATAAAAAAAGTTTTTGACTTAGAATGCTATAAAAGGTCCACTAATTACCTAAATTATAAATAAATACGAAAAGATTTAGAATATTTTAATTAATTTTATTCAAGCTGTTTTAACACAATAAATATATTATCGATTAAACTTTATGTTAAAAAAAAAACAGTTGATTGAAAAAAACATTTATAGTCTGGAGTTCGAATAAGTTTGTTTTTTTCAATTAAACAATCTAAATCTTTGCATATCTTTTTAAAATGATCTCATTCAACTACAGTTTTATTTTTCTCACTTATGTATTTGAAACGTTATAAACATTTAAAGATCAGTTGAAAAAAACCCATAACATTGGAATTGAAGTAACACAAAACATTCTATAAACTAATCGTTAAAGAGATACTTGAGCATTAAATAAAAGACTAATATACTTTTTTTAAGTACTAAGATTCATGTTTCATTAAAGTAAAAATTCTATGAAACTTTTAAAACCTTGATAAGCTGCAAATTAAATTACAGTTATAAATGTTAAAGAAAAATTTTAATACTTCTATGACACGTTTTTTATAGCTTTAAAACCTATGTTTATATGTAAAACAAAACAAATATCAGTTATTATAAGAGAATGGAATTAGTGTTAAAATTTACTTAATAAATATAAATTTTTAGAGTGCAGCTTTATTTTTTATTTAAAAGTATTTTTTAGAGGGTTGACATCATGGAAAAAGCATGCGCAAAACTTCTTTTATAGCCATGTTTCATAAAATTTCAGTATTGTTTTTTAAGTTTTTAAACTGCAAGAGCTAAGAATAATAAAACGAATATGTGATTAAGTTAGAAAATTCTAAATTTTTAATCTTTTCATAACTTGGGTTTTTAAAAGAAGCACATAAAAGTTTCAATTTAGGGTGGTTTCACCTTTTTTAAAAGTTAAACATTATATAAAATTTAAGGACAAAACTTATGAAGTAAAGTTTTACTTTAAGATTATTTTTTTTATTAAAATAATAATTAAATAATATAGGTTTATTCTTTCATAGTAAACCACTGGAGTAGTAGCATAAATAACATTAAAATGGTACAAAAACTCAGGCTCAATTATCATATAACTAGAAACAATATTTGAGTTCTTTTTAAATATTGAATTTAGAATAGAATATTTTTTTGTTTTAAGTTTAACCATATTTTAAAAGTGAAAATAAAAAAAATTAACATTTAATAGTTAATTTTGGTTTACATTAATTTAAAGTTCTTATAAAGCCTGAGATAGTAAATAACTTTTTTTCAAATACTTCTATCTAAAAAGATTGGGTTAGAGTTAAATATGCAAGAACGGAAACATTTGCACAAAAAGTAAATTTTATACAAAGGGTAACTTTTGCACGAAGAAACTTCTGAACGGCTTAAATTTATTTATTTTTTTTTATTTAAAAAAAGTATTTTTTTTTATTAATTAAAATTTATAGTTTTTTACTCCAAACTTTAAACCTCGGTCGTATTTTTTTTTTGTTTTGTATTTAAAAACATAAAAACTTTTTTGTAGTTTAATTTTGTTTTTTTTGAAATTTTTAGTAATTATCAATTGTTTTATATTATTAGTTTTACTATCACTCTTACCCTTTATCCTCGGTCAAAACTTTTATTTTTATTTTTTTTTAATAGTATACTTTAATAAGTTTATAGTTTTTTTAAATTATAGTTTCCATTAGTTATTCTTTTATCATTATTTAACTATCAATGGTACCCTTAACCTTTATCCTCGGTCAATAACTTATTTATTATTAATTTTTGCAATAAAGATTTTACTTCTAACTTATTTATATCGTGTAAAAGTTGCTCATCTTGCAAAAGTGAACCTCCGTGCAAAAGTGTCTCTTCAAGCATATTTAATCCTTCATACAAAAGTTTCTTTGTGCATATTAAACCTGTTCCCAAAATCATAATACAAAACAACTGAAAACATAGTTTTTTGATACAACTTTAAGATATCTAGAAATCAATTTTATTAAGTTAGTATAGTTTTTGTATTTTATAGTTTAACAAACTTATTTTGTAACTGTAATGGAATTGCCCATTTCCACTTGTTTACTTCAACAGCGGGTTTAAACTATACAAAACCTTTAGTGTCATAACTTTCTTCGTAGTAAACAATATTTAAGTTATGAAACTAACAAAATGTTTAAAGATAGCAGCTTAATTACTTTATTTGTTTAGTTGCGGCAAAATATTTACTTAAATTTTATCATTGTATACAGGTTGACACAAAACCTGGAATTTGATAACTTAGGCTAAAAATCTTTGAAAAACCTTAAATTTAAGAAATTTAGAAAAAAAAACATGGAATTTCAAACAAAATTCACTAAGAAACCTAGAAGTTTTAACAATTATTATATTTTATTAAAAAAAAGATTTGACTTGACACAAAAATTCTATCATTTAGATTATAGATGATTTTTTTTTGTCACCATCAAAACTTTTTTTATTTTAAAACACACTTAAAGTAGCTTTCAATATGATTATACTACTTTACAAAGATTTTAACCTAAAACTATTTTTTTAGCTAAAATAGAGCCAACGGTTTGCTTTTTAGCAAAACATAGAATAGAAGTTTTGCATAAATAAACTGTTTTAATCATTTTTTTTAATAATTAATGACTACAAACTACACAATTGATTGTATTATAGTGTTGTAATCTAATTAAATGGAAATTTATAATTACAAGAAACATTTAGCCTTATCATTAACAATTTGCGTGTTAGTTTAAAACTGTTTAACAATATTTTATTTATAGTCTGAGTATATTAGACCATTTTTCAATTTTTCCTAAAACAAATTTCTTTTTTTCAGACGAACCTGTTTTTGTTTATACTAATATGTTTTGTGAAAATTTTGATATTTTAAAAACTCTTAAAACAAGTTAAACATTTAATTTAAATATTTTTCAGAGCTTTATGGACTCAATTTGGTAAGGATGCATTTTTAAATTTATAATAGATATTAATTTGTTAACTTTTAGTATTTTAAATTATAAAACAAATTTAAAGCTTTTAAAGTAACAACTTAGTTAAAATATTTAGACTATTTAAATATGTCCCTTTTCTTAGTAAATTGTTGCTATAGTATAGATTTGCCTTTATATTAATCTTAAATTTTTACAATTTATATATTTATTGTCTGTATAAAATGTTCCATATAACCTTTAAACTAAGTTATAAATTCTTAACTTTAAATAATGTTAAAACAACTTAATTCGACTACAATTTTTTTTCTACATTATTTTACAAAATCCAATTGTGTCACTAAGCTAAAATATTTTGGTTATGTTCTATTTGTTACAAAAAAAAACTAATCATAATTTGTTCTTTCAGTTGTTCGAGGAGTCTTGCACGGGCTAAATGTTGATGATAATGGAGCTGTAACTTGTTAGTATGTAACAAAAATAAATGTCTTGTAACATAGTTTAACACTAAGTAGTTTATAATAATTTTAAGCGTAAAAGACTTTACTTATTCTGCCGCTAACTTTATACCATTAATACCTGTTTTAGAAGTAACATTTTAATAAAAAAAAAACAAAATTAAAATTTTAGAGAGACGAAGTTTTTAAATATTCAAGTCTGTTTTATTTCCATGACTTCTTTTACCACAGTTTCAGATTACATTTTAAAGTGTTACACAATTTTTATTAACATTTAAAATCTATAGTCTATTCATTATTTTCTAAACAGATTTTGGAATGGCACCTAAATTTACGATCGAAAAAGTGTTGTTCTTTCTACTGGTGGCTTTAAATGCTACATGGGTAACAACTCTTATAACACTTTGTTACAGCTGCTTTTACTTTATTGTTAAAAGGTGAGAATTGTTTTATAAAAATTAAAGTTTTAATTTAAGGTGTACATTTTAAATAGGAAAAACTTTTATAGTTAAAATTAATTGAAACGATTTAATGTAAACAAATTTTAGCTACCTGAGTTTGTGAGTAAAAGTGTATTTGTAGTAAGGTATATTTATAAAAAAATTTATCTGGCTTGTATTTATTAGTTAACAGAAATTTTATAAAAAAAACTGACATTCAATGAAATAAAATAAATTTATTTCTAAGGACTATATTGCAGCATACTTGTGAATGTTTAGGACAAAAAAGATCTATTATGTTTTTTATATCAACCCCTGTTTTAACGCATGACTGCATTGCAAGTTGCAGTTTGCGAGCGGTACTGTACGGTGAATTTTGTAGACATCAGAAACTGAAATAAAAATGTTAAGTTAATTATCACAAAGTGTGTACATCTGTTTAGTTTTTACTCCAGTAACTTTTTTTCTTTATTTGCCGACATTGCTATAGTTGTTTTAAATAATTGTTAAAATGTTTCAAACTTACCAATGTGTTTAGTACATAACTCAAACTACTTAGTTTTTATTATCTAATAAATATTTTTAATTTTTTTTATATCAAAGTCTTAACTAGTATTCAAGTTTGGAATAATATAAAAAACTCTCAGAGAGTTCAGACCAAAAATATTTTCTAAATATATATTTTTTTTATATTTTAATTGATTAAGTGTTTTTGTTAAAATAATAACTAAGTTCAAGCAATTTACATGGTGGCAACTGGTTTTAAAGTTTTGTTACAACCTTAAAAATTAGTTATTATATATATATTTTTGGGTATATATTACTTTTTAAAACTTAGGGTGTCTTTGATTGTTAGAAAAGTTATAAAACAATCCTTCTTTTGAAATAAATTGATCAATTTAGGACTAAATTGTTGGATTAATACAGTAACCTGCAAACGAGGTACGCACTTTGAACATAGTGCAAAAATGTGTACCTAGAAAAATGTGGTCTTTAATTATATACATTTAGCCTAATTCAAACATTTAAAACTGTTTTTAAAAGACTATTAAAGCAAATTATTAAATCAATTGATAGGTAAGTATCAATTGCAACGTTTTTTAATTTTGTTAATACCGATGTTAAATTTATGTTGCAACCATCAGGTATGTAAATGTCAATTGCACAGTTTATTTCTTTTGTTTGTTAGTATTATGTTTTAGATTTATTTACAACTTTTACATTTATGTTTTAATCATTTTGTATGTAAAAAGAAATTCTTTATAATGTTCGTTTTTCAAAACTTTGTATGATTTATCAAGTATTTTTTGTTACTATTCTTTTATCATAGGATTTGTTAACACAAAAAGCACTGTTACCTCAAATCGTTAAATGTATATACTGTAATATGTTTGTTTTAAGTATTTAAAAACTTTCTTAATTTCAGTAAAACATATGACGAAGAAGTGAACAATTTAGATGAAGAAAAAGCAGATATCATAACTGAGACACATTTCCAACATAAACTCGAAGAAGCAAACATTTTTTCAACTTATGTTTTTAAAATGACAGTTACATGCTTAATTTTTGCTATAATTGTTAAGTTTGGTGAAAAATTTGCTTTCTGATGTATCGCATTTATTAAACTTATGTGTTATTAAAATGTAATACAGTAAAAGTCGTTTATTTTACTATTAACTTTACATCTAGGTTGTTTTTGATAAATGTATTTTAAAAGTTGAGTAATTGTTCAGTTGAAGTTAAAAAAAAATACTTAAGTAGTTTTAAAATTAAAAAGCTTATATAGACTGTAAACTATATTGTAGCACATTTTGTAGCGGTGGATAAATTACTGAAAGAAAACATTTTAAACTAAGTTTATACAGTTTTCTCAAATGTGTTTTATTAATAGCAATATAACAGTGTTGGTAAGAATCTAAATTTATATAAAATTAATAAATTTACCCATTGCCTAAACTAAATTTTATCTTGTATGTAATTCATTTTAGCTATGTGAATATTTAGTTTGTAAGAACACTAATGAGTAAAAATGCTTTAAAAAGTTTATTTTGATTCTTTAATTTAACAGTTCTTCTAACCAACTGAATTCAAACTTCATTAGTGGTGTAATATTCAATTAAAAAATGTAATACACCTCTAATCAATAATCAATAAGTTTAGATAAAACTTTAAACAAAAAAGCAAGACTTAATAAACTAAAAGTAACTAGTGTTTTGTATTAATCTAAAATATGTCAATTATACCAAATCACTTTACAAATTCCTTTTATTGCAGTTAATATAATGTCTGGATTTATTCGCTTTCTATTTAAAAAATAGTTGTGTTTTAAACCATTTATTAACATTTTCTATGACCAATATTTACGTATTATAAGTGTTCGCTGATTATAAAATTAAAAGGATAATGTAACTCAGCTTTTATTTGAACAACCAATGTTTTAAGGAAAAAAAAATAATGTTAAAACGATGTCATTGGAAAATTTTTTTTTATACATACCTGTAAACTGCGAAGAATTAGTTGTTTGTTAAATTTCCTCAAAGTTTCTGTGTTTTTGATGGTCTACACTAATTAATACATATTATGTTCAAGAAGCATGGGAAAATGCTTTAATTTCAGAGTTTTAACATTTTAGTTATTACTTTTAAAGCTCTTTTCATTGTAAAAGACAACATATCATTTTGAACTAGATTTTTTTGGTTGATAATTGCGTGAAATTTGTTGGTATAACTTCAGTAATTTTCAAGTTATTGAGTAAGAATATTTTAGTTTTAAGTGTCTCAAGTCTTCCCTCAAGTCAGTCAATTTTTTAAATACTGTTTGTGTGATGTTCTTCGTGATTTTTTGTCTTTATCGATTGCTTTAAATAAAAAAGTTTTTTTATTTAACGAGTAAAAATCTACAAATTTATTAGTATTCGTTATATTGCCTAAAGTACTTTCAAATTCTTTTCAAAGAAAGTCGTTAAGTATAACAGCATAGATTAAAGATAACTACAAATTTATAGAAACATTACACTTTCTTCAAACTGTTTGACGAAATCTTTTGTCTGACAAACGCTTTTAAAATACAAATACACTTTTAAATACAAACATTGATAAAGGTTGACTTGCAAAAAAAAAAGAGATCTTCGCGATCTTTTCCCTAAAAAATATTTGCTAGTCGAACATATAAGTTTAAAATACATATCAGTTTTGGCACTTATTTTTATTTAATCAGTGTTTTTACTTAAGATTATTCAAGAGAGAATTCTGAACTACTTCTAATTACTAAACTTTTCTATTATTACATGTGTATTATAACTTTTTACATATTTTCACCTTTTATCAGGTAGAACACACTAAACTAAGTTTCTAAGCAGTTATTTAATTTATAGTTAATGTTCAGTGATAATGAAAACGTCCGTTTTCAATGTTAAAATCGTATTTTATACAATAAACATCGACAAGCAGTTAGTCCAACAAATTTATTGACATAACGAACCAAAAATCATACGAACGTAACATAGACACTTATAAATAAGGCAAAAACGATCATTTTAACAAAAAAATAATGAAATGTTTTATGCTAAAAGGCTATTTTTTAAATATTGTTTGTTATCGTAATCTGTTAGCTATCTGACGCAGTTCCCTTGCCAAACGGACTTGTCTCAGACGTTGGTTTTTGTTATACAGATAAACTAAGTAACACAAAAAAACTAAAAAGATATTTGTAAGGGGTATTACAACAGCTACGAACGGTTGAAACGACATGTTCACTTGATGACCGGCACTGGACTGGTTTTCTGTAAACAAATGTTGAGAGGTTAACTCTGAGTTGTATTTTAATATAAGAGTTTAGCTATAAATTACACACAAAAATATAACAAATGTATCTTTTAGACCTAGCTACTGATCATGTTTATAGTACACAAATAAATGATATTTTAAATTGTAAAAAAACAATTTGTTTGTTTTATTTGATAAGTAACTAGTACTAAATTATATTGCTTATAGTTGAATAATCTACTTTTAAAACTAACACTATAATTTTTCTGCATTATTAATTACACTATCTTTAAAATAAAAATTAAATAGGTTTCTTTTTTACGAAACTTTATATTATAAATCAAGTAAAATAATTTTACCTTCACCATAAGTTTTTGAAAGACTTTTTTCGTCCTTTGAGAAATCTGTTTTTCTTTCTTTTGATGGACATTCTTATAAAATTATTTAAACTAGATTATAAATAGTAAATTCATATTAAAGCTTAACTTTTTGAATTAACTTGAAATTTTTAAACTTGTGTACTTTCATTTTAATCTTCATGAAAACTTTCTAAACTACAACACTTATCTGGTTCTAAATGGATGATAATTTTTTATTAGTTCATACTTTAAAGTATTAAGGACTATTGATTTCAAATTACTAAACTTTAAAATTAGGTAAATTTATATTTTTAAATATTTTAGTTAAAGATAAAAGTTTTACCTGTTATAATCAGCTAAAAACTTTCAAACAACATTGAACAGTAGTTTATGTAAATTTTAAAAGACTTAAAGTAAGTTGTGGTACCTAACAAAATATAACTTACCATCATCAGATTCGCCAACATCAATGTAACTGAAAGCTTCTGAAAAAAAAGGATACAATTTACTACAAATCTACTACATTTTAATTGTATTAAGGAATGTATTTAAAATTAAATATAAATTAACCATTTGAAAGATTCCCTTCATCCACCTGTGGATAAAATAGACTGTATTTATAAGATTCAAAGCTTAAATTAAGTTCATAGAATAGTTTAAAATTTTCTTAATAATAATTAACAACTTTTTAACCTAATGGTAAGTAAAAATGTTAGTGTTTGATTAAGTTCACTTTTAAAACAACACAAAGTAAACTTACAGTAGCACAAGTAACCAGACAGAAAAACATTAAAATTAGTCCAACGGACACCAGAAGCTGGGTAAATTTCATGTTTACTTAATTATTCCTAAAAACATTGTTATTCATACTTTATGTTTGTGATAAAATAAAGCATAAAAAAACTAAAAGTGTTTACAGAAACCTTACTTAATATGATGTTCACAATGTGTGAATCATAACTATAAATTATAATATATATAGAACAAACTTTTGATTATTAAAACTTGATTACCTTTTACTGTGCTGATAAATATTTATTAAAAAAACAAATTGTATCAGAGTCGCTAACCGTAAGTAAGAAAATCTTTAGGTTTTTTAATAGTATTTTTCAAATGTTACATTATAAACATTGAAAAAATTAATTAGTCTAACTATAACTTTTAATGATTATAATAACGAAATAACTTACTAGTATATTTGGAAATATATTCAATTAAAACAACAAAAAAAAATAACTTGATAAACAAATACAAACTAAACACCGTAAAGTTAAAAGTAAAAATTAAATTGAATATTTTTTCTGTTGTAAGTATATTTATGTAATTCTTTTATTACTTCATCGCTTAATAAACTGAAAATTGGAGGTTTTGCTAATAGTCCTTTTGACAAAGGCTGATTAAGAAACAAGAAATAAAAATTGGATATGAGCAAAACTTATTTTTATTAGTGTGAAACGAAATATTTGCTTATTAATAAATGCTATTGTAAACAAATTATTTTTTTTTAACTTTTGAATCTTTTTTTGTTTAATTAGACAAAATATTCCTAAATAATATTTACTTTTAATTAGAACGTTTTTTTTTCTGTTTCGCGTTAGCAATATTTTTAACTTAGTTCAAACAAATTATATCTTATAAAAACAACTGAAATTAAAAATGAAGGATAAAAAATGTATCAAGATAAATAAAGTATGCAAAAATGATAAATATAATATGATAAAAAGATATAAATAAAAGAGTGATAAAATTTGTCACTATATTTTAAAGCACTCATCACGTTGTGGGCTAATTTAAATTCTTTTTTTTTTCTTTGTTTGTTTTATACCAAAGGAACAAATCTTCACATGTCAAAGTATCAAATATCAAATAAAGTAGATCCTAAATTTTATTAACTTTTTAGTTATATATTTTAATCTTAATAAATGTCTAATTTATTTAAATATATTTAAAGTTTTAAAATATAATACTTGTTTAAAAGCATGTTATAAATAAATTATAATGTTGAACTTTTTACTGAATAATTATTTTGTTTTTAATATTTTAATTAATAGAAATTGGAAACTATATTTATTTAATGATCAAATGTTTTTAATTTACTTATGTTTTCGCACATTGGAATTCTATTTACATCGAAAAATTATTTTTTACGGAAATTAAGCAGTTTTTTTTTTGTTTTATTAACTTAAATCATACTTAGTGGCTTTAGTTTATCTTTTTTATGAAAATAATTTTTAGTCGGTTACAAATTAAAAGTTCTTTAAATACTTTTTATTCGTCGGATGTTAAATAAAACTTGTCAAAATATTCTAGATAAAATGAAAACTCCCTTTTATTTTTTTACACCGTGTAATTGTTTTAATGTTCTAAATATAAAAATTTTCAATATTTACTTATAATATTAATGATCCCAAACATTTATTGTTTTGTCGGGAAAGTTTTCTAGTTGTTTTAGAAAGATAATCAGACAAACAAGAATATTTTTTAAATTGTTTAAGTTTTCTACTAGACTAATTTTCTAGTTTACTTTAAACTAACATTTAAATTATTTTCAAAAATAAATTAGTTAAAAATGTTTAGTATTGTTATAGCTTCAATTGAGCTTGCTTTTTATTTGTTTCTACAAAATTTTCAAAACATTACTACTAAAATAAAAATTAAATAAAGTAATTAAAAACAAACTAAATGCTACCGACCGAGGATAAGGGTTAAGGATTAAAAGTAACAGTGAAAGTTAATAACAAAAAAAAAAAAACATATGAAAATAGAACATATTAAGAAAATAGAATATATAAAATACAAAAAAAGTTTAAAAAAAAACTAAAAAAAAAATCTAATAAAAAACTTAAAAAAAAATTCAACCCGTACAAAATTGTCTGCTGGTGCAAAATTTTCTTTATGAAAAGTGTCTTCGTGAAAAATTATCTTCGAGCAATTTTATGCCCTCAAGTAATTTTGAACCCTCGTGCATTTTTGTACGCTCGTGCAAATTTAACAGATTATGATGTTAAGTTTGTTAGTAAATAGTAGTTGATATAATAATATTATATTAGTTGAATATAACAGTCAATTCAAACACCACTAATAAATAAATATTGTTAAGTAATTTCTTTAATTTCTAAAACAAAAAACATGCAACATGAAGTTTGAAACATGTAAACTAAATATTTGAACAACAACCTTATAAATATTTCATAAATCCTCACATAACTAACTTAACTCAATTTATATTTTTTTAAGCTGCTTGATAAATGATAAATAGTTGTACACAAATTTACTTAAGTTTTAAAATCTTTTACACAAACATAATTACTAGGCAATTGTAATTTGTATTGATTAAATTATGCATTCAATAAAAGCTAAAATATATTGCATTTTAAAAGTTAATAAAAAGATCTTACAAGTTAAATAAACAATTCAAGTTATGAAATAAAGAAAATAAGCATTTTTACAAGCTTTTCATTCTGTTTATAATACATATTATCACTGTATATTTCTCACTAAAATAACTTAACACGAGTTCTAATTTGGAAAATAATTATGTTTATTTTTATTGTACGCGAATAACCACTCAATAAGTATAAATAAACTATTGCTAGCTATTATTTCAACTCAATTCTTGAAACTACCAAGAGAAAAAAAAGTAAATATGTTTTTCAAAAGGTAGTAATTTGTATTTATGAAATCTAATCAATACAAACTAATACATCAAATTAACATGTTTAAAGTTTAGTTGTTAGTTAATAGACACATGCTATAGCAAAACATAAAGTAAAATTTTAACTCTAACAAACTTTCACAGTAAAGTTGTTGAAGGAAACAAAACAGTTTTGCAACTACAACTTGTATTGTTTTGATTACATTACTAATACAAACAAAAGGTTCAAACACAAATATTTCAACTTATTCTTTGTCTCCTGTAGCCAAGATTGTTCGAATGTATGAACAATACAAAACTGTAATACCTGATCGAATAATTATTTTTTATCGAAGTACTATGCCTGACTTTACAATGAACTAAATTAAATAAAAAACTTAAATTTTATGCGAAAATTTAGAAAAAGTAGAAATCAAATAAGTTTATTAAGCAAGAATTTGTTGTATTGATTTAATGTACAACCAATACAGCATACTGCTGCTAATTAAACTTGTTCAAATAGTTTTTTGTGTAGATATCATACTAACTTACAAGAGTATTTTCAAAATAACCTCGACTTAAATTCTGCTCATTATTTAATTTGTATTTTTAATCTGACGATTAGATTTCAGTAACGATGAATAAAAACACATTTTAATAGTAATAGTAATTTGTATTGATGGAGTATTAAAATCGATATAAATTACTACTACCATTAAAAAATGTTCAGTTAACGAAAGAAGTAGGAGTGTTTAGAAAATCCATGTCAAGTTACTTTGAAATGAGCTAAACAATATCGTATAGTTCATTACAGACTTAAACAAACTTAAATTCAATTTCTTATTACGTTTAGATTATTAAAAACCAAATTTATTCAAAAGTTTATTGACAGCAAAGTATCATTAAAGTTATAAAGTTATGTTATTAAAACTATCATTTTTATTTTTTTTATTTTTGTACAAACTAAACAAGGGTCCGGCTAACTACGGCTTGCGGGAAATTTCGAGGATATTTTAATTTCTAATGGGTTGCAGCCCATATGAAAAGTAAAACTTTAGACCCTCGATAAAAAATCTTGAAACTTAAAAAAGATGTTCATAGATTTGAAATGAAGAACAAGAACGAAAATAAGGTCTTATTTTCTTATTTTTTGTTCGATAATTGAGTACTTTGTTAATAAGCTTTTAGATAATACGAACTATTTTACAATATATCTCTTTACTAGATAACTGTCTAAAATTTCTCAGGTACATAAAAATTTTAACAATTTTAACAGTTAGATATACCGACAATTTAAAAGGCAACGTCTTAGTATGTAGTCTAGTTTATGAATTTTAGTAAACGAAAACTTAAATATAAACCTTTTTTTTCTGTTTTTATGACAATGTGAAAATTTTGCCTTACATTGTAAAACTAAATAAAATAATATAATATCCTATAGATAAGAAACTTTAAACAAAGTACTAATCAAAATTAAGATTTACTTGTCTTAATAATAGAAAAAGATATTCAAGGATATGTAAAAAAATACTTATTAAACATTTCTAGTTGAAATAGTTTAGCTAAAAATTCAAATCAGAAACAAGTTATATTTTTCAAAATTAATAAACAACAAACGTGAACCAATATTTAACAACTTGATGATAAAAAACTAAATTAGTAAAATTTCGGTTTTTAATGTTTTAAAAATGCAAACAACATATGATTTCATTGAAAGTTTCCAAAGTTAAAAATGAAACCCTTTGAGTTGTATAACTTTTCAAAAATATTTTTTTTAACACTTTTGATTAACTTGTAAAGTTATTAAAACTAGTAAGATTTTTTTTTGTTAAAATTAAAAGAATATAGCTTTAAACTTTATTTTTAATGCAATATAACTAAAACATTTTCTTAAATTAAAGTTTTTAACTCGATTAACTCTTATTTTAGCTGTGTTTACAAAAAAAAAAGTATGCTTAAATACTTTTATTAGCTCAAAAGTTTATTGTTGAATAAAATCGTACAAGTATTTCACAGAAAATTTATATCAGCTAGCTTCAACGCATTTTTTTATGCGTTGATAATATAACAAACAAATTTAAAAAGCACTGTTCGCAGAACAAATAAGCTTAAATGCAATTCAAAAAGCTACTGATTATTTGAGCAAAAACAGTTGTCTCCGTTTGGTGGATGCAAAGAGCAGTCACGGTAACAAATCATAAACTTTATAGAGGTGATGGTTGGTGGTCGTCATTGGGCGCTGTTAATAAAGAACAATTTGTAAATAAAGATAAAATAATTTTTAAAATGTTTGTTTTTAATATCTAGGCTACAAAAATGTTAGTTGCATTATTAAATTTTAGTAAACTTTTATAAACAATTTTTTTTAATTTATCGATCTAGACATATTGCTTGACATTACATTACTTTTTATTTTTGTTATATTTTTTAAAGCTGAATATAATATAAACTATATATTTAATCTACTACAAAATTGTATATCGTAATTGAGTGATATATTATTTGTTATATTATCTATATAATAGTAAAGTTAGTTTTGAAAGTACTAGTTTAATGTCTTTACTTCTTATAACTTTCTTTTACATAAAACTTAGAAGTTTTTTAGTTTTTTATACACTTATATTTCAAAATCAATGATGTTTGTTATACAGTTTGAATTGTATTGTAATTAAGTAGTTATGTGTGTTAAAATATTTAAGTATTTTTTTAATGCCGTTTCACATATGGTTACAACTATGGAAAAAAAATATAGGTATGTTTTACTTATTTTTATAAATACTTACGAAAACTTTGATAATTCTAACTAACGTTTATATAGATCATTATATTAAATGTTTTTTAGGTGGTTTTATACTTTTCTACTAATTTTGCTTCAAAATTTTTTTTGAAGCTATATTTGCTGTTTTCAGTTGCGTTAGCACAGTTTATTTATAATAAAAGTATAAAAACTCATCCCAATTTTTTTAATATTTTCTTTTTTTTACTAACTTATTTTGTATATTTTTGCAATTTTTTTATTTAATTTGTTTGTTTTCTACTATAACTGTTACCCCTATCCCTTACAATCGGTAAGCGGTTCTCGAATTTGACTGGGTGGATTTTTATGGCGGTCGGATTTTGAACGTGTTACCTTTTTTTTGTGTCTTATTTTACAATAAATTCATTAGACTTTTATACTTAATATACTATTTAAAACTCTATAGTACTTAGTATTTAAATTCAAATAATGTAGGTATTTATGTAAAAAAGAGCTAGTTTTTAAACTAAAAAATAAAATTTAATACTTTGACAGTCGAGATTACTAAATTCTAGTTTGATTAGACGTCTTTAAATTAAATAAAAAAGTAGCTTACTTTCCTCGACAAAAAAAGAGTTAGCTTAAATATATCTTAAAATTGGTACTTTTATGTCTATACTTCTTTATATTTACTTTATGCCAAATATTTCTCAAAAAAATGTTATTAAAAAAAAATAAGGTCACTGTAGATAGAAATAAATAAATTATACTAATAGATTTGGTTAAATAGTATATTTTTTTTCACGAGCGTTACTTTGGCTCGATTAGCTTTTATTGTAATTTTTTTTAGTTTATTTATTTACGTTACTTTTAATTTCTTCAATGCTAACATGGAACTATAAAGAACATTCTTTTCACAATTATTTCCATCGCATTGGGGTTTTACATAAGTAGTGGAGCCCTTTTAAAAATTTAACAGTTGGTTTTACTTATCTAAACTTTTCTCTTGCAATAAAATAATTTTTTTACTTACTTATTAAACGAAGTTTTTTACGATGTAACTTTTTTGTTCTTTTAAATTCTTTTCGTTTTCAAGATAATCCCAAATAATTTTTTCCAAAATATTCAAATTTATCATCGCTTTACTGCAAGGATATAATATTTTTTAAGTATTCCAAATTAACTCTGTTTTATATTCACGAAATACTATTTTTTCCATTTTTATTTTGTTGTATGACCCATGCAAGTTTTACCTAAGTTTAAATTATTCGAGGGATTTCTGTCTCAAGTGCTTTGCAGTTTGTTTGCAGTTGATGCTAGCTTCTGACGTTTTATGTGACTAAAGCATCTCGTTAAAAGTTTGCTGTCGTTTTTAATATATGTTCACCTAGTTTTTGTTTAAAGTAAAATTTTATGTTTCTATATTATATTTAATTTTTCTACTAAGTTCGAGTAGTGTTTTATCTAAATAATAAAACTTTTAAAGTCATTGTT
This sequence comes from Thalia democratica, assembly GCF_965202585.1. Lineage (NCBI taxonomy): Eukaryota > Metazoa > Chordata > Thaliacea > Salpida > Salpidae > Thalia > Thalia democratica. The sequence goes on along the minus strand of NC_139165.1, from coordinate 34,378,032 downwards.
TTAGTTAATTTTTAAGAACTTTTCATTAGTAATAAAGTTAGATTTTGATATTTGATTTAACCGTAGTTTTTTTAAACATTTATGTTTATAAAGCTTTAAAACATACAATTCTACAAACTACACAAAAAAATAAAATTAAAATTATATACGAATTATTAAAAAAACTCAATAATATAATTTAAAGTATTTTGACTCATCAAGGAACCAATTTTTCTACATCTGGCCTGCGACTAAAAACTTTTCCATCCCTAGTATCAGGTGAAGTGATAATTTCTACAAGGCGTATAGTTTACAACCATGTCGTTTTATAAAGTACTAGATAATAGTAAACTACTAAGTTTTTTTTTTTAAATTGTATATTAAATCGACTTTTAAGTTGATAAAAACCGTGAAGAAAAATCATAACTTACACTTAAAGCTTTACAGGTATGACAAGTTTTTCTAGTTAAAGAAAATAAGAAACAATTATTGCTTTATTAAAACTAATCATTGTACTACTTAATATATTTTAACAAACAATAATTTAACTTATAAAACGTTCGGTTCTCTGAAAGAAAAGCGCCTGGTTTTTCAATTACTTTTATAAGCTTACGAAAAAGAGGTTTTGTTTATAAAATGATGTATTGTTCGTTTAAAAGTAATTATGGCAAACTTTTCACTAAACTTAACAGTTATATCATAACTTATATGAAGTTAGAAATGAACTGATTTCAATGTAATTTTGTTCGTTTTATAAAATTATATTTTGATTAAACTACTTCTTTAATTAAGACTATAACTTTTTTGTACGAAAATGATAAAATTAGATCTAAAGTTCTTAATGAAAATTTCAGCATAAGTCTACAGAGGCTAAATCTGGACTTTCTTATGCTATGAGACAAACTCAAGTTAAAAAAAAAATTAATCATACCACTTCGATCATTAGACCACAAGCTTTAAGTAGATTGAGACTGGTTCTGTCTTTAAGAGGACTCATCGGTCATTGACAAATTAAACTTCAATAACTTTTACTAAAATTAAACTATTTTTAGACGTTTACTTAAAATTTCAATGTTTTTAATTATTTATACAAGTTGTTTATTATAAATTAGTTGAACAAAGATTACCCAACTATTGAGTTATTATTTGATTACTAGATTTTATATTAGTTTACAAGAATATTCAAAATAAAATTCATTAGAAATTGTACAGTTATCATTTAATTCATGAGAACTTTAGATATATTTTAAAATATTTACCTTCGACTAAAATTAGTGTTTTAAACATACATTAATATTTTACTGGTTAACAGTTTATTTTTATTTTAAGTTAAACAGATCTAAAGTTTATATTCAGACAAATCATAATAAAATGCATAGTTTTGTTTTAATATAAAGTTTTTTTGTATTATCTTCTACTTAAGTTTTATTACTAGCTATTTTGTTGGCTACAGTAGTAAGGATTAAAAATTATTTCAATTCATAAATTATGCAAGTGAGGTGAAGTGATAATACAGTAGTACATTATTTATATCTAAACCCCAAGTCTTAATCTTTTTTACTCAACATCTCATGTTTAAACTTTTACCCACATCCCACCTAATCTTAACTTATACCTAATAGTTCAAAACCAAAATCAATAATTTTAATATAGCATAAATAACATTTCTTGCCAAAAAAAGAGCGCTGAGATTTTAATTACTATAAATTAATTAAGATTTATAATTTTTGTTATTCAACTTAAAAAAAGAATTAAATAAATGGATGACAAAAAATCTAAATTAAAAAAAAAACACTAGTTGTTGCTCTTTAATAAGGTTACGAACGTATAGGTTAAAAGTTTGTACTTACTTGTAACATATTTGTAGAAATGATAGTTTTTGTAATAGTAAAAGTTAGTTTGATTTCATATCAATAACCAACTTTTGAACATTATGACAAAAATTATAATAGTTGATAAAATTTCATTTACATATCTATAAAAAATTGTAAAGACTAAATTAAAAAGTTTAAAAGTACAATTTAACTGATTCTTGTTAATTCTAATAAGAAACTTACGTTTGTAGAAAATTTTTAAGACGATTTTTGACATAAAAAGTTTAGTTAACCTTTAATTGACCTCTTTAAAAATATTTTTTTTAAATATAGGTTTTAAATATAATAATATAAGTCGTTTTTATATAATTCATAGCAAAATAATGTTTTGAAAAAAATTTAATTACAAATTAGTTTTATAGGTTTATGTTTTACAAAACAACTCAAATTTATCATTATCAAGGTAAGAATGTATGACACTACTACTAAAAAGATTCAAACTATTATTGATTAATAAAAACACTTTGATACTATGTAAACATAATCTTTACTATAAAAACAATATCTTCAGTAGGATAAATACTGTATTTACTTGTGTTTTATACTCAATAACAATATAATTTGTTCTTTCAAGATTTAAATTAGTAAACAAAGTTTTGCTCATTTAGCTAATATGTACTTAAACTAAAGTATGTAAAGATATGTTTAAAAGTCATGTAATAAATCTAAAAGAATCTACAACATTAAGGTCATTTATTTAGACCGCTATGTTCAACGAATATGTGACCAAAAACAATGTTAAATGGAAGATAATATATAAAATTAATCAACGTAAACCGGGTGGAATATGCACTCTGTTCAATATAGAAAGTTTTGAAATAGTATTTGCTGACAAAAAAACATCCCTTAACTCCAGAACTGAATAAGTCGGTAAATACAGGCACTTTGCTAAATCTTAAAATCATAATATTGTCATGTCTATATTTGCAATATTTTCCGCTTTTATAAGCTTTTTGTATTTGTGCTTGTGTTTCTATCGTTTTAGTATCTATAATTTTATTTTTATTATAAATTATGTCTAATATTTTTTTTTTTGTGTAACAGTTATAATAACTTACACCATAGTTCTATATAATTCTTTAATTGTCTTTCAAGTACTTTGATTTTTTTGCTAACTTAAGAGACTTATTTGATGTAATCAGTTTTAATTAGAATATAGTTTTTACTAATTAATCATACTTAATAACAGTATATATAGCCTTGTCTTCTTTGCTTTATAGAGTTTTTTTTAGTTCGTGATTGTTGCTTTATGCATGAAACACTGTGTTGAATAAAAAACTTTGAATTATAATTGTTTCGTTAATGTTAACATTTTTTGCTTCTTTTAGGTTGAGCTCTTTACAGTATAAATGTAATTTATCAAAAATATTTTACAATTAAAAAACATGAAAGAATTAAAAAAAAATCTTATTTAAAAACTACAAAACTAAATCAAACTATTATCTCAAGCTTAAATATTGACTAATTTAGTAAAGGATAGTAAAGATTAAGTTTTAGTTAATTTTTTGGTTTATAACTAATAGACAAAGATTTTTAAAGTAAAATTCAAAAAAACAAAAACTTAGATGCTGACTTCTTTTATTTTTAATTTTGCCAGATTTTTAAAACAGTCATTATTTTATTGAATTAAAGTTTTTAAAACTATAAAATGCTAAATATGGTTGAACTAACTATGACTTAGCTATCGAATTGTTTTTAAAATATATGCTTGTTATAACTTTGAAAATTTAAAATTTTGCTTATATCCTTTTTGAAACTCTTTTCAGCTTGCTTAAAAAGTAGCTGTAGAAAATTTTTTTAAAACAAATGAAGTACCAACATTGTTACAACTTAAAAATTACTACAAAAAAAAAAGAACTGACTAAGCTTACTAGTAAGTATGTTTAAGTATGTTTAAAAGCAAACTATTTTGTACTTTATTTATTAAGTTCTAATCAACTGTGAATAAAATGTCAGTTTTTTTTATTTACAGTGTTTCAAAACTCCTATAGATATTTAGTTTTTTATGTAAACTTTTCACTATTCTATACTTAAGTTATATGTTAAAAACTGTAAACAAATATTTTTTAAATCAGCGTTTATATATAAAAATACTTAGTATAACTTGGCCTAAATGTTGCGTCAAACGCAACTTTGCACATATAAATAAATAGTAGTGTTGTAAAGGCCTCCGGCGCTTTCGCTCGTTTGACTGCAAGAGTTTGGGTTAACAAAAAGTTATTCGCACAAAGGCTAACGTTATCGTTTTTGTGTATGTAGAACTCTGCTATACGGTAGTGAAACATTGAGATTCTAGTGTGCAGGAGATGAAAACTAATACCTTTCATCTACGATGCATTCGTCGCATCCTTAGAATTGCATGGACACAAAAGATCACCAACGAGAGAGTGTTGAAACGTACTAATCTTACCCATGTGTTCTCTACCATCAGTCAGCGCAGGCTTCGCTGTCTTGGTCATGTTCTGAGAATGCGTGCTGATCAAATCCAAAAGTCTCTGTTTAATGGCGAGTTGGTCGTTGGCAAACGCAACCGAGGTCATCCAAAATTGTGTTTAAAGGACGTTTACTAGCGGAATCTAAAATGTCGAATATAAGAAGTGATGTGTTAGAATTGCTTGAAAATGACCGCGCCAAATGGAGATCTACTTAATACAAAAGACTGAAAGAAGGGAAAACGAAACTTTAAGTAAACGACGAAAATGACAAAATGATAACCAGAATAAACTTTTTTTTTATTGTTTGCATTTTTTTGCTGCATCACTGTGCATTTTAATTTACTATTATCATTTAGTTTTATTCTCTATGCACAATTACGCCAAACTTATCCGGGCTGACAACTGGCCTTTTATTAAAATCATAAATGTGTACTTTAAAATATTTGTTTATATTATTTTAGTTACCTAAATGTTTCGTTAAAAAAAAAGCTAGACTAATATTGTTAATACTTTTTCATTATTTAGTTTGAAATTGTCTTTTTTTCCTAAATTCGCTTCTGATATAAATTAAAAAAGAGTTGATACTCTCGCTTAAATTTTTGCTTTTTGATAGCACTTAAGTTGAGTTATTAAAACAAAATGCGAAATTAAAGTTAAGAATGAGATAAATAAAAACTTAATTTAAGTTTAGTGTATTTTAAGGTCAACAGCTTCTCATTAGTCGCAGAATTTATACAACTAAGTGTTCCACGGGCCTAAGACTTTTATAGTAAATGTAATATTTAGTAGATTGTTACTACTTAAAAGCGAAAATATACATTATATAAAAATAAGCAACCAAAGAGCTTTATTATTTAACAGTTGTCAAAATAAAAAGCCCAGTTGTAATTTTTACTTAAAAATTTTTTTTATTGTTTAAACATTTTTTCAGCTTTAATAAATCATCGCGTGCCGCATTTGGTTTACATAATTCCCTTCGCTGAGCTCAAACATCAAATTAAGTAAATCTTTTTCAGAGTTGTGTTTATATATGTTGATCAAAAGTTTATGAATCTTGATATTATCCACAACTTATATAAAATTGGAGAACAGTTAAGCAACATATAAGTCTTAAAAGGTGTAATAATACATTATACAATTTATTTTCTAACTTCATCTAATTTAGATAGTTTGAATAGCTTGTTGCATTCTGTTTAGTACAATGATAATAAATTTGGAAAAAAATAAAAAATATCACTTTATTTTTAATAAATTCAAACAATTTAGCTGTAGCAAGCCTTAAATAGTTATTTTTTATACTTTTTTATTTCGCAACGATTGACTATAACTCTTACATAGACTGACATACAAAAAAGTCACACACTGCACTTGTTAAGCAGCTTTATAAGTTAAGCTAATCGGTCTGCATATTGCTTAAAATAAAACTTTTGTTACTTATTTGTACAGCTTCAGCAGTTAAACAAAAAAAGAACAGTTGTATTTGACTTTGACTGTTTTAAATACCTTATTTTACGGAAGCTTTAAATTTTTTTAGTTATAAAACTATTCAAATTACTTTTAAGCAATCAAATAATAGTTACAAAGTATAATTACCGATCAACTAATTACGTAATGCCATGATTGTAAGCACTATTAAGTATAAAAACGCTGTGTTCAAAATGCTTGTTTTTATAAATTAAAAAAAAAAAAGCTATCTTATAACAGTTTAAAATAAATTGTTTTTAATTACATCTAAATAAATTAAAACTAATGGAATCATAGAACAAGTTTTAAACTTACAAGTTATTTAAGAAATAAAACATTAAAAACAAGAATTTTACATTACAATTAACGAAAATAACAAAAAGTGCATTTTAAATTTGCATACCCTAAGACTAAAATATAAGAATAAAATATACTTAAGAATTTATAAAAAAATGATAACCTTAGTTATTGAAACATTAACATAAAAAGCGTATATATATCTAAAACATAATTAAACTATACAAAAATAATGAATAGTTCAACTAATATTATACACACCATGATTGTAACATAATTGAAAAAAGCGTATAAAAATCTTAAATTAATAAAATTAAAAAACATTGCAATTACCTTTACATACTTCAATTGCATTAAAATTGTTTTGTAAAATGCGTATATAAAAGTGATAAAAATGAAAATAATTATGTGTTAGGCTTAATATAGGTAGTTAGACACCAAAATCTCCTAGGTACGCACTTTTCCACAGTGTTCAAAGTACGTAATTAGTGGCAAGTTATTTTTAAAGTAAGGTTTTCGAAAAAAGAAACATCTCAAAACAGTTTGTTTTTTACTTGTATAAAACAACAGATTTAATAAACAAGTAAAAATTAAGATGAATAAAAATCTTATCATTCAGCTTCTGTATAGCTTATATTTATACAGAAACAGAACTAGAGTTACGATAATAAACCATTTCATTAGACTTTTATGTTCTTCTATTATAAGTTATTTGACTTTTAACTGTTCTTATAACAAATAATTCAAACTAAGTATTAAACGAGCTTTTTGAGTAAAGAAAAAACAATATCCATTAGTAATTTAAAAAACAAATAATCAAACATTTCAAGTTAAAAGAATAATAAAAAGCAACTAACTTTGGTTAAAAAATAACAAACAAAAGCGCTGTTTGAACAAAACACAGTATGAAAACAAAAGCATGACAAAACCTTCACTACCCTTACTAGGGTGATGTTTATTATGAATTAATAATAGGTTCGTGTTTGTGTTTTTACACACTTAATTGTAAATTTATACTTAAATGAGGTCATGAACGTGTTAAGTTACAAAAACTCTCCATGCAAGTTTGTTTTTAAACACAACAGTACGAATTTTTCTAACAAAAACTAAAAAGTAAGTGCTGCATTCGTTAAAATCCAAAAAGTAGATGTTTGAAAACATTTATTTAGTTTTAATAATGTTAAACTGATTTCATATGCAATAGTACGCATATAAATTATTAAACAATATAACTTAAATAATCTACATAGATTAAAACTTATTTTTTGATAATATGTTAAAACAAATGTTTTTTAATTAAAAAAAAAAGATTTATTGCTCGTTTTATTGTTTTTCTATTATTAAAAGGTTTTCTAAAATGTTTTTTTTATGATATTTTGCTTTACCTAAACTACTTTACCTTAACTACTTTACAAAGCTATAATGTGTCGTAAAGAACTAGTAATACTTGGTATTGATAAAATTTGTATATATAAAACCTGTCAGTTTATTCTAATGGAATATTAAAAATTTTAATGATGCTTAAACTAAACCTATGCATCTTAATTTAATCAGATTTTTATAATTATTTTAATATTTATGCAGTTTTGCTAATGATCTAAAATATTATTTTAAAACATGAGCTCAACTTCAACATGCTTCTTTTGACATCTGCAAAATATTAGATTGACACAAAAACCGAGAAAAAACAGTAACTTTGATAAATAGAAAATATACTTATAGTCAACTTTTATAACCGCTCATTGTTCGTTTACCATCAAACTTTAAGTGTTTCAAATTAGTATCGACAAAAGTTCTCATTAACGATTTTAACGTCAAAATATGTTAACTATGTCGGCGTTAAATAGCTGCATTCACACAAGTTACTTATAAATTTGAATTCATATAAGATTGAAGTAATTACGTCTCTATAAGTAACTTTAAACTAGAAAAATAAAACTCTATCTAAAGGTCTGACACAAGGTCGGTAACCACTTGTAAGTTCAAGCAAAACTTTAGAAGTAAAGGGGTTGTAGTTATAGTTTTACTCTTTATAATACATCAGAAGTACCTAAATTTTTGAATTTCCTGTATATCGTACATAATTTTCGGATGTTCATTTTAAACCTAAGTTAGCTAATATAAGTTTGAAACTTTTAATAGGGCCAAGTCTGCATGCTCGCGGACCAAAGTTTGCCGACCTATAAACTACTAGATAAGGTTATGACAGTAAATATATTTTAAATTAACATTTGAAAAGAAAGTTCAAATTGTTTTATATGAAAGTTTTTTTTATAGTATCTATGTTAAATAAATATTTAATACTTTTTGGTTTTTCACAACTGAAAATTTTTAGTTGATTATGACAGGAAAAAATTCTCAACTTCTATTGTTGTGTTTTGCAACAAAAATTTAAAGAGAAGGTTTTTAGCTTAACAAGTTCATAACCTTATTAAGGTTTGTGATTCACAATTATGTAAATTTTTTTAATTTTGTAAAATATAAAAAAAACTAATATGAATCTGTAATACAATCTTACCCACCTAAGAAGAGTGAAGGTGTTTTCATGAGTATGTTTTTATACTTTTTTTTTAAACAAGCTTTATTGTATTTTTAATTCAAAAATAGTTTTTGATCTTTAGTTTTAATATTGTAAAATTAAAATTAATAAATTTTATTACTTTACAGTTTATTACATAAATTTTATGACAGTTTTAAAATTAGTCATAACTTTGTAAGATTTGAAACTTGCTAGGCTATATCAAAAAAAAATAAATTTAATTTTACGACATATATCTAAATATTTTTTAATGTATATTCAGTACGGTCTTTTTAATAAAACCACCTAATGAAATTTAATGCAAAAACATTTTTAATTTGTTAAAACTTGAAATTTAAGAAACTAAATTCACCTTTCCGCACGAAAAAAAAACTAATTCAAATAACGGAAATTTTAGTAGCTTTAACCACTAGCGAGTGAGTATAATTGCTATGGAGAAACGAAAGTTAAATGTATCACATCAATCACCACCTCACTCTTTAAAACGACTCGAGTGTTAACTATTTCACCCGCCTCACTGGATGCGAGCAAAATAGAACTCTTAAAAAAATTAAGAGACCATACCTCAAAAAATAATATTCTATATAAAAACTATTATATATAGTACTAAAATTTAGACAGAAAATCATAAAGATTAATTGACATACTTAAGGACGATTTGAAAAACTAAAATGTTATAGTATTATAACTATCAAACAGAAATATATAAATTTGGTATAATGCGGTTCTAAACTTATTAATAACTTAAAAGCACTTTTTATTTGAAAATTATCAGAAGTTTTTTTAAGCAGCTATAAAGTAGTTCTTAAAATATATTTATTTTACGTAATTAAAAAAAAATATTTTTAAATACTTTTTAACTGATTTTAGCTATAACTATTTTAATATTTAAACCTAAAACCGATCATTATGATTTCTTCAAACATATATTAAAATTTCAGATATTGACTCTTACACATCATTTTACAAATTGAGTTGTCTGAATTTAAATTGTCATGTCACCGCCTCACTAAGAGGTCTTTTAAAATACTTTCAACTTTTTTTTTGCTATCATTATCTTAATAAGTAAACCTAAAACCGATCATTATGATTTCTTCAAAAATATCAAATTTTCAGATATTGACTCTTACACATTATTTTACAATTTGAGTTGTCTGAATTTAAATTGTCACCGCCTCACTGTGAGGTCTTTTAAAATACTTTCAACTTTTTTTTTGCTATCATTATCTTAATAAGTAAATGTACAGCTAGTTTTTATATTTTTTTCAAACATAAATTACATATTCATAGATATTGACTCTTAACATTTTTTTATTAGAAATTCGATTGTTCGAGTTTAAGTTGTCATGTTACTGCCTCACTGTGAGGTCTGTTATCAAACAATTCGAGTGTTAAGTAATTAACCCGCAAGCTATTTGTTTAAATAGCTTTATTTTTTTTAGCTCATTTGCGTTAAAGGGTTGAAGAAATAAGCTATTTTTAACTTACCGAGGAGTGAGAGGTTTTCATCTTTCTCTCACTTTTTTATCAAGTACCTTTTTCTTGTTTTCTTGCTTAATGTTAGGTTAGCACAAAGGTAATAGTACTGATATTTTTGTTTTTTTTTTTATTTTTTTTTAATTTTTCAGTAACTTTTTTATGAAGTTTAAAAGTTTAAATACAATCTTAAAACACTATTTACAAAATATCGTAAAATGCATACAAACAAAATTATGCGAATGATGTAATAAGAGAAATAAATAGCCAACTGATGTTGAAAAAAATACTTTTTTTCATGCATCTTCTTTTACCTCTTTTCTTTTTTTACATGTTGAAAATAAGCCTAATTCTACTGTGGTTTGGTGTAGGTATACAGTTTATATTTATTTTTTTTATACTGTACTTTATTTTAGTTTTAAGTTCAGGAAAATTTGAGCTTGCTTCATTGTAGTTATGTTTGTTAAAATAGCTAGTTTATAAATTATTGTTAGCACGGTGTTTATATTAAGTTAACGTTGTAATATAAGTTCAGTGTTAGCTTGCAAAACGAAGTACTCAAGCTTTTTAATAATTTTTATTTTTAACTTAAAAGCTAAATACTTGAAAAAGAAGTTTGAAATACATAAAGTTTGTTTTATAGTACTTTTGTAGAATATATATTTAAAATGATTTTGTCAAATAACCAACTGTTAAAAGTTGGAAAAAAATAAAAAGTTTAGAATAGAATAGAAAATAAAAAGCATTAAGTTTGAATACTTTTGGTCTTTTAGAAACTAAAATTATGAAAGTTCAGTTTTTAAACCAAATAAAACATGTTATAATACTTTATTTAAATGATTTTGAAGTACATAGTTATTTCACAACTAGATGATTTTAAAAATTCATAGCTTTTAAGCAATGTTAATGTTGACATGAAGTATGATTGATAATTATTGACAAAACTTAAAAGATTTTTCGCTTTATTATAATTATAAAAATTAATTATAAAAAAAAATATCTGTAGCATTTGATTTGGTTAATTGTTTACAAAAAAGCCATATTTTAATATTTGTCGTAAAATTAGTGACTATTTAAACCTAAAAACGTAAGTTATCTTGCTTTCTAGAATTATTTCCTTTTCGATCAACATTACTTCGTTTTAATTGCAACAAATAAACATTTTATAAGTTTTATCTTAATCTTGAGTTTAAAGTTTCAAACGTTGAGCAGTTTTTAGATGAGTTTACAGGTAATAAAATAAAGACGATATCTTGTATTAAATTTTGAGTTGTCACTTATTCAACTAACCATGTCTGACAACCTAATATCAGTTAATTTTAATTCAACTGTATGATTTTTTTTTCCAACGTAAGTTATTTTATGCATTTAAATTAAACATTAAGTAGTTATTAAGTTTGTTCGTTTGTATACTGGAATGTGTTTTAAAAAGTTATTTTATTAAGTATATTTACCAGACCATTAGTCTTCAAATGTTTTTAGTTAAAATAAAATCTAAAAGTTTACTGTCTTAACCTGTAGTTTTGTTCAAAATTAAACACTAACACAATTCAAGCACCTTTAAAGTCTAAAATCATATAATGAAATCGTGTAACGATGAAAAGAACCAGCAGTTTTCAGTGGAAAGCCTCATCAAAAGTTCGAACAAGACTACAGCGCAATCAAAGTCAGATGAAAGTGAAAAGTTTTTGAAAGAATCGATGAGCAGAAGCATACAAGTAAACCCATTTGTTCATTCCGAATGTTCATCATCAAGTTTAAGTAGTTCTAATCTAAAGAAAATAAAAATGCCCGGAACGTCTGAAGAGCGGATCGTTCATCCGGACATGGAGGTGTTGCTGTACAAAAACGCAATTTACAAGTTTGTTTAATATAATTTGCATTTAATCCATTCTTACTGATGATTCACATTTGCTAAAAAAAACTAAACAAATACATACTTGTTTTTGAAAATAAGTAATCGAGAGTGACAAATTTTTGCTCTTGTATAAGTTGAAAGTTTTATTATTAACTGAAAACCGGGAAAAATTTTATGGTCATAGAAACTAATAGCACATAAAATAAACATGTGCCAGCCTTCTTAACAAATTTTTTTATTGTGGTTTTAAAATTGTCATTATTTTATACATATTTCTTTAACAATTACTAGTTTACAAAGGCTAAATAAAATTAAGTTTATTTTATTTATGGCTAAAAACTTTGACACTGAACAGCTAAAAAACTAAAAAAAAGCGATTCGTTCAATTAGACATACCTAAACATGGTAACAACTTTTTATTTTTTAATTGCTGGTATGGTTATGTTGAAACAATCTTAATCAGACACGACTTGATGCCGCTACTAAGGACGATTTTCCAGAAATTAGAATTGACATTTACAAGTGCTTCAGGACATCTCGACTACAAAAAGAAGTTCCTGAAAATATTCGTGAGCGGGGAATCTTTAAAAGACGATGTTGATATGTTTTCAAAACTGGTTAGTATATGTACTATGACGCTTTTAATATGCTTACTTTATATATTTAATTTTTTATGATTCTACAGTTTAATAGTATTCTTATAAAAACTGAGTTTTAAATTAAAATTAAAACAAGCATAAAACTCTTTTTCAGTTTCACTACTAAAAGAGATAGTTTGAAGTAGTATAAATATTTAATTTCGGTTGCTTAAACTATTTTCGGATTAAAAACATTTAAGTTTATAAATACTTATCTGGTAGTACTTGTTGAGTGATTTATTGTTTAAATTTAGCACAATTCAGTTTATCTATTATTTAACTTAATATATAACAAAATAAGTACGAGTACTTTGTTATAACAAAATGTTTTATAAGGGGTGAAACTACAATAAAACATGTTCTAAGAAAATGAAAAGTTATAAAGTCATTGATAACAGTGTTCATCATAATTTTTTGTGTTTAAACATATTTTAATATTTTACATTTAGTGGTAACTGCTTACGTATCATCAAAAATCGTAATAAAAAATACAGTTTAAACAATACTTTCTCTAATTTTTTTTCAACATATGATTAAGTAGTTGTATGAATAAGAGTTTGAAAAAACCTAATAAAAATTTAGGACTATAAAAAAAGATATACATTTACTGTTACGAAACAGTAAAAACTAGGTTTTTTAAAATATTTCACTAATTCAACAATTTGTACATAAAATATGAATTTAGAGAAATATACTTTTAAAATTTTACATTATTGTTTTTAATTCTTTGTTTTATAACGATGTCCATATATTTTCATCATAAATTGTTATAATACTATGGTAAAAAATCATTAAAATTGTGTGTTTACTTCATATTATTATTTAATATAGTTTATTTTTTTTTTGTAACTAATATAATGTATAGTGTTTTAATAATTATAACAATAAAAGTCTATATTATTTATACAAGTCTTAATTTTTGTGTCTTTATTTTTATTATATTAGATATTATGTTTACTGTTTAATTTTAAGAAGTTTTAAAGTAACGACATGTATAAAATAAATAAAACTTTAAAAACATTGTTAAAATTTCTTTATAATTACCATCATTACTTTAATCATACAAAATAGTTGCTAAAAAAATTAAATTAAACAGCTTTTGATGAAAAAAGAAAACCATTCTTGGAGTTTAGATCTAAATAATGAAGTAGATCACTTGGTAAGTTTTATTTATTTTAAAAAATTTAACTGTTTTTTTTAAACCAAACATTTTCTTTATTAGTTGATTTGAAGACATTATTGTAAATTTCTAGATACGTTAAAAATCACATTAAAACCAGTAGTTTTTTTAAATATTAGTTTTATAACACCTTTACAGATTTTTTTGAATTAAATATTAAAAACTAGATTGTTGCAAATTGTTCCTTCTTTGAGATATTTTTATATCCTTCTATTTACATATTAGTTTGAATAATTATATTGAAACTAGTACTTTATAAATTTAGACGTTACATTTCTAGCTACTTTAAAATATTGATAATTTTAAATCTATAATATATTTTTTTATTTACAGATGATACTTGCTGTTCAAGAACTATGTACGCAGCTAGCAGAAATAGAAAAAGTTTGTTTCAATAGATAAAAAAAATAAACAGCTTGTTAATTATGCTAAACGTTATACAAGAAATTTAAAGTAATAAGTTTTTATTTTCTTGTAATATGTATAAGCATATAAAAACTTCACTAAGAAAGTCCAAAAGTATTCAAAAATTGTTGTTTAATCTACTTTTAGTTAAACTATCTTATGTTTTCAGGCTAGAAGCTTAAATGATGAGTTTATCAATAAATGGCTGGAGTGCATGGGTAACCATATTAATATGAAGTTTGGAAACATACTCTCCGATGCATATCCATCATCAGAATTTGAATCTCCTGTAAGACCCGGCAACGATTCAAATGCAAATAACTTATCTGATGATGTAATCTTTTAAAATCGTTGAATGAAAGCGTCGAAAGCCAAGACGGAGTTCGTAAAATGTTTAACTACTTCATTAAAAAATATTATGTGATAATATATTGTAGTGTTAAGTAGATTGTGGTAAAATAAAAGAGCTAATTTAAAAATTAAGACAAATATGCTAATGAATGCTAAAAAATAATTTGTGATTAAAATCAGTTTAAAAAGTTTGTTTATTTCAAAAACTAACTAGATTAGTATTAAAGCAAAATTTAATGCAAAAACATACTTAAAAACTTAACAAACTATATATGTTTGTAAAAGAATTAATAGAAGTTTAGTGTTTCACAAAGGCAAAAAGTTACTTATTATCCATTTTGTTGAGAACAAAATATTAAGCGTTTTTATTTAACTTTGAAAATAAATATTGCAAAATTTTCAAAAAAATATACGATTTTGGTTTTAACTAAGATCAAATATATTTTTAAAATATGTTAACTGTTAATTAAAATATTTCTTCTTTTTCAAAAACTACAAACTGTTTAAATATACGTAAATTTCTTAGGTTAACAAATATTATACTATTTTTAAGTTATCTATCATTAATACTGAGTTATATCAAAAAAGTCAAATTTCAATTTAATTTGCATAAGTTCAAGTTTACAAGTATGAACTTTGTTTGTTTTTAAAGTATTCTTAAATTAACACTGATTTTATGCCATTAATGCAGTCAATATACTAAATGAAAAAATATGTTATTACAACTATTTTGTTAAATTTCTTTTCAAGCAGCCAAGATAAAAAGAGTTTAAAGTTTTTTTAAACTGAATAAAAAAGAAAACTTAATCATCAAATACAGTTCAGAACGTTTTTATGTAGACACTAGTCTAATTCATACTATATCAAAAATTAGTATTTTAAAAATTACAACCACAACTTTCTTCAGTCTTTTTATCCATCCTCTGTGAAAAGAAGGCTTTTCATTGAGACATCCAATGAAAAAGACTGTAAGGAGTCTTGATTCAAATCACACAGCAACGAAAATTCTTCTACTCTACAAAATTCTGCCGACTTTGAAAAATCAAGTAGTGTGTTTTTGTTTTTTAATAATTATTTAAATTTGTTTTTATATACATTTACTAGTGTTTTCAAAAAGTAGTAATTAGCAAATAAAATGGTATTAGTGTTTTTCATTTTGAAAAAAATTTCGAAATATACTTTTGCTAAAATAATTTAGAGGTAAAATGTATCAACAATGTTTTTAAAATTTGTCCTCCGAGTTTACAAAGTATATGACCTTAACTCATTTAGTTAAGCATTTGAAAAAAACAAGTAACTTACATATTAATTTTAACATATATTTTTGCTTTTAAAATTTTGCTTATAGTTTAATATTTAGGACAATGTTGTTTTATATAAGATATTAATTATATTAAAATAGCTCGTTTTTGTTAGTGTAACTAGTTTATTTTAATTAACTACGGACTAGCTAAATTGAAATCAAGTTGCAAATTTTATTATAAAACAAAACATTTTTAGGTTTGTACAATTCTTTTTTAACTCTACGTTTTGAATTAGATACATTATAACTTAGGAATATATCGAAGATACCTTTATGTGTTTTAAATTGTAATTAAGGAGGTAGTGGACCTTTGAGCTCAAATCAACCTGCAGAGAGTACTGATGAAGTAGTGATGAAAGCAGAAAAAATGCCTGAAAAAAGATTATTACTTACCGAGGAAGCAAGAAGCGTATTAAGAAATTGGCTGAACTCAAACTTGACAGTTAGTTTGAAAAAAAAATCACCTTTTGTTAAAGCTTTTTTTTTGGTTTCATTGTTTGAAAGCATACCATTGTTATTAAGCGATTTTAGGTGATTTTTTTTCAAATCATTACTTTCAGTTTTAAATATAATACTGTAAACTTTTATTTTTAAAAGATTTAGGTTTTTAACCTTACAACTATACACGCCTTATAAATTGATGTATAAAGGTTTACTAATACAACAGCATATGTGAAAGAAAGAGTTTATTAATAAAAATCTTTGAGAAACCTATTATAACAAAGTCCGAAAAACACTAAAAAGAATTCAAAAGTTATTACTAATAACATAACTCAAAACCAAAACTTGTTTAATTTTCTGTCGTTGCTTGTACAGTTTATTGATAAACCAAAATTTTTACAAACTATTAAGTTTTTTTTTAAACATATAAAAATAGAACCCTTACCCATCACAAGAAGAAAAGATCTCATTAGCGGCTCAAGCGGGAATGACTTTTAAGCAAGTTTCAAGATGGTTAGTTGTAAACATAGTATTAAAAATAATAATTATTTGAAACATATTTTTTTTGTATTCATTGCATTTTGTTTTAATCCTTTTTAGTTGTAGTAAACAAGTTGCACTTTTGAAAATTTTTAAGTTATACAAACCTTTTTTATACATCTGTAAAGATTTTAAATGTTCATTAACTTGTTTTTTATTCATTTATTCATTTTTTTTCAAGTTTAATAACCAGCGGGCTAGAAGAGTTGTAAAACCAATTAAAAACAAATCTAAAAGTGATCTAGCACGTATGAAATTAAAAAAGATTTTTTTTAAAAACAATTAAAACCTAGAATATTGGTTACATATAAATGATTAGTAATTTATTTCTTAATAGTAATAGTATATCAAACTTCAACTTAATTGTTTTAAGAAATACCTTTTTTGTCGCATAGTAAGTATTAAATATATATGTTTTTTATTTTTTTTATATCTTTTTAGCAAAACAGGCTAATAAATTATTTAAACTTGTACTTAAAAAACAAAGTATAAATTGTAAAATAAGAATTACAAGAATTCGGTAATTGATAAAACTAAACGTTTGACTAATAAATTTAAGAAGTTCCACTTGCGGTTGCTTAAACTTAAAGCTACCTTTTGTATTTCAGTCCCGAATGTTTCAACCCAAATGAAAAATCACAACGCTCAGGCTTCTCCGCATGATTTGTTACCAACATCAGTACATGGATTGAATCAAGGTGAAAAATTACTAAGAAACAAAATTTAAAGTTATGTGTTTAATGACCTAACAATAAAAAATTTTGTATTTAACTTTAATTTTTTGTGCATTTTATTAGATACAGGTAATTGCTATTTTGCATAAAATAAAAAAGTAGTTTTTTTTTTATTGGAACACAAAAGTCTATGTTTAGAGTAAACTTTCATGTAAAAGAATAACAATTGCATTGTACGAAAGCATAAATCAACAGGTACCTTATTTTTTTAGCACCTGACTTATCTGCCTTATTGATAAATCAAAAATTTATTTTAGATGCAACTCAAACGAAATCGGTAGTTTCAGGACCAATTCTGACTCAAGGTAAACGGACAAAAGAATATTTTTAGTTGTGATGATTTTATCTTTCAACAAAAAGCATCTGTAACTGTTAAACTTTAAATAATTTTTATATATTTGAAATAAACAAGGGAGATTGGCTGTTTTTATTTAAATCAACAAAGTTTATGATAATTAAATGTTTTAGTTTACTTTAAAGCACAATAACTTGTATTTCATTGTGTAAAAATAGTTGTGTTGTGTTTAATTGGAACACAAAAGCTTATATGTTTAGTAAGAAGTAATAAAAATACAACTTTAAAGTACGATAGTTTGAATTTAAAGGTACCTTTTTAACTGCACCTAATTTATCCTCTCAAATGATAAAATACAACGACAAAGCTCAAAGATCAGATGGACCTCTAATGAGATCGCAAATGTCGGTATCTGAATTGACTCAATGTGAGATAGTTTAAATTAATCAAGCAGAGAAATAAAAAATAAAAGTAAATCAATATGCAAAACTCTAACTTTTAAAACATTATAGTATAAAAAGCAATGTTTTTTACATCTTTTAAGTAAAATTTTTCTGTGTTGTTTTTCTTACATGTAAACAAAGTAAAGAAAACAAAGTATTGTTGTTTTTTTTTAAAAACTAACATATTGTTTTTTAATGATTTATCTTAGTTTTAATAAAACATCATATCACGATTAAAGCAAGTTTAAATAAAAATAAGCAATTCAAAAACACCAAATGAGAAATTAAAAAGAAAAAAATTAGAAGATTAGTAAAACAATTAAGTCTAATATCGGAACCTACTTATTAACTAAACTGATTGTTAAACACAGCATAGGTTTAAAAATATCTTAATTTTTTTAGCCCAAAATATTTCCTTTCAAACGGTGAATCCCATTGTTCAATATGGGACTCAAATGCAAACATCAGTACCGATAGTGTCTGGGTTAACTCAAGGTAAGAAAGTTATAATTAAAATTGGAAATAAAACAAGATAAATAAAAGTTATAAAGTTAAAGAATTTCTCGTGAAAGTTCGTACTTAGAAATTCTTTTTTTTGAAATATTGTCTTTTTGTAAAATAAAAAAACTCATAATTCACAAGACCTTTTGTAAGGTAAGTTTCATTGCTTTGAGTTAAAAACATAACATATTATAAGCCAAGAAAGCTGTAAAGTACACTAATAAGAAATTTTGAACAATATTTTTAGGATTCCAAGGCATGTTAGCTAATAGTGTCCCGGCAGGGATCCAAATGGGAAATTACCAAAACCAAAACAACTTGCAGCGACTTTTTCAATTTCATCCATTGATTATGGGTGTTCACCAGAACAACCCTATAATGGTCACTCATCAAGGACTTCAGGGGATTTCAGCTGAGAACCGAAACCCCACTATTGGGATAGCAGGTAAATATTTCTTTGCCCACTTTCAATTTGATTACTATAAAAATTTTATTGATTAGATCTTTAAGTACAAATAAAGAATGTTTTCAAAATATCAAAAAACCATTGACAAAGGCATCTCAAAAACTTTATAAGAATTTGGACTGTAATGTAACTCTTTTTTCGTTGTTATTAGTTTATATGCTAGGAAAAAAGAATTAATTTTAAGTACCACCAATGTTTTTATAAATTTAATTGTAGCGCTTTTAATAAAGTGAACAACATAAAAAAACTATTGTTTTTCTTTCAGGATTTCAGGGAATTTTGTCTGGACACCTCTTAGTAGAGAGCTCAAGGGAAAATCCGAAGTAACCAGAACATTACTCGTTCGTGGGCTTTCCAGAAAACGTTCTCTCTCAAACGGGTGCTCAACGAGGTCAACTGAGTTATCAGGTGATTCCATCGGACCACCAAGAACACCAGAAGGGTTCGTTGTCACGTGATCATACTGGACCTGCTTGCTAATTATTATAAAACTACCTAAAATATTATTTTCTTATTGTTTTAATTCTAAGGTTTTTCAATACAAACTTTAAGAAATATTCTAGTTAGATATTCTTTTTAATGGTTAAGTAATTTTAAAAGGCTTAAAAAAGTTCTAACTATAAAGATAGTTGTTTTACCTTTAGTTTCACTAGATAATTCTATACAAATGTCAAATGTCTTATTG
Organism: Thalia democratica; assembly: GCF_965202585.1. Taxonomy (NCBI): domain Eukaryota; kingdom Metazoa; phylum Chordata; class Thaliacea; order Salpida; family Salpidae; genus Thalia; species Thalia democratica. Next base: position 34,358,128 of record NC_139165.1, on the reverse strand, counting down.
TTTTCTTGTTATTAATGAAATAAACGTTTGAAATTTAATAAATTTGTTTAATTTAATATTATATTTTCAAAAATAAACAAAAACCTTATTTAATCTTAAGTTACCTTAGTTTGTTCATTAAAACTAAAAAATGATATTAAGCTTTAAAGTAGTAGATTTTGTCAAAATACATTGCTTTAAAAAAGTAAAGTGTCTGATAAGTTTTATTGATGTTTGTATATAAGATCGTGAAAAAATTTAAATATTATAATTTTTTCTAAATTTCAGTAAGGTTAATAAACATTTAATTTAATTTAAAATATAAATGTTTAAATAGTAAAGTTTCTTTTTTTGACAAAATATGAGTTTGTTGAAGGTAATTTAAATTAAATTCATATCTATTTTTCAATGTTCAACTTTTTTTTATTTCGGAAATACTATTTTTGGTATAAATTTTTTAAGTCTGCAGGTATTTGAAATTATAATTAAAAGTTGTTACATGAAACATTGTTATTTGAAAGTATTTTAAAGTTTCTAAATATGTTTTTAATGATAAAAAAACATCAGAAAAAATGTTAAACGGCAGGTTTTCACTTTTTCTTTGTAATTTGAATTACAAATTAAAAATTACCAATCTTAACTTTGGTTTTTTATTTATTTTAAAATTGCTTCTTTAAAAACCAATTCCTTTCAACCTATTTATATATATATATTGAAAAATAAATTAAAATTATTATAATATTAAGATCTTATAAATAAATTTAGACGTTTTGTAAAAGTTTTAAAAACAAAAGTACTAATTTCAGTTAAGTATGCCTAGATCTAAGCCTTTTTAAACGAACACAGAAACTATAAAGTTTACATTCGTTGTATTTATCTAAACCAGTAATAATAGTTTATTGAATGATAAACAATAACATTGAAAATATTTGGTTCTACCACCTGGTGCACGAAGAACCTTTAAAGTTATTGAGTTGAACACCATGGATACCTTTTAATGTCTTGTCCAGGACTTAGCCTAACAAGACTGCTTTAAAGTTTATAAGATAATGTTTTTTAAACTTATACATCTTTAATATAACTTTAAGCCTCTACATTATAAGCTGTTGTTTTGTTTTAGTCTATGAAATGTATAGTTAAGACTAATTTTATAATTTCTTTGTAAATTAGTTAAGGTTCTTAGTTAATTAAAACCTTTACCTTGAACGATAGTTAAACCTTTTCTATCGAACTTGAAAATATTAAATTTAAGGAAAATTTATCAAAATAATTAAAAACTGCCTTAGCTAACTTTTTTATATATCTATGTATTTAAATTCAGTTTCAAAATCTATTTATTACTGTTTAAAGAAAATATATATAACGTTTATGTCTAAGCAAGAAACTATAAAAAAGGTAAATACATAACTTTACAAAAACGTATCAATTCAAGTCAGTTTTTTACAAAGTATTGAGCATGATAAAAATATATCAAGCCTAAAATATTTAACAGTTTAATTGTTTTATTTAACTTATTTTGTATTTGTAAATAAACTCATTAAAAAAGTTTAATATATATTTATTTTTTTAAATAAGAAAAAAATGTTTATTAATTTTTAATGGTATTCTTTATATATTATAGTATTTATCAAATTTCTTAAAATTCTTATTTAAATTTTGAGCATAGAAGCCACATTGTTATCAATACATTGGTTTTATTTTTAAAAACTGTTTACATTAACTAATCTAAAACATTAAAGTTGTTTTCGAATGAACAAATAATTTAGTGTGTTTTGATATTTTGGTTCTACCAACTCTTGACAAAAGAAAATAAAATATTTATATGAGTAATAATTTTAAAATGTAATAGTTTTATATAGTATAAGAACAGAATACTAGTAAAGAATTATGTTTTGTGTGATTTGTAGTATTATTCTCAACATTGAATGTTACTTTCATTAATGTTCGAGTTTGAAAAAATATCATTGACTCAAATATTCTAACTCATTTGGTTCGATAGTGTTAAAAACATGAATTATTTCTTTATGGTTTTTAAGTATTTTAATCAGTAAAACAAACCAAAGCTTTTATAAAACTAAATTTTGATCGGGCATAGGATTTTTTTTGGAAACTGTATTTAGTGTTAAACTTTTTAGTATTTATAGTAGACAATATGTAATCATATTACTTTTCATTTTATGTAAAGGAGCAACATCTAAAACTATTTTATTAACAAAATAAAAGAATTGTTTACTTAATTTTTTCAATTTCGTTAAACTATGTGTGAATGTTTTTGTTAATTTTAGTGGTTTAAAAATAGAAAATTAAACAAAAACGATAAAAGTCTTTTTTTATAAACGTCGAGTATCTAGTATAAAAGTTCCAATTAACTTAAACAGATTGAAAAAAGAATTAATTTTAAAGCAGTCTATGGCTTCATTTTTTCAAAAGTTAATTTAACCAAACTAAGATTTTTTAAATATCACAACGTAGTAAAGACTATAAAGAAAACAAATTAATTTTGCATACTACTTAATATGTACTACTTTAGTTTTACAAAACTTATAACTCTTTTTTTCATTTAAAATGATGTAAAATAAAGCAAAATATAGTAAAAAATATCACAACAGATTAAACAAACTAAATTATAACGATAAGTTAGAATAAATATAATAAGTTTACAAAATATGCTGATTATTTTTTAGCTTATATCCAAGTATTTTGATACATTTAGAATTAATAAGAGCGTTTTTGCGATAATTATTCCTTTAATTTAACAATCGACTAATCAAAAGATGTAATAACTTTAAAGTCTTAAAAGCTTTCTTAAAAACGTATTCTGATTAGATTATGCTAATTTTAAAATCTGTGCATGTAAACTGTAATTTTTACTAGTTAGCTGAAAAAATTTCAGTTATTCAATTAATTAACTATTATATCAGTCATTAAATTAAAAATTCTTAATTAGCAAATATGTAAAAACTGATAAATAAGTTATTACCAACTAAAAGTTTTTATTGTTGCTTTTCACTAATTTTTGAAATTAAAACTTATATTTTCTAATAACTAGCCTTTAAAATTTACTAGCTTGAAATTATTTAAACAGTAATTACTAAAAGTTGCTTTATAATTAACAATGTGCATTACATTAAAGAAAATCAAGTTGTGATTATTATAATGCCATAGATCATGATACAAGAAATAAATAACTAAGCGTTTCAAATCGTTTGAAGATTTCTTTTACTTTTTTAACGTCAAAGTTTTTTAATAAAATTCAACTTTGTAATTTATTGTTACTACTTATTTTCTAAAGTTAATTGCGTAAAAAATAACAAAAAAATTATCGAAAATTGATTTTAACTAATTACTACTATAACATAAATTTAACAATATACGTGAGCAGTTTTTTGTTTTATACTCGGGATTTTAAATGAATAACAAAACCCTAAACCAAAATTCTACTAGAATTGTTTCGAGCAAAGATATCGACACTCATGCAACTTTTATGACGTCACAATCACGTTTAAAGCTTGGTTAAGAAGCGCAGTATAGACCAATTGAAGAAAACCGAAGCTCGAGCTGCAACGGTCGAAAGTTATTTGAAGTTGATAGATAAGAAAACCTGCTTGCAAACAACACTATGAAAAATAATCAGATAAATGGATGGTGAGCAGAACTTGCGTCAAAAAGGAAGGTTTGTATTAAATGTGAAGTAGATAAATTAAGTTATTTAGGAAAAATAAAAAATTTAAACTTAATATGTTTCATTTTAAATGTGCATTTTAAATTTTATATACATATAGATTAAAAAGAATCGTGTGTTAATCCTTTAAAAACATTAATTTTATTGGTAAATTTTGTTTTATTAAGTAAAAAGTTAATTTTTTAAGCAAGTTATTTTTTTTATGCAAACTGTTTGTGAGAAAAATTAAATACACCTATTTTAACTTGCTTGTTTATGTATTTGAAAACTTTTTTTAGATAATATAAAATGAGTAGTATTGAAAACAAAAAAATGTAAAATTATTTAAGAACTAAACTTAAAAACTATAAAAAGTTTATTTTAAAATATAAAAGGTTTAAATACAGATATGTTATATTCATTTATAGGCTAGTAAAAAGGCGTACAAAACGTTTAGAAGTAAAGTAAACTAACTCCCTCAACTGTTAAGAAAACAATAACCTAAAAGCATTAGAAGCTGACTTAAAAAATTTTATAGAAGAAGCAAAGTTGCTTAAAAAATTTGAAAGATTTAGGAATGGTATTGAAATATAATTCTGTGTTTTGAATCCTTTTTAAGTAGTATGCTACGTTTATATACAAATTAAAATTTTTAAATGTTTCTATAATTATTTTTTTCTTACTTTATATTATATAAGAAAATATCATAATTTTAATTAATTTAAATATTAAGATATTTAAAGTGTAAAGTAAATTACATTTTAAAACCAAACTTATTCCGCTTGATTGTTTACTTTTTATTTTTACAAACTTAGCTTGGAATAAAGTATGATTAATAAAAATTTGTTTAGTTTCAGAAATAAAAATTTGTTAGTATTCAAAAAAGTGTCGATTATTTAAAAAAAAACTTGAATTTAGTTACTATCTAACAAACTACTTTTAAGTAGGCATATTGTAACCTATAATATGAATATAGCATTGGTCAAATAACATTTCGAAATTACGTCTCAACAAAAGACTTATTTCTCACAAATAACGACAGCTTAGTATGTTAAACTTTATTAACAAGCATATAAGCGCTAAAAAAGTTTGGTCAAAGAACCTGATGAACAAAAAAACATTTCGGTTTTCAAGTTTTACACCAAATGCTATTGCATGTAGAACACTACTCATTATCCGAGCTGATCTTTCTCTTCCTGCTCTTCTTCTTCTTGTCTTTATCCGGACATTCCTGACACACGAACTTCATTACAGGAGCATCCACCTGATCGTCTCCTTCCGTGAACAAGATGTCTTTGAAAAGCAGCGTCCAAACGTCGTTGTAGCTTCTGTAAGTGTGAAGATGCCCTACGAATCGTATCTGTTTTAATATAAAGTTTACTTAGTTTAGATGTATACAAGTTACTTTACTATTTTAAAAATTTTGACTTCTTTGTTTTAAAGTTCGAATTGAGGTGTTTATACAATTTCGTTTAAAACTTTAAATTTTTTTTATAAATCAATTAAATACTAATTAAGTAATTTATTTCATATAAATTTACGTTACTAAGTTCTTTTTTATATAACACTTGTATAATGCATTAGATTTATATGGTAACTTATAGAATTTCTTTATTTATTTTAAAATAACTTAATTTATAGCTGAAGTTCCCTAAAGAGCAAACAGATATTTTTATTTGAAATTTAACCAAATAACCTCGTAAACGTTTCCTTTTTAAGAATTTTTTAGTTGATAACTTAAGTATAAAATTATAATTAAACTGTAGGCTATCATGATTTGATTAAAAATTCACTAATAATCGGCTAGAAAATTAAAAGTTGCTTTCCCTTTGTCAAGATAAAAACAAAAGTTAATGATTTATTTATAAGTTTTAAGCCGTTTTTGAATAGCGTTTAATAAAAATTAAAAAAGTTTAAGGTTTCATAGTTAAAAGACTGTAAAACTTCTTATAAAATTGAAACAGAAATACTTAAATTTGTAGTAGTACTAACCTTTAGAAAATCAAAGTTCTTTTTTAGTTAAACGAGGCTAAAAAAGGATTACTATAATTTCTTTTGTTGAAAGATTTTGCAATTAAAATGTTAAACTTTCGAGCAAATTCTAAACTAACAGTATTATTTAGCTGCGTTTTTAGCTGCTTCTGAATAGATTCGTCAAACTGCAGTAGAAGTGATTGAGCCACCGTGTGGTTAATCTTTCCTTCTTTCACGAATTCGTCGATAGTTTCCTTCAACATTTCTCCACAGTAAGAATTTCTATACACCTAAGAGTGATAGGTAAATAAAAAAAGTTAATTTATAAGTTTTTACTTAAAAAAATTTAAGTATCACTAAGAAATATATGTTACGCTGAAAAAAATAATTAGTAATTAATCTAATAAGTGAAGACAAAATAATTACATATTATATATTATTTTATATATAATTATATAGTATATATTTTAAAAGGTTTTAAAACTAACCTTTTTATCATCAAAAATGTATAACACTAAACTCCTATATACTTGAGATTGATAAGTATTTGAAAAAAACATTATTGTACGTGTCTAAATTGATTAATTTTAGAACCTTGAGCTTCGTATTAGTAAAAGAAAATATAGATTCTTTTATAAATTGTTTCATTATACATACATACCTGAGAGTGATAAGTTTGCCCGTCGTATAGAGTATCTTCAAATGACTTGTTATTTGGAGGATCTTTTAATGATGACTCGCCTTTGTCTTTTTGGTAGCTCATTTTAAAGTCTTGTCTAAAAGTTTGAATTTTTCTTTCAAATTTTTTACTTATTAACTTTACATCAAAGTAGGTAATTATTGAATAGTATTAAGTTTAATACGACTAACAAAACATTTTTCGTTTAGTTGTCAGAACATTTTAATATGTGAAGCTTCTAATTTACTGAACTAACCAAAGCAAATGTACTTTAATAAACTTTTTTTATTTACAAGTTAAAGATAACTATGCAAGCTTCTATTTATTTTGATTCGCTTAAAGTTATGTTTTTTAATGTACAACTATGTACACTTGAATAAGCTTAATATTTCATAATTTTGTTTTGTGCAAATTAAATACGTTATATATATTTTTTTTTTCAACTTAGTAATTCTCAAATACTAGGGTACATCAAAAAACTAAGTACGTGTATGAAGCTAAGTAGATCTTATAACATAAAATTTGGTAAAAAATGTGTATTATAAACTATTATTTTAACATTCGTTTATTTATATATGTTTAAAAAATTTCTTATAGAAATAATACTTAGTGTTTTTAAACGAGAGGAAGTAAGGAATATAAAGCAAATAAAAACGATGCTTAAATACTGTTTGAAAATTACTAACCTTAGAGCTTTATTATTGTAATAACAAGTTTTTTTTTCAAAGTAATAGGACGAGTTTTTGGGAGCCGTTTAGATTATTTTATTTAATTAAAAGCTTATAGTACATACCTAATGATGTTTGTTTATGAACGGTAAAATACATATAAAAAAAGAAACAAGCTACAAAAACAACGTTTAATTAAAAAATTATACAAAACCTTTATCTAACAAAAACATACATATAAACACATGTTCAATCACGTGCTTATTTGTATGCGTAAAAAAGGTTAAAAACGTTTTAAAAACTAACCATATAAAGAAAAATCAAAGCTAAGTTCGTTTAAATTTCATATAAAACATAAAAAAACTAAACTTTTAGTTTTTGAAATCAAAATAAAGCTGAATTTTTTATATTTTTACACGAAATACTCTATAAATTGTTTAAAAAGGTGGATTTTTAATTAATATTAAATTAAAGTTAGCTTCATGAGCTAACTATTTCTAAAATTCAACTCTAAAATCAATTTAACATTACTTAAGTGAAACTTATTTTTAAACTATTAAACTAAACAAATTAGTATTTTATTCAAGTTTTTGTATTACACAAATTTTGTATAATTTATACGTGAACTTCGAAACTAAAATATGTTTAACGTTTGCAAAGAGTCTAAGGCACAATTCAAAAAATGCACTAAAAACCTTTTGTTTGATACCAATGGTTCAATTAAAAAAATGTTTGAATAAAGAAAAAAAAGTTTATGGTTTAACAGCTTTTTTTTCGAAATACTTAGTATTTAACATCCTTAAAAATCCACCTAGACTATACACTGTGAAAATAAAATTGTAGACATAAAAATGAGCAAGTAACCAGATGCTACAATAAAATCAAAAACTGCAAATATAAACTGAACTGTCTCATGAAAAATTTAAAAGTTAAACAGTACTTTCACGTTTAAAAATAATCACACTAAATTTGATTTATTTTGTATTGAAACAAAGTATATAAGCAAACTCGTGATAAACAAAAATAGAAACTACTAACTAAGTTTTTGTATTAAATAAGACAAGGACACAACTGCTGCTTGGTAATTTGATTTTATCAAAATTTTCTTAAATTTTTATTTAAGTGTTTTTAAATAATTAGACAGCTAATAAAATTATATTATGTTGCTTTATTACTTACACGCTTACTTTATTCAGATTAAAATGATTAAACTTAATTTATTTAAGTTGAATTTGTCATTGTTTTTAATGAGAATCAATTATACTTATTTATATAATGTTAAATGTGATTTTAAGTTAGGTGTTTAATAAATGTTGTTCTTTTTAGTTATTTTAGGTTTTAAAAGGTATTGTGATAAGTAAACTCTGAAGCTTCAAAAAATTGTTTAGAATGAGTTTAAATTGAAATAAATATTAAAAATAAAGTAAAGTTTGTAAAAGTTTATTTTTTATTTTTTAAATATATAACTTAAAGTGTAATAAAAATTTGAAATTCGAAAACATCATAAAAACAAAATACTAAACTTTATAAATAGATTCATTAAAACTAATAACTAATCAATAAGACATGTATAACGAGTAACTGTTATTTATTCGGTATAGCTTGTTTTTATAAATTTTTTAAGAATTAAAAAGTTCAACTATTGATTTTTAACTTAAAATTATTTTTGTTTTAACTTAAAACTACACTTTTACAGTTTATATCAGAGGTTAGTATACTGTTGCAAACAAAAACTTGCGGCCTGCAATGTGTTTCAGATAATTTCAATTTTTTCAGCAAAAAGGTTATAATTATATAAAGTTTGCACAATATTTTCGCCCTATACTTATAAAATAGGTGCTGAACTTGGTTATAAGTATAGCACCTGATAGAACTTGTAGTAACTGTATACTTACAAACCATTAAAATTGTATTATAGTACATAAACTTGTAAGAAAAAACAGTAATGATATTACACTGAAAAAGTAAAAAAGGCGAAATAAACGACTTCAGATAAATTTATGTAAAGGTGCTGTGTTAAATGCTAAAGTATCATAAACTTATTAACTTCTTAATTATTTTCATGTTTTAATATTTAGCAAAAAAAACATTTTTAAATATCTTTTTTTTTTTTACTTTAAGGCGTCAGTAAGTAGTTTGCAGAACTGAACTAAACTTTAAAAGCTTATTCAAAACGAACCCACAAAAGGTTTTATTAATTTTTAATCGCAGTTTGATATATAAATTTAATTTGTCTAACTTTTGTTTATATTTTTAATTTTTCTATTTAAAAATGAATATATAACAAAAAATTAAAAAAGCTTAAGTTATTAACTAGTTTACCCTTAACTTTGTTAGATTCTAAGCTTTGTACAAACCTTTTTCAAACCTTTTGAGTCTATCATAAAAAGAAGTACTGTTATCTAAGTTAAACTAGTTAACTATCTACATTTTGTTGTTTTTCAAAGTTTAATTTTTTCTATTAAAATTATAGGAAGTATTGTAACAGCTTAATCACAGTGATCGTTCTCTTAAGTATATTTTCATAGGTACAATTAAATGTTAATAGCTTTCTAACAATTCGATAACTTCAGCTATGTTAATTTGTATCGTTAAATAATATAATTAACTTGCTTTTATTCCGTTGTCAACATTTGAACTAATTAAAACTATTATTCAAAAAAAATACTGTACTGTTGTGTAAAATTTTCAACGCTTAAAGTGTTATAAAAAAAAATTACATTTTACTCACAAATATAGGTTTTTAATAGAAATTATAACAAAATTACATCTATATACTGAAAAAATTATTTAATGATTTGTGATTTTTTTTTGACTTTTGTAATTTTACCAAATAATTAAAAACTAAGCTAAATATAAATACTGTTTCTTTTAAAAAAACTGAATATATTATACAGTATTCTTATTCTAATCATCTCGTAGTATGCTAAATTCATATTGAACTACTTTTGTTTCACAGCCTTTATATGTATATATCTATAATCATGTGCAATTATATCAAATCAGTACATTAAATTTTAGCTATAAACTTAGCTAATAAGGCTAATGGCAACTTTAAATAAGCTTATATTTGCCAAATTTTTCTTTATTATTGTAATTAACTTAGCATAATGAAACACTAATTGCGAGAGCTAATAAAAGTAATTTCGATAACCGGTGCAAATTGTTAGTAATTGTCAAGTAATAACATCCATCAAATCAAGCGTAATTTAAACTTGCGTTTTCATTACTTACACTAAAAAGTCCGCTGTCACCTTAATTAAGCTAAGCGTGTTAAGCTCAAAAGTTTCTTGATAATATTTAAAATAAAGCTTATTTACGACATAGTTTATAAGAATGCTAATGTGAACCGTTTGACTGTTAACTTTAGCTCTAAAATTCTAGGTGTAATGTTAGTTTCTTATAAAATAAACTATATATCATATTTATTTAAATGTTGATTAACAAAGCATTTAGTAATGTTTAAACTCCTGTTTTTTATGATGTGTTTATAAAATAAAATATTTTTTTTATGGGAAGTATCGTTGATTTCAAAAGAATATATTTTAATTAAGTTTTAAAATTACAACTTTTACGTGTAAATAATCACTATTCTGGTTTTGTTGACTATATATCTACTTATAACATCTAAACTATACAAATAAAAAACGTCTAGTTATTGTACTCTAAGTTGTAAGACATTTTATAAGTTGTTGTGGTTTAATTAAAGTCTTTAAATTTGTATTACTTTTCAAAATATTCTGACCGAATTAGTCAACAAGTTTTTTACTTATTTTTTAAATAAGTTCTAAAGTTTTAGTAAGTTATTAAGAATTAAAGTAAAATAAACTTCTCACTTTTATTTACTGCTTTAAAGCCCCTCGTTAAAATAAGTTGTATATAAATAGCTGTAAATATATTTTTAAAAACTTTAACTTTAAATCTCACAATAATTAGTATTTTTTTAAAGGTTTAGTTTCTGTACTATTCATTATTTTTTTTTTACTAAGTTTTGTCATAAATCTTAACATATGTCAATAAAACAAATCAGCATCAAATATTACACTGACATTGATACTAAAATTAAATTTTGTAAAAACTTGTTCAATATTATTTACTTCAATACTTAATTTAGGAATTAGTTACATCTTATATAGCTCACATGTTTATAATAAAACAAATTAAAAGGCAGTATTTTTCTTAGACTATTACTTTACTTATGTTAGAGACAATGTTGAACCTCAAATAAAATTGTTTTTTTAAATGGCTCATAAAATCATTGACTTCTTTATAAAATACAAATTTAATAAACTAAAATTGTTTCTTTGTTTTGTTTGTTTATTTCTACATATACTTTATCATTTATTGTTTACACATTTAAGTAAAAAGAGTAACTTTTATAAAAAGATGTAAAAGTATAGAAGTTTCTCAAAAAACAAAAATTTTAAACTATGAATTCGTTTAAAACGATCAAAAAAACAAAATATCCCTTTATTGTGAAGTATAATTTACTTTTCTAAGAAGCATTTAAATTTGAATGAAGCTATTTTGCTTAGCAGCTGATAGATTAGAAATTTAATAATTTAAGTATAAATACTTTAAATGTAATATGTTTTTATTTTAAGAAAACAAATAAAGAGTTTTCAACTACTAAAGGAGAAATAATGAAGTTATAAAGATATGTAACATTAATGGAAAATAGCATTTAAACAGTTAAATAAAAACAAATTTTTACTCAAAATTTTTACTTAAAAACTAAACAAAATTATATTTTAATATCAAGATTAAATTTAGGGTAAAAGTTTAATTTTTAGTTTAGTTTAAAAATCAATATTACAACAAGAATAATAATAACAGCTGTATCTAGCTTTTTTTTTATATAGTTAATGTTCAAAGTGAAAATTACCAAAGTAAAAATGTAGCTAATAGTACTAAGTTAGCTTAATATTGAGATGCGTTTTAACGAAGCTTATTTTAACGGTGACGTGAATTTTAAAAGTTTTAAACAATCTTGTACTTTTAATAGCTATGAAAATTAAAATTCCGCCCGAATGCTTTTTATAAAAACTTTTAGTTAAAAACAAATTTTTACTAAAAACAAAACAAGTTAAGTTTTAAGAATAAGATTGAATAAATGGTAAAATTTAGATTTTAGTTAAATTTCAAAATCAAAAATTAACAAAAATAATGTTTTTTTTAAATCTGTATGTGGCTGTGTTTCTTCTTCAAATTAATTTTCAAATTAAACATTGCTTAAATAAAAATGTAGTTAATAGAGATGCATTTTGATAAAGCTTCTTTCAATTTGACTTGCTATTGAAAATTTATATAATTTTGAACTTGTGTTATCTATAAAAATTTGAAATTTTTCTTTGAATAGTTTTTCTAAAGTATTATAGTTTTAAGAAAATACTAGCTACGCAAAACCTATTTGAGAGCATGCATAAAACCTGTATTACGGTGAACTTAAGACTAAAGTTTTGAAGTGGAGTTTTCTATAGTTGCTCCACATGATATGATTTTAAGAATATTTTTTACTAAAAATTAACAATTTAATGAAATCAACAAGTTATTATTTATTTTTTGGTAATATTAACTTTGAATTAGTTTATAGTTTGTAAAAAATGCTTTTAAAATTTTAATTTTACTAAAAACAACTTACTCAGTTATTTGCTAAAAGTAATGTAGCTAACAAACAACTGAGTAGTGGGAAAAATATTTAAATTTAGCAACATGAATTGTTCAACATTAGTTGAAAAAAGTCATGGTCGTAACTATAAAATAAGCCATAGTAGCAAATCAACATTTTGTAATGTTCTTTAGAATTACAAACTTTTTAAACTTTAACTCTATGTATCTTTGACTTTTTTGTTTTTTTAAATAACAATCCTACTTTTTTGTTTTAAAATTAATCAAATTTTCATAATTTCATTATTCAATATTGTTCAAATAACATATTCTATCTTTCATGGGTTTCAATTAAATTTTGCTCATTATTTAACTTATACCTTAAAATAAACCGTTAAATAAAATAGCTTAAATTGATTGTAAGTAAGTGTTACAAACATAAATATTTTCAAATTGAATCAAAATAGTGGTGAACTTGTACTATGAATGAAAACTAGAAATAAAAATGAAATGCTTATTCGATAGTTATTAGTTGTTTTAAATAAAACTTAAGAAATTTACAAGTTTATTTTTTATTTTCTTAATTGTCTTATCTTTAAAGTTGGTTACACTAAATTTTTGAATTTAGTTACTTTTTTTTTATAATTTCAGCACAACATCATCTTTACTTGTATCTAGACATTATTTAAATCGATATGCTACAAAATCTACAAACTATTATGTATAAACAATATTAATAGTCTTAATTTATTTCTAAGTTTGTTATATCTTACTAAATGTAAGTGTTTTATAATTTTTGAATGTAAAACGTTACAATAAGATTTAAAAAATATTAAACCAGTATTTCTAATATTTTACTCACTTACATAAAGCAATTTCAAAAGCAAGGACAAAGGGTTTTGTGAAATAACATTTCAGCTTACAAATTTCCAATACCTTTATTAGATTTAAGAAAAAAAAAATTCATTTAGAAATAAATATTGTCTCTATAAAACTATTACTTTCGAATAAAAAGATACTTGACAAGTTTACGTCATAGCCTACTTTAATAAATGTATCAAAAAATAACAGAGACTTAAGTCTTGTCATATTTAACCTACAACTTTTTTTTAAACTTTTTGTTGTAAACATTTAAAAGCATAAAAATGGTACTCGTACACGAAAAAGTAATAACTATTATAACTTAAAAAATGTACGTTATTATACTATTGATTGGTCTGTTATTGTTAGTTAATTGTTATTGAACAAGCTTTTTTATATTTATGTATATTGTTAAAAGAAATAGTATTTATTCACAAATATTTTACATTAAAAAAATCAAATCCTTGTTTATTTGTTTGTTTGTGATCAATTTATATAACGCCTTATTAATATAGAGTGGTTTATGACTTTACTGCATTTACAAACAAAAGTCTTTGTTTAACAACAAAAATATTTTTTCAAACTAATTAGGTTTTTAGTTTTTTAAACTCGGTAAGTATCAACTAAAATTTATTGAATAGAACAATATGTTTAAATAGTACTAAAACTGTACAAAGTTATAAACTTAACGTTTATAAAGATTTTACACTCAAATTGTAGCTGATTTACTTAAAAAATTAAACTTGAAAAATCGGTAAACTAAGAATAAATTCAAAATCGTTTTTGCAAAATCAATTGTGCAAAGTTGTGCCTGAATAATTACAATTAATTTCAAAAGTTTTCTTGTAACTATTTTTAACTAATTACTTTAACAGGTAGAAAATTGGAAAATAAGTGATAAAAACAGATAAGCATTAACAATTTTTCTCAGTTTTAAAATGTGAACTTTAAACTTACAATGTTGGCTTTTTACTTATTTTTCATTTGATAAACCGCACGTTCGATTTAGTAAAACGTTAAGTCTTCGTTTACGAGGATTGAAACTCAAATTTATTAAAATATTGTTAAATTTAGATTTACGACGTCATAAAATAAAGCACTTAGATAAATAGTTGTATTTTAGTATTTCCTTTTAAAGTGTGTTTACTTTACTTATACGTTAAGTCTTCGCTTAGGAGGATTCAGATTTCAAAAGTTTCTTTATACTGAAGCGCGCCATTCTTTTCCATTCATTAAAATGTTTGTAGCTATGTTCACTCAAACATGACCGACAACAACTAGTTTTTACTGATCAGCATCATAAGTTTAAATGAAATTTCGCGCCATCAGCTTCTGCTTTCAATGCAACTGGGAGCTGGTCAAAATGTTTTTTTAATGAAAATAATAAAAATGTTGATGCGTTTAGATATAAGTTCTTCAGCTTAGTTTATTTACGATTATCTTTCAACTTTAAACATACTGGTTTTTCGATGCATTTTAGTGATTATGATTTTAAAACAGTAAAATCTGTTTAAAGTACTAATAAATTTATACATTTGTTAAATAAACAAACACATCAGCTTTAATATATTTTGACCGTGGTTATCAAACTATGTTTTTAATAAACTCTAGTTACTTACAAAGAAGTTATATAAAACTAAATTATTGTTAACAGCAGTATATTTAAGTATATTTAAACATTAGTAGTGAAAAAAGCTATATAAATAAGCTCAAACCATTTAAACTTTACGACGCGACGACACTCATTAAATTAAAACACGAGTATTGCTTATGTTTTAAGCTAATGAACATGCAAACATGTTAGTTGTTGTAAAAAATTGAGAACAAAAACTCTGCTGTTTCTAGTTTACTTGTTTTGAAATAACTGATAAATAATTAGTTTAGTGATTTTGATTACCATTTACAATGTTATTCCAGTACAATGAAACATAGTTTTATAGTTTAAATAAGGAAAGTTATAATATTAAAAACTTACTTAAATCAAAATTTAGTCCTAAGAGTTTATTTACTTTTAGGAGAAAGTTTTATATCTGTCTAAATGATATGTGTACAAAAAAGAAGGTAAAGCCTAAAAAGTAAAAAAAAAACTTTAAAACAAGCAAAAAGTTTAAGTAAAAAATATATGTTAATCCAATTAAAAATAAATCATTGTTGTGTAACTAGTAGCTTGAATGTTTTTTACCAGTTTTTTGTTTTGTATATAAAACTTTGAGCACCAACTAACAGTGGTATAAACACTGTTTATCAAAATAAAGCTACGATTTAATTTTAAGTAGCTTAACCTTAATATTCGTGGGTATAGCGTTTATATAACAGGATAAAGATATTAAAGCTTAAATTTAAAGTCTACGATTTGATATACAAAATGCCTTTTGGTCATGAAGTTAATTACTATTTGAGAATGTTAGTTTATTTTGAGTATTAACATTTCATAAAAAAATATTGCAATTATAAATATGTATATAATGTCAAAAACATAATATAGCACAGATTTGGATTAGATTTTATATAGAAATATAAGTTAAAAATTTAAAGTGATTAATAGTAATATGTGTAATAGTGATTCATTGAGTTTTATTTAAAGAGGTGCTTGATGTAGGGAATGTTTTACTAAAAAAAATAATTTATTTGCGGTTATTTGTACTTATACTTTTATCTATGCATTTTTAGTGCTTAGGTGCACAATTTTATTTGCGAAAGAGCATTATACTTCTACTTCTAAGTGCACGATATATGTTGCAACTAACAAAAGTCGCATAGAGGCGCAAATTTTTGATCTTTTAAGTCAAGTGCACAATGATTTTTTGAAGACGTTGCTACTAACGTAAATCGTCAGGGAACGCAATATTTTAGTTCAAAATTGCAACGTATTAAGTCGCCAAAGGAGCGCAAGTTACACTTTTTTTAACCATAAAAACGTAAAATAAGAACCGCATTAGAATTTAGAATTACAACAGCAGAATGTTGTTTTAGATAACGTCTGAGTTATAGTTTATAAAACAAATTTTCTTCTATGTTTTCACCTACTAGTTTATTGTATTGATGTGATGAATGATTGTTCTAAAATGTAGATTGTATTTTTGAAATCAGAATGTTGCTGAAGTTTAAAAAATATGTTTATATGAGTTTTTATCTTTCTAGTTGTAAAATGGCAAGTCATTTTTTAATTTTTTTTACTCGTTTCAAGTTCTAGTACAAAACTGTGTTTAAGTTTTTCCATTCGAAAGAAATCAAAAATAAATTCCCTTTAACTTTGGCAGTCGTATTTTGTTAAAAAAGTTGCTGATTTTGCATCTTTGTGAAAGTTGTATGATACAAATAATTATTTGTCGTTTATTAAGCACAGCTTTTAAGCACACCTTACATCTTGCTTCTGCTTAAAAATGAGTATGCTGTTTATAAGTACGACGATGGACAATAGAAGGAATAAACATTACGTGTTTCACTTTATTTTTTGAAGTCACAATCAAAACTTCCTGCGGTCTTTGTTTTTAAAGTTAATCAATGTGATTGTTGCTGATTCTACAAAACCGGTTAGAAGACAGAAAACCGAAAAGTTTCCTAGAAAAACAAGATCGTTGTCCATACCAATAAAGATTGAAGTTTTACAACAAATCGTTCCCTCCCTTATTAACCACCGTGTCATTTTGTTGTTGTGCTAAAGTGACCCTCCGTGTCATTTTGTCACTGCGCCAAAGTGACCCTCCGTGCCAAAGTGACGCACGGTGTCGTTTTGTCGCTGTGCCAAAGTGACCCTCCGTGCCAAAGTGACGCACCGTGTCATTTTGTCGCCGTACCAAAGTGACGCACCGTGCCAGAGTGACTCACCGTGTCATTTTGTCGCTGTGCCAAAGTGACGCACCGTGTCTTTTTGTCGCCGTGCTAAAGTGACCCTCCGTGTTTATTTGACGAGCGTGTCATTTTGTCGCTGTGTCATTATGACCCGCTCCCCTTAACTGGCATGGCAGTGCATACCTTAGTAATGCGTACTTAAGCAGTAAATTAAGAACAAATAAAAATTTAAACTTAGTTCGAAAAAAACATAGACACGCCCCTGCTTGGTATACTTTATATGGACGCACACAATGCACTAGCTTAAAATGTTTATACAACTTATTGAACGACAAAAAATACGCTCAAAATATTTGATTGTGAGACCTGATGCACAAAAAAACTGTTTGGTTATCGATCCATTAAGTCAGTTATTTATATTGCATTTGTATACGAAATCATGTTCAAATGCTTAGCAACTCTATTACTTTTTAATACTAAATGCTACAAATATTAATTGTTTAAATAATAGTATTAGTCCTTACTACTAATAAAAAACAAACAACACGACTTAGTTGAGTTAGTTTAATGTTAGCTATTGAATAAAAATCCAATAATTGAAAAACTAGAATTTATTTAAAAGTTAAAACAAGTTAATTAGTTTTACTTTATAAGTTTAGTTTTAAACTATAAAAAATAAACAACATTCTAAATACATATAAGTCGAAAAAATCTTATATTTATTTAAATTTTATAGTAGTTGATACATTAACTTCTTAATACTCATAGATTTTTTTAAGTTATTTTGAAAATATAAAATTTAGATATATTTTGATTTAGTAAAATTTTATAATAAAGTTTTTATTATTTTTATTATCCTTTAAGCTAAATTTTTTAATAAAACTTATAATTTTTTAATAACAAATTTCGCTATAAAATTTCTGAAAACTTTAGATTAGAATTTGAAACCAAATAAATATAATTAGTGATTAAATGATAGTTTACTACTTAAAATTTCATCAGCAGATTTTAAAATATTCAGCTAAGCATAAAATCAACGTAAGCATTAAAATAAACCTTTGGAGCTTTGACTCGGCTTATTCTGAAGAAAAATCGAAGTTATAAAAATAGATTTTACTATTCATTAATTCTAAGACAATAAGCTATTTAAGAGTTAACAAAACTTTGTTTACTAAATTGTTTCGTTAATTTTTTTTCTATTTAACTTAACTAAAATGTTTTTTTAATGCTTATTATGGTTTTACGCTTGGCTGAACATTTCAAAGTATGCTACTACATCACTCATTTTATACAAAGTTTATCTAATTTATAAAAAAAATAGCTTAAAGCTCTTACAGTAAGTATTAGTATAGTAAGAAAATATTTCAGTTGGTTAGTAAATCTGAAAAGCTTTAAGAAAAATGAAGTTATCATAAAAAAAAAGTATAATTTGCTTTCTATTTTTCATAAAGATTTTCAAACTACAAGATATTTTACAAGTATTTTTATTAACTATTAGGAATCATAAATTATTGTAAATTTTCTTATTTTACCCAAAATGAACTTGAAATACTTTTCTTACAAAAAAATATAAACTGTGTGTACTAAGCGTTACTTACTTTTCTGTTTTTGTTTTGAATTCATAGTAGATAAAATTTAAGTCTAATTGAGAAAAAAAATTGAGTACTGGTGGTATTTTATTTCTATTATCTGTTATGTCTCAACTTTAATTATTAATTTACATTTTTAGTTGTTTAAAGGCTATACTGAATTAATTAAAACCTGATGTTTATTTTTTGTTAGTAGAGAAAAAAATAAACATATTTAAAAGTTTAGTGATTATACTAGTTCTTTAAAATCGAACCACAAATTCATGCTGTCTTATATAAATGCAAACATTTGAAATAACTAACTATTTTATATTTGTTGATATTTTGGTCTATTATTTCTTAGAATTTGAATTTCGAATATTTTCACTATTTTTGGAAATATAAGTTGTTTAAACTTTTAGATACATTTCCTGATCTAAATAATTATGCTTAAGTTTACATATAAAAACTATTAAATTTTGTAAAAGGTTTAGAATAGAAAATGTTAATGAAAACTTTTAAGATTAATTTAAAAAAAACTTTTATAAAATACATTTCCTTCTGGGTATTTCATAATATAAGCTTGATAATTTTTTTTGTTGGTTTCTAAGGTATATGTAAAGTATTCATAAAAAGTATCATGATAAATGTCTTAAATTTATTAGTTTTTAGGGTTGCCACTTTACCTGAAAACCTGGCAAAACCTAAAAGTTGATAACTTAGGCTAAAATAACCTGGAATTTGAAAATTTTTGAAAAAAACCTGGAAGACTAGGAACTTTGATTTGAAAACCTGGAAAAACCTCGAATTAAAAAATATTTTAACATTTTCAGTTGTAAAATTTTGATTTAACACCAAAAATCTATCATATATTAAAATAATATATAATTAAGATTTTTTGTCATTATCAAAATTTTGTTTTATTAAAAAAACACATTTAAAATAATTTTACAGTATCTTTTTAATATTTTTATACTATTTAACACAGTTTCTTAAACAGAAATTAACTTAAAACTAAAAATAGACCCAAAAATGTGTACTTTTAAAAATCTGGAAAAAATTTGGAAAACCTGGAAAAAAATTAAAAAACGACTGGCTACCCTAAGTTTTACATTATACTTAGAAAGCTTAAAAACTTAAAAATCCAAGAAACATAAATAATGTAAGTTTATATTATCACATTTGAGAAGCTCTTTCCGTAAAAAGCCTTCTAACCTTCGAAGCTTAGAGCTATATTGTTTTTATTGTAAGATAAATTTAAATCTTGATTGTTTGCAACTTCCTTTTGTTTGTAAATTGTGTTGTAGTCATTCTGTTTAACCTTAATTGTTTTTAGTTCAACATAACTGTAACAAAACTTTAATGACAAAGTGTTGAAAACTTTTGTTATTTAAATTTTAAAGCGACAAAATGCCGAAATAATTTTCAAAACTGTTGACCAAATGTAAGCGGTAATACTATTGTAATGGAATACCAGTGACACTGCTGTTCTATTTAGTAGATTACTAAATTAAGTAAAATAAAGTTACATTTAAGAGGAAATAAGTCTGATGAAATATTTCTAGTCTATTTTCAGCTATATGTATACTGACAGGGTTGCCACTTTACCTGTAACCTGGTAAAACCTTGCATTTGAAAATTTAGATAAAATCATTGAAAAAAGGTGGAACTTAAGAATTTTTCTAACAAGCCTGTAAAAACTTGGATTTCAAACAAAAATAACTTGAAACCTGGACAAAAATACAATTTTTAACAACTTTTACATGTTAAGTAGAAAAATTTAGATTCGACCTAAAAATCTAACAAAAAGATAAACTTTTTTGTCATCATCAACAAATAATTATTAGAAAAACACATCTGAAGTATCTTTTCAATGTTTTTATACTATTTAACATAGTATTTTACCATAAATTCAAGTTTAAACTAACAATAGACCTAAAAACAAGTATTTAAAAAACCTGAAAGAAATTTTGAAAACCTTGGTAAAACTTGCCATAAGTGAGTGGCAACCCTGATACTGATTTTGGATTGTGACATTCATTTTAGATCACCTTGCTGCTGCTTACAAGTTGCTCAAATAGAATCTTTAATTTTTGCTGTTTAATGTAAAGTTCTTTTTTTAACAATATTTATTCCTACAAGCAGTTTTTTGATAGATCTAAGCAGTCAAATGTAATATAATTTTGTACATTTTCACAGTATATTGCTTTTAAATTAAGTTGTTGTTTAAAAGTTTTGACCACATTTAAGGTATTTTCTAGTTAAGTTAATTTTTATATATTTGTTAGTGTTCGCAATTGTTCTTTGTACAATATGTTCATTCATTGTCATGCTTAGTTTTATATAAAGTATCCCTAAGTATTATGTAGTATCAGTATTAATAAAAATAATATTGTTATAAATCATATATTATAGTTTTTAGTGTGTATATTTAGTATATAGTATTAGTTGTAGTCTAAATTGCTCTTATAAGATGATTATAAAAAGGTTACAATTGTATTTGTTAATGTTAAAAATTGGTAATATATGTTAAGCTACTAAATTTAATAAAAATTATATGTAAAATAGTCCTAAGCTTATAATTACATTAATTTAATAAAACTTTTTTAGTTCGCTTTTAAGAGCTATCAACATCAAATTTAATGAATCTAAATAACGCATTTTAATGATCACTGTATTAAACTACAAATACTTAGTAACACTGATATGCTTTTTAGGAACTCTTTTACAGTTTTAAATTAATGTACAATACTAATAACTAATTATAAATAAAAAATATTTTGATACTTCAATACAACTTAATAGTGAATAACGTCAGGTTTTTATTATTTTACAAAATGGATAGAAAAACTCATAGAAAATATTTCATTTTAATGATAACCTCTTGCCTGTAAGTTTTAATATAAGAATTAAGATAAATTAATCACACAAATTTAAAACTTAAGTTTAGATATTTCAAAACTGTAATCATTTAACACCATTAACTAAAATGTTTAAAAGTTTAGTTTTTAGTTTTATTTTAAGTAGTATTTAAAATAAAGTTTATACTTTTTTCAGGTTCGTATTGATTGAATTTGGTAAGTGAACTTGTTTTACATTTGTAATTGTTAAAATAATTTTTCTTCATTCATAAACTATCTAATTACTAAGGAATTAATCACAAAATAAATAGTTTGGTTTTCGTAATGGTTTAAACCAGGGACGTACCTAGCTCAAAAAAGTTACGAGTCTGCAAAAATTAAAACATCTGAAATAACTCGTGATAACGTCCTATCAGGAACACAGCAATTTAATCTACCTCTCATGTTATTGAATTTAATCTGAAAAATGCAGTTATGTTAATACATGAAAAAATGGAATGTTGAGGTACGAATGATAACTGTATACAAGGCAATTTAATTTGCTCCACATCCCCTATGACTCTTTATGTCTTGCCACTCGTATAAACCAAGAAAACATTCATTAAACGGTAGGAATTTTTATAGGTAGTTTTAAATATTAAGTACTTTCAATTGCAGCAAATTTGCAAAAAAAAAGTACCAAATATTTAGATGACGTCATTAACTTTACTTTTGGTAGTTTTGAAGCCTAAACTTGTAAAAAAACAAAATTGCTGTCTAAGCTTATGACAAAATCACTTTTTTAATTTTCTAAAATATAAAAATAATCATATCTGAAATAAAACAATAGAATAATACTAAACATTTCCCTATGTTAACAAAATCATAGAAATACTTTTTGTTAACATAAAGTTACAATTTTAAATTCAAACACAAATTAAAAAAAATGGTTTTAAAAATTTTTCTTTAGTTTACTGATGAAATTAATTCATAAAAAAATTCGAACTGATTATACATGATTAATGTACTTCAATAAAAGCTACCTTTTTATAGTTTGAAATAAAGTTAACAGGGTGGCTATCAAACCTAAATGCTTATGGGAATCTTGGAATGTTATACAAAATCCTCGAATGACTTGAAATTTTGATCACTTATTTTGTCTAGAAAACTAAATAAGACTTGAATTTAAAAAAATATTATATTTTGAAAAATTAAAAGAAGTTTCAAAAAAATTTTAGGAGCCACCTTGGGTACAGCGAGGGTGTAGATCACTTTTATTACAAGTTGATGTCACTTTATGAAATTTAATCTAAACTACAAGTATCTTTATACAGATTTTTTATACCAAAACAAATTTTTTATATAAAACATTAAAATAGGAGAGTACAGAAGGTTTTAATTGTCATCTTTTACTATTTTTTTAAATATTGAAAGGAATACTGCCTTAAAATTCGAGCAGGGTTGCAAAAACACCTGGAATCCAGGAACTTGACAGTTTAAACAAAAACTGGAAAAACCTTGAACTTTTGAAATAAAAAAAATTGAAAAAACATAGTGTTTAAAAAAAATCATCAAAAAATCTGTAATTTTTAAACTATTTCTACATATAAAATGATGATATTTTTATAAAATATGATAACTTAAAGTCATCAATAATGTATAAAAGACAAATTTTCAAAGTCAATAGCTTAAATTGTGGTTGAATTTTAAATTGTAACTTACACAAAAAATATCAAGCTTGAAAATTATAATTCCTTAATTTTGTTAACACAGTAAAATGTTTAGTATGGTTTTATTTCAGATACAACTATTTTTATATTTAGAAAAATAAACAAAGTGAATCTATCATAGGCCTAGACAGCAGATCCATTTTTTTACGAAGTTTAACCTTAATAACTTTCCAAAGTAAAGTTAATGACATCATCAAAACATTTGGTACTTTTTTTTTGCAAAATTGAGGCAATTAAAAGTACTTAATACTTTAAACTACCGATAAAAAGTTAAAAAGTCCTACCCTTCATTAAAAATAATTATAAAAAATCACAATTTAACTCAAAAACACTTATACTGTTTTGAAAATCAAACATCTAACTTAGTCAATAGTAACATTAAGTTATGCAAATTTTTGTAACATGAAAATGTATGAATTTGATTTTTAAAGCTACAGCTTCCTTTACATCAATTTTGCATTGCAGCTTTTTGAAAAAATAAAGCATTAACGCCCTAAATGTTACAATTTGGATGTATTTAATTCGTTTAATATTTTTACGACACTAAAAATGCTAAAGAGTACATATATGTCAAAATTATCTCTCAGGAGTGCAAAATTAAGCTTAAATAAATACTAAAAGCTAAGACAGCAGAGTCTTTTCAAGCTGAAATAAAAGCAAGTTTTTTCGCACATAATTGTACGTTTCTGTAGATTTACAGAAACCTACCAAGCTACGTCCCTGGTTTTAACTAAAAGATTTAAACATAAGTCACTCATTTGAAAAAGGATTAATATTTAATCTCACTTAGATTTAAGTAAAATTTCTACTATCTTAAATGTTTTTGTTTTGATAATTTTGTCTAATAAACGACTTCAAATCAGCAAAGTATAACTTAACTCTACTTTAAACCTTTTAAACACACTTTTATACTTTATGTAGTAACTAGTTTTAACTAGAAATTTCAAAAATATTTTATATAACTAAATTTGAACTATATTATTATCAGTTTTTAGCAAGATTATTCTGATGACGTGTTAAATGAAATTAATTAATAAACTATTTTTAAATGAGTGAATTATGTATGAATAGTTTTGTTTTTACTATTTTGACTTTTTGATAAAAGTATAAAAACTTACATAATACTTGAAATTTTTTTTAATTAATGTAAAATCAGTTACTATATACAAGTGAACCTATTTATAAGGTTGTATTTATTATTTATAACTGTTATGTTTAACAGTTATTTTATCTATTATACAAGGAATTTTGGCTCAAAAAATGATTTGCTTTGTTAAAATAACAGTGGTTCAGTCTATATTGCAGCATTTTCTATTTAATCTTTAGATTATGTATTAAAATTACTATTCTGAGTTAATTTCAAAATTTTTCCTAATTTCTTTAGATATATAACTATTAAGTTCTTTAGTATCCCCGTATAAAATTAAGTTGTAGATGTACTGTATAACAGAGAGTTTAGTATATAAATAAATAAAATGCTGCGATTACAATTTCAAGTTAATTTATAATCAATTAATATAATTTAAAGATTCTTGTTTTTATATGTTGGAAATATTACTTGCTTCTTTATAATTAAGTTTTTGAGCAGTAATCAAAAGACATAATTAAAAAACTAATTTGATATAAGAAAATGTTTTGTTTCTATTGTAATTAATTATTGTTCGTAAATTTTATTTATACTATTTATTTTCTCATTATGTGCAAAGTGTATGAATGCTACAGTACTTACTTTCTATTTCATATTTATAAAAGTTAAAATGAGTTTATGGCCAAATTTAAAGTTTATATATTTTTCGTTTATTTACTCAAGTAATAACATTAACTTTTTATAAGTATTTCAATAAATCATTTTAAAAAAATTAAACTTTTAACATAAAATACTGTTAAAATTCAACGTAAAAGTATTTTAGCTTTTTACAAATTTACCTATTTAAAAAGTTGTGACCTACTTTTAAAGTGTTATCATGTCTGCTATTAATATTGTTTGTCCTATTCTATTGTATAAACTGATTTTTAGTTATTTTTTAAGTCTAGAAATGTCGTTTACTTTTATGCTTATTCTTTTGATTTTAGGCTTAGATTGTGTTTTCATTTTTATTTTATCTAACTATTTTTGTGTAAATAATGAATAAAACTTTTTAACAAACACATAACTTAGTTAATTTTCGTTTAGTTTTCTGTTCTATTTTATCATTCTAGTTGATGTTTTATTTTTTAAGATTTAAAAGTTCACATTAAAATGTTTATTTTTTTAATTCGTAAGAAATTCTTATAGCATGTGATGTACGACTCGATAACCAAAAGGTTTTTTCGTACACCAGGTTCTAGACCAAAATTTTTTAGGGCTTTTTTTATCGTACAACAAACAACATATACGTTAATTTGAAGTTTAGTAAAACCTTCTAAATTCTTTAATATTAAATAGAAAATAAGTTATGAAAGTATTGCTTAAATATCGGTTGTTAATGCTTCTTTTTCTAAGTTTAGTTTTAAATCGCTAAACTACTAAAGTTATAAAATATTTAAATAAGCATTTTTGCCTAAAATTAAAATTAAGCTTATATTTTTAGTACTTCGTGGGGTCCTGCATGAACTAGAAAATGGAACAAGTTCAACACTATGTGGTAAGTCTCCAAATTGATAATGTTTTATTTCAAAAGCTGCTGTCTACCTATATAGTTATTGTTACTTTCATTAATAATTCAAATACAATCAAAATTTTCTACTACTTTACGTAGAATGTTTAAATAATTTAAAATAATTACTTTATTGTGTAATCAAAATAGCTATGAATTTTGTAACTATTATTCAGTTTTAAAATTGGCATTTTTTTAGACCTTTGAATAACCACTTTATCTTCAATAACCTATGAAAAAATAGTTCTCAATATATATTTTTTTATTAAATAATTAACCTAACCTAACGTAAATTTTTCTTCACTTTTACTAATAAAAATAAAATATAGAAGACATCAGAAAACTTTTATAGTTATTAGATTTTGGATTTAAAGTAATATAGTAAATTATTTTTGTTTTTATTATACATTTTAGATTTTTGTTGTAGTTATTCTACAATTAATAAAAACAAACAGATCACATAAAGTCACCTAAGTATACTGCTGAACAGATTATATCTGTTATATTTCTGCCTGTATGTATAACATGGGTGACAAGTCTTTGTGTCATGGCTTTCGACTGTTTTTACTTTTGCGTGAAAAGGTGAGAATATTAAGTAATATTTATATAGTTTTAAAACGCTTGTTAATAAAGTGTATTGAGTGTATAATTTGAGATTTTAATATAAATTAAAAACTAATTCGAAACGTGTTTGTTCAACATCAATATTTTATCCAGTTTTGTTTACAATGTTTGTTGTGCAATGCTAATTACTGTACTTTAGTTATTTTGTTATGGCTATGATAGAAAACAGTCTTCTATATATTAAGAATAACCAAATACACAAAGTACCTAGTTAGAATTTAAACTTGTTTTTTAACTGTTTAAGTTTAACATAATAATTTTTTTAACTTCTTAAGTTTTTATTTTAAGTTTTACACATTTATCTCACTACTTCCAATAACAAAAAAACATTTCAATTATGAAATATAGTACAGTTTTATTTAATGTTTAAATTTACAGGGACAGTTAAATGAGTTAAATAATTTATAACTATCTAATCTCCATAATTTTTAATTCATTCTGATCTTTCAATAAAAAAGTAATTTAAATCGTTTCATATTTTTATTTTTATTCATAATATGAAATATTTATTCTTAAGATAAAATAAGAGTGAATTTTTGACAATACCTTGTACGATAAATAAGTTAATTATTTTAATTTAGTTAAATAAATATTCAGTAAAATGTTCAAACAGATTATAAAGTATATTTGCTTTTTTTACAGATATATTTGGTTTATATTAAATTTATTTCTTTAGAAAAATGAAACAATGTTTCACTCTTAAGGGATCTTCAGGCCTGCAAAATAAAAATAAAACGATGGATAACTAATTAAAATAGTGCAAACCAGTATAATCAAATTAAAATTAAAAAATTATTATGTCAATATAATCATATTAATAAGTAATTAAATTTAAAAAATAAAAATGAATATAAAAGTTAAGGATAAAGATTTAAAAAGAAGTTTTTATACTTAAAAATATTGATATGTTTTATATAGGTCTAGATATAGCTTATAACAACACAAAAAAAAAAAAATTCCTTAGGTGTAAAACGTTGTTGCCTTTGTCTAAATAAATAATTTTAAAATTAATTTGTTTCCAAAATAAGTTTTGTTAAGACGTTTTGTTAAGACATTTTGTGCTTGAAAATTACTCCTTGCATATACAGGTGTATTTGGATTAATTAAAAAATCAATTCTGTATTCTAGATATAAAATTTTACATTTTACAATAATGTATAAGTTTAAGAGCTGTTATACAATACGAAATGAATTAATTTTAGTTTGACCGTAATTTTTTGCTAACCCTTTTTTCAAAGCAGGGCTGTTAAAAACAGTTTCCTTAAACAGCTGTTTTAAAAGTTCTACATTTTTAAATTTACCCATCCAAAGATTTTAGATCAGATTCAGATTTTTAGTAATCTAATTTTAAGAATCAAAAGCGTAAAATTAGCTTAATTTTGTAAACTCAGTTTAAAATTATAACGGTATATTTAAGTAATATATTATTATATATTATATTTTGGAGTAAGTAAAATGTCTTTTTAAATGTTTTCAATTTAGAATATTTAAAAACACAAATGTTTTAATTTCTTTTTTTTTTTGGTTTAAGTTTTAAGTTTATTGGAAACAGACCAGTTGAAATTTTAACTTACAAATTTTTAATTGTAATGATTTCTTAAATTATTTAAATAAAAAGACCATTTGACTTAAAAAACTGTATAAACAAAGATATAGTTATAATATTGCAATTAAACTGTAAATAATTTTAATACAGCAAAATCTACCAAGATGAAATGAAAAACCTAGATGAAGAAAAACCAGATGCCAAAACTGCAAGCGCCTTTCAAGAGAAATTCAAAGAAGCAAGAGAAAATGCAGTGATAGTTCTTAAATCAGTAACTCCCTGCTTAGTATACGCAATTTGGCTGGTGTATTGCGAACGAATTTATTTTCAATCTACTACATTTGAAAAGTTTACGTGTTAAGAAAGTTATCTTTTTTTAAGTCGTTGAAGATTAATAAAAATTTTATTTTAAATAGTTGAATTTTGTTTAAAATATCTCCTCGAACACTATCGGAGGCAAAATTAAGGCGCTATGATGAGCTAAAATTATATTTGTTTCTATTTGATTTTTTTTTGGTAAAGTGGGTTAGGTAACGATTTAAATTTTGCACAAAAAAGCTTTGGTGTTATTGATTCACTGCTGTATTTTTAAGTTGTCCTACCTGTAGATTACAATGAATGAAAATTTTTTCAAAACCTTACTACTGAAGCCTTTTCTAATATGCATAGTTGAATTGAATTAATATCAATGCTAAGCTCAAGTCGTCTCTAAAGTATTTAAAGATTACACAAAGACGCTTTTAATCTTTTTACGCTGATATTAATTATCTATGCTTGATCTTAAGCTAAAGTGACATGTGTACACTTTAAATAAACATACTTGAATATTCTGTAGTAAAAAGTACAACTATTTCATTCTAAAACCAAACAAATTTAAGTACTTAAGATGTTTATATATATATATATATATATATGTATATATTTATAAATTGAGCAAAAAAAGTATACATTTATATAACTGTAGCGTCATTATGATTATGTTACTAAAAAATTATTATGAAATAAGTTGATTTAAACTATTTCTTATTGCTATACTAAAATCCTAACTAGAATAAATATAACAAGTATGAATAAAATTCGCCTTTTGAAATGATTGTAAAAAGTAATCTCAGTTCGCAGTTTAAATAGAAAGTATAGATCGTTTAATTAAAACTCGAAAACGCAATTTTTAGATCTACGGTTTAACTTCAGCCCCGTTTGATTACAATGTGCTTATTTATAAAATATTAGAACATATGATTACAGAAGAAATTAAAAAAATGATATCTATTATATTAATCTGCTTTACTAAAACTTCTATAAATAATTGAAGAAAGTACCGAGACATAAACTATCATTAATCATATCATTCAAACAAATCTGTTACCTGTTTTACAACAAAGTTGAACTACGTTACGCAGAAAACCATTAAAAGTAGCAATTCACATCAGTTTTAGAACAAAATTTAAAACTACAGTAACCTCTCGCATCTTTACGCACTCGTGACGTTACGCATTCTCGTTTAGTTACGCATTTTAGAATTCTCAAAAATTCAAAAATAAAATTTTTAATATTTTTTAATGTTGTACAAAATAGGTTTATTGTATATTTATAATTCAAAATATGTTTTTAAATGCTAACTGACCTTTCTACATCTTTAGACTTTGTAAACTTATGTTTCTTGACTAATTGATAAACATTTAGCTATACCTCAGTATATTAGAAATTTTGTTAACATTATCTTTATTAACCATTTTTCTTATATTTTATACATTTTTGTTCAAAAGAAAAAATCCATTGCGGCACCAATTGCATATTTTTGTAGATGTTTATAGAAACAACTTTTAATATAGACGCCACACTGTTTCTTAATTGTAATTAAATACTTAATTACAAACTTAATTTGCTTAGTATCAAATAAGTCACATATAAGTAAAGATAAAATCTACTTATTACTAAAATAAGTTTTCATATTTATTAATAAAGTAAAATTGTTTTAAGTTGGAAAGTTCCCAGACTGCTTTTAACTAAAAGCAATATCAAAAAACAGCAATTATACTAATTATATTTGGTACCTCTCATATCTTTACGAGCTGTCGCATCTTTACGCATTTTTTGTGGACACAATGTGCGTAAATAAACGAGAGCTTACTGACCTACCATGAGGTTACTATATCTATGTATAATTTTAGTTCAATGAGTTTTTTTAATTTTTAAATTACTAATTTTTCACAAAATTTCCTTGTATAAAGAAGTTTTTATTAACAACACTACCTTTAATTACATTTTATTTGATTGTTTCAGAACAGGTTATAATACTAAGTAGAAAAATTATGTTTTTAATCTTCGTCTATCTACTTTCATAGTATTAATATAAAATAACTAAAACAAATTATTGTTTGTGTGCAACATGCAAATTTATTGACAAACGAAAAATGATCAATTCAAAAACAAAAACGGTTAAAACGGCAACAAAAAACTTTTTTTTATAAAAATAAGCACAAAAGTGCGTTTACGAAGAAAATTAACGTTCAACTTTTAGAACAGTGGATATAATCCGTAAACAGAACATTAACAGGAGTAGAAGCAAAAATAATAAAAGCGTTCACGAAGAAAACAAACGGTCACAATTTATGGGCGCTGGACATTATATGGATACTGATCATTAACAGCAGGAACAACAACAGCAGGAGCAGGGGCAATTTCATTATAATGAAGATAAATTGCATAAACGACACAAGCCAGAATAGTATTAATCGCAACCAAAACAATCCAAAACCAGGATGGATGACCGTTGATGCCGTGATACTTGATCATGCTGGACTGATCTGTAAAACATTGCTTCTTAACAAAATTCAACTTTGTAAACTTAGTTGCTTTTTTATATGATATTAAAATTGGTAATTACAGTAATGTTAGTTTGATATCAGTACTTAACGAAGATTAGTTTTAATTAAGCCAATGTTTAACATGATACCTGCAACAAAGCTTCGATTTGTTCAATAGTACCTTTGCATTAAGTTGTATTTTTAAATGAACTTATTTGATTAAATAACTAAACTTCTTAATGTTTTGCCATATAATCTAAATATTTTCTTACTTTTAGTATATTATTCATATAATTAGTTACTAATATTAACAACTCTATTTTCAACATTTCTTAAGTTGTTAACATTAATAATAGAATCTGGTAAAATGCTAAACTTACTGACTAATTAATTAAAAGTTAAAAAATATATAAACTGCTTCTTCATTGCAAAACTAATTTACAGCAGCTTACAATTTAGTTAGTATTTATATTTTCTCAATAAAAAAAATTTATTCTTTGCATAAAATTAAACTATATCAAAATGTAAAGATTTCTTTTGTATACTTATTTTATAAAACAAGTAGACTATACTATTAATATACGAATAAAAAAAAAGTTATTTACAACCTGAGGTTATACAATTGCAAAACCAAAAAAAAAACATAAGCTTTAATAGATTTTAATAGTTTACCTTTGTTTTCATGGGCAACAGGCTCAGTAAACTTGTCTGCATCTGAAAAAGTAGTTTACCATTGAACTATTGAAACAACTAAATGCAATTAATGTCTGTATAGTAATTACTGAAAATCAAAATACTCACAACCATCAGGGACTTTATTATCCACCTGTTTAGAAACATTTGATGTATATTTTACTTAGTTATTATGAATGTGCATTTTTGTGTTGGTTATTGTTAACCTTCAAACTACAAGGAAGTCATCACTATATTAATTTTATTAAACCTGGGTTAATTGAAATTATTTAACTTAAAAACAGGTAAAATCTAATTAACAAGTATAATAAAAATCATAGGAATTCGTTTAAACACTAATTAAATATGAACTGACTAAAAAATTACAAATTAACTAACAGTTCCACTGGAATCAGCACCACAAGACATTACAATTAGATATAATGAAATAAGAACAATCATGGACTTCATCGTAATTCTTTAATAGAACTGAAATGCAAAACAATTATTATTGCTCAATATCAGTTTGATTACATTAAACAATTCTATTTACAATAATGTTAATACTTACTAATAGCATATTTTATAAGAAAATATTTAAACTATTTATGTTGTTATGAATACATATGTATTAGTGTAGTGTAGTGTAGTTTTCACTCTATTGACTGTGTTAATATTAAACTGAACAAGTTGTTACAAGATTTATAAACTATCAGGTAGTTGCTAAAAAGCTTAATTGATTTCGTTCTGTTAATTAGTTAGACATTTAATAAGATAAATTTTATAATAAACAATTATTTACTTGACAAAATGATGTTTTGTACGTTTTCATTTCGTTCCACAAAAATATGCAAAGTTTTTGAGTTTTTTCTAAAATAACTATCTCATTAAATAAAAATTAGTAATTGATATTTATCATATGTAAAAAAAATACTACTATAAATACATAGATATAATCAAAACTTTGGTGTATTTCTGAAAACTGCTGCTTAAAAAGTATTGAAATGACTAAGTCAACTGCTATAAATTTGTTATCTTAGGTAACTTTATAACTTATCGTCTAAGAAATATTTTTTCAAAAATTTGACCCCTAAAACTAAAACCGTTGATTTTGAAAGAATACTTGTGAAATCACTTTATTAACTTAAAGAATTAATACAACATTTGAAAAATTATAACTTTTTACTCGTACACTAAATTACACATTAAACTTAAACTACAAGAAAACATATTTCATTAACTATGGAAATCACATCTTTACATAAATATGATTCAGTTATACTTAGATAAAGTTTGTGGTAATTTTTATTAATCTAATTTTTCAAAGTTTTTATTTGTTTTCACTGTTTATTTTATAAAAAAAATTATATTTGATTTACCAACCTTTGTATAAACTATTTTATTTGCTGAAGAAAAATTTAATATAAAAGAATTACAATCGCATCTAAACAATTAATTTAAGCATAAATTATAATGTAAATAACAATTTTACTTAATGAAGCTATTAAGTTTGCTCACGAAAATTGTTATCATGATCGCTTACGTTAGTTTAAATAAATGTTTATACTATGTCTAAAATAGTTTTTTTTTATTGAAATGTTTTTAAATTTTATTGACTTTTAAACTGTAAAGCAATTAGACTACCGTGTTGTAGCTAAGCTAGTTAAAAATAATATAAATTTTTGCAAAATAACCACATCGTAAAAGTGTTTTTTATCTAATTTAATTTAACACATATTTTGTTATCAGCATCAAGGTTTTTTATGTTTGTTCAATTATTTTTTAAGTTTTAAATTTTAAAAATTGATAAATAGCGTCCACTGTCCATCAGAAAAAAAAGATTAAAAAATAAAAGTTTTAGATTATGTTATACTATAGGTAACCTTATATACAGCATACTAACATATGTAGTTTTATAACATAAGTTATATTTTGTTCACATTATAAAGTTTCTTAAAACTCAATTTAGTATCAATATTGCTCTCAGTAAAACGCTATTTTTACAAATATATTTATTTGCTTAATTTTAATCTAAAACATTTAATACTTCTATACATTTTCATTTTTTATGTTTTACTAATAGTATTTGTTAAAAATTAGGATCTTTTTTATTTGTTATTTTGTAGAACAATTATCATCAAATACTAAAACAGATACAGAGTTATGAATAATGAACAAACATACTTTTAACTTAAAATAACACGTTGTTTCTAGTAATTGGTGAATGTTTTTTTACAGCAATCTGGCAACTATGCTAACGAGTATATAAAATTTTACTAAAAAACTATAACTTTTTTATTTATAAAACTAAGTTTAGCTAAAAAATATTGTAATGCTTAAAACTAACTAAAAACTAAGTAAAACTTAGTTTACAAAATGAACTCTAAAAAACATGAATTATTAATTAGTGTGATAAAAATTTGGACTATTTTTTGAAGTAGAAATAATGCACTTGTAAATTTCCAAATTTTTGTTATGAAATAACCTTTAAAATAGAAAAAAGTTAAATCTACCTTCACAAAGTAGATACCATTAATTGTTTTTAAAACAATCAACCTTGTATTACGCTTAACTATATAAAAGCTATTGGCATACAAGTCGAATAACACAAAATATTATATATTTACAAGTTTATAATTTAATAATTTGTATTTATATAATATTTTAACATAATAATAATAGACTATGTCCTCTCATTTTACTTTATTACACGCAAAATAAATATATTTCTTTTGTTTATCGCACGATGTAAAAAATTCAAAGCTAGCTTTACTTGTGTTAGTAGGGTCAGACATGCGCGCTAACTATTTAGGGTTTTGGTAAACTCGTTCTACTATATTGTTTGAAAAACGTGCAATGCGGCTATCCTTGAATAAGTCAGTTCACAAAACACTCGCCGCTCTTAGATGCTTCTACTACATTGAATGACGCAGCATTATTCGTGCGCTAGTCGCTTGTTCAAAACTTCGACCCATTTAAACTGATAACTTAAGGTTTCGAACATACTATTGCAATTTGTTTAATATTTCATTGTTTAAATTATTAAAAAAAAAAAAAATTATAAGTTTATCATGCATCTGAGTAAAAAAACATTATAGAAGATTTCTGCATTAGGCTGAATACAAACGAATTAAAATACTAATATTGCTTTAATTATTAAATAAAGTATATTTATTTTTATAATATTATTTTAATACTGTGCAAGATGCTTTAGAAACAAAAAACGTAAGTTAAAATTAAAAAAAAACATTATTTTATATGCTTAATGATCATCAAAGTACAATAAAAACTACTTAAGAACTAATAAATAGTCGGTGCAACTATAAAAAAAGCCAAAAAAATATTTGTCTTAAGAAAAATACCAAAACCTATTTAAGTAAAGTATAAACCAACCAACTATAAAACTAAACATAAATAAAACTTAAGCTCAAACTAAAACAGTTTTACCAGTATTAAGATTGTTTATTTTGATTTTTATAGTTTTTACTCTAACTGCTTAAAATTTTATCCATTTTTTCAGTCTGTAGTGTTTTTGTAGAGATCAAAACTTTTGGCCAAGCTGAGTTCGGTCTATTACACGTGCAGCTTCGGCTTGATGCCGGAAACGTTGAGTTTGGTCGACAGCATCGTGTTATTTCAGCAGATCTGAGATATTAAGCCAACATTAAATAAGCAACTGAAATTACGCCAAAGTTGATTTAAGTTACGCATAAACTCTTATTTGCATTATATTTTTGTTACTTATGATTATAGTCTGATTGTTAAGTGTTAAACTTAAAACGAACTTTAGTCAGTAATTTTTTCAAGTATATGTATAAAAATAGCAAGTAAAAAAACTTTAGTACTACTAAAAATACTACTTTTGACTTATTTTGGTTTTACAAGGTTATTAGGCGTACAACATTTGATGATTTCTGTTTTTGTTTTTGTTTAGATAAAAACAATTCACAAAGTTGATTAGTAAGATTCTTTTTATCTAAAATAACACAGTGATTTTAGTTATACAAATAACTCGAGTACAACAAAAAGTAAACTTAATTTTAATTGATATTTTCTTTTTTTTTTTTTAAACACATGAAAGCTAATTGAAACTTTGTTAAGCTAGCAAGTTTTTTATCAGTATGTTTTTATTCTAAAAAGTAGCACAACCAATCTTTAAATAAAAATAAAGCAAACACTAACAACAATAAAACAAAATTTTTAGAAAATAAAGAAAACAATATATATGTTTTATAGTTTTTATAATCAATGATGACTATTAACCACAAATTAAAAAAGCAAAAATATCCGTTCTAAATAAATAGTTAAACTAAAACTTAAAATTTAATTTTACTTCAAGGTCAAGAACAAATTTTTTCCAGGTGTAGAATAATATCTTACTTTTTTTTATAAAACACTAAGCTTAAATACAAACAAGTGGTGTACACATAGTTAGGTTAAATTTCTTTATTCATTTTGAATATACATAGTTTTTTTAAATTTTTTATGATCGTGTTACTTTGAATATGAACTAATGTAACACAAGATTTTTAGCAAATTTTTTGTTCTTAAAATTATTAAACCTTAGTACAAAAAATCATATAAATTTTTCTTAAAATTTACAAAACAGTATATACTTGGATATAAAAAAACAGCTACATAAGTACTACAAAAGTACTATACAGATAGAAAAAACAATAAAAAGAAACCAATTTAGAATTTTTAAGTTAATCAAATTATGTTAAGTTTTAAAGCTCAATAAAAGTTATAGTTTAGAGTATAATTTAGGGTGTTGAATTCTCTTAGTTTAAAAGTAGAATATAAATTTTAAAGTGTTTAAGTTAGGTTTTAAAAAAGTTGATCATGGTCCAGACTTATTAAAATAAGTTTTTCAGACCTTTAAATTAAACAAATTTATTCTGTAAAATAGAAAATCTAAACAGCAAAGTTGTAACCAGATAATATTTTACTAACCTCTTTGTGTAAAGAAATCAAAGATCAACAAACAAAATCTCAGTTTGTTTGCCTTGCAAAAAATATTTTTACAGTTTCAGAAATCATTACGTGCCTAAGGTTTTGCTAGGCTGACCGTACTTTGCCAACCCCTACTTTATAAATTTTAAACTTAAGTTTTCTATTTTCATACTTTATAGACGGTGTATAACTAATAGATGTTTTCCAAAGTAGCTGTTATTTTACAAATTACTACGAATTCAAAGCAGTTTTTTTGTCGGTGACTTAAACAAATTTTTTTGTTACACTGGCAAAAATACTTAGTTTCCTTTTTGACAAACACTATATTTTCAGTGAAGTAATTTTTTATATTAACAGGATTAGTTTTTTAAAATCGTTAAACTGTTATTGTAAAAAGACAGCTAGTATACGATCGAATATTTTTGTTGTAAATTATTAAATAGAATAGAATGTATTTTTATTCAGTAAAGCTAGCTTGTATATAAAACATATTACTCTTTTCGATATAAACTTTAATATTAGTTTAAATATCTCTAGCGTTTAAAAACTTTCAATGTAGTGTTCTACTGTACAGCTAAAGTAAAAACCTTATAAATATTTTTTAAATATACGTTTTCAAAAAAAAAATTTTTGTAATTTATTTGATACATTAAACTTCACATAGTTATTATTTATAAATTGTATATACATTAACATATTTTTAATCATTAACTAATTAGAAAACAGCAGAACAAAATAAAACTAAGGTTAGTGTGAATAACTTTAAAAAAACTAAAGTTACAAATTACAAGAGAAGTTTAGTTTAGTATTTAATGATAACCAATGTATAGCGTAAAGTATAGAAAGTGGTTCATTTTCTTATCCCATTTATCTGATTGATTTATCAAATAAGTATGGAATGTAAAAGCTTGTAAAAATATATTGTTTGAACACAGTAAAAACCTATAAAATATATGAGTTATTCGACATAGTTTTGTATAAACTATAAAAGTGCAGCATTGTTTACATTTTATCTTCTGGTCACTACTTTTTTTTCTGACTTAAAGTTTTTTTTTTCTGATAATATAGTGCTATAGCTTATCAAATGTTGTTTAACTTAATTCAAAGAAAGAAAAACTAAAAACAAACCTAACCATAACACGTATTTAATAAAAAAGTCACAACTGCATTAATATGTTACGTCACATTAACTTAGAATGATGTCTTAGGCGTGTTTGAAGGCGACGTCCGTACGTTCTCACAACAACTCGTCGATTTTGTGCAAGTAAACTACGAAAGGGATGACGTCATAAGAAGCAACTCAGGTCGCTTGGTTACTAGATCAAGGATTAATACATGCCACAAATTGGAGGGCCACCATGACTTTACCAATTTAGACTTTTTACAAGGAAGGTTACAATTATGTGGTTCAATACCTCATTTATGATACTATTAATTAGTAATATTTCTGGTTTTTATAGCCATTTCATTGTTTTTTTTTATTGTTTAAAAAAAACTTTTAAATTTTATTTTATAAAACTTAGAGAATTAACACTTTAACTTTTTTTAAGAAATATTATTACTTAATTATTTACCGTAATTAAAGTTTTATATCGATGCAGGGACGTAGCTAGCTCGAAAAAGTTATGAATCTGTAAAAATTTAAACATCTGAAATGACGCGTGATAACGTCCTGGCGGGAACACAGCAATTTAAACTACCTCTAATGTTATTGAGTTTCATATGAAAACATGCAGTTATGTAAACACTTAAAAAATGAAATGTTGAAGTATGAGTGATAACTGTATACAAGGCAATTTATGTTACTCTACACCCCCTATGACTCTTTATGTGTTGCCACTTAGGTAAACCGATAAAACTTTCATTGAATACAAGTATATGAAAATCACAGTTTAAATCAAAAACATTTATATTGTTATCAAAATCAAGCATTTAATGTAGTAAATAGATACAACATAAAATTATGCAAATTTTTGTAACATAAAATTGTATGATTTTGAAGAAAACGCTACAGCTTCTCTTATTAAAATTTTGCAATGCAGATCTTTGAAAAATTTAATCTTTAATGAACTAAATGTATACAATTTAGATGTTTTAAACTTGTTTAGTTTTTACGAGACTAAAAGTGCTAAAGAGTACATATATGTCAAATTTATCCATCAGGAGTGCATAACTAAGTATAAATAAAAACTAAAAGCTAAGAAAGCAGAGAATTTTCAAGAAGCTATTTTTCATAATAATGTTTAATTTTAGTAACTCATAGTAACAACAAAATACTTTTTATTGTAAAGAAGTTGAGATACTTTTAACATAAACTGTTAAACATAATTTGCTCAACTATATACCATTTGCAACTTAGTATATAGAGATTACCCATTTTTATTTTATATTTTATTTTACAAAACTTGTAGTTTTTGTAAAGAAGAACTCACAAAAACTAAGATCTAATTTCTTTAGAATCAGTATTTAGAAAACCTCATCTAAGGTCTAAAATCAACAAATTCCTTGAAGTTCATAAAATCGACAAATCGACATCTATACAAAACAAAAATGTTAGCACAAAAAACAAAAAGAAAACATAAACTGAAAACTGCTTTTTTTTCACAGCAGCTTACGTAGTTAATTGTTCAGTAAGGTTCCAAAAACGAATAGCATCCATATTTCAAAAACACAACATTGTTTTTAAACCGGCCTACACAAGAAAAAAGTTTCTGACTAATTCAGCAACAAAAGTAAATGCTCAAAAATATTTGAAGCAAATGTTGTTTATAAACACACCTGCTCTGCAGATCAAGGCATCTCCTACACTGGAGAAACACCACGGCAAGTCTTCCGACTAATTGCAGACCACTCCGGAACAGATAAAAACAGCGCAATATTTGAACATCTTTTTAATTGCACACTCTGTCAAAACTCTGACATAGTTCAAAACTTTAAAGTTTTGAAATGATGTATGCAAAGAAAATTCTACAGCCTGGAATCAATATTGATTTAGAAAAAGCGACCAAAATTTAATACGTAAATAGCATTAATGGAAAAGCAAAATTGACAACAGTTTATTAAAAAACATATCTTTGCTTTAGTTTTACTTGCTAAACTCTAAAATTTGGATTTATTCATACATAATCAGAACTTGTTTATTAAACAGTTTTACTAACCAATTTTTTTTTCATGTTTATTTAATTGTTACCACTTGACAAAGAAATTCGTGTAGTTTTGAAAACTTTGTAAAAAAAAAAGAATAATCTCTATTTACTAAGTTGCAAATGGTATATAAATACGTTTAAAAACCTTCCTATAATAGTATATATTTTGCTCACTCTTTTACCTGTGATAAAACAAACTCAAATGTTTAAAGCTTTTATTTTGAATATCTTACCAAACAAAATACCTTTGTTTAAAATCGTACTTCAAATTTTAAAATCTCGAATAAGTTTAAATGATTTAAACAAAAGTTTCAAACTAACTTACAACAGTAGGCGCCCCGGTGGAGGAAGTCACTGTCGCATTAGGGGCTTTCCCTTCGATCTGGTCGTCCAAAAACAGCAGAGAGAAGAACACGCCAATGGCGATCGAGAAGAGAAAAAAGCCGCCAATGATCAGGCAGAAGTTCTATCACCCGAATTCGCTCACCAAGTTCTTTCTTTTTTCGGTGACGATGTAAAAGTTTGCCATTTTCCCTGACACTTTTTTCTTACTTGGATTGAGAAAGTTTGTTAAGTTTGTACAAAATTTTAATGATTAGAATTCTTAAATTTTCTTATGAGTTTTGTTTATAAAAATAAATTTCAAAAATAGGTCGAGAATTAAATAAAAAGGAATATCATAAAAAAAATATATTAAACAAAGTAAAGCGTTTTTAAATTACTCTGAAAAGTCGCGTAAAAATAAAAACTACCAACTTTGATAAACAAGGTTTCGAAAACACACTAAAGTTTTACAATTTCACAAGAAGTTTTTAAAAAAATATACAAATTAAGCAAAAATATACGTCACATTATAAAAAAAAAATGTAAAATAAAGTACATTTTTCTACGGGGTTGGAAGCCTTTTATAAGTGACGGGCTAATTTGCTAGAAAAACTTGCTCTCAGGTCAAACTATTTGGAGAAAAATAGTATTCACCGAGCCGCAACTACTTAAAATAGTTGTAGTGATCAATATAAAATACTGTACCTGTATACAATACCTGTAGGATGTTGTAATAACTTAAAACTTATCTAAAACAAAGTTCTCTTTTGTACAGTTTTGTTTTAATGGAACTATGTTCGAGAATCTTTTATCACAGAACTCAAAAATTTTAGTTAACACTCTGTAGAAAAGTAAACATCGACATTGCTTATAAAGAATTTAAAAAAACAACAATTGTCTTTTAATCGTTATTGTTGTTAAAAAATTAATATACCTTTGAACATAAAAGTCAATCAGGTATAAAATTAAATAAACACTTGCGTCCTCTAGCCATACAGTTTTACAGGCTTTAAAAATACTTACTAGCGCGATTTCCAGAATTCTAGAGATGCGGGTTTTGAATAATAAATAAAAAAAAATATCTAAAATAAAATTTTCCTTTTTATTAATTGTTTAACAGTTTTATATAAAAACCTAGCAACTATGCCATCGAGTATATCAACTTTTACTCAAAAGACTAACTCTTTATTTTTTATAATACTAAGTTTTGCTCAAAAAGCTTGTAATGCTTTAAAAAAACTAAAATTTAAGCGAAAATTAGTTTAAAAATGAACTTTTAAAAGCATAAAACTAATAATCAGTGTTATAATTGAGTAGACTATTCTCTAAAATAGAATTATTGAACTATTGAGAAATAATGCCAAACTCTATAATAAAAACATTAAAAAAAGTTATATTTTTTCTACCCTTACAAAGTAGAGACCATTTGTTTTTAAAATAATCAAACCTACGATATGATCAACTAAATAAAGCTATTGGCATACAAGTCGCATAACATAAAATTATATATAGATAAATGATAGTAGCAAATTACACAGTATCCTTTCATTGTTAACCAATTCAGTTGTTAACACAAATTATTTAACAAATAATTGTTTACAAATTTTTGTTTTGTTAACAAATACGTTAACATACGTTAAGTTTATATTTTTGAATACTAATATTGATGTATGAGTATACTTTTTAACAAAACTTAACCAAAACACTTATCTTTAATCAAAACTTACTAAGAATATTAGTAAGACGTCCAAATGTTGTAAAATCAGTTCATTAATCAACTAAGTGTAATAGTTATCTCGTTCTACTTCGCACAAAAACAAATATCTCGTTTAATCACCGCACGAAGTTACAAGTTCGAAAACTCGCTTCACTTGTGTTGGTTCCATCAGATTAGTTCGCTAAATATCTAGCTCGGGTTCATGAGCTTTTTTGAGAGTTTTATTTGAAAACCGTTACTATTAACAAGTCACCACGAAAAAAACTCTCCGCTCTTAAACGCTTCTACTGTATCGAATAGCTGAAAGAAACGGCGTTGCTTGTGAGCTTTTTCACAAGTTTTTTCTAGTCGATCGTTCATAAGGTTAAAGCATTCAAATGATTATTATTTTTTTCAAACATACTATTGTAATTTGTTTAATATTTCTTTGTTTAGTTTTTATTGATTAAAGTATATTTATAAGTTTTTTTTGCATCTGAATTAAAAAATATAACTAGAAATTTCTACCTAAGACTGAAAAAAATATATTAAAATATATCGAATTCCAAAACTGACTTATTATTAAGTATAGTACATTTTAAGTTTAAAATTTTGTTATAAAGTGCTAGATACTTAAAAACAAAGCAGAATAAGCTATTTTACAAGAAATTTTTTTTTACCTTCGTTTTAAGCTTAGAGTTAAACCAAAACACAATCAAATTATCTACAATCATTAACAAATTGATGCAATTTAAAAAATACCAAAAAACTAAATATTAACACCATAAACAAATAAAATACCCCTTGAATTAATATTTAAACCAACCAATCTTAAAGTTAAACATTAACTCAACTTATGACGAAAACGTGAACAATTTTGTGAACAATAAAACTAAAACTCTTATTTTAACATTTTTTAGTTTTAGTTTAATTACTAAACGTTTATTCATGTTTTGGTCAATTTCTAGTGTTTGTGTAGAAATATAAACTTTTGGTCATATTAAGTTTTAGAGTTTCGCACAAAAAACTTAGAAATGGAATTGAATAACTGAAGAAACTGAAGCTGCAGATTATTTCAGTAAACACGCTTGTCTCCGCTTGGTGGAGGTAAAGAGCAGTCATGGTGACAAATTAGATTTTAAAGGTGATGGTTGGTGGTTGTTAGTGGGCGCTAAAGACCTAGTCACAAAAATGACCTGTGATTAAAGATTAAACAATTGTTTAAAACAATAATATTTTTAAATATCTAGGCTATGAAAACTTTTAGTTTCCGTAGTAAAATATGTTAAACTTTTGTAAACAAATACTTTAAACTTTGTTGATCATGACATTTTTTATAAAATTAAACTTTTCTAAACTTTTTTTCTACTTTCATACAGCTGAAAGTAACTTAAACTATTTATTTAATCTGCCACAAAATTGTATATCGTAATTAAGCGATGTCGCGTATTTAAATACTCTCTTTTCAGTAGTAAAGTTAGTTTGAGTTTAAAAACTTAAAATCCTTACTTTAATTAACTTTTATTTTCAAAAAGCTAAGAAATAGTTTAGTTTTATACATAGTTATAAAGAAATCAACTTAGAAAGTAGGTTTTACAAATTACAAAATTAAAAAGCGAAGCAACTTACTGAAACTAATAAAAAACAAATATAAATAAATATAAACTTAAATAGCAATAGAGTTTAAAACAAAATGAATGTACTTAAAAGGATAAATTTCAATGTCTTCTTTTATAATTATTATACAAAAAATACATATTATGTTAACCTTACTTATTATTGAGCAAATTGCTTTAATAAAACTTTAGAAATTATTTACATAACGCTATTTTATAAAACAGCTTTGTACTTATAACGCCTGGTTTTAGTACAAAACTTAACAGTAACACGTTTAAAATTATTTATTTTTTTATTAAAGCCGTATATCAAACGTAGCTTTCTATTTAATTACTTATATAGCTAATTATTGTATAAAGTAATTAAAAACTAATACTGTAACGTACAAATTTAAAAGCTACATAAGTATAACTATCTGTATAAATCTGTATAATTTTACTTTGAAATAAATCTTTGAATTTATTTGCCGCACATAAAACGGAGCTTTAGTCTAAAAGAATACATTACTATGTTGAGTAGCATTTGGAAATTAAAAAGGTGTTAATCTCATTATTTTTTTTTTCAAAACTTCAAGTATTTGGAAAGTTTTAATATCTTCAAAAGTCTAAAATATAATTTAGACTGATAAAATATACCTACTTTTTTCTTTTTAAAAGTTGATTATAATCTTTTTATTTTTTACTCACTTAAGAAGTTTTATTTACATAAATACTATCCAAATGACATCATTTAATTTTTGATAACTTTTTTTACCTTGTTAAGATGGTTTATAGTTGAATTCTAGTAACATTGTTTTTTAATTTTTTTTGTACTATTGTGTTATATAAAAAGTGTTTTGCTTGTAAAGTTTACAATTGTTTTAGTATCAAATTAGTTAAAAAATATCAAATACTATAATATCTTTAAAGCTTTTTATAGTTGATCATGCAAACTAAAGCATTGAAATTAAACTTTAAGAAACGTAAAACTGTAATTAAAAAAGTTAAATAGTTAGTCAACACAGAAATAGGGGTTCTTAATTAAATTAGAAATTACATTGATAACATTTGTTTAGTTGATTTTAATTTAAAACTACAACTACTTAACTTATAATTTGTAACTAAATATATTAATGATAAAAGTTATACTTGCAAATGCAAAAGCGTTTAAACT
Organism: Thalia democratica; assembly: GCF_965202585.1. Classification (NCBI taxonomy): domain Eukaryota; kingdom Metazoa; phylum Chordata; class Thaliacea; order Salpida; family Salpidae; genus Thalia; species Thalia democratica. The sequence goes on along the minus strand of NC_139165.1, from coordinate 34,313,596 downwards.
GTCATTTTTGTTTATTAAAATTTTTTAACATCTGTTTTGTTTAGCACAAAACAATAAGTAGTTCTAGTTTTGCATAATTTAAGAAATTTTATCATAATTTTTTTTATAATTGCACAAAAATTTATTAGTTGCTTTTATTTGTTCATTTTAAATAAAAAACTTTTTTTTCTTAACTTAAGATAAGCAAACAGAAACAATTAAAAAAAATTTAACATAATTTTTTAAAATTGATATCTAAACACTTGTAATCTATTCGGTAATGAAAATTTTATAAAATTTACTATTTACTTAAATCGTAAAACACTTTATAAGTTATTTTTATTTTAAATCAAAATATTTTTAGAATAGGTTAGTTTTGTCAAATTTGCACAAGCGTAGAAAAATACATGAGGAACAAAATTGCACAAAGGCACAAAATTACACGAAGATACTTACGCACGAAGACAACTTTGCACAAAGATAAAATTGCACGTAGAAACTTTTGCATGAGCAGACAACTTTGCACGGAGACATTTTTGCACGGGTTGAACTTTTTTTTTTCACCGTTACCCCTAACTCTTACCCTCGGTCAGTAACGTTTTTAGTTCTTTTATTAATTTATCTTTTTTTTTTTTGTTTTTATTTCAATAATTTTGTTTCTGTTTGTTTTTACTCTCATTCAAAAATGTAACTAGTAGAAAAATGACCCTTGGTGCAAAATTGTATTCGTTAAATTTTTTCACCTTGTGCAAATTTATCTTCGTGCAATTTTTTGCCGTCGTGTAATTTTTTCTTTGTACAATTTAGTCCCCTCTCGCAGTTTTGTCTTCGTGCAACTTTGACCCGTTCCCTTTTTTGATATATTTATTTGTAAAAGAAGTTTTTTTACGAATATTTAACATTAATAATTTTGTAATTATTAATAAAATTAAACTTAAATTCTTTATGTTGTAAATTTTACTTTTATATTTATATAGATTCCATTTTGTTTGTTCTAACACATCTATTAAATAGTAATCTGTTACTTATTTTTAGAATTATTTAAAGGCATATAATAACTAAATTTAAATCGAAAACAATAGTACAAGACTATCATTGATGATTTTGAAACTTATAAATGATAAAACAATTTTGTAAACATTTCAAAAAAAAAACAGGTGATACGTTTATTTTTAAGAAAGATTTTAAGCAGTTTATTGAAAATCTATAACATAAAACGTGATTTTATTAAGTCTATTGATTATAAGTACTTTGCTAAAATATATTTGTTTTGTAATCATAATACCAAATAAAAACATACCAACAATACACAACTATCAAAATTTCGAAATAAAAGTTTAGGATTGAATTGAATAAAAACCTAAAACAAATTATTTTACTCAGCAAATAAATTGTAGGTAAACATGCCTTAAGTTCTGAAAAAATAGGGTTATTTATAAAAGTATTACTAATACAATATTCTTTTATCAGTATTTTACCAACCTTGAAAAAAAATATATCGTATTAATACTATGACTGCTGTATGAATTTTTTTATAGAAAATCATTATCATGTAAAATATCATTGTTTATAAAGTTAACGTTTAATATGATGACAATTTCATAGAAAAACTGTTAAAAGTATACAATATAAACAGTACATGTTACATAGAGCTAAAAGTATTAAAATGAAAAAGTCTCAAACTTTAAACTTCTGAATTTTTCTTAAGCAAGTTTAACATTGGTATTAAAATAACACGAAATTTGAAATATGTTTGTTTAATATAAGCTTTCTGATTAGTATATTAACTAAAACTATTCAAAAATCTCATACTTACAAAAATATTCACATGTTACATAGAGCAAAGTGTATTAAATTGAAAAAACCTAATACCTAAAATATATAATTTTTTTAAATAAATGAAATATTGGTGTTTAAAAAAATTCGACATTGAAAAAAATTTTTTCTGCTATCAGCTTTCTGAATAGTTAGTAATATAAACTAAACAAAAAGCTCATAAATACAAAATATTCAAGTAATATCTAACAAAACAATCATTTTTATTAGTTTGAACTTTATTGAACTAATTCTATATACTGAATTTATACTGAATGTGCACAAAAATGCAGCTTTTTTATACTTTAGGTGTAGCGTAAATAGTAAAACATACTTACAAAATAATGAATAGCTCTGAACTTATCTAGTTATTTTTTCTGATATTTTTCGAAATTAAATTAGCTTTGGTTACATATAGGCTAACTAAATCCTTATCTTAACTATGCTTTAGCTCTTCTTTGCAGTACAAAATTATTAACAATTTTCCAAGTTTGTTTAAAACTTATCTACTTCGTTTTCGATTAATTAATCCTGTATAAAAAGTTAAGATGTTACTGCCTACTTGGTAAAAATCAGTAGATTAACTTTTTTACAAAAATACTATTTTAAGTGTACAGCTTTCTCAACATATGAATGCTTTCTTAGCAAATAAAAGTATAAGCGCACCAAACTTATTAATACTTAAAATTGTTGTCTTTTTTAAGAAACTTCATTGCCCTTAGAAACGTTTTTTTCTATTATTATTAGCTGTTTCTATAGTTTTAGTATAATAAATTCTACGGAAATTAACAACTAACTAAAACATTCGAGTTAAACTTTGTAAAAGACTAAACAAAAGTTTTTACTTGCTAAATTTATATTGGCCATGTGCTGTAGTAATTTTATACGCTTAAAAAAGTTAACATTTTAAGTGTTATTTAACTAATATAATATCACTTAATGTGTTGTCTATTTCATACAAAAAAGTATTTAAAGTATACATGCAATATTCAAAACACATGTAAAAAAATCTTAATAGTACTAATAAATAATGTAATACTGTAAATAATGTAATTAATAATCTTAAAACATACTAAAATTTTTATAATTTTAAATGCAACTTTTAAAAGAATGAATAAATTATGCAAATATATACGTCACATTATAATACAAAAATTTTATAAATTCTGATACATTTTCCTTCGGGGTCGTTATTAACCTTTTATAAGTGACTTATGTGCTAGAAAAACTTGCTCGCTTGTCAAAATGTATGGAGAAAAAGAGTATTCACCGAGCCGCAACTACTTAAAATAGTCAAAGTGATCAATATAAAATACTAATAGAACTAAAACTGTGGTTATTCGCAACAAAAAACGAGTCATTGCTAATCATTAAATTTAAGCCTAGTGATAAAGTTTTACCACAAGATACTAATTAATGTCTTTGAAAAGGGTGTTTTTAGCTGAAAAGTATATTGCGGATCAACTCCTGTTCTAAATTCATCTGATAATTAGTTGTTATAGCACATATAGTTTTAAGTAAATAATAATTTATTTTTATTACGAAAACTTAAAAAATGCCGACTTAATATTTTGCTACGTTTTTTAAACATCTTTGCTAATAGTAAATAGTTTTATTATAAATAATAGCACAAAGATAGGTAAAGTTTTTTTTAAATTCTAAACGACATAGTGTTTATCAATATAATAAACTTAATTTATCGAGAAAAAACTTCGAAGTACATAGTATAGACCGTTTGTTAAAAATAATAAGTTTTACACTTTAAAATTCCGACAGCGATTAAATTTTTTCTGAAAGATCATTTGTTAAACAAAATTTTCTCCTTGGAAAATAGTTTAACCGATTTTAAACAAAGTAAAGAGCTTTTACAAGCAGCTTTCGTTTGTCAAGTACCGGACTTCATAAAATATTATTAAAATATCTAATATCTAAACTTACTTGATATAAAGTACAGTGGTCTTCCACTTTAGTAAGCATGTTTTGATAAGTACGTACTTTACAGAAAAACAAAAACGTTGTGTTCAAAGTGCAAGCTTGTATGTTTTAAACTCATACAGTAATAGTATAAAAATGTTTTATTAAAAGCAACTATAAAAAGTACTTAACTACTAAACATGTATAAAAACCTACAACTGCCAATACTTTAAGGTTTATTTGGCAATAAAATTAGAAAAAACGCCAAGGAGTTGGTATGTATTTTACTTTAGTATGATACATTTCTCTTTGAGCTTAATTTAATGTATAAACAACAAAATGTAAAAGAGATTTATTTTAATTAACTACCTACTTTGTGTATGCTACACGAATCGATTTGATAATTGTGCAAATATTGTGTAAATCGAACAAAATAAATCGTGTTGATTTTGAACTTTGTACTTTGTAATATACTAAATGTTGATTACAGTTGAAGAGAAGACAGAGGTTTAGAAAACAAAGTGTTAAATTACCCAGAAAAAACAATTTACCTCCCATACCACAATGTTACAAAAGTTAATGCTTAAAGTAAAAACTTACTTATATCAAAATGAAATTAAGAACCTCCGATTGACTTCGTGAACTTAGACCTGTGAAGTTTTAAAAGTCTACCAACTCAGGTTAATAACACTATTATCATCAAGCTATAATTAAGTTTTATGATCACAAAATATTTAAAAAAGATTGAATATTGTATAATAATTAGTATCCAGCGACAATCGAATACTTTTTTGTAATTTTTTATTTTACTTTTGCGCACAAAAAATATTCTGGTTTTTGTTGTGTATTGTAAAATACCGTACAAACTTAAACAAACAAGCGACTTAGGATAAAAAGACACACTTTCTATTGTTTACTTTTAAATTTGTTGAAAAAAAAAAACTTTTGCTATTTTAAGGCAATGTATTAAAGTTTATGTTGACAAAAATTATAAACATCATTAATGTCATTGTTTTTTGATTTAATGTTAATTTTAACACAATGCAGTTTGATTTACTTACTCTATTTATTCAATTTAACAATTAAAAAGTATATATACAGATTTTTCTACAAAGATCCACAAAGATCCAAGTTAAACATTTGTTTATCAGCAGGAAAAACTCGCCGCTCTTAAACGCTTCTGCTGCATCGAATAGCTGAAAGACGCGACGTTGCTCGTGAGCTAATTCACAAGTTTTTGCTTGTGCGCTAGTCGATCGTTCTTAAACTTGCCGCATTTAAAGTGATTATTTTTTTTTTCAAACATACTTTTATATTTGTTCAATATTCTTTGTTTAGTTTTTATTGATTAAAATAGATTATAAGTTTTTCTTGCATCTGTATTAAAAAATATGACTAGAAATTTCTACCTAAGACTGAAAAAAATCATTTAAAATATATCGAATTTCAAAGCTGACTTGTTATTAAGTATAGTACATTTTAAGTTTAAAATTTTGTTATAAAGTGCTAGATACTTAAAAACAAAGCAGAATAAGCTATATTACAAGAAAATATTTTTTTACCTTCGTTTTAAGCTTAGAGTTAAACCAAAACGTAATCAAATTATCTACAATCATTAACAAGTTGATTAAATTTAAAAAATACCAAAAAACTAAATATTAACACCATAAAGAAATCAAAAATCCTTTGAAGTAATGTTTAAACCAACTAATCTTAAAGTTAAACGTTAACTATACTCATGCCGCAAACGTGAACAATTTTGTGAATAATAAAACTAAAACTCTTATTTTAACATTTTTTAGTTTTAGTTTAATTACTAAACGTTTATTCATGTTTTGGTCAATTTCTAGTGTTTGTGTAGAAATATAAACTTTTGGTCATATTAAGGTTTAGAGTTTCGCACCAAAAACTTAGAAATGGAATTGAATAACTGAAGAAACTGAAGCTGCAGATTATTTCAGTAAACACGCTCGTCTCCGCTTGGTGGAGGTAAAGAGCAGTCATGGTGACAAATTAAATTTTTAATGGTGATGGTTTGTGGTTGTTACTGGGCGCTAATGACTTAGTCACAAAAATAACCTGTGATTAAAGATTAAGTAATTGTTTTGAACAATATTTTTTTCAAATATCTAGGCTATGAAAACTTTTAGTTTCCGTAGTAAAATATGTTAAACTTTTGTAAACAAAACTTTAAACTTTGTTAATCAAGACATTTTTTATAAAATTAAACTTTTCTAATTTTTTTTTTCTACTTTCATACAGCTGAAAATAACTTAAACTATTTACTTAATCTGCCACAAAACTGTATATCGTAATTAAACGATGTCGCATATTTAAATACTCTGTTTTTAGTAGTAAAGTTAGTTTGGAAAGTAAAAACTTAAAGTCCTTACTTTTATTTACTATTATTTTCATAAAGCTAAGAAACAATCTAGTTTTATACATAATTATAAAGAAATCAACTTAGAAAGTAGGTTTTACAAATTACAAAATTAAAAAGCGAAGCAACTTACTGAAACTAATAAAAAGCAAATATAAATAAATATAAACTTAAATAGCAATAGAGTTTAAAACAAAATGAATGTACTTAAAAGGATAAATTTCAATGTCTTCTTTTATAATTATTATATAAAAAATACATATTATGTTAACCTTACTTATTATTGAGCAAATTGCTTTAATAAAACTTTAGAAATTATTTACATAACGCTATTTTATAAAACAGCTTTGTACTTATAACGCCTGGTTTTAGTACAAAACTTAACAGTAAAACGTTTAAAATTATTTATTTTTTTATTAAAGCCGTATATCAAACGTAGCTTTCTATTTAATTTCTTATATAGTTAATTATTGTATAAAGTAATTAAAAACTAATACTGTAACGTACAAATTTAAAAGCTACATAAGTATAACTATCTGTATAAATCTGTATAATTTTACTTTGAAATAAATCTTTGAATTTATTTGCCGCACATAAAACGGAGCTTTAGTCAAAAAGAATACATTACTATGTTGAGTAGCATTTGGAAATTAAAAAGGTGTTAATCTTATTAATTTTTTTTTTCAAAACTTCAAGTATTTGGAAAGTTTTAATATCTTCAAAAGTCTAAAATATAATTTAGACTGATAAAATATACCTACTTTTTTCTTTTTAAAAGTTGATTATAATCTTTTTATTTTTTTACTCACTTAAGAAGTTTTATTTACATAAATACTATCCAAATGACATCATTTAATTTTTGATAACTTTTTTTATCTTGTTAAGATGGTTTATAGTTGAATTCTAGTAACATTGTTTTTTAATTTTTTTTGTACTATTGTGTTATATAAAAAGTGTTTTGCTTGTAAAGTTTACAATTGTTTTAGTATCAAATTAGTTAAAAAATATCAAATACTATAATATCTTTAAAGCTTTTTATAGTTGATCATGCAAACTAAAGCATTGAAATTAAACTTTAAGAAACGTAAAACTGTAATTAAAAAAGTTAAATAGTTAGTCAACACAGAAATAGGGGTTCTTAATTAAATTAGAAATTACATTGATAGCATTTGTTTAGTTGATTTTAATTTAAAACTACAACTACTTAACTTATAATTTGTAACTAAATATATTAATGATAAAAGTTATACTTGCAAATGCAAAAGCGTTTAAACTGTCATTTTTTTTTATTAAAATTTTTTAACATCTGTTTTGTTTAGCACAAAACAATAAGTAGTTCTAGTTTTGCATAATTTAAGAAATTTTATCATAATTTTTTTTATAATTGCACAAAAATATATTAGTTGCTTTTATTTGTTCATTTTAAATAAAAAACTTTATTTTCTTAACTTAAGATAAGCAAACAGAAACAATTAAAAAAAATTAACATAATTTTTTAAAATTGATATCTAAACACTTGTAATCTATTCGGTAATGAAAATTTTATAAACTTTACTATTTACTTAAATCGTAAAACACTTTATAAGTTATTTTTATTTTAAATCAAAATATTTTTAGAATAGGTTAGTTTTGTCAAATTTGCACAAGCGTAGAAAAATACACGAGGAACAAAATTGCACAAAGGCACAAAATTACACGAAGATACTTACGCACGAAGACAACTTTGCACAAAGATAAAATTGCACTTAGAAACTTTTGCATGAGCAGACAACTTTGTACGGAGACATTTTTCACGGGTTGAATTTTTTTTTTCACCGTTACCCCTAACTCTTACCCTCGGTCAGTAACGTTTTTAGTTCTTTTATTAATTTATCTTTTTTTTTTTTTGTTTTTTTTTTCAATAATTTTGTTTCTGTTTGTTTTTACTCTCATTCAAAAATGTAACTAGTAGAAAAATGACCCTTGGTGCAAAATTGTATTCGTTAAATTTTTTCACCTTGTGCAAATTTATCTTCGTGCAATTTTTTGCCGTCGTGTAATTTTTTCTTTGTACAATTTAGTCCCCTCTCGCAGTTTTGTCTTCGTGCAACTTTGACCCGTTCCCTTTTTTGATATATTTATTTGTAAAAGAATTTTTTTACGAATATCTATTATTAATAATTTCGTAATTATTAATAAAATTAAACTTAAATTCTTTATGTTGTAAATTTTACTTTTATATTTATATAGATTCCATTTTTTTGTTCTAACACATCTATTAAATAGTAATCTGTTACTTATTTTTAGAATTATTTAAAGGCATATAATAACTAAATTTAAATCGAAAACAATAGTACAAGACTATCATTGATGATTTTAAAGCTTATAAATGATAAAAACAATTTTTTAAACATTTCAAAAAAAAACAGGTGATACGTATATTTTTAAGAAAGATTTTAAGCAGTTTATTGAAAATCTATAACATAAAACGTGATTTTATTAAGTCTATTGATTATAAGTACTTTGCTAAAATATATTTGTTTGGTAATCATAATACCAAATAAAAACATACCAACAATACACAACTATCAAAATTTCGAAATAAAAGTTTAGGATTGAATTGAATAAAAACCTAAAACAAATTATTTTACTCAGCAAATAAATTGTAGGTAAACATGCCTTAAGTTCTGAAAAAATAGGATTATTTATAAAAGTATTACTAATACAATACTCTTTTATCAGTATTTTACCAACCTTGAAAAAAAATATATCGTATTAATACTATGACTGCTGTATGAATTTTTTTATAGAAAATCATTATCATGTAAAATACCATTGTTTATAAAGTTAACGTTTAATATGATGACAATTTCATAGAAAAACTGTTAAAAGTATACAATATAAACAGTACATGTTACATAGAGCTAAAAGTATTAAAATGAAAAAGTCTCAAACTTTAAACTTCTGAATTTTCCTTAGGCAAGTTTAACATTGGTATTAAAATAACACGAAATTTGAAATATGTTTGTTTAATATAAGCTTTCTGATTAGTATATTAACTAAAACTATTTAAAAATCTCATATTTACAAAAATATTCACATGTTACATAGAGCAAAGTGTATTAAATTGAAAAAACCTAATACCTAAAACTTATAATTTTTTAAAATAAATGAAATATTGGTGTTTAAAAAAATTCGACATTGAAAATAAGTTTTTTTGCTATGAGCTTTCTGAATAGTTAGTAATATAAACTAAACAAAAAGCTCATAAATACAAAATATTCAAGTAATATCTAACAAAACAATCATTTTTATTAGTTTGAACTTTATTGAACTAATTCTATATACTGAATTTATACTGAATGTGCACAAAAATGCAGCTTTTTTATACTTTAATTGTAGCGTAAATAGTAAAACATACTTACAAAATAATGAATAGCTCTGAACTTATCTAGTTATTTTTTCTGATATTTTTCGAAATTAAATTAGCTTTGGTTACATATAGGCTAACTAAATCCTTATCTTAACTATGCTTTAGCTCTTCTTTGCAGTACAAAATTATTAACAATTTTCCAAGTTTGTTTAAAACTTATCTACTTCGTTTTCGATTAATTAATCCTGTATAAAAAGTTAAGATGTTACTGCCTACTTGGTAAAAATCAGTAGATTAACTTTTTTACAAAAATACTATTTTAAGTGTACAGCTTTCTCAACATATGAATGCTTTCTTAGCAAATAAAAGTATAAGCGCACCAAACTTATTAATACTTAAAATTGTTGTCTTTTTGAAGAAACTTCATTGCCCTTAGAAACGTTTTTTTCTATTATTATTAGCTGTTTCTATAGTTTTAGTATAATAAATTCTACGGAAATTAACAACTAACTAAAACATTCGAGTTAAACTTTGTAAAAGACTAAACAAAAGTTTTTACTTGCTAAATTTATATTGGCCATGTGCTGTAGTAATTTTATACGCTTAAAAAAGTTAACATTTTAAGTGTTATTTAACTAATATAATATCACTTAATGTGTTGTCTATTTCATACAAAAAAGTATTTAAAGTATACATGCAATATTCAAAACACATGTAAAAAAATCTTAATAGTACTAATAAATAATGTAATACTGTAAATAATGTAATTAATAATCTTAAAACATACTAAAATTTTTATAATTTTAAATGCAACTTTTAAAAGAATAAATAAATTATGCAAATATATACGTCACATTATAATACAAAAATTTTATAAATTCTGATACATTTTCCTTCGGGGTCGTTATTAACCTTTTATAAGTGACTTATGTGCTAGAAAAACTTGCTCGCTTGTCAAAATGTATGGAGAAAAAGAGTATTCACCGAGCCGCAACTACTTAAAATAGTCAAAGTGATCAATATAAAATACTAATAGAACTAAAACTGTGGTTATTCGCAACAAAAAACGAGTCATTGCTAATCATTAAATTTAAGCCTAGTGATAAAGTTTTACCACAAGATACTAATTAATGTCTTTGAAAAGGGTGTTTTTAGCTGAAAAGTATATTGCGGATCAACTCCTGTTCTAAATTCATCTGATAATTAGTTGTTATGGCACATATAGTTTTTAGTAAATAGTAATTTATTTTTATTACGAAAACTTAAAAAATGCCGACTTAATATTTTGCTACGTTTTTTAAACATCTTTGCTAATAGTAAATAGTTTTATTGTAAATAATAGCACAAAGATAGGTAAAGTTTTTTTTAAATTCTAAACGACATAGTGTTTATCAATATAATAAACTTAATTTATCGAGAAAAAACTTCGAAGTACATAGTATAGACCGTTTGTTAAAAATAATAAGTTTTACACTTTAAAATTCCGACAGGGATTAAATTTTTTCTGAAAGATCATTTGTTAAACAAAATTTTCTCCTTGGAAAATAGTTTAACCGATTTTAAACAAAGTAAAGAGCTTTTACAAGCAGCTTTCGTTTGTCAAGTACCGGACTTCATAAAATATTATTAAAATATCTAATATCTAAACTTACTTGATATAAAGTACAGTGGTCTTCCACTTTAGTAAGCATGTTTTGTTAAGTACGTACTTTACAGAAAAACAAAAACGTTGTGTTCAAAGTGCAAGCTTGTATGTTTTAAACTCATACAGTAATAGTATAAAAATGTTTTATTAAAAGCAACTATAAAAAGTACTTAACTACTAAACATGTATAAAAACCTACAACTGCCAATACTATAAGGTTTATTTGGCAATAAAATTAGAAAAAACGCCAAGGAGTTGGTATGTATTTTACTTTAGTATGATACATTTCTCTTTGAGCTTAATTTAATGTATAAACAACAAAATGTAAAAGAGATTTATTTTAATTAACTACCTACTTTGTGTATGCTACACGAATCGATTTGATAATTGTGCAAATATTGTGTAAATCGAACAAAATAAATCGTGTTGATTTTGAACTTTGTACTTTGTAATATACTAAATGTTGATTACAGTTGAAGAGAAGACAGAGGTTTAGAAAACAAAGTGTTAAATTACCCAGAAAAAACAATTTACCTCCCATACCACAATGTTACAAAAGTTAATGCTTAAAGTAAAAACTTACTTATATCAAAATGAAATTAAGAACCTCCGATTGACTTCGTGAACTTAGACCTGTGAAGTTTTAAAAGTCTACCAACTCAGGTTAATAACACTATTATCATCAAGCTATAATTAAGTTTTATGATCACAAAATATTTAAAAAAGATTGAATATTGTATAATAATTAGTATCCAGCGACAATCGAATACTTTTTTGTAATTTTTTATTTTACTTTTGCGCACAAAAAATATTCTGGTTTTTGTTGTGTATTGTAAAATACCGTACAAACTTAAACAAACAAGCGACTTAGGATAAAAAGACACACTTTCTATTGTTTACTTTTAAATTTGTTGAAAAAAAAAACTTTTGCTATTTTAAGGCAATGTATTAAAGTTTATGTTGACAAAAATTATAAACATCATTAATGTCAATATTTTTTGATTTAATGTTAAATTAACAAAATGCAGTTTGATTTACTTACTCTCTTTATTCAATTTAACAATATATTATTATATTACAATAACATATTTTTCTACAAAGATCCAAGTAAAACATTTGTTTATCAGCAGGTCTGTAGCAAAATGAAGTTGCTTATAAATTTGAGCTTTGTTGCTGCATTGAGCAGCGGCGCGTATAGTCATGACGTCACCAATTTCAATGACGTCACCAGTCTCATTGACGCCACCAATTTCAATGACATTACTTGCCCTAAAACATATAGATTTATAATAATTTTATACTTGCTAAATCATTTTTAAATAAATTTTTATAACCTTGACTCTCTTTTGTAACAGACTGCATTAAAATGTTTTTAAATCTTTTATATATTTTTTTTATTTTGAAAATAAATTTATTAAAAACTTTTACTTAAGATATTTAACTTATAGTAACTGAAAAAAAAAGCAAAATAGTTTTACTTTGCTTGAAACAGTTTAACTTTAGATCAAAATTAATACAAAGAAACATTTAAATCAACAAATACTTTATGTCATATGTTTGTAGACGTTTTATTCATAAAAACTTTTGTCAAACTTAATTATATTTTCTAAAACAACAAAATAATGATACATACTTTTTTTTTGTAAATCTGTTAACTGAAAAGTAGAACTCAACAACAAGTCAACAATGAAGTACAACGATTCGAAACAAAAGAATAAAATATTGATACGATAATCAGAAGAAATTCATGAAATTAGAAAAACGCTAATCGCTTATCGTTAAAGAAAGTGGCTGTAGTGTCAACAACTTAAAAATTTCCGTTTTATTCAAGAAGCTTATTGCTAAAGTGATCACAAAAGTTATTAAAATGGTACTTTGATCCTGCTTCATATAAACACTCAATTTCACCTTAAGACCGGATTTTATAACAGGCTTCCTCTCTCACCTCAAACATAAGCAAAACTTGGTTCAAAGACGTTTACCTGTTAATTTAAAGAAAGAAACTGAAGCCTTTCAAACCAATGATTTTTCGTGTTAAAAAGAAATAAGGTATGTTGCTCACGACACGCAACTGTAGATATAAAAAAATATATACATTAAAAGTTTGATCAAAATAGCGAGGAATAACCTGTTTTAATTCAAATGTTTCACTTTCTAACAAGCTCCCTCTTGCACCTCGGAACAAAATCAAATCTTGGTGGAAAGAAAATTACCCGCGGTTTTGAAGCAAGTAAGTGTGGCATTCTTCAATACCTTCATCAGGTTTATCGTTTAAAACTAGGTACACACGGCATAAATGTTCTTTTAACAACAGTAAATACAAACTAAAATCTACGTTTTCAAAACATATCCGGGATTTGAAATATAGAAACAAAGATCTCAGTACTAATTAGGAAATTTTAGCACGAACAAAACAAAGTTTCAATTTAAACCCTGGCTGCACTCTTTGCAATATGAGAATTTAAAATCAGTTTAAATAGCATTTAAAGCTATGCGGTTAATTTTTATTTTCTTGTAAATATACTATTTCAATAAAATGGTTCATTTTTTATAAAGAATTGATTAAATGTTTGTCTACATCGCTTAACAAAACTAATTTGTGTCTAAAAAAACCTTCACTAATTTTACAATGTCTGTAGGATGTTGTAATAACTTAAAACTTAATCTAAAATAAAGTTCTCTTTTGTACAGTTTTGTTTTAATGGAATTTTGTTCGAGAATCTTTTATCACAGAACTCAAAAGTTTTAGTTAACACTCTTTAGAAAAGTAAACATCGACATTGCTTATAAAGAACTTTAAATAAAAACAATTGTCTTTTAATCGTTATTGTTGTTAAAAAATTAATATACTTTTAAACATAAAAGTCAATCAGGTATAAAATTAAAAAAATACTTTAGTCCACTAGCCATATAGTTTTACAGGCTGGGTGTCACTTCTGCACGAGGGGACGTTTTTGCACGAGGGTCACTTTTGCACGAAGGGTCATTTTTGCACGAGGGGACACTTTTGCACGGCGACTCTTTTGCACGAGCGTCACTTTAGCACGAGGGGACACTTTTGCACGGCGTCACTTTTGCACGCAGGGTCATTTTTGCACGAGGGGACACTTTTGCACGGCGACTCTTTTGCAAGAGCGTCACTTTTGCTCGAGGAGACATTTTTGCACGGCGACACTTTTGCACGGAGGGTCACGTTTGCACGAGGGGACACTTTTGCACGGCGACTCTTTTGCACGGAGGGTCACTTTTGCACGAGGTGACAATTTTGCATGGCGTCACATTTGCACGAGGAGACACTTTTGCACGGCGACATTTTTTTACAATAACAATTTTTTACGACAGCATTGTTGCACAACGTCACATTTTTACGATGAAATTTTTGCACTGCGACATTTTGGCACGATGACTTTTTCGCACGGAAAATCAATTCTGCATGCAGGCTGATTAAAAGTTTTTTAGCAACTACCAAGTTTGTAAAATAAAAAGAAACTGAAAACTAAAATTTTGTAATATACCTATATTAAGAGCAAAAATTTAAAGATCTAAAATCTTAAACAGTAAAAGTTAATGTTAGAAACAAACTAACGAAAAGATAAAATAAAAATATTATTTAAAGATTCATATCAGGGACAAAAGGTTAATTTATTTAGAAACTAGGATAAAAAACACTTTAAGTGTAAGTAAGTTGTTCTACTTTATTTTGAATTTTAATATATTAATCAACAACTATGCCTTTTTATATATTTAACTATACGATTACAAGTTTATTGTTCATATGATGAACCTAGGCATCAAAACCTAGACCACTTAAAATGGAAGACACTTAAAGAAAAAATAAAATAACACATATAATTTATTTATTATAACAAAGATAAAAACATAATTTGATATAAAATTTATAGGTTAACATAAAATGCAAAATTTTAACCACAATCTTATATTTATTTACGCTTTGATGTAGAACGAACAACATTAAATATTTGAATGCATTGACTAACAATAAAAATAAAAACCTAACGCTCCAAGGACATTAACGTTAGGGTGTCATTGGCTTATTTCATGGTCATGGAATGCTGGTGTAAGGATATCTTGATACTTTTGATGAACATAAGTTCAAAGTTTCAAATGTTACTCACTCATTGGCCTATCATGATCATGCAACATTATAGTAGTGAAATAATCCAAGTTTAAATCATGAAAAATAGGCTACTTTATTGCTTTTTTTATTCTCACGCTACATCAAAATAAAAAAAAAAACATCAGGTAAAATCTAAAATACCTTTACACTTTATAAACTAAGTAAATCTTTTTTATAATTTAACAATTGTTTGAAATAAAAAAAAACTAAAACATTTTTTAATAGCTATATAATGCTAAATATAACATCCAGAGAAAATAAGTAAAAATAATACTCAAAATTCATGTTTTAAAGCCTTACTAAATTAAGTTTATCTTTCTGTTTAAAAAGTAACAAAATTCAGATTATTTTCATTTAATGTATTCAATTTTTTTTTAATTAAAAATGTGTATTTAACTAGTTTATTTAAATTAATTTAATAATAATAATAATTTTGGTACGATATTATATTGTTCTAAGTAAAACTTTAAATAAAAACTTTACATTAAAATTTCATTAAAAAACTACAACATTTTATTTATTATTCACATCAAAACAACTTGTGTTGAAAACGAATATTATTTAAGTTAAAAAAAAAAAATTAAAAAAAATGTCGCCGTACAAAAGTGTCTCCTCGTGCAAAAGTGTCACGTGCAAAAGTGACCCTCCGTGCAAAAGAGTGGCAGTGCAAAAGTGTCCCCTCGTGCAAAAGTGACCCTCCGTGCAAAAGTGTCGCCGTGCAAAAGTGTCCCCTCGTGCAAAAGTGACGCTCGTGCAAAAGTGTCCCCTCGTGCAAAAGTAACCCTGCGTGCAAAAGTGACGCCGTGCAAAAGTGTCCCCTCGTGCTAAAGTGACGCTCGTGCAAAAGAGTCGCCGTGCAAAAGTGTCCCCTCGTGCAAAAGTGACCCTTCGTGCAAAAGTGTCTTCGTGCAAAAGTGACGCTCGTGCAAAAGTGACCCGTCCCCAGGCTTTAGAAATACTTAGTAGCGCGGTTACCAGAATTCTAGAGATGCAGAGTTCTGAGTAATGAATAAAAAAAAAGATCTAAAATATAATTTTATTTTTAGTAATTGTTTAACAGTTTTGCTCAAAAACTAAGTTTTGCTCAAAAAGCTTGTAATGCTTTATATAAACTAAAATTTAAGCGAAAATTAGTTTAAAATTGAACTTTTAAAAGCATAAAACTAAAAATCAGTGTTATAATTGAATAGACTATTCTCTAGAATAGAATTAGTGAACTATTGAGAAATAATGCCAAACTCTATAATAAAAACATTAAAAAAAGTTATATTTTTTCTACCCTTACAAAGTAGAGACCATTTGTTTTTAAAATAATCAAACCTACGATATGATCAACTAAATAAAGCTATTGGCATACAAGTCGCATAACATAAAATTATATATAGATAAATGATAGTAGCAAATTACACAGTATCCTTTCATTGTTAACAAGTTCAATTGTTAACACAAATTATTTAACAAATAATTGTTTACAAATTTTTGTTTTGTTAACAAATACGTTAACATACGTTAACTTTATATTTTTGAATACTTATATTAATGTATGAGTATACTTTTTAACAAAACTTAACCAAAACACTTATCTTTAATCCAAACTTACTAAGAATATTAGTAAGACGTCCACATGTTGTAAAATTAAATTCATTAATCAACTAAGTGTAAGAGTTATCTAGTTATACTTGAGTATACGCACAAAAACAAATATCTCGTTAAATCACCGCACGAAGTTATAAGTTCAAAAGCTCGCTTCACTTGTGTTGGTATAGTCAGACCAATGCATTAACTATTTGATGTAAGCTAGGAGGATCCTTGTGATGTTCTGAAGTTATTTGAAAGCCGTGCAACGCGGTTACCCTTACACAAGTCACCACGAAAAAAACTCGCCGCTCTTAAACGCTTCTGCTGCATCGAATAGCTGAAAGACGCGGCGTTGCTGTTGCGCTATTTCACAAGTTTTTGCTAGTCGATCGTTCATAAGGTTGCAGCATTTAAACTGATTAATTATTTTTTTCAAACATACTATTATATTTGTTCAATATGCTTTGTTTAGTTTTTATTGATTAAATAGATTATAAGTTTTTCTTGCATCTGAATTTAAAAATATGACTAGAAATTTCTACCTAAGACTGAAAAAAATCATTTAAAATATATCGAATTTCAAAGCTGACTTGTTATTAAGTATAGTACATTTTAAGTTTAAAATTTTGTTATAAAGTGCTAGATACTTAAAAACAAAGCAGAATAAGCTATATTACAAGAAAATATTTTTTTACCTTCGTTTTAAGCTTAGAGTTAAACCAAAACATAATCAAATTATCTACAATCATTAACAAATTTATGCAATTTAAAAAGTACCAAAAAACTAAATATTAACACCATAAAGAAATCAAAAATCCTTTGAAGTAATGTTTAAACCAACTAATCTTAAAGTTAAACGTTAACTATACTCATGCCGCAAACGTGAACAATTTTGTGAATAATAAAACTAAAACTCTTATTTTAACATTTTTTAATTTTAGTTTAATTACTAAACGTTTATTCATTTTTTGGTCAATTTCTAGTATTTGTGTAGAAATATAAACTTTTGGTCATATTAAGGTTTAGAGTTTCGCACCAAAAACTTAGAAATGGAATTGAATAACTGAAGAAACTGAAGCTGCAGATTATTTCAGTAAACACGCTCGTCTCCGCTTGGTGGAGGTAAAGAGCAGTCATAGTGACAAATTAAATTTTTAATGGTGATGGTTTGTGGTTGTTACTGGGCGCTAATGACTTAGTCACAAAAATAACATGTGATTAAAGATTAAGTAATTGTTTTGATCAATATTTTTTTCAAATATCTAGGCTATGAAAACTTTTAGTTTCCGTAGTAAAGTATGTTAAACTTTTGTAAACAAATACTTTAAACTTTGTTAATCAAGACATTTTTTATAAAATTAAACTTTTCTAATTTTTTTTTTCTACTTTCATACAGCTGAAAATAACTTAAACTATTTACTTAATCTGCCACAAAACTGTATATCGTAATTAAGCGATGTCGCGTATTTAAATACTCTGTTTTTAGTAGTAAAGTTAGTTTGGAAAGTAAAAACTTAAAGTCCTTACTTTTATTTACTATTATTTTCATAAAGCTAAGAAACAATCTATTTTTATACATAATTATAAAGAAATCAACTTAGAAAGTAGGTTTTACAAATTACAAAATTAAACAGCGAAGCAACTTACTGAAACTAATAAAAAGCAAATATAAATAAATATAAACTTAAATAGCAATAGAGTTTAAAACAAAATGAATGTACTTAAAAGGATAAATTTCAATGTCTTCTTTTATAATTATTATATAAAAAATACATATTATGTTAACCTTACTTATTATTGAGCTAATTGCTTTAATAAAACTTTAGGAATTATTTACATAACGCTATTTTATAAAACAGCTTTGTACTTATAACGCCTGGTTTTAGTACAAAACTTAACAGTAAAACGTTTAAAATTATTTATTTTTTTATTAAAGCCGTATATCAAACGTAGCTTTCTATTTAATTTCTTATATAGCTAATTATTGTATAAAGTAATTAAAAACTAATACTGTAACGTACAAATTTAAAAGCTACATAAGTATAACTATCTGTATAAATCTGTATAATTTTACTTTGAAATAAATCTTTGAATTTACTTGCCGCACATAAAACGGAGCTTTAGTTAAAAAGAATACAATACTATGTTGAGTAGCATTTGAAAATTAAAAAGGTGTTAATCTCATTAATTTTTTTTTTCAAAACTTCAAGTATTTGGAAAGTTTTAATATCTTCACAAGTCTAAAATATAATTTAGACTGATAAAATATAATTACTTTTCTTTATATAACTTCTTACTTCTTTCTTTCGTTAAATTATAATCTTTTTATTTTTTTACTCACATAAGAAGTTTTATTTACATAAATACTATCCAAATGACATCATTTAATTTTTGATAACTTTTTTTACCTTGTTAAGATGGTTTATAGTTGAATTCTAGTAACATTGATTTTTAATTTTTTTTGTACTATTGTGTTATATAAAAAGTGTTTTGCTTGTAAAGTTTACAATTGTTTTAGTATCAAATTAGTTAAAAAATATCAAATACTATAATATCTTTAAAGCTTTTTATAGTTGATCATGCAAACTAAAGCATTGAAATTAAACTTTGAGAAACGTAAAACTGTAATTAAAAAAGTTAAATAGTTAGTCAACACAGAAATAGGGGTTCTTAATTAAATTAGAAATTACATTGATAACATTTGTTTAATTGATTTTAATTTAAAACTACAACTACTCAACTTATAATTTGTAACTAAATATAATAATGATAAAAGTTATACTTGCAAATGCAAAAGCGTTTAAACTGTCTTTTTTTTTTTATTAAAATTTTTTAACATCTGTTTTGTTTAGCACAAAACAATAAGTAGTTCTAGTTTTGCATAATTTAAAAAATTTTATCATAATTTTTTTTATAATTGCACAAAAATTTATTAGTTGCTTTTATTTGTTCATTTTAAATTAATTTTTTTTTTTTCTAAACTTAAGATAAGCAAACAGAAACAATTAAAAAAAATTTAACATAATTTTTTAAAATTGATATCTAAACACTTGTAATCTATTCGATAATGAAAATTTTATAAAATTTACTATTTACTTAAATCGTAAAACACTTTTTAAGTTATTTTTATTTTAAATCAAAATATTTTTAGAATAGGTTAGTTTTGTCAAATTTGCACAAGCGTACAAAAATACATGAGGAACAAAATTGCACAAAGGCACAAAATTACACGAAGATACTTACGCACGAAGACAACTTTGCACAAAGATAAAATTGCACGTAGAAACTTTTGCATGAGCAGACAACTTTGCACGGAGACATTTTTGCACGGGTTGAACTTTTTTTTTTCACCGTTACCCCTAACTCTTACCCTCGGTCAGTAACGTTTTTAGTTCTTTTATTAATTTATCTTTTTTTTTTTGGTTTTTTTTTTCAATAATTTAGTTTCTGTTTGTTTTTACTCTCATTCAAAAATGTAACTAGTAGAAAACTGACCCTTGGTGCAAAATTGTATTCGTTAAATTTTTTTACCTTTTGCAAATTTATCTTCGTGCAATTTTTTGCCGTCGTGTAATTTTTTCTTTGTACAATTTAGTCCCCTCTCGCAGTTTTGTCTTCGTGCAACTTTGACCTGTTCCCTTTTTTGATATATTTATTTGTAAAAGAAGTCTTTTACGAATATCTAACATAAATAATTTCGTAATTATTAATAAAATTAAACTTAAATTCTTTATGTTGTAAATTTTACTTGTATATTTATATAGATTCCATTTTGTTTGTTCTAACACATCTATTGAATAGTAATCTGTTACTTATTTTTAGAATTATTTAAAGGCATATAATAACTAAATTTAAATCGAAAACAATAGTACAAGACTATCATTGATGATTTTGAAGCTTATAAATGATAAAAACAATTTTGTAAACATTTCAAAAAAAAACAGGTGATACGTTTATTTTTAAGAAAGATTTTAAGCAGTTTATTGAAAATCTATAACATAAAACGTGATTTTATTAAATCTATTGATTATAAGTACTTTGCTAAAATATATTTGTTTGGTAATCATAATACCAAATAAAAACATACCAACAATACACAACTATCAAAATTTCGAAATAAAAGTTTAGGATTGAATTGAATAAAAACCTTAAACAAATTATTTTTCTTAGCAAATAAGTTTTAGGTAAACACGCTTTAAGTTCTGAAAAAATAGGATTATTTATAAAAGTATAACTCATAAATTATTCTTTTATCAGTATTTTACTAACCTTGAAAACAAATATGTCGTATAAATGCTAGGACTGCTGTATGAACTTTTTTTATAGAAAATCATTATCATGTAAAATATCATTGTTTATAAAGTTAACGTTTAATATTATGACAATTTCATAGAAAAACTGTTAAAAGTATACAATATAAACAGTACATGTTACATAGAGCTAAAAGTATTAAAATGAAAAAGTCTCAAACTTTAAACTTCTGAATTTTACTTAAACAAGTTTAACATTGGTATTAAATTAACACGAAATTTGATATATGTTTGTTTAATATAAGCTTTCTGATTAGTATATTAACTAAAACTATTCAAAAATCTCATGGGGAGGGACACTGGCGCATGCGTGCCACCCAAAAAATAATGAAAAATTATGTAATATCTTTATCCTTTATTGTTTATTTGTTATGCTTAATTTGCCTTTTTTCAACTATGTTTATCTACTATTAAATGCACTGCTGTAAGTTTATTTAGTATGATTATTTTTTGTAAAACAGTTTTGTTTTGAAGTTTGAAAACGACAAGCATAAAATACTACAATTTAGTTCTACTGTGTAACATTTAAAGGTACAGAAATTAACTCATGACAACTTTTAAAAGATCACTATTAATCTTTATACGCTTAATATAAAAACTAGCCTGTCAGATCCGGATTGTAGATTTCTTCGTAGTACGATGTTTCAGGTTCGTTTTGTATTGCCTCGTTTGGTTGATACACTTGAATTAAAAAATAATATGTTTTTAATACTAGAAAAACTTGTACGTGTAAAAACGGAAAAATTAAATTAGTTATATATAAAACATAAAAATAATTACTGTTTTATAACATCCGATCAGTTAAAAAGATAAATTATGCTAAATTATTTTTAAACATAGGTATTAAAGTATTTTAATTAGTTTGAGATTCAAACCAGAGGCAAAATGTCTTAAATTGAATACTTGACCATAATAAACGTATTCTTTGAAAATGACACCTCAAATAACACCTTGAAGTTGCTAAAATATGCTACTACTTAAATTAAATTTATAAATGTTCAGTAATTTTATTTACTTTAATATTTGTGAACTTAGGAAATTACTTCATTTATTGATATATATATATATATATATATATATATATATAAACTGCAGATATATTTTATGACTTATTACCTTGATAGTTAGTTGGCTCAGGATTTAATAGTATAGTTGATTCAATGGATGGTTGCACTGTAAAAATTAAGATAATTGTTAGTTTTTTACAAGGAATTACAATATAACATTATATTTTGCATTATATTGTAATTAAATTATACAAACAATATTGAAATGAAAAAAATTAAATAAATAACTAATGTTATTTAAAATATAAAAATTTCAGAACTAATTTTGGTAAAAAAGACGTATAAGATTTAGTAAAAAAGTTATAAATTTTTGTTAAAAGAAAATTTAAAGTATTACAAGTTAAACTTTGATTAAAATAAGTTAGTTATTTTTATATGCACAGAAGGAAAATTACAATCAAATTTCAACAAATCAGTTTAGTTTTTTGCTAGTCAATGATCTTAAATTGAACTAGTTTTTAACAGTTTAAATTTCAGGTAGTTTATTTCTTTTTAATTATTAACTAACTATATCTAGTAATTGTAGCTTTTGTTTTAATTATGTTTCCTTACTACAGTTATCATTGTTCCTTTGCTATTGACTGATGAAAGTTAAAACAATCAATAAATGTTATTAAAATAAACAAACTAGCTTAATTTGTTTAAAATTGGTTTACGTAAGTAAAAATATTTTCACCAGTTTGTTCTTACTGCTAAAACTTGTAAGTAATAAAAGTAATGTAATCGCACAAGTGAAATACTTAATACTTCAACAACACTTACTATCATGAACCGTATTTGTTTGCACTTGTTTCCTATTTCCTAAAAGGGCTAAAAAAATATTTCATTTGTAAAACTATTTGTACAAGGAAAAGTCAAGTATACTTTAATATAAAACTTTTTAAAAACAGATTACATCAGGGTTGGAAAAAAAAAACTCTGACTTATTAATTTAAAGTGTTTCGTACTATTCTTTTTTTTGCGGTTACAAATTAATTATAAAATTTAACGTTATTTTTCACTCAAATACCAATTTAATATTTTTAAAACAAGCATAAAACATTGCTTACTTTGAACAAGCTCATGATTGTGCTTCAGTTCTTTCATAAGGTGGGCATTGACTTCGTATGCTAAAAGGTATGTATATAATTTTACTATTAATTTTTCAAACTCTTTAAAAATAACTGTCAAAGTTAGCAAGAAAAAGTAAAAATTATTATGTAGTTTCTACCACAATCACAATTTTGAGAAGTTTTATAACTTTATACACAATAAAACTTTAATGATTCTATTAAACTTTTTATATGTAATAAAGACTTATAATTTAATTATCACACTATATGGCTAAACATTTTTAAGATCCTTTAAATTTTATATTTTTTTATGAAAAGGGACAAGTTAATAACTTATATGTAGGACTTAGAAACAAATATATTTTGATTTATTATTTATAATTTTATATTGTTTTTATTTTATGTTTTTTCTTAATTTAAAAACGTTATTTTATAAAAAGAAAATAAAACAGAGGTTACAATCGTTGGCCAGAAGATAAGATTGCACTATTGATAAATACATGTAAAGTGAAACAAAAAATTAACGTAACTTCAAAACCTGCATTAAGTTGTTTCAACAGTTGATTTCTGCAAATACAATGCAACTTACATTAATGATTTCCAGCTGTTTGATTTTAAAATAAGTTATACTAGAAAGTTTTTTAAAATAAACAAAGTTGTACTAAAACTTTAGTAAAAAAGTCTTTAACTTTTTTTTTGGGTATAAATAAAAGAACACGTTTCAAGTGTTCTGTTATTTTAATTTAAAAAAGGTATTTTCTTCTCTTAAGTGCTTAAACTATTACTTTAAGCAGACTTTCAATAAAGGCTTAGCTTAGGCTCTTTTTGAATGTTAAAGTGTTTATCTAAAAATAAGTATTATTTTTAAATAAGTATTATTTTTAAATAAGTGTTTTAATTAATGACTGGATATTAAGAGATAGTGTAAAGTGTCTGTTATAAAATTTTACACTGTTGTAACAAAAACCAAACATTTTCAAAGACTTCATAATAAATATTATTAAAAAAATGATGCAGGACTATATTTTATAACTCTTTAGCTTGTAAGCTGTTTATTAGTAAACCGTTAGTAAAAAATGTTGTAAACGCTTTAAATATACTACTGTAGTATTAAATTATTTTATAGAAATGGTAAGTATGTTAATACTTGAAATAATCCTCAAATAATGTAAATACATTTACAAAAGTTTCACTTAAAAATTAGTCATTTAAAAACAACTAAATTTCAATATTTATTTAAAAATGTTAAATTATATTAACAATACAATGTTTCACTCGCTTGTCAAGTTAACCTAGTCAAAGAAAACACAAAGATTAGATACATCAATAGAAACTCCAATCATCCTAAAATCATTAAAAAGAACTTAGCGGTAATAATAAAAAATAAACTGGTTAAATTATTTAAAACAAAAATTGACCAAACTATATGCACATACTAAAACGCTTTAGTCAAATCAAATTTTAAACACAAACTGACTTATAAGGAACATTTTAACAAACAGAATAAGAAAAGAAACAGAACAAAAAAGTATTTCAACCCACAATTTTGCGAATCAGTTAAAACAAATAAAGGATTTTTTTTTTTGAATTATTCACCAAGCATTTTAAACAAAATAACAGTCTAAACAACTTAATAAATAAAAACAACTGCTATTTGGGATATAGTTGTAAAAGCAACATAAAATTGTTAATACAAGGACACAATAAAAAACTTTAAATAATATAGAAATATATGAAAACACTGACACAAAAGAGTTACTCTTTAATTGTAGAAGCAAGAACCTATGCCCGATAGATAACGACAAATGCCTAACTAAGAACGTGATCTATAAAGCTATGGTTATGACAGAAAAAGAAACAAAGCAATATGTGGGAAGCACGGGAGGATTTTTTAAAACAAGGTAGTATGTCCTAAGCTACGGAACCGAGCTGTCCAAATTCATTTGGAAACTAAAACGCAATAATATTGATTATAGCAATAAATGGAAAATTTTACACTACCTAGGGCATATAAGGAATCCGCAGAGAATTTGCATGGCCTGCACCTATGAAAAGATGAAAATAGCGAACGCCGACGGAAAAACTTCTTTAAATAAGAGGACCAAATTAATTTGTTCATGTGTACATTTTAAAAAGCTTGAATTTAAAACGTAATTACATTTTTATATACACAACACTGTATTATTTTGTACAAGCAAATATTTAAATAAAATTATAATTACGTCACAAACTGTTCTAAACAAGTAAATTTAGCTTTATGCTATGAAGATTTGTTTTCTTTTAGTTGCTCAAATGTTACATGGCTGCCAAATGTTAGTACACTCACATATATGTTTGCTTGAGTTTTAATATTTTTATATTATATAGCAACTTATATTTTTTTAAGTTTAAGATAAGCTAACCTAATAACATTAGAACAATTTATAAACTTATATGAACAACTTTTACCTTTTAGTTTTATTTAGTTTTTATTTAGCTTTATTTAGTTTTATTTAGTTTTTGTTATCTTATTCAAGTTAAGCCTAATGTCTTCTTCCATGTTATTGTAGAAACTTTCATAGACTTTATTAAACTGAAGATCTCACTTGACTAGGCTGACTTGTCAAGCGAGTGAAACATTGTATTGTTAATTAAATTTAAAATTTTGAACTGATCATTGAGTTGAGAACTTTGATTGCTGTCTTTAATGTAAAAAGTACAAAAAAATTCATATGTGTTAGAATTTTTATATGCCATACTTAAGTGTTGGTAAAATAATATTGTTTTTATATTGTATCTATAAATATTACAAGACATAAACTAGTAACAATTGTTTACATTATAGGGACTAAGACTTCGTGAATATTGTTACAAAACCCTATATAATAATTAGTCGAAAAATCACAATAAACTGATCATGAAACATTCCTTAAGTCTTACTAAATAGTTTTTGATCAACCAATAGTATTTATTTCAATCTTAGATTGTATTCAATATTAGTTCATATTAAATATTTTACATACTTTAAAAAAAAAGTTATAGAATGTCAAAGCTATGAGAAACAATACTATTTTTTCTTAATAGAAACTTGTTTTTCAAGATAAAATAAAAAATACCACAAAAAGTGTGTTAGTTATATATGTGAAATGTCAGTTTGGTCGATACTTGAGTTACTTAAAAAAAAAATTAAAAATAAAGCTACCTGATTAAAGTTCTTTATTTACAGAGTTTTTCAACTCATTATTTTGTAATAAATATATATTTTATATCAAAAAATAACAATCATGTGTTTTTTTAAACTATTGCTGTTTTATTACTACTTGATTTTTCGATAAGCGGCTAGTCTTAGTGGTTTTTTGAAAGTTTTATTATTTTTCGTTTCCACAAATATATAAAATCTGACATTAAAAATTTGTTAAAAAACAAAACAATACTTTATTTACAAACATATTAAATGTGTTTAAGTTTTTTGAATGTATATACAACTTTGAATTTAGTTGTTTTATAGGTGAAACTAGTAATTTTAAATTATAATTTTATAGTGTTTATACAGTTTGTATAAATATTAAAATAATCTAAAACATTGTTAAATTTTTTAATTTGTTAAGTTACTATAACATTTACTAGTTTTGACTTATATTTTTTCATATACTAAATAGCTATTAATAATTAAATTATTTCATTAAAGTATAAGAATATAAGAAATATGATAGTAACTCTTTTTAGTAAAATAACTTATTTGAGAATGCAGTGTTTATTAAAATGCTTAAAAAATGTACTAAGCACATTACATTGAAAAATTGTTTATAAATTATAATGGTTGAGTATTTAAAAGATCATAAAAACTAAAACAGTAAAAAATAATAGAAACTAGCCTGAATGACAATTAAGAAACATATCCAAATTGCCTACGCATTGCAAAAAACTTAAAACAAGCCTTAGCTTTTGTTTAAAATTCCTACTAGCCCAAGTTAGCCCTTTTGCATGGTAAATCAACTAATGTAAAAATTTTATAAGGAATCCTTTTCAACATGATATTTAGATTTAAAAACCAAGGTTTTAGGGTTTTAACTACCACGAATAAAAAAAAATTCAATAAAAACTATTCTGACGCTTACAACTTAATTTAAGTCTTTACTTTATATACTACTTTTTTCATAGATAAAGCCTTATAAAAATTAAACTTCAATAACCCATAATTTAGACAAATTTTTTTCAAAAAAAACATTTATATGCAATATTAACTTAGCCAACTTAAACCTACGTATTAAAAACATTTTTTTACAGCTATAACCTTCAAAAAATATGTGTGAAAACATTAAAAGTCTAAAGTTAAAAATAATTTCTCTGTAAATTTTAAAAAAACAAAATCAACTAATAATATGAGGCCGAAATGTTGATACGAAGTAAAAAAAGGAATATTTATTTTTTATATCAATTAATTATTTATAACCTAGCTAATCTAAAATCAGCGAGTTTGAGTGTTCTTTCTTTTGTAATGAGGACGTTGGCTGCTTTTATATCTCGATGGATTACTTTATTGTAGTGTATGTAAAATAACATTCTAGTAATTGGTAAATTATTTGTTAAATTAATAAAGTTTTATTTATATAATTTATTGTATGTACTTTTGTAAAATGCCAGTTGAAAAAACGTTAAGGGCATAAGGGGTTCCACCTTGACTTTTACAAGTTAATCTTTTATTGTTTTATAGAGTTTTATCCGAGTTATCAGACATTTAAAGCGCTTGAAAATATTCAAAGTATTTTTTGAGATATGACCGACCAAAGTCGATGACCTCAATAGGTTTCTAATGGAAGCGCAAACTAAAAACGCGAAAAAAAGACCGTTTAGTTAAAATTCTATCTCCTTCTTTATTTCTAAGCAATCTTCTTCAAATTATTAAAGAAAGTGTATTATTAAATTTTTAAAATATTGAATGCAGGGTTTTTTTTTTAATATTGTAAAATACAATTTTTATAAAAAAAAACTATTAATGGTTTTCATATCTAAAATTTTTACTTTTTAATACTTTTCAAACTCCAACATTCAAAGTCTTTTAAATTATAAAAGGAACGTTTCCTGAAAGTTTGAGATCTCTAGCTCAAAAAATGAAGGAGAAGATAGATTTTAAGTAATTTATTGAATTTTTAAGAAAATTGACCCCAAAAAATTTGTTGTTCATATTTTGTATTAGAAACTTTCTATAAAAATTACAATACCTCAAAAGGTAGATAAGATTATCTAACTTGATAAAAACTGGCTTGCAGTTTTTACTTCAAGCTTTCATATAAAAGCCAATTTCATTTTTAGTAAAAAAAAATTACACCACCCTATTTCCTTTAATAGTTGTGCATTGTCTGTCTAGTATAAGCAAACAATACAGTTTTATTGTAACAAAAGACTAAATTATCAATACTTCTTATTAGAATATTCTTCCATATAGTTGATACATTATATGTTTAATATAACAATATATTTGTAATAAAATCATAACAATTAATTTTATACATTTTAAATTAAACAATTCTTCTCACAGTTTTTACCTGTTTAATAAAATAAAGTATAAAACTACCTATGTTACATGTTATTCAAGTTTTTTACTACGATGCTTATAAAATAATCCTACTAGTAGTTAGTACATTATCTGTTTATGTAATAAAATAAAGGTATTTATTTTATTTATTGTACATATATCTATAAACGTTACAATAATTAGAATGAGAATTTTGTTACATTACCTGTTTCGTGTCTACTATATAAATATAATAGTAAGCATTAAAATATATTATTATAATTTTTTCACAGCTTTCATTAAAGTAAACAGTTAAAACTTATATATTGTACTCTAATATTTGAAATAACAAAAAAGTGCCAGTTATTAAAGGACCTTTTCAAAATATTTAATAAAGTACATTCCCAAATTGTTTACATACTTGGAATAATTTTAAAAATTAAGCTTTGAACTAATTTATTTTCTGTTTCTTCTACAAAATTTTTGTAAACTTAAGCTTATTACTGTCATTTTATTAACTGCTTGATGTACTTTAGTTTAAATTATTCTTCCAACTTACAAAAAATAATTTAAAACACGAAATAATGCATGCTTTTTTACTTTGGTTGCTAAAGGTTTTATAAGTTTCTTTAAAGTTTTTTAAATGACAAATGTTTTGGTCTAATTTTGGTTTAAAACTATATTAAATTTAAAAAACTTGTCTTGTACAGTATATTCTAAAGCTAGTTTAAATGTGTTTTTACAAAAGAAATTTTAAATGAAACAAAAATATTTTCATTTTTATGATAGATATTTTCAACTTAATTGAAATTTTGTTACTTTACATTTTACATTAGTTAAATATTTTTTTTTTAGTTTTTTATTTTGATATTTAAAGTAATAGATTATTTCAAGTTTATTTGCCTAAATTGTTGAATACATGTTTTTCAGCAACTATACATACATATATTATAAATTAACAAACTTTTTTTAATTCTCCGAGCGAAAACCTTATAGTTATATTGCTAAAAAGTCCTGCCAAATCGTGTTGACAAAATTCCAATACCAAAAAAATGCTTCCATTTCTGAAAACTAAATTTAGTGTTGACAAGAAAATACAATATTGTAATGTATATTTCATGTGTCACTATAATTATTTTATGCAGTAATAGACTAAAAACAATGTTAATTACAACAAACTTATTTGTAATCAGTAAAAACATGTATATATACAAAAACTAGTTAACTTCAAAATATAAACAGCCTAATTAGTATTAACAGTTACTACTTTGTTATCCAAAAATAAAAGCATTAAGTAAACAATAACAAAAAAAAATCAAGAAAAAATCTGATATAAGGTCTAAAAAGCTAAACATTTTTTTTGTTATAAAATAAAGTATAAACTTTGCGTTCTACAACAATAGTAAAAAGTTATTTTATTGTGGCTCGTACTGTAACAGAATTTCAAATTAGCCTTGATAACTGTTTAAATTTTATAGAAAGTTTTGAGCTAAAATCCTTGTTCATCCAAGCGTTTAAGAGAAAGCTCTCGAGGTCAAGTGTTATACTGATGCAAGTTAAAGGAGAAGTAAAGAGAAGATAGGAAATTCCTGTGATATGATAAATAAAGTTAAGAACATTGCTATATAAACCAGCCACAGAAATAGATGGGTCATTCTAGCCCTGAGCCTGATGCAGTAAACATGTTGTTTCAAAAGTAGAAATTTATATATTTTGATTGTTTTGTGCAAAGTTTTCTTTTAACAATATTTTCATCTCATAAAAACTTTTTTAATTTTAGTTTTAAGCAGTTAATTCTCATTTTAATTCAAAGATTTTTAAAGTATATTCCTGTTAGATTAAATCTTATGCATAAGTTTTGACCACATTTAATGAAGTTTTTAAAATATGATGATCTTTATATGTTTATTAAGGTTTGCATTTGTTCTTTGAGCTTTTATGTTCTTTCATTTCATGCCTAGTTTTAGATAGAGTGGCTTTAAGTATTGTTTAACAACAGCATTGAGTATAAGTTAAGGTTAAATTTAGTTATGGTTTTAAGTGTGGTTGTATATTACATTAGAACCCTACAGTATATACTACAATTTTACTATGTACTAAATACTACCACTGAATTTCATCAAATAACTACTCATTAAGTTTAGACCAGGGTTTACAACAATTTTTCATCAAAAGCTCCCCTTTCAAGAAATTAAAAAGCTATGGCCTATATCAACAAGAGTTTTTTAAAAACTACCATTAATACCGCCTATGACCTTATTTTTAGCTCTTTCTCATCAATTCTGGATTACATAGTTCAAGTTTCATATTATAACCACATGCCCCCCTGTTGCCCAACTACTGCTGATTATGGCCCCATGCTCATGGCCCCTTAAATTTCTGTAATGGCCGCCAAGGGGCCACTTGACCCACTTTAGGAAACCCTGGTTTAGACAAAAAATTTCTTTACAACTTTAGCGATATTTAATTTTTTTTTACATAACTAACATTTTATTTTAACCACAAAAATAACAATAGCTTCACATTAAAATCAACCACATTTTACAATTTTAAAACATTAACAGTTTATTGATTGGCAGTAAAACAACATAAATAGACCTGTTCAAACCAGTGACGTAGCGTGGTATCTTGGTCAGGGGGTGCGCAAATTTTTTTATCAAAAAAATTTCTTAAATTAAAACTTTTTGGCCGCAATTTTTTCGGAGTCAATTTTCTCGGAAATTTAAGATTTACTAAAATTCTATCTCCTTCATTTTTCAAGCAATCTTCTTCAAATTTTAGAAAATTTCCTTACATTACACGAAAAAATGTACTTATGAATTTAGATAATTAAAATAAATAAAAACTTTATATAACAAATTTAAAAATATAGTCTGTTTTTTTCAAAAATAAAAAAATTACTACAAATTTTTGAATTCACAAGTAATGTTTTTTTGTTATTGTATAAAGATTAAACTGTTAAAGTTTGAAGAAGATTGCTTGAAAATAGTATTAGTAGATAGCTTTTAAACAAACTAGCCTTTTTTCGCTGTTTTAGTTTTCCCTTCCCATAGGGAACCTATTATGCGGCCCGACTTTGACTGTTCATATCTAAAAAAAATGAATTTTTTAAAACAACAAAAAGTATCTTAAAGCTTTAAAAAAATCTATAAAATAAGATCAACTTCTAAAAAACATGGCTTACCCCCCTATGGCCTTAAACTACAAATAAATAGTCAACTAAGTACAACAATTAATACATCAAAACATTTTTCTTTGTGCAATTTCTAAATAATTTTCAATATCTATTTTATATCAGCAAAAAAAAAATGTATTAATATTTAAAATAACTCATACTTTTAGTTTGTTGCAGCTTTCAATATACTATCTCTATCTTTTATATAAAAAAGTTAAAATTTCAGTATTAAAATTAAAGTTTTGAATCTAAAGAGCTAGTTTTTTTTTTTGTTTTAACTTCTACATTTTTGGCTATATTGCAATATAAAACTGTAAAAATATATCTTAACAAATGAAGAAAATCTGAAATATAAACAAAAATTAAAATCTTATACCACTTGAACTGCAGTCTTGAGTAAAAGCAATATCTGGTGTTGGTCTGCTATTTTTCAATTCAAGTTTTTGAGCTTCAGATAATTTTCCTATCTGAAATATTTTTAGACTTGCAACATTCCATACAATACTACTTTGCATATTTTTTTCAAATAATAATCTAAAAATTAATGAAAACAGATTTTTACTTTTTATTTAGTTTTATAAAACAAATTTTCAAAAAACAACCAACTTTGAAGCTATCAGGATTGCCTTGCCACTCTTTAAGTCAAAATAACTATTCTGAGTTAGTTTAAAAATATCAGGTGTAATCATAGGCATTTTAAATTATTTTAAAGATATTTTTTATTGTTTTTAAACTGATAGAAAATAGGCTGTTGTTAAAAAAAGCTTTTAAAACCACTTAATCTACCCTGAGTTAACAAAAAAACAAATATATCCTTAGTCAGGCTGAGCTTAAAAATACTTAATTTTATAAAAAATTAAAAAAGTTATCCTGGTTTTAACTGAGTCATACTAAAGTTTTCCAAAACTTCATAGAATCTTGAGTTATGCTGAGTGTGTGGAAAGATTTTACTAAATGTTTCTGATACAAAACAAAAAGTTTAAAAAATAAATTTTTTAAGGTCAACCTTTTCAATGCTTTTAAAAATTCACAAGAAAAATAGCTTTTCACTTATCTTGAGATCAGTTTTTCTATGATCTTTAGGGCATTTTCTAGATACTACAAACAGTGGGTAGAAAGAAATTTTTTTTAAATACCATTTAAACTTGATTTAAAATTAAATAAATTTAAATTTAAAATTAATCAAATAAGTCTTTAAGACTAAATATTGATTGTAAAAAATCTGTTTTACAAGTTACTATAATATTATTCATGATGTGACTGAATAAATTTTAAAATAATTTGCTACAACAATTGATTAATTTTTTAACTTAATGGCTGATAGAATAGCATAGTTTGATTTGTTTGTTATCTTAATAAAAAAAGAAAATACTTTTAATAAAAATTTTAAGTTTAGGGTAATTTAAAGAATAATTTTTGTACAGTGAGATTAAACTGCATTCACAGTATGAACTGTTTATTTATTATTTGTTTTATTAATTTTTTTTTATTATTTATCTTTTAAATTATGTTGTTAATATTTTTTGTTCTTATTATCAATTTATTTTTATTTTATTAGCAGTTATTAATTGCTATTTTTGCTACTATTTGTTTATTTTTGAATCATTATCACTATAAAACAGGTTTAGCTTTATGGTTTGCTAACAAAATGTTAGCATTTGTCCTTGTAGAAAATTATCTCATAAGGTTATACTACTGCGGTGCACTAACTGGTTGCGTACTGTTTTAGTGTAAATTCTTATGAAGTTAATGAATATAAAATTTTTCTTTATGGAGTTTTGCATCAACATTGGTGCAAATTTGAAATCACGCACCGAATCAGTATACTGGGTAATTTCCCTAACTTGTCACTAATTAGTATTGAAATTTTGTTTTACTTTTCAAATACTAGAAAAACTTAGTTGAAAAACGGCAAATTAATCAGAAAAAATAAACAATAAAGAATAAAGATATTACATTTTTTTACTTTTTTTTTGGGTGGCACGCATGCGCCAGCGTCCCTCCCCACGCTACGCCCCTGGTTCAAACTAGTAGACGCAGATCAAAGTGCAAACACATTTACAATTACAAATATTTGGTTACATATAATTACAATATACACAAAATTGGGGAACCCTGATTTAAACAATGGCAGAAAAGTGAATCTAAACTCATTGATGCATAAAAACATAAAGAGAATTTTGATATCAAATCAAATGAAATATGCATAGTTGGGTTAAGTTAATATTGGTAATAATTAACAAAAATGAAAAAAAATCTATGTATGATAATTTTTGGTTTTTTTATTGTTCTATTTAAAATCTTACATAAAATTTAATATGACTCACTGTGACTAAAAGTTGGTCAACACTTTTTGTGACTTATTACACTAATACTCTGTCAGTTTTACTATGACTTAGTGAACTTAATTTTTTCAGTTCTAATAGACTTAGTTTACTAAATTTTGAAAGCTCTTTTTTGACTTTTTGGATTTAATTTTGTCAGATCTACTTTGAATATGTGGACTAAAACTGGGGCAATAACCTCAAAGCTCTTTTAAGATCTCTCAAACAAAAGCTCCCAAAAAGTTGTTTTATAACTGAATCTTAGTAATTGAGGTACTATTTTGATGTGAGTTCACTTAAAATGGTGTATTATAGTTTGTTTTATCCTCATATTCAATAATGTATATTTGCATGGGTGGTGCTGCTAAATGTTATTTGAAACAAATCGTTACTATTCAAAAAAGGATAGTGAGGCATGTTTACCGTGTGCCTGCTTTGATAAAACAAACCCACTGTTTGTAAAAACTGGTCTGCTGAAATTAAATGATGTGTTTAAATTGCAAGTTTGTAAATTGATGCATAATAGTATGACAGGATTTGATGTTGAGCAAAAAAATTTTACTCTTGCTAGTTCGTTTCATTACACAATATAAGGTTTTCTAAAAATTTAAATTTCATAACTTAAAGACCCAGAACAAGACTTTGCCTAAATTCCTTTAGAGATTTGGATCCAAGGTTTTGGTCTAGTGTCTCAGAAAATTAAAACAAACTAAAAAAAGATAAGTTTAAATGTGGTTATAAAAATTTTCTATTAACTTGCTACAAAAAGTAAAACTAGAGTGCTTATAACCATATGTCTGAGTATATTGATTTATTGTCTTATTTTTTGTGCATTTGTGTGTGAACTAGATTAACTATATATTTAGTTTTCCTTTTTGATTTCTGTATAAATTCAAATTTAAATATTCTATGTTATTTATCTTATTTTTTATTATATAAAGCAACATTTCTGTTGAGATGTTGTACTTTTTCTAATATAAGTTTGTTATGTGAGAAGTTAAATGTCAAGTTCTTAAATATTGATCAAGATTAGTGTTAAATTAACGCTAGCAACAAATTACGTTAGTTTTTGTTCTGCTGTTTTGTAGTTATTTGTGTTTTATTTATGCTGCTTAACGGTATATTGCTACTTAAAATTTCAACGGCTATTTGTGGAATTACTTTGATGGCTGTGATATCATAATTGGGTTGTTGCTATTGTTGTTTTATTCAGAACGTCGGCAGCACTTGCTTGGAGATTTGAGCTTCAGGATTTTCCCACACTATATAGTTTATGTTGAGAATTTTAACCTTGTGAGTTTGTGGCAAACGACGTGTCACCAGGGGTTTTTTTTATTAAAGGGTTAGAATTGTTTTTTTATTTTTATTTTGGTTTGTTAAAAGTTTACTTTGTTTTTGTTTATAGATTGATGTAGTATTATTTTTTAATTATAAGGTAACTTTTTTAATTGATATGTTTAAAGATAGGGCAGACGGAGTAACACATGCCGACCGTAAATTCACTCAGTTGACTTTCAGAAAATGTTTAACTTTGAAGGGAAGAGTATGTTTTCTGAAGTTTTTCTACTTAAAAAAAAATGTTATGCTTAATTTTATATAGAGTATACCTAAATATTATCTAATATACGCATTAGTTAGGTAAACACAAATATTAATTCTATATAGTTAATAGTGTGGGTGTAAAACATAAAAGTTTATTAAATTAAGTAATTTTATCCATGGGAAAAAAATGCATTTAGAAATAATTACTAAGTATTGTTAATAATTTCTTGGCTTTTTATTGACATGAAAAACTATGGTAGGTAAAACATAATACTATTTAAATTTAACTAAATATAATTAAATTTTTTACACGTGAACTTAAACAAGTTTAATTTAAACAGTCTACTTGAATTAAGCTTGTTTACATATTTTATTAATTTTATTTTATAAGGATCAATGTAGTTTGTTTACACTGCATAAAAAATCCCCTTAAGGGTTTTTTTTTTGCATAGCAGCTAAATATTGTTGGTACTTTATTTTGAAACTTTCCTAAATAATTGTTCTAAACAAGTTTAGCAAAACCTTGTTTGCGTATAAGCGACATCGAACATAAAAATATTTTTTTTAAAGACATTTAAATCATAAACTTACAAATAATAAAAAAACTAAACATTTTAAAGTGGTCTTGTAACTTGTTTGTTTAGTTACTATTCTTAACTAGGACTTTTAATTAGAAGTGTTCATAAATCGTTACTGAAGTTTAGCGAAATGTACTCAAAAAAACATATATTAGTTAAACAGCAAGAAGTAACAACTGAAAATGTAAATGTATTACGGATAAAATAAAAGAACACATACATGAAGCTTAGTTATTTTTTTTTTTGCTTTTTTGCATTTAATCTATTGGTAACTGTGAGATATAACTTAATTTATTATATTGTTTTACTAGAATTAAGTTTTAAATACTTAGACAGCTCTAAGCTTATTCGTTTGTTTTTTAACCTATGTTAGTACAAACTTGTTTTCAAATAGTCTTAGATAAGTTTTTATTTAATCAAAATTTTTTTTTTTATTATTTGACTGTTTGAGATACTTATTCTTTTTGTTTTAATTATAAAGTAATAACATTTTTAACAACGTTAAAGCGCGAAGCTTAACGTGCAAACATGAGACTATCTTGTTATTTCTACCTAGCATGACATAATAAAATATACGTTTGACTTAATCTCTTTTTTTAAATAAAACTAAATAATATTGAAGAAAAATATTTTGACAACTTATTTTTCAAATAAGCCTTATAATTAACTTACAAAAGTTTAAAGTTTATTAAATCTAATTTGCAGCTTTCTATAAAATTTTTGCAAGTATAACTTTAAACAGTTTTGGAGTGAGACTGAATATTTTTTTTTTTGGAAATCTCAAAACTTTTATTCTCTAAAAAATTTAGTTTTAAAATTTTAAATTTTAAACAAATAGGTATTAAATTTTTAATATTCTGTTGATGTTTGTAAATGGTTAAAAATTTAGCCAACTGAAATAAACAATAGTTTTAAAAACAAAACAACCTTTTAGATAAGTATATAAACTTTAACAACAAATATGGTCTATCAAAAAGAAAGCTTCAAGCTGTTGGAACAACACGAAAAAAGCGTCGGACTGCTGCGGGTGGAGGAAGCGAGAAAGAACAAAAAAATAAAAATCGAAAACTTGCAGCTTTGCGACTTTTTGCAAGGGGCCGTGGGCAACTGCGGGCTGATGGCCGCTCTAGCTGCCCTTTCGCTGCGACCCGAATTCCAAGACAAAATTGCCCCAGCGATCGACCTTTCGAGCGGCTTGCTCCGCTTCAAAACATTCCTGTTTGGCGAGCCGGCGCCAGTGACGGTCGACGACGCGCTCCCGTTCGTTGGAAACGAGTGGCTCGCTTACGCGGGTTCGAGGCGCTACGACGAGGAAGGTGAAGAGCTCGTGTGCGCGTCGTCGTTCTTCGAAAAGGCCTTCGTCAAGTTGGCGTGCTCGAGCGACTACTTGCGGTCGACGGCGACGGAGCCGCTTTTCGCGTTCACCTGCTTCAGCGGCTGCATGACCGGCTACCGCCTGTACGAAGCGGACGAGCCGAAGGATTCGCTCGCGGACTTCCTGCGCCTCGAGCTCGGCTGCGGCGGCTCGGTCGTCCTCGGTGTCACGCCCGTAGACCCTGAAAGCAAAGGACACTGCTACACCGTTGTCGGTTTGGCGGAAAATAGAATTAAACTTTACGATCCGTCGAATGACGATTCAACTGACGGATTGTTCTCTTCGACGGGCGCCGACCCGGAAACGGGCGAGCTTTGGGTTGCCGTAGAAGATTTTGAGAAGTGCGAAGTCAGCGTTTCTTCTTTGTATCCTGAAAACATGTACGAGTCGGTTTTTCAACTCAAAAAAAAGATTAGCCTTTCCGTTTTTGACAAAGACCACATATTACGCAAGGACGTTTGCAAGTTCACGCTGAAAGAGGCGTCGCAAATGATGGTAAATTTCTATTGTTACTCCCACGAGCTCGAACACTTTGATTTCATCATACGGACCGAGGACGGAAAAAAAGTTGAAATCGATTTCTTGCTGCCTGAAGTCGTTGAAAGCTTTTACGGTTGCCATCGGCAGAAAGGAGAAATTTTGACCCATTGCTACCAGAAGTTCGAGCTTCGACCAAACACTTACGTTGTCTCTTTGGAGCTCAGGACGCTCCAAGTTGAGGAAGCAACAGACGAGGATGTCAATTTCCTTCTGAGATTGGGTTCCTTTTCTGAGTTCACGTTTGAAGAGTTGAACGTGTAAACTACTACCAAAAACGTTTAAAAAATTAAAAAATACTGTTAGCTATACTTTTTATAAATTCGTACAAAAAATAGGTTAAATTGTTTTCTGTGTATTATTTATCAAACATTTTTACGAACATTGATTGTACTATCCAATAAATACATATACTATAAACCAGTGGCGTAGCGTGTTACTTTGGTCAGGAGATGCGCAAGTTCTTATTTTGTAAAAATATCCCCTACTTTAAGACTTATTTATAATCAATAAAATTATATTTTTAAGTAACATCATTAAAACAATTTTTTTAGATATAATAAAGTCAAAGCTACTGTTCTAAAATTACTTATACATTTCAAAAAAAAACCAATAAAAAAAAACTTCATAAGAGTTACTTATACTTGAAAAACTATAAACTTATTAAATAAAAATTGTGTTTTATTAATTACAGTAAACTTTATATGTATGAATATTAATATATTTAATAAAACAAAAGTATCTTTTTTTTAACAAAAAATATCAATCTCTTTAATATATAATTCAACAGTGATAACAGCAGTCAGAACCTTTGCACATAATACATATAGCAAAACAATATTTTTGAGTAAAAGAAAGTGAAACTTTACAATTAGAATACATTGCTTGATTATTTAAAGTAGGTTAGGTATTAATGTTAGAAAACTAAATATTAATTATAAAAAGTTAAAGAAAAATGAACTTAGCTTATTGCATATTTTTAAATTTTGGTTAAATACAAATAAAAAATTAAAAATAAAAAGACTTACTGACAGTGAAACTAATTATCATTATTATTATCTTTAAAAATCAATATCTATTATATATCAATAAGAAAAGTTGTATTAAATTCAAAATGACTCATACTTACAGATATTGCAATTTTAGGGTACTATTTTCATCTGTATTGTTTATGTACTAAATAAAAATGTAAAGTTTTAAGTATTAAAACTAAAAGTTTAAGTTTTTCTTAGAAGAAACCAGAATTTTTTTTGTCGTTTTTTGTTTTTTTTAGCTAAAATACATTATATAACTATAAACTGTTAAAATAAATCTTCAAAAATAATGAAAATCTGAAATATAAACAATGTTAAAAATTAAAATTTCTTACTACTTGAACTGCAGTCTTAAGTAATGCCAATATCTGTTGTTAGTCTGCTATTTTTCAACTTTAGCATTTTAACTTGAGATTTGCAACGTTCCATACAATAATATTTTTGGTACTTTACATATTTATTTTAGTAATAGTATAAAAAATAATCAAAACAAATTTTTACGTTTTGTTTTCAAATATTTTAACACACATTTTATAACATTTAAAAAATCAATAAATTTTGAAGATATTAGGATTTACTTGCCACTCTTAAAGTCAAAAAACTGTATTGAGTTAGTTTAAAAATGTCCAGAGTTGCCGTGAGCATTTTAAATCTTTAAATATTTTTGTTAATAATATCTTTATTAAAAAAAAACTCGTTAGACTATAACATTAATGCAATTAACTTAACTGGGTAGCAGTCAATTTTGGTCGAGCTTACAAAACTGCACGAGGCCAAAAAACGGCATGAAGACTTTTTTTTTCACAAGGGAAATTGCACGAAGATATATTGGCACGAAGAAGCTGTTGAAGGGTAAATAAAAAACAATACTAATTTAGTTTAAGAATTTTAAAATATGTTAGTTTTGCATAGGCATGCTATATAAACAAGTCAGTTTGTTGATATTACGGTAATCCCCTAGTATAATTAGTTAATTAAAGTTATAATGTCAGGGACAAAACAAGTTAAACATCAAATGTTTAAGTAGTAAAGTATAACTGCTCAATCAGAGGTAAATAATTTAATTATTATCTATTGGAATATTTATTATCATATAGCAAAATCTAATCTGAAAACGCTTATCGACCGCTCATCGAGGGTTAAAAAGAAAAAAAAAAAAACTAGCAAAAATCAATTGATTTCTTGTGCTGTTATTTTTCGGGACTGTGTTGAATTCGATAGGTGAAATATAAAAACCGATGTTATTTAATTTGAATCTGATAAATTTAAATCTTGCTAAAAACATTAAAAAACTTTAGTATTATAGGTTATAAAAAATGTACCTAAATTTAACTTGCTTTAAGTAAGCAGATTAATTCGAAGTTAGTTTTTTACAAAGTAAACCAAAATATCTAGATAAATTTCAGCTTAATATTTTCAACAGTTGTAATTACCTAAATACTCACATTAACAATTTAGAATAAGTTTGATATTCAATGTTAACAAAAAACTAAGTAAAAGTATGAAATTTAATTTGTTTTATTAGATTTAAATGAAAATCCTAATTATTTCTTATTTTTGTAACTACATATTTTTATAGATTTAAAACATTAAAAAAAGTAACTTGTTTTAATTAATCAAATTAAGTTAATATCAGGGGCGTGTTTTGACTGGTTTCCGGTTTCCTGTGAACCCCCTGAAAAAAAAAAAAAGAAAAGAAAAAAGAAAAAAAGATTCTTAGATTAATACTAAAAACGTTGTTTATTTACTTTGTTTTGGTTATTTGATAAACTTTGAACAATGAATGTTAAACTATAACACTGAAAGATTAAAAAGTTTCCTTAACAAAAAATGCTCTTTTTTGTCCAGCTGAAAAAGATTTTAAGTAAAAATTCAATTGTGACGTCATAATAGGTAAAAGTTTTAAAGTAGCATTTTCTTTTTACTAAGGAAACTTTTTACTAAGATGCTTTAGTTCCCACTATAAATTGTTACTAAGTTTAAATTATTTTTCATACAGTATTGTTTTTGAACTAGTAAGTACAATTTTACTTTAATAAATGTCCAATTTAATCATTAAAGTTTAATTTTCTTAGTTTATTGTATTCAATAATGTTGTGTGAAGCTTTTGTGTTATGCTGTTATATGATAATGTTGTGTTTATACTTAAGCATTTATATTGTTTGTTTATGTGTAGACCAACTGGGTTTAAACCTTGAAAAATTTAATTCTGAGAGTTTTCAAAATCATCTTTAGACAACTACACTACATAGCAATTTATTCTTTTATCATTTAATGGTATTTCAATATTTTTTATATAAATTTTTTTTTTTGTATATCTGTTAGCCACAAAGTTGGTTCTTGAATTTTTTAAATTTTTAACTCAGACAGATTTCAAAATCATTATGAGAATTCCTGCACCATCAGGAAAAAAATTAATTATAATTTAATAATATTTTAATTTATTTGTAAAAGTCTAAAAATTTTTTGCTAATTACCTAGGATAATGTGCACCAATATCAAGCTGAAATTCTATTGTATTTAATATCTTTTGAACCATAATTTTAGGCTTAAAATCAATATTTTAGGCCTTGTATGATTGATCTAAAATTATACTTCGTTTTAAAAAAGCTATATAAATACATAGTTAGAATTAAATTCTTTTGTTATAAACTAAAATACTTAGACGATTTTATTTTACAGTAAGTAATGTATATAAGTTATTGTATCATTTACTTTATTTTTAAAATAGAAACAATAAAATATTTAAATTTTATTGGTTAATGATAAATAAGTTTTATTTATGTATTTTTAAGCCTATAATTATGGTAAAAAACAACATTGAATTAAATTAGTTTCAGCTTGATACTGGTGCGACATCATCCTAGGTAATTACCCATTTTTTGTAATTAAATTCAAATTTTTATAGATTAAACTACTTGAAAAAATGTTTTTATTATAAATATTGTCACCAATTTCAATGACGTCACCAGTTTTGTTGACGCCACCAATTTCAATGACATTACTTGCCATAATACATACAAATTTATAATAACTTCATACTTTCTAAATCATTTTAAAATAATTTTTTACAACTTTGGTTCTCTTTTGTGACAGACTGCATTGAAATGTTTTTAAAACTTTTATATATATTTTTTTATTTTAAAAATAAGTTTACCACCAACATTTTATTATAGATATTCTAATTATAGTAACTGAAAACAAAAAAAAAACAAAATAGTTTTACTTTGCTTGAAACAGTTTAACTTTAGATCAAATTTAATACAAAGAAATATTTAAATCAACAAATACTTTATGTCATATGTTTGTAGACGTTCTATCCATAAAAACTTTTGTTAAACTTAATTATATTTTCTGAAACAACAAAATAATGATACATACTTTTTTTTTGTAAATCTGTTAACTGAAAAGTAGAACTCAACAACAAGTCAACAATTAAGTACAATGATTTGGAACAAAAGAATAAAATATTGATACGATAATCAGAAGAAATTCATGAAAATAGAAAAATGTTAATCGCTTATCGTTAAAGAAAGTAACAGCTATATTTGTTTTGGCTGTAGTGTCAACAACTTAAAAATCTCCGTTTTTTAAGGAGCGTTTTGCTAAAGTGAACACAAAAGTTATTAAAATGGTACTTTTATCCTGCTTCATATAAAAACACAATTTCACGGGATTTTATAACAGGCTTCCTCTCACACCTTGAACATAAGCAAAGCTTGGTTCAAAGACCTGTTAGTTTAAAGAAAGAAACTGAAGCCTTTCAACCCAATGATTTTTTGTGTCAAAAAGAAAAAAGGTATGTTGCTCACGTCACGCAACTATGGAAAAAAATATATTAGAAGTTTGATTAAAATACCGAGGAATAAGTTGTTTCAATTCAAATATTTCACTTTCTAACTAGCTTCCTGTTGCACCTCGGAACAAAATAAAATCTTGGTGCAAAGAAAATTACCCGCAGTTTCGAAGCAAGTAAAAGTGGCCTTCTTCAATACCTTCATCAGATTTATCAAAAGTAGGTACACACGGCATAAATGTTCTTTTTAACAAAGGTAAATACAGACAACAATCTACGCTTTCGAAATATATTTGGGATTTGAGATATATAAATAAAGACTAACTAGGAAATTTAAGCACGAACAAAACACAATTTCAATTTAAACCATGGCTGCACTTTTTGCAATATGGAAATTTAAAGTCAGTTTAAGAAGCGTTTAAAGCTATCCGTTTATTTATCATTTTATTGTAAGTATACTATTTCAATAAATTGGTTTGTTTTTTATAAAGAATTGATTAAATGTTTGTTTGCATCGCTTAACAAAACTAATTTGTGTCTCAAAACCTTCACTAATTTTACAATATCTGTAGGATGTTGTAATAACTTAAAACTTATTAATAATAAAGTTCTCACTTGTACAGTTTTGTTTTAATGGAACGATGTTCAAGAATTTTTTGTCACAGAACTCAAAAATTTTAGTTAACACTCTTTAGAAAAGTAAACATCGACATTGCTTATAAAGAACTTTAAAAAACAACAATTGTCTTCTAATCGTTATTTTCGTCAAAAAACTAATATACTTTTAAACATAAAAGTTAATCAGGTATAAAATTAAATATATACTTGAGTCCACTAGTCATATAGTTTTACAGGCTTTAAAAATAAATACTAGCGCGATTTCCAGAATTCTAGAGATGCAGAGTTTTGAATAATGAATAAAAAAAGATCAAAATATAGTTTTTTTTTTATTAATTGTTTAACAGTTTTATATAAAAACCTAGCAACTATGTTATCGAGTATATCAACATTTACTCAAAAGACTAACTCTTTATTTTTTATAAAACTTAGTTTTGCATAAAAAGCTTGTAATGCTTTAAAAAAACTAAAACTTAAGCGAAAATTAGTTTAAAAATGAACTTTTAAAAGCATAAAACTAAAAATCAGTGTTATAATTGAGTAGACTATTCTCTAGAATAGAATTAATGAACTATTGAGAAATAATGCCAAACTCTATAATAAAAACATTAAAAAAAGTTATATTTTTTCTACCCTTACAAAGTAGAGACCATTTGTTTTTAAAATAATCAAACCTACGATATGATCAACTATATAAAGCTATTGGCATACAAGTCGCATAACATAAAATTATATATAGATAAATGAAAGTAGCAAATTACACAGTATCCTTTCATTGTTAACAAATTCAATTGTTAACACAAATTATTTAACAAATAATTGTTTACAAATTTTTGTTTTGTTAACAAATACGTTAA
The DNA here is from genome assembly GCF_965202585.1 of Thalia democratica. Classification (NCBI taxonomy): domain Eukaryota; kingdom Metazoa; phylum Chordata; class Thaliacea; order Salpida; family Salpidae; genus Thalia; species Thalia democratica. The sequence continues at coordinate 34,269,036 of NC_139165.1, read as the reverse complement.
CATACGTTAACTTTATATTTTTGAATAATTATATTGATTTATGAGTATACTTTTTAACAAAACTTAACCAAAAATTTTTATCTTTAATCCAAACTCACTAAGAATATTAGTAAGACGTCCACATGTTGTAAAATTCAATTCATTTATCAATTAAGTGTAAAAGCAATGCCCGCTAAGTCTCTCGTTCTACTTGAGTATACGCACAAAAACAAATCTCTCGTTTAATCACCGCACGAAGTTACAAGTTCAAAAACTCGCTTCACTTGTGTTGGTACGATCAGATTAGTGCGCTTAATATCTAACTCGGGTTAATTAAATTTTTTGAGAGTTTTATTTGAAAACCGTGCAACGCGGTTACCCTCACACAAGTCACCACGAAAAAAACTCGCCGCTCTTAAACGCTTCTGCAGCATCGAATAGCTGAAAGACGCGGCGTTGCTGTTGCGCTATTTCACAAGTTTTTGCTAGTAGATCGTTCACAAGGTTGCAGCATTTAAACTGATTGTTTTTTTTTGTTGAAACATACTATTGTATTTGTTTAATATTTCTTTGTTTAGTTTTTATTTATTAAAATAGATTATAAGTTTTTCTTGCATCTGAATTAAAAAATATGACTAGAAATTTCTACCTAAGACTGAAAAAAATCATTTAAAATATATCGAATTTCAAAGCTGACTTGTTATTAAGTATAGTACATTATAAGTTTAAAATTTTGTTATAAAGTGCTAGATACTTAAAAACAAAGCAGAATAAGCTATATTACAAGAAAATCTTTTTTTTACCTTCGTTTTAAGCTTAGGGTTAAACCAAAACACAATCAAATTATCTACAATCATTAACAAATTTATGCAATTTAAAAAGTACCAAAAAACTAAATATTAACACCATAAAGAAATCAAAAATCCTTTGAAGTAATGTTTAAACCAACTAATCTTAAAGTTAAACGTTAACTATACTCATGCCGCAAACGTGAACAATTTTGTGAATAATAAAACTAAAACTCTTATTTTAACATTTTTTAGTTTTAGTTTAATTACTAAACGTTTATTCATGTTTTGGTCAATTTTTAGTATTTGTGTAGAAATATAAACTTTTGGTCATATTAAGTTTTAGAGTTTCGCATTAAAAACTTAGAAATGGAATTGAATAATTGAAGAAACTGAAGCTGCAGATTATTTCAGTAAACACGCTCGTCTCCGCTTGGTGGAGGTAAAGAGCAGTCATGGTGACAAATTAAATTTTTAATGGTGATGGTTGGTGGTTGTTACTGGGTGCTAATGACTTAGTCACAAAAATTACATGTGATTAAAGATTAAGTAATTGTTTAAAACAATATTTTTTTTAATATCTAGGCTATGAAAACTTTTAGTTTCCGTAGTAAAATATGTTAAACTTTTGTGAACGAATACTTTAAACTTTGTTAATCAAGACATTTTTTATAAAATTAAACTTTTCTAATTCTATTTTTCTACTTTCATACAGCTGAAAACAACTTAAACTATTTATTTAATCTGCTACAAAACTGTATATCGTAATTAAGCGATGTCGCGTATTTAAATACTCTGTTTTTAGTAGTAAAGTTAGTTTGGAAAATAAAAACTTAAATTCCTCACTTTTATTGACTATTATTTTCATAAAGCTAAGAAACAATTTAGTTTTATACATAATTATAAAGAAATCAACTTAGAAAGTAGGTTTTACAAATTACAAAATTAAAAAGCGAAGCAACTTAGTGAAACTAATAAAAAGCAAATATAAATAAATATAAACTTAAATAGCAATAGCGTTAAAAAGAAAATTAATGTATTTATAAGGATAAATTTCAATGTCTTTTTTTATAATCATTATTTAAGAAAATACATATTATGTTAACTTTACTTATTATTGAGCAAATTACTTGAATAAAACTATAGGAATTATTTACATAACGCTATTTTATAAAACAGCTTTGTACTTATAACGCCTGGTTTTAGTACAAAACTTAACAGTGAAACGTTTAAAATTATTTATTATTTTAGTACAGCCATATATCAAACGCAGCTTTCTATTTAATTTCTTATATAGCTAATTATCGTATAAAGTAATTAAAAACTAATACTGTAACGTACAAATTTAAAAGCTACATAAGTATAACTATCTGTATAAATCTGTATAATTTCACTTTGAAATAAATCTTTGAATTTATTTGCTGCACATAAAACGGAGCTTTAGTCAAAAAGAATACATTACTATTTTGAGTAGCATTTGGAAATTAAAAAGGTGGTTAATCTCATTAATATTTTTTTTCAAAACTTCAAGTATTTGGAAAGTTTTAATATCTTCAAAAGTCTAAAATATAATTCAGACTGATAAAATATACCTACTTTTTTTCTTTTTAAAAGTTGATTATAATCTTTTTATTTTTTTACTCACTTAAGAAGTTTTATTTACACAAATACTATCCAAATGACATCATTTAATTTTTGATAACTTTTTTAACCTTGTTAAGATGATTTGTAGTTGAATTCTAGTAACATTGTTTTTTAATTTTTTTTGTACTATTGTGTTATATAAAAAGTGTTTTGCTTGTAAAGTTTACAATTGTTTTAGTATCAAATTAGTTAAAAAATATCAAATACTATAATATCTTTAAAGTTTTTTATAGTTGATCATGCAAACTAAAGCATTGAAATTAAACTTTAAGAAACGTAAAACTGTAATTAAAAAAGTTAAATAGTTAGTTAATACAGAAATAGGGGATTTTAATTAAATTAGAAATTACATTGATAACATTTGTTTAGTTGATTTTAATTTAAAACTACAACTACTCAACTTATAATTTGTAACTAAATATATTAATGATAAAAGTTATACTTGCAAATGCAAAAGCGTTTCAACTGTTTTTTTTTTATTAAAATTTTTTAACATCTGTTTTGTTTAGCACAAAACAATAAGTAGTTCTAGTTTTGCATAATTTAAGAAATTTTATCATAATTTTTTTTATAATTGCACAAAAATTTATTAGTTGCTTTTATTTGTTCATTTTAAATAAAAAACTTTTTTTTCTTAACTTAAGATAAGCAAACAGAAACAATTTAAAAAAAGTTAACATAATTTTTTAAAATTGATATCTAAACACTTGTATTCTATTCGGTAATGAAAATTTTATAAAATTTACTATTTACCTAAATCGTAAAACACTTTATAAGTTATTTTTATTTTAAATCAAAATATTTATAGAATAGGTTAGTTTTGTCAAATTTGCACGAGCGTACAAAAATGCACGAGGAACAAAATTACACGAAGATACTCACGCACGAAGACAACTTTGCACAAAGATAAAATTGCACGTAGAAACTTTTGCATGAGCAGACAACTTTGCACGGGTTGAACTTTTTTTTTTTTCACCGTTACCCCTATCTCTTACCCTCGGTCAGTAACGTTTTTAGTTCTTTTATTAATTTATCTTTTTTTTTGTTTTTTTTTAATAATTTTGTTTCTGTTTGTTTTTACTCTCATTCAAAAATGTAACTATTGGAAAACTGACCCTTGGTGCAAAATTGTATTCGTTAAATTTTGTCACCTTGTGCAAATTTATCTTCGTGCAATTTTTTGCCGTCGTGTAATTTTTTCTTTGTACAATTTAGTCCCCTCTCGCAGTTTTGTCTTCGTGCAACTTTGACCCGTTCCCTTTTTTGATATATTTATTTGTAAAAGAAGTTTTTTTACGAATATCTATTATTAATAATTTTGTAATTATTAATAAAATTAAACTTAAATTCTTTATGTTGTAACTTTTATTTGTAAATTCATATAGATTCCATTTTGTTTGTTCTAACACATCTATTGAATAGTAATCTGTTACTTATTTTTAGAATTATTTAAAGGCATATAATAACTAAATTTAAATCGAAAACAATAGTACAAGACTATCATTGATGATTTTGAAGCTTATAAATGATAAAAACAATTTTGTAAACATTAAAAAAAAAAACAGGTGATACGTTTATTTTTAAGAAAGATTTTAAACAGTTTATTGAAAATCTATAACATAAAACGTGATTTTATTAAGTCTATTGATTATAAGTACTTTGCTAAAATATATTTGTTTGGTATTCACAATACCAAATAAAAACATACCAGCAATACACAACTATCAAAAATTCGAAATAAAAGTTTAGGATTGAATTGAATAAAAACCTAAAACAAATTATTTTACTTAGCAAATAAATTGTAGGTAAACATGCTTTAAGTTCTGAAAAAATAGGATTGTTTATAAAAGTATTACTAATACAATATTCTTTTATCAGTATTTTACCAACCTTGAAAAAAAATATATCGTATTAATACTATGACTGCTGTATGAATTTTTTTATAGAAAATCATTATCATGTAAAATATCATTGTTTATAAAGTTAACGTTTAATATGATGACAATTTCATAGAAAAACTGTTAAAAGTATACAATATAAACAGTACATGTTACATAGAGCTAAAAGTATTAAAATGAAAAAAACTCAAACTTTAAACTTCTGAATTTTCCTTAAGCAAGTTTAACATTGGTATTAAATAACACGAAATTTGAAATATGTTTGTTTAATATGAGCTTTCTGATTAGTATATTAACTAAAACTATTTAAAAATCTCATATTTACAAATATATTCACATGTTACATAGAGCAAAGTGTATTAAATTGAAAAAACCTCACACCTAAAACTTATAAATTTTTTAAATAAATGAAATATTGGTGTTTAATAAAATTCGACATTTAAAATATTTTTTTTTTGCTATGAGCTTTCTGAATAGTTAGTAATATAAACTAAACAAAAAGCTCATAATTACAAAATATTCAAGTAATATCTAAAAAAACAATCATTTTTAATACTTTGAAATTTATTGAACTAATTCTTTATACTGAATTTATACTGAATGTGCACAAAAATGCAGCTTTTTTATACTTTAGGTGTAGCGTAAATAGTAAAACATACTTACAAAAAAATGAATAGCTCTGAACTTATCTAGTTATTTTTTCTGATATTTTTCAAAATTAAATTAGGTTTGGTTACATATAGGCTAACTAAATCCTTATCTTAACTATGCTTTAGCTCTTCTTTGCAGTACAAAATTATTAACAATTTTCCAAGTTTGTTTAAAACTTATTTACTTCGTTTTCGATTAATTAATCCTGTATAAAAAGTTAAGATGTTACTGTCTACTTGGTAAAAATCAGTAGATTAACTTTTTTACAAAAATACTATTTTAAGTGTACAGATTTCTCATTATATGAATGCTTTCTTAGCAAATAAAAGTATAAGCGCACAAAACTTATTAATACTTAAAATTGTTGTCTTTTTTAAGAAACTTCACTGCCCTTAGAAACGTTTTTTTTCTATTATTATTAGCTGTTTCTATAGTTTAAGTATATATATTGTACGGAAATTAACAACTAACTAAAACATTCGAGTTAAACTTTTTAAAAGACTAAACAAAAGTTTTTACTTGCTAACTTTATATTTGCCATGTGCTGTAGTAAGTTTATACGCTTAAAAAAGTTAACATTTTAAGTGTTTGTAACTAATATAATATCACTTAATGTGTTGACCAATTCATACAAAAAAGTATTTAAAGTATACATGCAATATTCAAAACACATGTAATAAAATCTTAATATTACAAATGAATAATGTAATAAATAATCTTAAAACATACTAAAATTTTATAATTTTAGATGCAACTTTTAAAAGAATGAATAAATTAAGCGAAAATGTACGTCACATTATAATAAAAAAATTTTATAAATTTTAGTACATTTTCCTTCGGGGTCGTTATTAACTTTTTATAAGTGACTTATTTGCTAGAAAAACTTGCTCGCTTGTCAAACTGTATGGAGAAAAAGAGTATTCACCGAGCCGCAACTACTTAAAATAGTCGAAGTGATCAATATAAATTACTAATAGAACTAAAACTGTGGTCATTCGCAATAAAAAACGAGTCATTGCTAATCATTAAATTAAAGCCTAGTAATATAGTTTTACCACAAGATACTAATTAATGTCTTTGAAAAGTGTGCTTTTAGCTGAAAAGTATATTGCGGATCGACTCCTGTTCTAAATTCATCTGATAATTAGTTGTTATAGCACATATAGTTTTTACTAAATAGTAATTTATTTTTATCATGAAAACTTAAAAAATGCCGACTTAATATTTTGCTACTTTTTTTAAACATCATAGCTAACAGTAAATAGTTTTATTAAAAACTTTAGCACAAAGATAGGTAAAGTTTTTTTTAAATTCTAAACGACATAGTCTTTATCAATATAATAAACTTAATTTATCAAGAAAAAACTTCGAAGTACATAGTATAGAACGTTTGTTAAAAATAATAAGTTTTACACTTTAAAATTCCGACAGCGATTAATTTTTTTATGAAAGATCATTTGTTAAACAAAATTTTCTCCTTGGAAAATAGTTTAACCGATTTTAAACAAAGTAAAGAGATTTTACAAGCAGCTTTCGTTTGTCAAGTACCGGACTTTATAAAATATTATTAAAATATCTAATATCTAAACTCACTTGATATAAAGTACAGTGGTCTTCCACTTTAGTAAGCATGTTTTGTTAAGTACGTACCTTACAGAAAAACAAAAACGTTGTGTTCAAAGTGCAAGCTTGTATCTTTTAAACTTATTCAGTAATAGTATAAAAAAATGTTTTACTAAAAGCTACTATAAAAAGTACTCAACTACTAATCATGTAGAAAAACCTACAACTGCCAATACTTTAAGGTTTATTGAGCAATAAAATTAGAAAAAAACGCAAATGAGTTTGTATGTTATTTACTTTAGTATGATACATTTCTTTTTGAGCTTAAATTATTGTATAAATAACAAAATGTAAAACAGATTTATTTTAATTACCTACCTACTTTGTGAATGCTACACGAATTGATTTGATAATTGTGCTAATATTGTTTAAATCGAACAAAATAAATCGTGTTGATTATAAACTTTGTACTTTGTAATATACTAAAAATTGATTACAGTTGATGAGAAGTCATAGATTTAGAAAATAAAGTGTTAAATTACCAAGAAAAAACACTTTATCTCCCATACCACAATGTTACAAAAGTTAATGCTTGAAGTAAAAACTTCCTTATATCAAACAAAAATTAAGAACCTCTGATTGACTTCGTGAACTCAAACCTGTGAGCTTTTAAAAGTCTACCAACTCAGGTTAATAACACTATGATCATCAAGCTATGATTAAGTTTTATGATCACAAAATATTTAAATAAGAGTGAATATTGTATAATCATTAGTATCCAGCGACAATCTAATACTTTTTAATAACTTTTTAATCCACTTTTGCGCACAAAAAATATTCTGGTTTTTGTTGTGTATTGTAAAATACCGCATCAAACTTTAAAAAAAGCGACTTAATATAAAAACAAATGACTAACTTTCCATTGTTTACTTTTAAATTGGAAAATTTTTTTTTTACTTTTTTAAGGCAATTTATTAACGCTTATGTTGACGAAAAATTATAAACATTATGAATGTCATTATTTTTTGATTTAATGTTAAATTTAACAAAATGTAGTTTGATTTACTTGGTCCAATTTAAAAATTAAAAAGTATTGATACAGATTTTTCAACAAAGATCCAAGTTAAACATTTGTTTATCAGCAAATTTGTTGCAAAATGAAGTTGCTTATAAATTTGAGCTTTGTGGCTGCATTGAGCAGTGGCGCGTATAGTCATGACGTCACCAATTTCAATGACGTCACCAGTTTCATTGACGCCACTAATTTCAATGACATTACTTGCCTTAATACATATAAATTTATAATAATTTTATACTTGCTAAAACATTTTTGAATAAATTTTTACAACCTGATTCTCTTTTGTAACAGACTGCATTGATTTTAATAATTGTTTACAAGTTTTTGTTTTGTTAACAAATACGTTAGCATACGTTAACTTTATATTATTGAATACTTATATTGATGTATAGTATACTTTGTAACAAAACTTAACCAAAACATTTATCTTTAATCCCAAACTTACCAAGAATATTCGTAAGACGTTCACATGTTGTAAAATTCAATTCATTTATCAACTAAGTGTAAAAGAAATGCCCGCTAAGTCTCTCGTTTTACTTGAGTATACGCACAAAAACAAATCTCTCGTTTAATCACCGCACGAAGTTATAAGTTCAAAAGCTCGCTTCACTTGTGTTGGTATGGTCAGACCAATGCGCTTACTATTTGATGTAAGCTAGGAAGATCCTTGTGATGTTCTGAAGTTATTTGAAAGCCGTGCAACGCGGTTACCCTTACACAAGTCAGCACAAAAAACTCGCCGCTCTTAAACGCTTCTGCTGCATCGAATAGCTGAAAGACGCGGCGTTGCTGTTGCGCGATTTCACACGTTTTCGCTAGTCGATCGTTCATAAGGTTGCAGCATTTAAACTGATTATTTATTTTTTTTAAACATACTATTGTATTTGTTCAATATTTCTTTGTTTAGTTTTTATTTATTAAAATAGATTATAAGTTTTTCTTGCATCTGAATTAAAAAATATGACTAGAAATTTCTACCTAAGACTGAAAAAAATCATTTAAAATATATCGAATTTCAAAGCTGACTTGTTATTAAGTATAGTACATTATAAGTTTAAAATTTTGTTATAAAGTGCTAGATACTTAAAAACAAAGCAGAATAAGCTATATTACAAGAAAATCTTTTTTTTACCTTCGTTTTAAGCTTAGGGTTAAACCAAAACACAATCAAATTATCTACAATCATTAACAAATTTATGCAATTTAAAAAGTACCAAAAAACTAAATATTAACACCATAAAAAAATCAAAAATCCTTTGAAGTAATGTTTAAACCAACTAATCTTAAAGTTAAACGTTAACTATACTCATGCCGCAAACGTGAACAATTTTGTGAATAATAAAACTAAAACTCTTATTTTAACATTTTTTAATTTTAGTTTAATTACTAAACGTTTATTCATTTTTTGGTCAATTTCTAGTATTTGTGTAGAAATATAAACTTTTGGTCATATTAAGGTTTAGAGTTTCGCACCAAAAACTTAGAAATGGAATTGAATAACTGAAGAAACTGAAGCTGCAGATTATTTCAGTAAACACGCTCGTCTCCGCTTGGTGGAGGTAAAGAGCAGTCATGGTGACAAATTAAATTTTTAATGGTGATGGTTGGTGGTTGTTACTGGGCGCTAATGACTTAGTCACAAAAATAACCTGTGATTAAAGATTAAGTAATTGTTTTGAACAATATTTTTTTCAAATATCTAGGCTATGAAAACTTTTAGTTTCCGTGGTAAAATATGTTAAACTTTTGTGAACGAATACTTTAAACTTTTTTAGTCAAGACATTTTTTAAAAAATTAAACTTTTCCAATTTTTCTTTGTACTTTCATACAGCTGAAAATAACTTAAACTATTTATTTAATCTGCCACAAAACTGTATATCGTAATTAAGCAATATCGCGTATTTAAATACTCTCTTTTTAGTAGTAAAGTTATGTTGGAAAGTAAAAACTTAAAGTCCTTACTTTTATTGACTATTACTTTCATAAAGCTAAGAAATAGTTTAGTTTTATACATAATTATAAAGAAACAAACTCAAAAAGTAGGTTTTACAGATTACAAAATTAAAAAGCGAAGCAACTTACTGAAACTAATAAAAAACAAATAAAAAACAAATTTAAATAGCATTAGAGTTTAAAACAAAATTAATGTATTTATAAGGATAAATTTCAATGTCTTTTTTTATAATTATTATTTAAGAAAATACATATTATGTTAACTTCACTTATTATTGAGCAAATTGCTTTAATAAAACTTTAGGAATTATTCACATAACGCTATTTTATAAAACAGCTTTGTAGTTATAACGCCTGGTTTTAGTACTAAACTTAACATTAATACGTTTAAAGTTATTTATTTTTTATTAAAGCCGTATATCAAACGTAGTTTTCTACTTAATTTCTTATATAGCTAATTATCGTAAACAGTAATTAAAAACTGTAACGTACAAACTTAAAAGCTACATAAGTATAACTATATTTATACACGACTAAAATTTTCCGATAATGATTAAGAAAGTTTTAGAGATTTGAAAAAGTTTTTGTCATTACAATGTGATATTATTTAACTAATTCATGAATTCAGATAAAAATTGCAAATGACTCGTTGTTTTTTTTTGTTAACAAATAAAATAATTGATATATTTTTGTTTTTAAATTTAGATTACATAATCTAAAAAACTAAGTTGATAATAAACAAAGATAATGTTTCACTTTTTTCAAAATTATTTACACTTGTAATGTCTATTTAATTACTTTCTGATTTAATACTATAGAATTTAATGCCGTAGACTGTTGAAAAGAAGACTTATTTTATGTAAATAATATTCTAAATGGATTATAACGAATAAGAAAACTTTAAAGCATTAAGACAGAATTTTTTCACTTTTTAATTAAAACTTGCATCCTTAAAAATGAAAAGGACTTTATAAAATGAAATAATCTAGAACAGGGGTCGGGAGGCATTTGTGACCACTGGTAAAATTACAAAAATAAAACTTTTTGTGGGCCGAAGATTTAGCTACAGAACAGACATGACAGACCTTTAGTTAGATTATTACAATAGTATCTAAAAACACAAATCAAAACGTACATGAATTTAAGCAAACATTTTTTTAAGATTATTAAGTCACTAAATAAATAGTTTAAAAGTATAAGACACACTAAGTTTGCATAAAAAATCAAATTATTTAAAATAAAAGCTTAAAAATTGTTTAAACTTTCTAATAAGTTTATTTCGTTCATTTAGTTAGAGCAAGCTAGATTTGAGGTAACGTTATTAGGTTAAAAAAAAAAATTCTTTTTTATAAGCTTAAGACAAACTCTACAGTTCTAAAGGTTTTAAATTAAAAAATGTCAACTACTTGTTTATAAAAACAAAGTTTTGTTCTACTTTTTAATTTTTTACTTAAAAAGAACTAAATTACTCTAAACGGACTAAAATATGGTTTGATCATTAAGTTTTTTTGCGCACTGCGTAAAATGTCGTTTTCATAAAAATATTATTTTTGTTTATTTTTGTACACTTTAAACAGTTTATATCATTTACAATAACAACCTTAACAAAAATCTCATACATTTTACACATTCAGAACTTGTAAATGTTTGAACTTATTTAAATAATCAAAACTAATTCTAAATAAACATTGCTAAAGTTTACATGAAACAAACAACTATTCTTAGGTTATGATAAATTAAACTCGAAATATTTTGAATGTTGATAAAACTAGGGTACTTGTTAAAAGAGCATGTCAATGTTATGTAAGTATTGTCAAAAAACTGTTCTTAAACTTCTTATTATCAAATAACTAGTTGCTAACATTTGAATGTTGTACTTTTTATTGCTGTAAATTTTAAAGTAAAACTTTTAATTCACTTAAACATATATAATTAACTACATAACAGGTAAAACATGTATTATTATCTTTTTAAGTAACACAATTATTATAAAAAGCATAAAATTAGCTTACCAGTTCGAAGAGCGTAGAAATTTAGTTCTAGTTATTTTTGTGAAACCTATATGACTATGTCAAATTTACTTTTCACAAAAGTTACTAAGCTTAAATTCTAGTATATGAAACCATTATAATAGGTTAAAACTCAGCTGAACAAATTATTTATAGGTAATAAATTTTCTAGCAATTACTTTACTGTGGAAAATGTAGTAAGTTAACAAATTTATAAAACGATTGTAATTTCTATAGATTAATTTTATCTTCATTACAAATAAGAATCTACAATTAAACATGCTAATGTTAGTTGTTGCGGCCTAAGTCAGTTTATTGGTGTAAATATCATAACATCATTACAAGAATATTTACAGATTCAACTTAGCTTAAATTCTTTTTGTCATAGAAAAAGTGGTCATTGTTAATTTTATGTAAAATCTTTATACTAATGTTATAAAGTCCACGCTTGAATATTATAAAAGTAGAATTTAAACATATTTAAAATACCGAAAGTAAATTGGTTTGACTTAATCTTACAACAAATACAAGTGATTAATTTACTTAATAATTTAAATGCTTTCAATTGGAAATATGTTAAATACACCAATAAAACTATATGTGTAGTTATATAAACAATACCGTAAAAGAACATAATAACATAAAAGTTTAACTTAGATTGTCTTAGATTTGAAAAGTTTAAACAAGTTTAAAGAAACCTCTGATAAGTCAAAAGTAAACATATTTATTGAAAAGTAATAGTTTTTGTTGATTGAAAAATCAAATCAACATAAACTACTTATTAAACAAACATGTTTGAAATCTATCAAAGTTTAATATAACAAATTTTTCAGTGAAATTTCTTTAATAAGTGTAAAAGTAAACATATATAAAAAGTAACTTAATAATAAAAAAAGTATGTATTATAGCAGCTGCAGTTCGTACTGTTAAAATCATATAGTCAATACAAAAACAGCTTTACTACAAACACGTTCAAATGAACATTTGTTTAAAAAAAACTAACTTTTTAGAACTATGAAGAAATCCTTATTAGGTTATTTGTATGAGAGACATATCGTCACTGTATATTTCTCATAAAAATAACCTAACACGAGTTCTAGTTTTGCTAATAACGATTATTATTTTATTTGTACCCAAATTGCCTGAACTCAATAAACATAAATAGCTGTACATGAACTATTACTAGCTATTATCGTAAGTCAAATGTTAAAATTAACAAGAGAAAATAGTAAACATGTTTATAAAAGGTAGTAAGTTGTATTTATTAAATCAAATAAATGCAAATTACTACCTCAAATAAACATATTTAAAGTATCCTTGTTTAATTGTAGAAATATATAAAGTTAAGTTAGCAAATTTTCACTGTCAAGGTTCCACTGTTAAGAAAAACTAATTAATTTTACAACTATAACTTGTATCAGTTAATTACATAACCAATACAAATTACAGGTGCAAAAACAAATTTTACAATTTAATCTTTGTCTCTTGTAGCCACGTTTGTTCGAATGTATGAACAATACAAAACTGTAACACCTGAATAAAAAATTCTTTTTTTTGAAGTATTGTGCCTGACTTTACAGTAAATGTTATAAAATGTTATAAAAGTTTTTGCGTAAATCTTTAAAAAATAGAAAGCAAATAAGTTTATTAAGCAAGAGTAAGATGCATTGATTTAACTTAACAACCAATACAGCATACTGCTGCTAATTAAACTTGTTCAAATAGTTTTTGTGTAGATATCATACTAACTTGCATGAATATTTTCAAAAATATCTCGACTCAAATTCTGCTCATTATTCAACTAGTATTTGTAAATTGACGCTTACATGTCGGCAACGATGAATGAAAAACACATTTTAGTAGTAAGAGTAATTTGTATTGATGAATTATTAAAATCGATACAAAGTACTACTACCAATAAAAATGTTCAAGTAACTTAAATAAATGTGTAAAGTAACCATGTCAAGTTACTTTGAAATCAGCTAAACAATATCGTATAGTTCATTACAGAAATAACGCAACTTAAATACAATTTCTTATTACGTTTAGGTTATTAGAAACCAAATTTCAATGTATGTACCTTTAAATGTTTTTATTGTTGTTTCTAAATATTTTTTTTTCACAAAAATGCTTATTTGTATTGATTACATGAACAAAACAACACAAAACATCGCGCCAATTAAGCAAGTTAAGTTAAGTTTAGTGAATACAATACTTTCTTTTCATAAGTTTACATTCGTTTTATCTTAGTTAAAAAACTCTAAACTGTTAGCTAAAACCTGCCTTGAATAGTTTGATTAAGGATATATTTTACTTGTTTTAGGTTTACATAACTTACTTAACATTTCTTAACAAGCGAAGTTGAGCTATATAGACCTGTTTTTAAAACATATATTATATGATCTAGCCTTACTCCCATCAAAGTGTTATATCTAAGTTTATTTGAATATTTATACTAACTTCCATGCTTCTCACAAATTAGGATTAGGTTGCTTAACAACATAGAAAGTTTAAAACAATAATATAATTATAAAACTGTATATTATTAGTTAATAATCCTTGTTATTACAAATTTCATCGAACAAATTACTTATAAAGAAAAATAAAAGATATACTAAAACTATGTTAGGTTGTAATTTGTGATTTGATAGATTTTAAGTAACTATTTTAATAAAAATTGCAAATTACAGTCAATGTAATTTTTATTGTAACGTTTTAACTAGCATATATTTTCAACGTGTATATAAAGGTAAGGTTAAAAAAGGTTAAATTAATTTTTTAACTATAGTTTCTTCATAGTTAGTATTGTTAAAGAATTCGCATACAAATAACTATAAGATAAAAATAAAACTCTTTAGTTAAATAGTTTTAAAATCTAAATGGCTCAGTGTTTTGGTTAATAGTATAAAATTTTTAATTAAAAATGTTTTTAATTTTTTTTAAGATTTATTATTTGCAAAACTTTAATACTTAACCAATGCAAAATGTTTATCCATGTTAATCGTTTAATTTACAAAAAAAAGTAAACATACTTATCCATAGAAAAACTTACTTTTAAACAAAAGTTATTAATTTAACAAAAATTTTTAATATTGAAAACTTTATTGAGAGCAAAGCATCATAAAAGTTATGTAAGAGAAGCTATGATTTTTAAGTTATTTTCTCGTTAAATTTAAAAAAAACTAAACAAGGACATGGCTAATTACGACTTGCAGGAAAATGCGAGTATGTTTTAATTTCTAATGGGATGGAGCCAATATAAAAACTTAAACTTTAGACCCGTGAAGATAAGTTTTAAAACTTACACTTAGATGTTTATAGTTTTGAAACAAAAAACAAAAACAAAAAAAAGCCTTAAGTTCATTTCAGTGAAAGCTCGAATTTGATACCAGGTACCTCGAGTCTGTTATAAAGATTAAAAACAAAATCTATAACAGCGGCAGGGGCGTGTCTAAATTTTTTTCAGTGGGGTTGCACATATTTTTTGTTCAATAACACAGTATTTTGCTTAGAAGTTTTTAAATATTACGAATTAGATTATGATATATCTCATGACTAGATGACTGTATAAAAGTTTCTAAGGTACATAAAAATATTTAAATTTTCAAACAATTAGAAAATACCGATAAAACAAACGACAAAATCTTTGTATATAATCTAGTTCTTTAATGTTTAGTAAACAAAAACTTAAGTATAAACCTAATTCCTGTTTTTATTGACAATGTAAAAATTTGCCTTAAACTGTGAAACTAACTTGAATAATAAAACATTCTATACATAAGAAACTTAAAACAAAGCACTAATCAAAATTAAGATTTACTTGTCTTAATAATAGAAAAAGTATTCAATGATATGTAAAAATAATTAGTTAAGTATTTCTAGTTAAAATAAATTAGATAAAAACTCAATTTAAACAGAAAAACAAATAATACTTCTAAAAAAAAACTAACAACAGACGTGAACCATTACTCAACAACTTGATGATAAAAAAAACAAATAAGTAAAACAACGGTTTTTTAATGTTCTAAAAATGCAAACATCATCTGGATTCGTCTAAAGTTTCTAAAGATAAAAAGGAAACCCTTCGAGTTTTATAAGAACTCAAAAATGCTTTTTTAAACAATTTTAATTAATTTATTAAATTAAACCTTTAAAACTAATAAAAAGATTTAATGTTATTTTGTAAAACTTAAGAGAAAATATTCTTTTTTCTTAGCATTAATACTACAATATTTTCTTAAATTCAAGTTTTGAACTCACTTAACTCTTATTATAGCTGTGTTTATAAAAAAACAATTAGTTAAGTTAAAATTTTTTGTTAGCTTAAAGTTTATTTGTGAACAAAATCGTACAAGTATTTCACAAAATCTTACTTTAGCTAGTTTCAACAAGTATGCGTTGATGACAAAACAAAAGAATTAAAAGGCACTGCTTGCAGAATAAAAAGAGCATAAATGCAATTTGTAAAGCTTCAGATGATTTCAGCAAAAACACTTTTTTCCGTTTGGTGGAGGCAAAGAGCAGTCACGGTAACAAATCATAATTTATGTGATGGTTGGTGGTCGTCTATTGGCGCTGTTAATAAAAAAACAATTTGTAAGTAAAGATAAAATAATTATTTAAAAAAAAGTTAATTTTCAATATTACGCTACAAAAATGTTAATTGCAATATTAAAATTTAGTAAACTTTTATAAACAGGAATTTTAAATTTTTGCGATCGAGACATATTGCTTGAAATTACATTACTTTTTGTTTTTGTTATATTTTTAAAATGCTTAATATAATAAAAATTATATATTTAATCTAATACAAATTTTTTATCGTAATTGAGCGATTTATTATTTGTAATATTTGCTATATAATAGTAAAGTTAAATTTAAAAATGATAGTTTAATGTCTTTACTATTTATAACTTTCTTTTACATAAAACTTAAAAGTTTTTTACTTTTTTATACACTTATATTTCAAAATCAATGATGTTTTTATACAGTTTAAATTGTATTGTATTTAAGTAGTTATGTGTGTTAAAATATTTAAGTATTTTTTAATGACGTTTCACATATGATTATATTAATATAAAAAAAATAAGTATGTTTTACTTATTTTCATAAAAACTACCGAAAGCTTAAATAACTCTAACTAACGTTTATATAGATTATTATATTTAAATTTTTTCAGGTGGTTTTATACTTATCTATTAAGTTTAAATTAATATATTATCTATATATGCTGTTTTCATTTGCGTTAGCACAGTTAAATTATAATAAAAGTATAAAAACTCCACCCAGTTTGTTAAATATTTTCTTTATTTACTAATTTATTTTATATATTTTTGCAATTTTTTTATTTATCTTTTTTTGTTTTTCACTATAACTGTTACCCCTAACCTTTACCCTCGATCAGTAAGCGGTTCACAAATTTGACTGGGTGGTAATTATTCCCGATGGATTTTGAACGTGATACTTTTTTTTATGTCTTATTTTACAGGTATAACAATGTTTGTAAAATCAATAAAATTATCAGAATTTTATACTTTATATACTATTTTAAAACTCTATAGTATTTAATATTTAAATTCAAATAATGTAAGTAAGTCATGTAAAAAATTAGCTAGTTTTTTAACTAAAAAATAAAATTTTAATACTTTGACAGTTGCAATTACTAAATTTTAGTTTGATTAAACGTCTTTACACTTAAAAAAAAATAGCTCACTTATATCGACAAAAAAAAATAATTTGCTTAAATATTTTTGAAAACTGCTATTTTTATGTCTATACTTCTTTATATTTACTTAATGCCAAATATTTCTCAATGTTTTTTTATTAAAAAACATGAATTATGGTCACTGTAGATAGAAATATATAAATGATACTGATAGATTTGGTTAAATAATAAAGTTTTTTTTTCACGAGCGTTACTTTGGCTCGATTAGCTTTTATTGGAATTCTTTTTTACCTCAGTTTAAAACCCATTATTTTTAATTTCTTCAATGCTAACTTGGAACTATAAAGAACATTCTTTTGATTGCTTTTCACAATAGTTTCAATCGAATTAGGGTTTGACATAAGTAATAGAGCCCGTTTAAAAATTTAATGTTTTACTTTTACTTATCTAAGCTTTTCTCTAACAATAAAATAAGATTTTTTTTAACTTACTTATTAAACGAAGTTTTTTATGATCAAATTTTTTATGATCTTTTAAATTATTTTTCTTTTTCAAAATATCCACAATTTTTTTTTTCCAAAATATTCAAATTTATTATGGCTTTACTGCAAGTATTTAATATTTTTCAAAAACAATATTTTTTAAGTGTTCTTATTTAACTCAGTTTTATATTCAGGAAATATTAGTTTTTCCAATTTAATTTCATTTTATGACCCATGCAAGTTTTACCTAAGTTTAAATTATTCGAGGGATTTATGGCTCAAATGCTTTGCAGTTTGTTTGCAGTTGATGCTACCTTCTGTAGTTTTATGTGACTAAAGCATCTCGTAAAAAGTTTGCAGTCGTTTTTAATATATGTTCACCTTTGTTAAAAGTAAAATTTAATGTTTTTACATTATATTTAATTTGTTTACTAAGTTTGAGTAGTGTTTTATCTAAATAATAAAACTTTTAAAGTCATTGTTTTAGTTAATTTTTAAGAATTTTTCATTAGTAATAAAGTTAGATTTTGATACTTGATTTAACCGTAGTTTTTTTAAACATTTATGTTTATAAAGCTTTAAAACATACAATTCTACAAACTACACAAAAAGATAAAATTAAAATCATATACAAATTATTAAAAAAACTCAATAATATAATTTAAAGTATTTTGACTCATCAAGGAACCAATCTTTCTACATCTGGCCTGCGACTAAAAACTTTTCCATCCCTAGTATCAGGTGAAGTGATAATTTCTACAAGGCGTATAGTTTACAACCATGTCGTTTTATAAAGTACTAGATAATAGTAAACTACTAAGTTTTTTTTAATTGTATATTAAATCGACTTTTAAGTAGACAAAAACCGTGAAGAAAAATCATAATTTGCACTTAAAGCTTTACAGGTATGACAAATTTACTAGTTAAAGAAAATAAGAAACAATTATTGCTTTATTAAAACTAATCATTGTACTACTTAATATATTTTAACAAACAATAATTTAACTTATAAAACGTTCGGTTCTCTGAAAGAAAAGCGCCTGGTTTTTAAATTACTTTTATAAGCTTACGAAAAAGAGGTTTTGTTTATAAAATGATGTATTGTTCGTTTAAAAGTAATTATGGCAAAATTTTCACTAAACTTAACAGTTATATCATATTTTATATGAAGTTAGAAATGAACTGATTTCAATGTAATTTTGTCTGTTTTATAAAATTATATTTTGATTAAACTACTTCTTTAATTAAGACTATAACTTTTTTGTACGAAAATAATAAAATTAGATCTAAAGTTCTTAATGAAAATTTCAGCATAAGTCTACAGAGGCTAAATCTGGACTATCTTATGCCATGAGACAAACTCAAGTTAAAAAAAAAAATATCATACCACTTAGATCATTAGACCACAAGCTTTAAGTAGATTGAGACTGGTTCTGTCTTTAAGAGGACTCATCGGTCATTGACAAATTAAACTTCAATAACTTTTACTAAAATTAAACTATTTTTAGACGTTTACTTAAAATTTTAATTTTTTTAATTATTTATACAAGTTGTTTAATATAAGTTAGTTGAACAAAGATTACCCAACTATTGAGTTATTATTTAATTACTAGATTTTGTATTAGTTTACAAGAATATTCAAAATAAAATTTATTAGAAATTGTACAGTTATCATTTAATTCATGAGAACTTTAGATATATTTTAAAATATTTACCTTCGACTAAAATTAGTGTTTTAAACATACATTAATATTTTACTGGTTAACAGTTTATTTTTATTTTAAGTTAAACAGATCTAAAGTTTATATTGAGACAAATCATAATAAAATGCATAGTTTTGTTTTAATACGTTTAAAAATTTTTTTTTGTATTATCTTCTACTTAAGTTTTATTACTAGCTATTTTTTTGGCTACAGTAGTAAGGATTAAAAATTATTTCAATTTATAAATTATGCAAGTGAGGTGAAGTGATAATACAGTAGTACATTAATTATATCTAAACCCCAAGTCTTAATCTTTTTTACTCAACATCTCATGTTTAAACTTTTACCCACATCCCACCTAATCTTAACTTATACCTAATAGTTCAAAACCAAAATCAATAATTTTAATATAGCATAAATAACATTTCTTGCCAAAAAAAAGCGCTGAGATTTTAATTACTATAAGTTAATTGAAATTAATAATTTTTGTTATTCAACTTAAAATAAGAATTAAATAAATGGATGACAAAAAATCTAAATTAAAAAAAAAAAAACACTAGTTGTTGCTCTTTAATAAGGTTACGAACGTATAGGTTAAAAGTTTGTACTTACTTGTAACATATTTGTAGAAATAATAGTTTTTGTAATAGTAAAAGTTAGTTTGATTTCATATAAATAACCAACTTTTAAACAATATAACAAAAATGATAATAGTTGATAAAATTTTATCTACATGTCTATGAAAAATTGTAAAGACTAAACTAAAAAGTTTAAAAGTACAATGTAACTGATTCTTGTTAATTCTATTAAGAAACTTACGTTTGTAGAAAATTTATAAGACGATTTTTGACATAAAAAGTTTACTTAACCTTTAATTGACCTCTTTAAAAATATTTTTTTTAAATATAGGTTTTAAATATAATAATATAAGTCGAAACTAAAATGTTTTTATACAATTCATAGCAAAATAATGTTTTGAAAAAAATTTAATTACAAATTAGTTTTTTAGGTTTATGTTTTACAAAACAACTCAAATTTATCATTATCAAGGTAAGAATATATGACACTACTTATACAAATATTCAAACTATTATTGATTAATAAAAACACTTTGATACTATGTAAACATAATCTTTACTATAAAAACAATATCTTCAGTAGGATAAAGACTGTATTTACTTGTGTTTTATACTCAATAACAATATAATTTGTTCTTTCAAGATTTAAATTAGTAAACAAAGTTTTGCTCATTTAGCTAATATGTACTTAAACTAAAGTATGTAAAGATATGTTTAAAAGTCATGTAATAAATCTAAAAGAATCTACAACATTAAGGTCATTTATTCAGACCGCTATGTTCAACGAAGATGTGACCAAAAACAATGTTAAATGGAAGATAATACATAAAATTAATCAACGTAAATGGGTAGAATATGCACTCTGTGTAATGTAAAAAGTTTGGAAATAGCATTTGCTGACAAAAAAAACATCCTTTAACTCCAGAACTGAATAAGTCGGTAAATACAGGCACTTTGCTAAATTTTACTTAAAATCAAAATATTGTCATGTCTATTTTAGCAATATTTTTCGCTTTTATAGGCTTTTTGTATTTGTGCTTGTGTTTCTATCGTTTTAGTATCTATAATTTTATTTTTATTATAAATTATGTCTTATATTTTTTTTTTTAGGAACAGTTATAAAAACTTACACCATAGTTCTATATAGTTCTTTAATTGTTTTTTAGATACTTTTGAGTTTCTTGCTAACTTAAGAGACTTATTTGATGTAATCAGTTTTAATTAGAATATAGTTTTTACTAACTAATCATACTTAATAACAGTATATATAGCCTTGTCTTCTTTGCTTTAAAGAGTTTTTTTTTTAGTTCGTGATTGTTGCTTTATGCATGAAACACTGTGTTGAATAAAAAACTATGAATTATAATTGTTTCATTAATGTTAACATTTTTTGCTTCTTTTAGGTTGAGCTCTTACCAGTATAAATGTAATTTATCAAAAATATTTCACAATTAAAAGTCATGAAAGAATTAAAAAAAAATATCATTTAAAAATTACAAAACTAAATCAAACTATTATCTCAAGGTTAAATATTGACTAATTTAGTAAAGGATAGTAAAGATTAAGTTTTAGTTAATTTTTTAGTTTATAACTAATAGTCAAAAATATTTAAAGTAAAATTCAAAAAAACAAAAACTTAGATGCTGACTTCTTTTATTTTTAATTTTGCCAGATTTTATAAACAGTCATTATTTTATTGAAATAAAGTTTTTAAAACTATAAAATACTAAATATGGTTGAACTAACTATGACTTAGCTATCGAATTGTTTTAAAAATATATGCCTGCTATAACTATGAAAATTAAAAATTTTGCTTATAGTCCTTTTTGAAACTTTTTTCAGCTTGCTTAAAACAGTAACTGTAGAAAAATTTTTTTAATTAAATAAAGTACCAACATTGTTACAACTTAAAAATTACTACAAAAAAAAAAGAACTGGCTAAGCTTACTAGTAAGTATGTTTAAGTATGTTTAAAACCAAACATTTTTGTACTTAACTTATTAAATTCTAATCAACTGTTTATAAAATATCAGTTTTTTTACATACAGTGTATCAAAACTTCTATAGATATTTAGATTTTTATATAAATTGTTCACTATTTTATAGTTAAGTTATATGTTAAAAACTGCAAACAAATAATTTTTTAAAATCAGCGTTTACATATTAAAATACTCTGTATAACTTAAAGTTAAGCATTCGCACAAAGGCTAATGTTATCGTTTCTGTGTATGTAGTACTTTACTATACGGTAGTGAAACATGGACGTTGTCTAGTGTGCAGGAGATGAAAACTAATACCTTTCATCTACGATGCATTCGTCGCATCCTTAGAATTGCGTAGAAACGAAAGATGACCAATGAGAGAGTGTTAAAACGTACTAATCTTACCGCTATGAACTCTACTATCAGTCAGCACAGGCCTCGCTGGCTTGGTCATGTTCTGAGGATGGGTTCCGAGCGAATCCTAGAGCCTCTGTTTAATAGCGAGTTGGTCGTTGGCAAACGCAACCGAGGTCATCCAAATTTGTGTTTAAAGGACGTTTACTAGCGTGATCTAAAATGTCGAATATAATAAGTGATGTGTTAGAGTTGCTTGAAAATGACCGCGCCAAATGGAGATCTATTGTATACAAAAGACTAAAGAAGGGAAAAAGAATACTTTAAGTAAACGACGAAGATGACAAAATGATAACCAAAATGAAGTTATTTTTTATTGTTTGCATTTTTTTTTTCAATCACTGTGCAATTTAATTTACTAACTATTATCATTTATTTTTATTCTCTATGCACAATTACGCCAAGCTTATCCGGGCTGACAAGCTTATCCTTTCATTAAAATCATAAATATGTATTTTAAAATATTTGTATATATTATTTTAGTTACCTAAATGTTTCGTTTTAAAAAATAAAAAATCTAGAATAATATTAATAATACTTTTTCATTATTTAGATTGAAATTGTCTTTTTTTCCTATATTCGCTTCTGATATAAATTAAATAAGAATTGATACTCTCGCTTAAACTTTTGCTTTTCGATAGCACTTAAGTTAATTATTAAAACAAAATGCGAAATTAAAGTTGAGAAAAAGATAAATAAAAACTTAGTTTAAGTTTAGTATACTTTTAAGGTCAAAAGACTCTCATTATTTGCAGACTGCACTTTATATAATTAAGTGTTCCGCGGGTCTAATTGTTTTATAGTAAATGTAATAACAAGTAAATGTTTATAGTAAGATAACTTAATATATCACTACTTAAAATCGAAAATGTATATTATATAAAAAAGGCAACCAAAGAGCTTTATTATTTAACAGTTGTCGAAATAAAAAGCCTAGTTGTGATTTTTACTTAAAACGTTTTTTTATTGTTTAAACATTTTTTTAGCTTTAAAAAATATCGCGTGCCGCATTTGGTTTACATAATTCCCTTCGCTGAGCTCAAACATCAAATTGAGTAAATATTTTTCAGAGTTGTGTTTAAAAATGTTGATCAAAAGTTTTTGAAACTTAATATTATTAAAAACTTACACAAAATTTGAGAATAGTTAAGCAACATTTAAGTCTTAAAATATTTAATAATATATTCTAAAATTTATTTTCTAACTTCATCTAATTTAGATAGTTTAATTATTCTATTGTCTTCTGTTTAGTACATTGATAATAAATCTTGAGTAGATTAAAATATCACTTTGTTTTTAATAAGTTCAAACAATTTAGCTTTGGCAAGTCTTAGATATTTATTTTTTAAACTTTTTTTTCAACGATTGACTAGAACTCTTGTATACACTGACATGCAAAGAAGTCTCATACCTCACTTGTTAAGCAGCTTTATTAGTTAAGCTAGTCGTTCAGTATATTGCTGAAAGTAAAAGTTTTGTGACTTACCTGTACAGCTGCAGTAATGAAACAAAACAAATACAGTTGTTTTTGGTTTTGAATGTTTTGAAAGATCCTTTAAATACCTTATTTTACAAAAGCTTTAAAGTTTTTAAATTATAAAGTTATTCATATTCAACAATCAACAAATAACGAGAAAGTAGAGTTACCGGTCAACTAAGTACTTACTGCCAGTATTGTAAGCACTATTTAGTAGAAAAACGCTTTGTTAAAAATGCAAGTTTTTTTTTTAATATAAAAAGACTATACTATTACAGTTTGAAACAAACTATACTGAATTACATCTAAATAAACTAAAACTGCTTGAACTATAGAAAAAGTTATAAACCTACAAACTATTTTAGAAATAAAACATTAAAAACAAACATTTTACATTACATTTAACAAAATTAACGAATAGTGCATATTAAATTTGCATACACCAAGATTCAAATATAAAAATAAAATATACTTAAAAATTCCTACAAGATTTATATACTAAGTCATTAAAACATTAACATAAAAAGCGTATATATACCTGAAATGTATTTAAACTATACAAAAATAGTTAACAGTTTAATTAATATCAAACACCCTATGATTGCAACATAATCGAAAAAAGCGTATAAAAGACTTAAATTAATAAAAGTAAAAAACATTGCAATTGCCTTTACATACTCCATTTGCATTAAAAACGTTTTGTTAAATGCGTATAAAAAAGCGATAAAAATTAAAATAAATATGTATTAGGCTTAATATAGGTAGAGACCAAAATTTCCTTTACTTTTGCTCTGTGTTCAAAGTAACGTAACTAAGTGGCAGTTACTATTGTAGTTATGTTTCCGAAAAATTAAATCTTTTAAACCAATTTCTTTTGTACCTGTATAAAACAAGCAGGTTTATAAAAGGGAAATTAAATAATATTAATATAAAATATTATTATTCAGCTCATATATAGCCTATCTTTATAAAAAAAACAGAACTAGAGTCACGAAAATAAATCATTTCATTAAACTTTTATGTTCTTATATTATGAGTTGTTTGACTTTTAACAATTGTTGTGAACATAAAAAAATAAACAATTCAAACAGAGTATTAAATTTACTTTTTGAACTAAAAAATAAATGATATCCATTAGTAATTTAAAGAATAAATAAGAAACATTTTAAGTTTTACAACAAAAAAAAAAACCACTAAATTTGATAAAAATTTAACAAACAAAAGCGCTGTTTAAAAAAATACAGTTTAAAAACAAAAGCATGACGAAACCTTCATTACCCTTACCAGGGTGATATTTACTAAAAATTAATAATAGGTTCGTGTTTGTGTTTTTACACATTAATTGCAAACTAAATACTTAACTGAGGTCATGAGCGTGTTAAGTTACAAAAACTCTCCATGCAAGTTTGTTTTAAAACACAACAGTATGATTTTTCTAACAAAAACTAAAAAGAAAGTGTTGCACTCGTGAAAATTCAAAAAGTCAATATTTAGTTTTAGAAATATTTTTATTTAGTTTTAATAATGTTGAACTGTTTTCAGATGCATAAGTACGTATAAAAATTATTTACCAATATAACTAAAACAACCTACATAAATTAAAACTTATTTTTTGATAATATGTTAACACATGATAGAACATTTTTGAATTAAAAAAAAATTGATTTATTGCTCGTTTTATTGTTTTTCTATTATTAAAATGTTTTATAAAATAATTTATTTTTAATAATTTGCTTTACCTAAACTACTTTACAAAGCTGTAATGTGTCGTAAGAAATAGTATTATTTAGTATTGATTAGATTTGTATATGCATATAAAACCTGTTTGTTTGTAACGGAATATTAAAATAAAACTGATGCTTAAAATAAACGTATGTATCTTAATTTAGTCAGATTTATAAACTATTTTAATATTTATGCAATTTTTCTAATAATCTAAAAGATTGTTTTAAAACATGAGCTCAACTTCAACAATGCTTATTTTGACAACTACAAAATAATAGATTGACAAGAAAACAAGACAAAAAACATTAATATAATAAACATAAAAATATTTATAATCAATTTAGAAAACCGCTCATTGTTTGATTTTAAGAGATGACAAAAGTCTCTGAGTTGTTCGTTTATCAGCAAATTTTAAGTGCTTCAAATTAGTATCAATAAAAATTCTTTTTAACGATTGTAAAGTTAAAATATGTTAACTATGTCGGCGTTAAATAGCTGCAGTCACACAAGTTACAAATTTGAACTCATATAATATTGAAGTAATCACGTCTCTATAAGTAAATTAAAACTCAAAAAATCATTCTAAAATCTATATATCAAAAAATCTATCTAAAGGTCTAACACAAGATCGGTAACCATTTGGAAGTTGCAAGCAAAACTTCAAAAATAAAGGGGTTGCAGTTATAGTTTTACTCTTTATAGTACATCAGAAGTACTGCAGTTTTTAAATTTCCCGTATATCGTACACAATTTTTGTAATATTCATTTCAAACCCTAAATTAGTAATTGTAAGTTTAAAATGTTTATCATAGCCATTTCTGCATGCTCGCGGGCCGGAGTTTGCCGACCTATAAACTAGTAAAATAAGGTTATGACGATAGGAATATTTTAAATTATATTTAAAGAGAAAGTTCAAATTGTCTTATATGAAAGTTGTTTTATAGTATCTAACTTACTTAAATATTTATTACTTTTTTGTTTTAAATGAATGCAAAGTTTTCTAGTAGATTATGACAGAAATATATCTCAACTTCTATTATTGTGTTTTGCAACAAAAAGAGAAAGAGATCTTTTTGAGCTCAACAAGTTCAAGACCTTATTTAAGGTTTTGATTCACAATTGTGTAAAGTTATGCATTCTTTTTTTAATAAAAAAAAAACAATTATGAATATATAATGCAATCTTACCCACTCAGGATGAGCGAAGATTTTTTCACGATTATGTTTTTATACTGTGTTTGTTTAAACAAATTTTGTTGTTCTTTTAGTTCAAAAATGATTATTGATCTTTAATTTTGTTATTTTAAAATTTAAAGTAATTGTTTTAATTACTTTTAAAGTTGTTAGAAATAGGCCTAACTTAGTAAATTATGAAATTTTCAAGGCTATATCTTAAAAATGAATTTAATTTTACGACAAATACTTAAATAATTCTTCATGTCTATTTAGTAAGGTTTTTTTTATTAAAACCACCTAATGAAATTAAATGTAACAACAGTTCTATTTGTTATACTTTAAAATTTAAGAAAGTAAATTCATCCAGCCGCACGATAAATAAACAAACTCAAATAATGGACAAATTAGTAGCTTTAACACCAGCGAATGAGTAAAGTTGTTATGGAGAAACAACAGTTCAATGTATCACATCAATCATCGCTTCACTGTTTGAAGCAACTCGAGTGTTAGTTATTTCATCCGCCTCACTGGGTGCAAGTAAACTCAAATTCTTACTTTTTTTTTAAGAGACCATATCTAAAAAAGTAAAACTCTATATAAAAACTAATGTATATAACATTAAGATAAAAACGCAAATAATAGTTTAAACGCCTAAAAACGAGTTGAAAAACTAAAATGTTTTAAAATTGCTGCAGTCAAAAAGTAATACATTTATACTAGAAAAAATGCAGTATAACCTTTAAATTAATCGCAAAAGCTTTTTTTAAATTCTTAAATTTTTTTTTAAATATAAGCAAAGTGTTATTATTAAATATAGTAATCTTAGGTAATTAAAAAATCGTTTTGAGTTATCTTTTTTTTTCTTGCTGCCATTGTTTTAATACTTAAACTAAACCAGATACTTTTTCTTTAAATATAAATTAAATTATGAGATATTGACTTATAAACCTTTTTTCTTAGAAACTATGTTTTTCCGAAATTGAATTGTCAAGTCACCGCCTCACTGTGAGGTCTACTTTCAAACAACTCTAGTGTTTAATGACTGACCCGCAAGCTATCTGTTTAAACAATTGTTGTTTTTGATGATAACTCGTTTGCGTTAAAGGGTTAAAGAAATAAGCTATTTTTAACTTACCGAGGAGTGAGAGGTTTTCATTTTTTTCTCACTTTTTTATCAAGTACCTTTTACTTGTATTCTTACTTAATGCAAGGTTAAAACATTGGTAAGAATGCTAATACATTATTGATTTTATAAATTTTCTTAATTTTTTCGAGATTATTACTTTTAATATTTAAAAGTTAACATAAAATTTTAAACAACTATTTACAACCAATCGTAAAATGCATAAAATCATAATAATGTGCAAATAATATAATAGGAGATAATAAACAGCCACTTGATGTTGGAAAAACTACTTTTTTCGCGCTTCTTCTTTTACCTCTTTTCTTTTTCCATTTTTTAAAGATATACCTAATTTTACAGTGATTTTGTGTAATATACAGTTTATATTCTGTTTTTTATTACACAGTATTTTATTTTGTTTTAGGTACAAGAAAATTTGAGCTTGCTTTGTTGTAGCTTTGTTTCTTTAAATAGCTAGTTTATTTATTATTTTTCGCACGGTGTTTACATTAATATATGGTTGTGTTATAGGTGTTGGCACTTAGTATTGGCTTTCAAAACCAACTATAAAATCTTGTTGATGATTTTTATTTTAAAGTTAAAGGTCAAGTACTTGAAAAACAAGTTTGTAATATAAAAAGTTTTTCTAATAGAAATTTTGTAGAAAATATAATTAAAACCATTTTGTCAAGTAACCAACTGTCTAAAGGTAGATAAAAAAATGTCAAAGTTTTAGCATAAATTTTAAATAATTTTGGTCTTTTATTAAGTAAAATTATAAAAGTTCGGTTTGAAAACCAAATAAAATATGTTTTAAAATTTATTTTAAATGATTTTTAAATATACAGTTATTTCACAACTAGGTAAGATTAGAAAAGCATAGCTTTTAGGCAATTTTAATGTTGATATAAAATATGATTGATAATTATAGACAAAACTGAAAATATTTTTCGCTTCACTTTTCATTTAAATTAATTATATAACAAAAGTAAACATCTTTAGCATTTTCTTTAGTTAGTTGTTTACAAAAAAGTCATATTTTAATATTTGTTGTAAAATTAGAGTTATTCTAAAACCGTAAGTTATCTTGCTTTCCACAACTTTTTCCCTCTTAACTAACACTACTTCGTTTTAATTGTAACAAATGAACAATTTATAAGTTTTATCCAAATCTTGAGATTAAAGTTTCAAACTTTGAGCAGTTTTTAGATGAGTTTACTGGTAATAAAATGAACACAATAACTTGTATTAAATTTTTAGTTGTCAGTTATTCAACTAACCATGTCTGACAACCTAATATCAGTAAATTTCTTGTAACTGAATAATTTATTTTTTTCCGACTTAAACTATTTTATGCATTTAAAATAAATATTAAATAGTTATTAAGTTTGTTCGTTTGTATACAGAAATGTAATACATAATAGTTAGTTTATATTAAGTTTATATTAAGTTAATATTAAGTTTACTTACTTAACCATTAGTTTTTAAATGTTTTTTAATAAAAATAAAATCTAAAAGTTTACTGTCTTAACCTGTAGTTTTGTTCAAAATTTAACACTAACACAATTCAAGCACCTTTAAAGTCTGAAATTTTATAATGAAATCGTGTAACGATGAAAAGAACCAGCAGTTTTCAGTGGAAAGCCTCATCACAAGTTCGAACAAGACTGCAGCGCAATCAAAGTCAGATGAAGTTGAAAAGTTCCTGAAAGGATCGTTGACCAAATCAATACAAATAAACCCGTTTGTTAAGTCAGAATTCTCATTAAATTTAAATAGCTCTAATCCTAAAAGTATAAAGATGCCCGGAACGTCTGAAGAGCGAATCGTTCATCCGGACATGGAGGTTTTGCTGTACAAAAACGCAATTTACAAGTTTGTTTAATATAATTTGCATTTAATCCGTTTTTACTGATGATTCACATTTGCTAAAAAAATAAACAAATACATATCTGTTTTTGAAATATCGAGAGTGACAAACTTTGCTCTTGTAAAAGTTTAAAGTTTTATTATTACTGAAAACCGGGAATTATTTTTAATTTTATTGAACCTAATCGCAAAAAATAAACATATGCAAGTCTTATTAATCAAAATCTTTTTTATGTTTATACAATTATCATAATTTTAAATATACTTCATTAAAAATAGTTTACAACGGCTAAATAAAATGAAGTTTGTTATAACTATGGCAAAAACTTTTGATATTGAACAGTTAAAAAACTTTGAAAAAGCGATTTTTTTTAACTATACAAATTATATTATGATTTATATTTTTATTTCACTTTAATTAACTGGGATGGTTATGTTAAAATATCTTTAATCAGACACGACTTGATGCCACTATTAAGGACAGTCTTCCAGAAATGCGAATTGGCATCAACAAGTGCTTCAGAACACCCCGATTACAAAAAGAAGTTTCTGAAAAAATTCATGACCGGGGATTCTTTGAAAAAGGATATGACCTGTTTGCAAAACTTGTTAGTATATGTACTATAAAGTTTTTAAGATGCATACTTTGTATACTTAATTTTTTTTTGATACTACAGTACAATGGTATTCTTATAAAAATAGGCTTTTATTTAGTGTTAAAACAAGCATTAAACTTTTTTGTATTAGTTTTACTACTGCCATAATGTTTAAAGTAGTATAAATAATTAGTTACGGTTGCTTAAATTATTTTCTGATTAAAATCATTTAATTTATAAATATTTAAGTGATAGTACTTGTTGAGGATTTATGTTTAAATTTAACGTAATTCGCCTTATCCAATATTTGACTAAGTATAAAACAAAAAAATTGTAAGTTTAAAAAGTTTATACTTTATAGGTAGTGAAACTACAATAGAAAAATATTAAATTAAAAAAAAGTAAAACGTTGTGAATTTGTTAATAACAATGTTTATTCTAAAACTTAACCATTAAAACTTAATAAAAACTACAAATTTTATAGTTACTGTTTATCAATAATATAAGATCTTAACAAAAAGTTTAGTTTAAAAAACATTTTGTCTTAATAGTTTGCTTTCAAATCTAGTTAGTACAGTTTTTTTTTAACTAACAGTTTGAAAAAATTAAATTAAAATTTTGGACCATTACAGAAAATAAACTTTTAATGTTACGATTTTAAAACCTTGTTTGTCAAAACTATTTCACAATTTCAACAGTTAGTATAGAAGGAATTTACAGAAATTTATTTTCAAAGTTCAAGTTGTTATTTAAAAAAAATATTTTATTTTAATGCTTTTATGCTCTTTACCAAAAATGTAAAATTTTAGTGAAACTGTGTGTTAAATTATTAATATTATTTAAGATAAATTACTTAATTTTTGTAACTGATTTGGTGAATAATATTTTAAAGACTAGAACAGTAGCAATCTGTATTAGTTCTACAAATCTTAAACTTTATGTTTATTTATTCTGCATACTAAATAATTATGTTAAATGTTTAAATTTGCAACGTTTTAAAATAACGACATGTTTAAAATAAATGTAATTTAAAAAATATTGTTCGAATTTCTTTATAATTACTATCATTTACTTTAATTACATAAAATAGTTGCTGAAAAATGATTAAATTAAACAGTTAAATATGAAAAATGAAAACCGTTTTTGGAGTTTAGATTTAAATAATGAAGTAGATCACTTGGTGAGTTTATCTTGATTATTTCAAACTTTACTGCTTTTTTTAATTGACTTGTTCGATAGTTGATTTTAGAAATTTTTTTCAACAGAATTATCTTCTACATGCTTTAAAAACATTATTAAAACAAGTAGTTTTTTGAACTTTACTATTAAAGCAATTTAAAAAAAAAAATTAAATTAAATTTTTGCAAATTTTTCCTTCTTTTTTTTTAATAAGTAAAGACCATTTAAATATATCTTAATTTAAATAATTATATTTAAACTTCTGTACACTTTACGTTTCTGGCTACTTTTAAGTATTGATATTTTCAAATCTATAATATATTTTTTTTACCTACAGATGATACTTGCTATTCAAGAACTATGTACGCAGCTAGCAGAAATAGAAAAAGTTTGTTTTTATAGAATAATTCTAAATAGCTTAGTAATTATGCTAAAAGTGAGTGGCAGTAAAATTTACACGATCGTACAAAATTGCATGTAGGCAAAAAGTTTTATGAAGAGGATTTTGCACACAGGGTCAATTTTGCACGAGATACATTTTTGATCGTGAGTAAAAAAAACTACAGAAAAAAAAAAAACCAAAAAAAATAAATAACTCACCGACCAAGGGTTAGGGGTAAGAGGAAAAGTAAAAAAAAAAAATTGATGAAAAAAAAAAATTAGCCCGTGCAAAAATATCTCTGTGCAAAATTGTCTGCTCGTGCAAAAATGTCTTCGTTTAAATTTGTGAACTCGTGCAATTTTGTCCCTCGTACGATTTCGTACGCGGGTTCAAATTTGACAGCTACCCCTTACCTTTTTACTTACCCTCGTTCAATAACTTTAATGTTTTGTTTTTAATAAGTTTATCTTTTAATTTTTTATTCTGTTTTATATATGTGGATATATATTTTTTTTACTCTGGTGCAAAAATGTGCATGGTGAAGTATACAAATTTAGAATTTGGAAACATACTCTCTGATGCATATCCATCATCTCCAGTGACCCCCGGAAACGACTCAAATGCAAATAACTCATCTGATGACTGTAATAACAGTTCGAAATCGTTAAATGAAAGCGTCTTAAGCCAAGACAGAGTTTGTAAAATATTTAACTACTTCATAAAAAAATATTATATGATAACATTGTACTTAATAGTAGATAATGGCAAAATACAAGTGCAAATTCAAAAGTTTAAACAAATCTGCTAATGAATGTAAAAAAAATAGTTTTTAATAAAAAAAAAGTAAAAAATTTGTTTATTTTAAAAACTAACTAAATTAATATTAAAGCGAAAATTAATGCAAAAACATACTTAAAAACTTAACAAACAATTTAAACAAAACAAAGACTTTAAATTTCTTCAAACTAAATTAAAAAAAAACCTTATAACTAATAAAGGTTTAGAACTTTTGTATTGAAGAAACTAGTTTATTACAAGCTATGTCTCAAATTTTTTCTTCAAATTTACGCTTTATAACTTTATTCAGTCTTTTTGTTCGCCCTCTGTGAAGAGAAAGCTTTTTGTTCAGGAAGATGATGAAAAAGACTGTGAGGAATCTGAATTCAAATCGCTCAGCAATGAAATTTCTTCTACTCTACAAAATTCTGCCGACGTTAAAAGTACAGGTAGTAAGTTCTATTTTTCTTATCATTATTTAAATTTGTTACTATACACATTTACCTGTGTTTTTAAATAGCAGTAAGTAGTCAGTAATTTTTTTAAGTTAGTTTTTTTTTCATTAAAAATATCTTACAAATATATTATTTTTTAAATAATTCTAAGGTGAAATGCATCAGGAATGTTATTTGAAATTATCTCCTTTCTTTACGAAGTTTATGACCTTAAATCAACTAGTTAAGCATTTGAAAAACAAGTTACTTACAATTTATTAGTTTTAAGAGATATTCTTGATTTTAAAATTTTGTTTATAGTTTAATATTCAGGACAATATTGTTATAAATAGGATATTTGTTAAACTAAATTAGATCTTTTTTGTTAGTAAAACTAGTTTATTTTAATTTACAATGGACTTACTAAATTAAACTCAATATCAATTTCGAGCAAGGAAACGATTTGTTAATTTTTTTAAATTTCATTCTAAAAATGCAACAGTTTTAGGCTTGTGTAATTTTTTCTATAAATTCTACATTTTGCATAAAATACAATATAATTTTAAAATATTTCACAGATACCCCTATGTGTTTTAAATTGTATTTAAGCAGGTAGTGGACCTTTGAGCTCAAATCAACCTGCAGAGAGTACTGATGAAGTAGTGATGATAGCAGAAAAAAGGCCTGAAAAAAGATTATTACTTACCGAGGAAGCGAGATTCGTTTTTATCGATTGGCTGAACTCAAACTTATCAGTTAGTTTGAGATTAAATAAATTTTTGTTAATTACGTTTATCTGGTTTCATCGTTTCAAAGCATACGATTGTTATGAAGCAGTTTTAGGTAACTGTTTTTAAATCATTACTTTCAGTTTTAAATATAAAACTGTAAATTTTAACCATACTATTGTAAAGTTCTTATAAATTTATGTATAGAAACTTTACTAACACAACATCATGTGTAAACAGCTAGGTTTATGTTTAACAGTCTTTGAGAAACCTACTTTAACATAGTCTTAAAAACACTAAAAAGAGTTCAAAACTCATTTATTGCTAACATAATTTAAAACAAAAAAATGTTTAAGTTTCTGTTATTGCTTGTACAGTTTATTCAAAAACTAATTTTTCAACAACCAATTATTTTTTAGTTTTTTAAAACATATGTTAACAGAACCCTTACCCATCACAAGAAGAAAAGATCTCTTTAGCGTCTCAAGCGGGCATGACTTTTAAGCAAGTTTCAAGATGGTTAGTTATAAAACTAGAATTAAAAATAATAGTTATTCAAAAATTATTTTTTTCTTACTCGTTGTATCTTGTTTCAATCCTTTTTAGTTGTAGTAAATAAGTTGCACTTGTAAAAACTTTTAAGTTATAAAAACTTTTTTTATACATCTGTTAAGATTTTAAATGGTTAAAAACGTTTTCTTTATTCATATAAATTTTCCAGGTTTAATAACCAGCGGGCTAGAAGAGTTGTAAAACCAGTTAAAAACAAGTCTAAAAGTTATTTAGTAGGTATGAAATTAAAACACAAGTTCTTTTAAACCTTTAAAATCTAGAATATTAGGTACATATAAATGAGTAGTAATTTATTTCTTAAAAGTAATAGTAAAATAAACTTCAATTTAATTGTTTTACAATTTAATTTAAAAACTGTTTAGTCGCATGGTAAGTATTTAGTTTATATGTTTTTATATATATTTTTTTTTTTTAGCAAAACAGGCGAATAAATTATCTAAATTTGTACTTTAAATAAAAATAAAAAGAATTCGGTAAATGATAAAACTAAACGTTTGACTGATAAATTTAAAAAGTTTCACTTGCGTTTGCTTAAATTTAAAGCTACCTTTTGTATTTCAGTCCCGAATGTTTCAACCCAAATGAAAAATCACAATGCTCAGGCTCCTCCGCATGATTTCTTACCAACATCAGTACATGGATTGAATCAAGGTGAAAAATTACTAAGAAACAAAATTTAAAGTTATGTGTTTAATGACCTAACAATAAAAAATTTTGTATTTGACTTAAATTTTTTGTGTATTTTATTAGATACAGGTAATTGTATAATTTGGAAACCAAATGTATAATAGTGCTCAATCTTGAAATAGAAAGCCAAATTAATTAATAATTTATTGACAAAAATTACAATCTTACTAACCCGGTTTCACCTAAAAAAGGATCTTTAGAGTTAGGTAGCAATAAAAATGAAGCACACTGATATATATAGAAAAATCAATTTTGCAGAAATCAAATGGCAAGTACTATACAAGGTTAATAGCTCAGTCCCGAAGAAAGCTGACAACTGTTCAATCTGCAATCTGGAAAGAATGGCTATAGCCGAAGCAGATAGAATCAAATCATTAAATATCAGTAATAAATTAACCGCTATGTGTCCTTATTATAGATCTTTTTATTTTTGATTTCTTGTTTGTTTGTTATATTTTTACCATCTTATATGTTAAACTTAATCTTTAATTTTTAGACTTTTATAAATTTTATGATAATTTACTAATTAAGCATAATAAGTTTTTATAAAGTCTAATCAATTTCACTGAAAAATATCTATAAATTACTTAATTACTAATTTATGTCTAATTAGTGCTGATTAGCCTAATTAGTGCCAATAAATTTGAATGTTTTTTCTATATATATCAGTGGTGCTTCATTTTTATTGCTACCTAACTCTGAAGATCCTTTTTTAGGTGAAACCGGGTTAGTAAGGTTGCAATTTTTGTCAATAAATTTTTAATTGATACAGGTAATTGCTATTTTGCATAAAATTACCGTCAGTTTTTGTAAATGATTTTAGTAGTTTTTTTTATTAAAACACAAAAATTTACGTATTAAGTAAACTTTCGAGCACAAGAATAACAATAGTAATGCACGATAACTTAAATCTAGAGATATCTTATTTTCTTTCAGCACCAAAGTTTTCTGCCCAAATGATAAATCCAAACTTTCAATCACAAATGAATCAAATAAGACCTAAAATTTCAGTACCAGGGTTGGCTCAAGGTTAGAAACATTAATTGTTTTCTTCATGTGAAACAAATAAAGAAAAGCTTTATTTTGATCAATATGTATTCTTTTGTAGAATGATTATTTTAATTTTGTTTAAGAAATAGTAGCTTTTATAGTAGAATTCAAAAACACCAAATAAGAAAAAAACATCAAAATCATTAGTAATAAAGTTAAGTCCAATTTAGGTAGCTAACAAACAAACGGCGTGTTAAACAGAGCTTAGATTTAAAAACTTATCATTTTTCAGGCCCAAATATTTCCTTTCTAACGATGAATTCCAATGTTCAATATGGGACTCAAATGCAAACATCAGTACCAGTAATGTCTGGGTGGACTCAAGGTGAGAAATTTATGTTTAAAATTGGGTAAAATTAGATTTAAAAAAAGTTAAAAAGTTATAAAATGTCTCGTAAAATTTTGAACTTAAGTAATTCTTTTACTCAAAATATTATCTATGTGTTGTTTTTTTATAGGTAAAACTAAAAAATAACTTAACTTGAATTAACAAGATTTTTGGTAAGAAATCTTCCATTATTTCTAATTAAAACAACAACATATTATAAGCCACGAAAGCTGTAATGTAAACTAGTGTAAAATATTTTATATTATTCTTAGGATTACAAGGCATGTTAGCTAAAAATGTCCCAGCAGGGATCCAAATGGGAAATGCCCAGAACCAAAAAAACTTGCAGCGACATACCCAATATCATCCATCGACTATAGGTATTTACCACAACAATCCTCTAATGGAAACTCATCAGGGACTTCAGGGGATTTCAGCTGATTACCGATATCCCAAAATTAAGGTGTCAGGTAAGTATTTCCTTGCCCACTTGCAATTTGTTTACTATAATAATCTTATTGGTTAGGTTTTTAAGTACAATAAAAACATATTTTCAAAACTTCAAAAGATCATTGACAAAGGCATCTCAAAAACTTTATAAGAACTAGAATTGCAACGTAACTATTTTCTCGTTGTTATTATTTTCTATGCGTAGAAAAAAAGAATTAATTTTAAGTTACACCATTGTTTGTTAATTTAATTGTATTGCTTTTTTTAAAGTTAACAACAGATTGAATTTCTTGTTTTTATATTTTTCAGGACTTCAGGGAATTTCGTCTGGACACCTCTTAGCAGAGAGCTCAAGGGGAAATCCCAAGCCAACTCAGTATTCCTCGTTCGTGGGCTTTCCCCACAACGTTCTCTCTCAAACGGGTGCTCACCAGGGTCAACTGAGTCATCAGGTGATTCCATCGAACCACAAAGAACATCAGAAGGGTTCGTTGTCACGTGATCATACTGGATCCGCTTGCTAATTGAAAGGAAAATATTAAGAAGCTACCTCTAACTATTCTTTTTATGTTGTTTTAATTCTAAAGGTTTAAATAAAACAAATTTAACGAAATATTTTAGTTAGATGGTTTTTAAATGGTTAAATAATTTTAAAGGGCTTATAAAATTTTTAACTATAAAGATAGTTGTTTTACCCTTATTTTTATTTGATAATTTTATACAAATGTCAAATACTTTATAGTTTTTTTGTTATTGATGAATTAAACGTTTCAAATTTAATACATTATGTCTTATTTAGTAATTATTTTTTTATAAAGAACAACAACCTTGTTTAATCTTTAATTACCTTAGTTGTTCACTAAACAAAAATTATATCAAGCTTTAAAGTAGTAGATTTTGTCAAAACATATTATTTTATTAAAGAAAAATATTTAATAAGTTTTATCGGTATTTCGTAAATAAAATTCGTGAAAAAACTTAAAATGTTGAAAAATTGTTTAAATTACAATAAGGTAAATAAACATTTTTTTGGTTAAAAATATAAATGTTTAAATACTAAAGTTTAATATATTGACAAAATATGAGTTTGTTATAGGTAATTTAATTTAAATTTATATCTATTTTTCAATGTTCAATTTTTTATAGTTCGGAAATACAATTTTTGATATAACTTTTTAAAGTTTGCAGAAATTTGAATTCGTACTTTGAAAGTACTTACATGACAAATTGTTATTTTAAAGTATTATAAAGTTTATTTATATTTTTTATAAAAAAAAAAAAACAGTCACTTGTGAAAAATTAGTTAATGTAAAACGGCAAGTTTTATTTTGCCTTTTAAATTTGAATTACAAATAAAAAATTGCCAATCTTAACTTTGATTTTTTATTTCATTTAAACTCGCTTTTTTAAAAACCAATTTTGTATTTTCAACCTACATATATTGTAAAATGTATTTAAACTATTATAAAATTAAGACTTATAAGTGAGTTCAGACGTTTTGTAAAGAAAAGTATTTATTTCAGTTAAACACGCTTAGATCTGTTAACCTTCTTAAACTAAAAAAGAAACTGTAAAGTTTTCATTCATTGTATTTGTCTAAACCAGTAGAAAATAGTTCATTGAATGATAAAAAATAACGTTAAAAATATTTTATTCTAGTACCTGGTGCACGAAAAATCTTTAGGTTATCGAGTCGTACACCACGGATATCTTTAAATGTCTTGTCCAGGACTTAGCCTAACAAAACTGCAATAAAGTTTATTAGATAATATTTTTTTAATTTTATTCAACTTTAATATAACTTTAATCCTACTTTATAAGCTCTTATATTGTTTTAGTCTATGAAATATAAAGTTAAGACTAACTTTATAATTTATTTTTAAGTTAGTTATTACCTTACGATGGATAATTAAAACTTATCCATCAAATTCGAAAATGTGAACTGAAGGAAAATTTATCAGAATAATTAGAAACTGCCTTAGCTATCTTTTTTATATACCTATGCATTTAAATTTAGTTTCAAAAGCTACTTATTGCTGTTTAAAGAAAAAATATATAACGTTTATGTCTAAGCAAGAAACTATAAAAAAAGGTAAACACATAACTTTACAAAAACATATCAGTTCAAATTTGTTTTTTACAAAATATTGAGCATGATAATAAATGTCAAGCTAAGAATATTTAACAGTTTAATTGTTTTTTTCAACTTATTTTGTATTTAAAAAAAAACTCATTGAAAAAGTTTAATAAATATTAATTTATTTAAACAAGGAAAAAATGTTTATTAATTAGTAAATAGTATTTTTTAATAATTATTGAAACTTTTTTAATAGAAATCTGCAATATTCTTGCTTAAAAAAATCTACGACTAGTTTCAAAAAATCATTTTCAAGTAGATATAAGAATTATGTACAGAGCATTTTTAGTTTAGTATAAAAAAGTGAAAACATACAATATAGTGACGTAACATTCATCTTTTATTTTAAGTAAAAAATAATAACATTTTATACCACTTTAATTAGGTTTTTTGAGATAAAGTAACTATTTTACGTACTAATTGAAATTTTAAAAGTAAGTTATAAATAAAAAAGGAGTACTCAAATTATTTTGGAAAGATTAAGGTACAAATTTTAATAAACAAAAATAAGTTTAAGTATACTAAGAAAATAAAATAGTTTTTTTTAGTTTGATTGTTTATCTGTAAAAAAGTAGTATTGTTTTGTTTATATTAATTTTAGCTTGTAGTTTATTTGTCCATTTGCTTTATAAAAAATCTAGTTCTGTTTGATCTTCTGAGCTGTCCAAAAAATTATTGTGAAAGCATTTTCAAATTCTTTAAATATAGTTGGATGATTTTTTTTATAATGAAGTTTAAGTGCAGCTCGATCGTTAACCTCATTCTTATCCATGTTTTTCCAATTATATCTATGCGAGCACCACCTTTGTGAAAAGGATGTTATCGTCTGTCCAACATAATATTCATTACATTCCATGCATTCTGCCGCATAGATCTAGATAGTTAATTGCCAGTTAAAAAATTTCAAGTAAAGCAACAATTGAAGATTTCTAAAAGATACAAAAATAAACCCAAGATTTTCAATAAATTTATAACTAGTCTCAGTCTAGCTGAGTTTTTGTAAATATATTAAAACTAGCCTCAGTTGGTCTACGTTTTTCATGATTTAAAACTAAACTTAATCATTCTTAAAGAGCTAAGTATGTGACAGCCCTGATGTTATTGACCCTTTTTATACTTTAATTTTATTATAAGTAAAACATAATTGAATTTTCTTGGCCTAACTACTTTTTTGTCAAATATAAGTTGATTAAGCTGATAATTATAGTGATTTTTAATGTAGGAAAACGCTTAAAAAGATAGGAGTTTATAAAATTATACATTAATAAAATACTAACCGTTTTATTTTGTTTTAAGAACCTATAAAATTTGCTCACTTCGGTTTTCTTTGGGCGGCTAAGGGTGAAAGAACTTTTACATGATGTAACAGAATAGAACTAGGAAAGTACAAAAATGGTCGTTTTATTAACAACAAAATGGTCAATTATAATTTGAGGTTGAATATGTGTTAAATGTAGAAATACTTAAAAAAAAAACTAAATTATTGTCTTGCGATAAAAAAGATCATGTACCCCAAAACAAGTTTTATGTACCCCAAAAGTCTCGTGCACCCTAAAATAAATTTTATATACACTAGTTTGCACCAGTGTACACCGTGCCGACCACTGCTATTGATCATGATACAAGAAATAAATAAATATGCGTTTCAAATCGTTTGAAATTTTTTTTTAACGTCAAATTTATAAATAAACCTCAACTTTGTAATTCATTGTTACTACATTTTTTTTTAAATGGTAATTACATAAAAAGTAATAAAAAATTTCTTCGACAATTGAATTTAATTAGTTACTACCATCACATAAATTCAACAACATACGTGAGCAGTTTTTGTTTTATACTCAGGATTTTTAAATGAATAGCAAAACCCTAAACAAAAGTTCTACTAGAATTGTTTCGAGCAAAGATATCGACACTCCTGCGACTTTTATGACGTCACAATCACCGTTTAAAGCTTGGCAAAGAAGCGCAGTACAGGTCAATAGAAGAAAACCGAAGCTCGAGCTGCAACTTTGACGCCAATCGAAATTTATTTAAAGTTGATAGAGGAGAAAAGCTGCTTGCAAGGAACACTATGAAAAGTCGGCAGCAAGAGTAGGAACATAATCAGAAAAAATTGGATTGTGTTTCAGCAGAACTTGCGTTTAAAAGAAAGGTTTGTATTAAACGTAAAATAGATAAATTAAGTTATTTAGAAAAACTAAAAAACCTAAATTTAATATTTTTCATTTAAAATATGAATTTTAAATTTTATAAACATATAGATTAAATAGTCTTGTGCTTATCCTTTAAAAACAATAATTTTATTGGTAATTTTTTTTTTTTAAGTAAAAAGTTAATTTTTTAAGCAAGTTATTTTTTTTTATGCAAACTGTTTGTGAGAAAAATAAATACACCTATTTTAACTTGCTTGTTTACGTATTTTAAAACTTTTTTTAGATATAATAAAATGAGTAGTATTGAAAACAATAAAAATGTAAAATTATTTAAGAACTAAACTTAAAAACTATAAAAAATATATTTTATAATATAAAAGGTTTAAATACAGTTATTTTATATTCATTTATAGGCTAGTAAAAAGGCGTACAAAACGTTTAAAAGTAAACAAAACTAACTCCCTCAACTGTTAAGAAAACAATAACCTAAAAAAATTAGAAGCGGATTTTAAAAATTTAATAGAAGAAGATTAATTAGAAGAAATATTTTTAATGACGACGTGAAGCCTAAAGGTGAACAGTCATCTATTCATCAGCACCTCCTCAACAACCCTGTTTGTGCCGAGAACTACCTGGATAATAGGTTCGAAATCCTATCCCGAGCTAGAAACACCTACCATCTTTCAGTTCTAGAATCTCTGTTTATTAGATCTCGCGAGCCAAAAATTTGCAAACAAAGGGATTTTTACAATTTAAAACTTTACAAATAGGGTCTTTAGTAGTATTATTTTTGTTTTCGTTATTGTCGTATTTTTTAATGTGCTTTTTATTTAATTTAGTTTAAGGTAAAAATTTCTACTATTTTAAATGTTTTTGTTTTAGCAATTTTGTCTTATAAATTACTTTAAGTTAGTTCAGTACAGCTCTATTCTATTTTTCAAACTTTTTCTAAACAGACTTTTATACTTTATGACGTAACTATTTTTTGTTAGACTTTTCAAATTCATTATATACAACTAAAATTACTCTACAATATTCATAGTTTTTAGCAATGTTATTCTGAAGAGAGCTAAACGAAATTAATAAATAAACTTTTTTCAAAAATGAGTCAGTTATGTTTAAACTTTTTAATAGAAGAAGTAAAGTTGCTTAAAAAATTGGAAAGATTTAGTACTAATGGTATTGAAAATATAATTCTTTGTTTTAAATCTTTTTCAAGTAGTATGCTACGCTTATATACAAATTGAAATTTTTAAATGTTTCTATAATTATTTTTTTCTAAGTTTATATTATATAAGAAAATATCAAGATTTTAATTAATTTAAATATTAAGATATTTAAAGTGTAAAGTAAATTACATTTTAAAACCAAACTTATTCAGCTTGATTGTTTACTTTTTATTTTTACAAACTTAGCTTGGAATAAAGTATGATTAATAAAAATTTCTTTAGTTTTAGAAATAAACATTTGTTAGTATTCAAAAAAGTGTCGATTATTTTAAAAATACTTGAATATATTTACTTTTTAACTTTTTAAGTAGGCATATTGTAACCTATAATATGAATATAGCATTGGTCAAATAACATTTCGAAAATATGTCTAAACAAAAGACTTATTTCTCACAAATAACAACAGCTTAATATGTTAAACTTTATTAACAAGCATATAAGCGCTAAAAAAATTTGGTCCAAGGACCTGACGAACAAAAAAACATTTCGGTTATCAAGCCGTACACCACATGCTATTGCATGTAGAACATTACTCATTATCCGAGCTGATCTTTCTCTTCCTGCTCTTCTTCTTCTTGTCTTTATCCGGGCATTCCTGACACACGAACTTCATTACAGGAGCATCCACCTGATCGTCTCCTTCAGTGAACAAGATGTCTTTGAAGAGCAGCGTCCAAACGTCGTTGTAGCTTCTGTAAGTGTGAAGATGCCCTACGAATCGTATCTGTTTTAATTTGAAAAGTTTACTTAGTTTAGCTATGTATACAAGTTACTTTACCTATTTAAAACTTTTGACTTATTTGTTTTAAAGTTCAAATTGAGGTTTTAATACAATTTCGTTTAAAACTTAATTTTTTTTTTAAATCAATTAAATACTAGTTAAGTAATTTATTTCATATTAATTTACGTTACTAAGTTCTTTTTTATATCACACTTGTATAATGCATTAGATTTATATGGTAACTTATAAAATTTAACTAGTATATTTATTTCATAACAACTTAATTTATAGCTGAAGTTCCCTAAAGATCAAACAGATATTTTTATTTGAAATTTAATAAAATAACCTCGTAAACGTTTCCTTTTTGGGAATTTTTTAGTTGATAACTTAAGTATAAAATTATAATTAAACTGTAGACTATCAGGATTTGATAAAAATTTCATTAATAGTCGGCTAGAAGTTTATAAGTTGTTTTCCCTTTGTCAAGATAAAAACAAGAGTTAATGATTTATTTATAAGTTTTAAACCTTTTTTGAATAACGTTTAACAAAAATTAAAAAAGTTTAAGGTTTCATAGTTGAAAGACTGTGAAACTTCTTATAAAATTGAAACAGAAAGACTTGAATTTGTTATAGTACTAACCTTTACAAAACCAAAGTTGTTTTTTACTTAAACGAGTTTAAAAAAGGATTACTATAATTTCTTTTGTTAAAACATTTTGCATTTAAAATATTAAACTTTCGAGGAAAATCTAAACTAACGGTATTATTCAGCTGCGTTTTTAGCTGCTTCTGAATAGATTCGTCAAACTGCAGTAGAAGTGATTGAGCCACCGTGTTGTTGATCTTTCCTTCTTTTATAAATTCTTCGATAGTTTCCTTCAACATTTCACCACAGTAAGAATTTCTATACACCTAAAAGTGGTAGGTAAATAAAAAAAGTTAATTTATAAGTTTGTAGTTAAAAAAAGTTAAGTATCACTAAGAATTAAATGTCACGCTAAAAAAAAAATTAGTAATAAATTCAATAAGTGAAGACAAAATAATTGCAAAAGGTAATAATGTAAAAGGTTTTAAAATTAACCTTTTTATTATCAAAAATGTATAAGTTTTAACAGAA
Source organism: Thalia democratica (assembly GCF_965202585.1). Taxonomy (NCBI): domain Eukaryota; kingdom Metazoa; phylum Chordata; class Thaliacea; order Salpida; family Salpidae; genus Thalia; species Thalia democratica. Next base: position 34,224,736 of record NC_139165.1, on the reverse strand, counting down.
ATGCATAGTACTAAACTCCCTATATATTTTAGATTGATAAATATTTAAAAAAACATTATTGTACGTGTGCTAAATTGATTAATTTTAGAACGTTGAGCTTCGTATTAGTAAAAGAAAATATAGATTGGTTTATAAATACTTTCATACTTCATACATACCTGAGAGTGATAAGTTTGCCCATCGTATAGAGTATTTTCAAATGACTTGTTATTTGGATGATCTTTTGATGATGACTCGCCTTTGTCTTTTTGGTAGCTCATTTTAAAGTCTTGTCTGTAAGTTTGAATTTTTCTTTAAAGTTTTTTAGTTATTAACTTTACATCAAAGTAGGTAACTATTTGATATATTAAGTTTAATACGACTAAAATATTTATTTTTAGTTGTCAGAACAGTTTAAGATGTATAGCTTCTAATTTACTGAAATAACCAAAGCAAATATGTTTTAATTAACTTTATCTATTTACAAATTTAAGATAACTAAACAAGTTTTTTTTATTTTTGATTCGCTTAAAGTTATGTTTTCCAATGTACAACTATGTACATTTGAATAAGCTTGATGTTTCATAATTTTGTTTTGCATTAATTAAATACGTTATATAAATACACTGTTCAACTAAGTAATTCTAAAATATTACGGTATAATAAAAAACTGTACGCGTATAAAGCTAAGTAGATCTTATAATATAAAAGGTAGTAAAAAATATAAACTAAAAACTATTATTTTAATATTCGTTCCCTACAAATTTTTAACAAATTCTTATAAAAGTAACACTTAGTGTTTTAACCCAAAAGGAAGCCAGGAACAAATACTGATATAAAGTAAATAAAAACGATGCTTAAGAACTGTTTGAAAATTATTAACCTTAGAGTTTTATTATTGAAAAACTAATAATTTTTTTTTAAAGTAATAGGACGAGTTTATGGGAGCCGTATAGAAATTTTTCTTTATTTAAAAGTTTTCGGTACATACTTAATGATGATTGTTTATGAACAGTAAAATACATTCAAATAAAAAAACAAGCTATATAAATAGCATTTTGTTAAAAAATGATAAAAAACCTTGATCTAACATAACATACTTGTAAACATAATTTCAATCACATGCTTATTTTTATGCGTAAAAAAAGGACCAAAGCGTTTTAAAAACTAACAATCTAGTGTAAAATCAAAGCTAAGTTCGTTTAAATTTCATACAAAACATATAAAACTTAAACTTTCAGTTTTTTGACATCAAAATTAACAAAAAAAAAATTCACAATTTTTACACGAAATACTCTATAAAATGTTGAAAAAGTTTGAGGTTTAGGATAATATTAAATTAAAGTTAGCGTCATGAGCTTACTACTTTTAAATTTCAACTCTAAAATCAATATTACATTACTTTAGTGAAAACGATATTTTTTAAACTACTTAACTAAACAAGTTAGTTTTTTTTATTCAAATTTTTGTATTACACAAGTTTTGTATAGTTTTTACGTAAGTTTTGAAACTAAAATATGTTTAACGTTTGTTTTATCTGATACCAATGCTTCAATTTTAAGAGTTTTTGAATAAACAAAACTTTAAGTTTCTGGTTTAACAAAATTATTTTCCAAATAGTTAGTAAGAAAAGTCATTTGAAAACCACCTAAACTATACATTGTAAAAACAAAATTGTAACCAAACACTACAATAAGTTCAAAAACTGCATATGTAAACTTAACTGTCTCATAAAAATTTTAAAAGTTAAACAGTACTTTCACATTAAAATAACCTCACTAAATATGATTTATATTGTGTATTTTACAAACAAAGTATATAAGCAAACTCGTGATAAACAAAAATAGAAACTATTAACTAAGTTTTTGTGTTAAATAAGACAAGGAAACAACTGCTGCTTGGTAATTTGATTTAATCAAAATTTTCTTAATTTTCCATTAAAGTGTTTGTAAATAATTAGACAGCTAATAAAAATATATTACGTTGCTTTACTTTTACTTACACGCTTACTTTATTAAGATTAAAAAGATTATACTTAATCTATTTAAGTAAAATTTTTCATTGTTTTAAATGGAAATTAATTATACTTATTTATATATTGTTAAATGTAATTTTAAGTAAGGTGTTTAATAAATGTTGTTCTTTTTTGTTATTTTAGGTTATAAAAGAATATGTGATAGGTAAACTCTAAAGCTTCAAAAATTGTTTAAAACGAGTTTAAATTGAAATAAATACTAAACAAAAAATAAAGTTTTTAAACATTTACTTTTGTATTTTAACATTTTGTTTTTAAATTAAAAATTTTAAAATTCAGAAACATCATAAATATTAACTATTATATTTTTTAAATATATACATTAAAACTAATAACTGATTAATAAGGCATATATAACTAGTAATCGTTATTTATTCGGTATAGTTTGCTTTTCTGTTTTTATTTTAAACTAAAAACTTTAACTTTTGATTATAAACTTAAAACTATTTTTGTTTGAAGTTAAAACTACACTTTTACAGCTTATATCAGAGGTTGGCAAACTGTTGCAAACTAAAACTGGCGGCCTGCGATGAAATTAAGATAGTTTCAACTTTTAAACAAAAAGGTATTAATTAAATAAAGTTTGCACAATATTTTGGCCCTATACTTATAAACAGCTGCTGAACTTGGTTATTAGTATAGCATTTGATAGAACTTGTAGTTTATGTAAAGTTACAAATCTATAAAGTTGTATTATAGTATATAAACTTAATATTTTTTTAACTGGGCTTCGTTAGGTAGAAACAGTAATAATTTTACATTGCAAAAGTAAACAAGGCAAAATAAACGATTTAAGTTAAATTTATGTACAAGTAACTATATGCTAAGATATATTTATCAAGTTAACATAGTTATTTACCTCTACGAAAACTTTTTTAATCTTTAATTTGTGTGGAGTTAACAGCTTGTGTGGAGTTAAACAATACCAGCGTAATTTAAAAAAGCTAGTTTTTACTAGTAAAATAAGAGAAAAAAACAGTTTCTCTAAATGAAAAATGTGCAGCTGTACTTACTGATGTAACCACTTAAGTAAAACTCTCGATTTACATCATAAAACATTCAACTAAATTGTTGCAACTCATATTTTCAACAGTAAAATAGTTTCACCTAAATAGTAAGATATAGCAACAAATAAAAATAACATAAACACTTTTGGTAACCCTTTTTAATATTTCTTGATAATAAATTTATATAAGGTAATGAAAATTTGTGTGCATGTTCCGCACAAACAACTAGATTTAATCTTATAACAATAACACCCACTGCAGTAAACAGATATCGTAACTACTTGTATATTGTTCTTTTGAGGAAAAGTGTTTATATGTGCTATTTTTGACAATCACTGATGTCACTAGATTTTTTTTTACTTATAAATATAAAACTTAATTCATTTATGTGTAGCAGTCTTTCTTACAATCATTTATCACATCTTTTTTTTTTTGATCTTTTATTGAGCCTTTTAAAAAAGCGTGGAAAAACAATGTAAAAATTGAATTCTCTTTAATTAACACTAAAACTTGGTAAGAATTATTTAGTAAGTCAACTTTTATAAAAACATTTCTTAATCTAAATAAAAAAAAAATTCCTTAATGATTTTAGGTTTGACATATATTTTTTTATTAAGTAAGTTACCTGTACATAAAAAATATGTAAAACATATTGTAGTTATTTCGAAGAATCAAAATTATTTTGTTATACTCAATTTTCGAATTACAATATAAATATTTTCTATAGTGTATATTAGCAGTTATTTTTGCAATTTACGCCAACAACTCCTGTAGGTCTAAAATTCAGACTTACATTGACTTTGACGCCGTCACAGGTCACGGGACTACTCGAAATTGATGACGTCACGTTTTTGCTCGACTCCGATGACGTCACATGTCAACTCGAAACTGAACTGAACAGAGCAAGAAACATTTAGCGTGAGGTACTTGATTGTTTTATGTTTCTTTATATTTATAATTAGATTATATAATAAATATTAGGTAAAATATTTATTAAGAACATCATTTTCAAATGTATAATATTGCAGCATAGGAGCGTAACGCACATACCACAACCGCTACTCGTACTATCAAGATGAGGTTAAGTTGGCTGAAAACACAAAAAAGTCCATGTCGAGAGGATTGTTGATGTACCAGCGAAAGTTGAACGATGGTATATGTATGGTAATAACATAACTAAATAAATCATAAAATCTTTAAACTTTTTGTTTTACGTTTCATTTAAAATTTAAATTTACGAAAATTATAGATAACACCCTTTAATGTAGTACACACCTAAAACTAAAATCACCATTTATTTAGAAATATGGAAGAGTATATCCTTTTAGACAAATTTATAACTTGATTTAGTACTTTGTACTTATTGTTATTTTAATGTATGACTATGATAAAAAAAATGGTAAAAATACATTATCTTTATTTTTTTAAAGCTTGTTTCCAACATCGGGATATAATGTAAATATATTAGACAATATGCTTTGAAACTTTTTAACCCATTTAATTTAATGTTGACTATAATAAAAGACTGGTAACCTGCATTAATTTGTCTTTTTTAAAATTATCTAATGCTTTTTTCCAACATACGGATATATTATGAAATTCTGTAATTTGATAAAAGAAACTAGTAAAACCTTCTGGAATTTTATTCGATACATAAATGGTTTAGTAGTTTAACATAACAGTTTTTTGTTTATAATTTTTTTAATTTATAATTTTATTTAGCAACTAATTGATGCGGCTCGTAAAACTATTTTATTGCGACAAACTTTCAACATCCTGAATGATAAAGTCAACGCATTTTAGGCAACGAAAATATATACAATAGTTTTCAAATAAATTAAAGCTATTATAAGAAAAAGATAAGATATGGGAAGGTATAATAAATGAAATTTACAAAAAACAAGATGAAATTTAACTTTTGGTTTGAAAAATTCCTCAAATTATACACAATAATTTATAACCTAGAACAGAAAAAGTAATATAAAAGACGAAGAAAGTTATTGACGGTACAAACAGAGGATTACTAACGAAGGATGAGATTAAGAGAGTACGAAAACGAAAAAAGAGATTAGTAAACACGCATCAAGAATCAGGTTAGAAATTATATTTCTTTTAATATATTTTAAGAACTTTTTTTTGTGTAAAACGTTTTCTCTCTCGGCTCATATCTATATTGTACATAATATATTTTTATACTTTGTTTTTTTATTAACATTCTATAGTACGTACAATATGTTTCACTTGTAAATTATTAACAAATTATCTAAGTGTATAGGTCGACGGATGATTGTAACTTAATAACATACAAAAAATAATGTAATAACATTGTTATCAATATAACAACTATGTTATTAAATCAAATTAAAACTTTATCAAATATATTTAAAAATTATAATTTGTCTAAATTAAAACAATTTATTTACCTATAGGTATAACTTTTCGCCTTAAATCATGACAATTTTTTTTTTATTGATGACTTCAAGCTTTTAGAATTAAGGTTACAACTCTCATCAGTAGACAAAATCACAAAAACGCGAAACATTTCGGCGAATAATTCTTTGTCAGCCTGCAAAAATCTCGTCAGTGAGCAAACAATTTTATTGCAACAAACAGGAGTCGCTACAAGAACAGAAAGAACGCCCTAAAAGCTATTTCTAACGTTTCTTTCGCAGCTCACCATTCTAGCTCTTCTGTACCAAGTATCCGTAGAAGTTTATTTAAAAAGCCTAAAATTCCATCACAAGCCGAAAAAGCAAACGAAGGAGAATTCAGGCAAGAACAGGCTTCGATGTAGCGAAAGAGCAAAGAAGCAGCAAATATTTGTGAAAAACTATATGAAGATGTTTTAATGATGAAAATTAAATCAGCGCTAAAAGGTTAAAACGAGCATCAAGACATTAAAGAATGCTCCTTGAAGTTTTCAACAGAACCTCTATGCAACAGTTGTTAGTTGAGAGACTTTAAATTGTGTTGTAGTTTATTTGTTGCCGTGAAAATGTTTTTTTTATGTGTTAAACGTTGTATATCATAGCTGTTAACAGTTCTTTTTAAAAAATTGGTGCTTAAGTTTTTTTATCTTTCTTGTATTGATTACGTTTAAATTTTTTGCAACATAACTATGAAATTTTGTTGTTTCACTTACTTACATATATTTAAAAGTGCCCTAGTATTATATATTTGGTCAAATAAGTACTAGCTACAAATAATTTTTATGATAATGCCTACTTGATAAGCTAGACTTAACAACTACTTTGATTGATATTTTAATACTTGCACAATGTTTCTTATTTTGAAAATTTTAACATTTACTTAGGAGTTTAAAATACAGATTTTAAGTAAATAGTAATTTTATATTGTTTTTAACTAATAAACTTATATATAAAGTAGTTTAAATATGTTTTTTTAGTACACAGAGGGCCAAAACTTAACTTTCTAAAATCAACCATATACTTTATTCAAATTGTCACAAAAGTCTAAATTTTTTTCATTCATATTTTATTCTTTCTTACAGATCATATCTACAAATTTTGAAAGTTATCATAAAACTAATATTTTGACGTAGTTATGATTAGATTGAGGTGTTTTAAAATAAAACATAAAACAGTTTTTAAATACAAGGTTATTAACTTCATTAGTATGAAATACTAGGCTTTATACTTAAAAAACGTTTTATAAATGAAAAATAATGAGTTCTCAATTTTGATTTAGTGTTCTTTTTATTTGAAAAATTAAATTTTGGTTATATTATTTATGATGAAAACAAAATTAACTTTAATTGTTGTGAAAAAAAGTAAGAAATTAACGTTTTTACTATTTCTTTATACGGGTCTATAGAAGAGGTTGGTGTCAATTTTTGTACGGAAGACACTTTTGCACGGCGTCACTTTTGCATGAGTGGACAATTTTGCACAGAGACTCTTTTGCACGAGCGTCACTTTAGCAAGAGAGGACATTTTTGCTCAAAGGGTCACTTTTGAACGAAGAAACTTTTACTTTAACCACTTCCCCTAACCAATACCTTCGATTGGTAAATTTTATTTATTTAAAAAAAAATATTTCCTGTTTTTACGTTTGATAATTTTTGTTGGATAAAAGTATATTTTTTCTATTACTGTTATCCCTAACCCCTACCCTCGATAAGTTTTTTATTTGTTTTTTGATAAGTATATATAATTTTTTAGTCTAGTTTCATTTTATTTTATAATTTTTCTATTTTATTTTTTATTTTTTTTATCACTATTACCACTAACCCTTGACCTCGATCGGTAACTTTTTTTTTATTATTCAATCTTTTTTTAATGTTATCATGTTTTTTTTTTATTTATCTAGATCTTTTTTAGTTTTTAATCTCGTGCAAAAATTACCCTTGTGCAAAAGTAAACCGCCGTACAAAAGTGACGCTGTGCAAAAGTGTACACTCGTGCTAAAGTGATGCTCGTGCAAAATAGTAGCTGTGCAAAATTATCCACTCGTGCAATATTGACGCCGTACAAAAGTGATGCTCGTGCAAAAGTAGCGCTCGTGCAAAAGTGACCCGTTCCCATATAAGAGTACAAAACTTCTGTTGATTTTATTTGTACATAAGATCTTAAGTTACGTATCTAAAATAAAACACCAAAAATAAGTTGGAAAGTATTTAAAAAGAAAAACTGATGTGTAAAAATTATGATGGATATAAAATATTTATAAAGTTTTCTAAATTTTTTGAATAAAGTAGAAATAAAATTTATCAAGGAGGTAAAAAAAATTTTAATTTAAACTTATTCATCACTTTATGATAAAATGGGGATATTTTGTATAACTCGGAGGGTTAAACTGTTAATAAATACGGCATTTATAAAAATAGCTTTAAGCATCCTAACAAAAATTGACAAAACGCAAAACTATTTTATGTGTTTGTTTTATAGAAACTGTTTTTTAAAGTAACTAAACCTAAATATTTCTTAATGAAAACCTTATTATCGAAAAAAAAATATTTTTTATAAAGTTTAAGTAAACACAACTTCAGTTATAAAACTACACTTTTTAAAATATTAAAATAAAGGTTTTTTTATTATTATATAAACTAAAACACATACTTAAGATGATTTTTACTCTAATGGACAAGGTTAATTTTATTTAGAATTTAATACTATATATTTTTAAATAATGCCAGTAGCAATTATTTTCAGAGTATTTGTAATTAAGCATCAATCCTTGATATTATAAAGTATAAGGTAAGTTAGTAAATGATTAACTTATTAAACAAACATTTATTAGTTTGTGGCTTTTTTAATAGTAGTTAGATTATTTCTAACTAGCTTAACTGCTATAAAGCAGTCTGAGTGCGTAACAGTTTTGATAAAATATTAAATTTAAACAAGTTTCTACAATTAAAAATATTTTAAACATGGGTTATTAATTATTTAAACTTACGTAAGCGTATCATAATAACAATTATAGTGGACAAATTTATTAGCTTTATTAATTACAATTATTATTTACATTAAAACTTATGTTTTATTTTATCGTTTAGATGCGAATATCAAATATGTTTTAATAAAGTTTTTTAACAAATAAAATGACTTATTTCAACACTCAATACAAACGTTGGTAAATAAAATACCATTTATTTTGTAAAATACACAGTTCAAACCAACTAAAACTTTATTAAACGTAAATTGATAAAAATTACCATTCACTTTATTAAAGCTATTCACTAAAACCTAGTTATACAGACACGTGATTGGCACATTAAAAAAAAAATTTGGTACTTTTAGTTTAATGTGTAGTTTATAATACTTTTTGTCATGTAAGTAATTACTTATTATACAATAGATTAGATTTATTGTTTAACTAATTTACAAAATAAAAACAGTAAAGCTTTACTAAACAACTACTTGTAAGTATATAAATCTTGTAACAATATTTTTAGTTTAAAGTTTTAAATAGTGTTAAAGCAATCTGTATATGTTTGTATGTAACAACTTTAGTTGTCTATCTAATTTTACTTTAACATTTTAATTTTTCTATTTTAATTTCAGGTTAAATTTTGATAATAAATATAGTTGTTTTATGAAAACTAACTAATAATGAGCAATGATTAATGTTTTACATTTCAGTATTGTTAAACTATTATAATTGAAAACAACAGTTGTTCTAGTTTCATTCTGTCTGTTTACTGTTTACTGTTGTGTTGATTCCAGTAAAAATATTAGTAAAATTTTGAATTTATAAATAATTACATAATCAATTTATTGTAGAATAATTAACTAGAAATTTTTTTTATTCCTAAAATCTAAACATATATAATAACTTTTTATTAAAATTTGAGTGTTAGCATTTAAAATATTTATTTTTTTATTAAATTCAATGACAACTTCTTTTAAACATTAACAAAAGTTAAATAACTAAACTTTTAACCAGTTATCTGTACACAGATAGAAAATAAAGTCACTGATGTTTGTAAGTGTTTTGCCTTTTAATAATTTTATATACTGTCACTAGTAAATTTAGTTGTTTTAATATTAAAATTAATTTTCAGGTGTGAAAAACTATACTGATCAAAATGCCCTGGAAAATCAGAGTAAGTAGATTTCTATCTGAGTATATTTTTGTTTTAAGTAGTTTTAGTCTAACTGTATAATTACGGTAAAATTAATTATTGCTGATTTTTACATTATAAAATCAAGATGTATTGGATTTTGCTATAGATGCTGTTCAAACTGATTCATCTGCCTTTGACATCAAAGAAGCTAATCAAAAAGGTATTGCGTAGCTTAATTTTTATATTTAATATTTTTTTATAAAAAGCTTTCAAAGCTGAATAAAGTTCAAATTTGTTTTTAGTTACTAACGTAAAACGTAGCATTAACTTTGTTCTCTTTTTAAAATAGTTTAGCACAAAACTCAAAAAATCCACGACCGTTATTTATTGGGGGATTCCAAACAAAATTTATTTTAATATCTTAATAATAACGGCAAAAAAAAACTTTTATAATTACACTAGCACAGAAATGTATATAAACATATCCTATAAGAGCTAGTAATATTAAGTCATTTTTAAAAGTATTGTTATTTAAATGTGTTTTAAGAATTTTGTAATATGTCTACATGTTCAATTATTTTCAATCAAATGATATAGTAAATTGTTCTACTTGTTAAGAAACTGATTCTGCAAAAGAAACTTCTGATATAGTCGATGATAGTTATAAAGATTCTCTTTCAAACAAAGATTCAACTAAAACTGACATTAAAGTTGCCGAAGAAAAAGGTAAAATGTAATTTAGTTGTATTTAAATAATGTTTTATTTTATAAAAAAACTTTCACCATTGAATATTTCTCAAAAACTTTTAGTTGCTTAACATAACTACATCATAAAATGTAGTAGTTTTCAAATATCTAAATATAACTTTAAAATATGTGATTGAAAATAAACGCTTATAGTTGCTAAATAAGTTTAGAATATAAAGATAAAAACAAATCTAAATTACTTATACTGGCACAAAAATAAACGAATGATATGTCATAAGACTAATTCAGTAACTACTATTTTAATTTTACTACGTTTGTATTGCAGGTATTATGCTGTGTTATCAAAATCACATTTGTTTGTATTGTTTTTATCCCTAGCTAATTTAAATTAAAACTTATGTCAATATTAATACACAAGTAAATAAAATACTAACATAACGTTTATTAACGCATAATGTTTTACAGATCAGTCCAATGTAATCACGTATCACGGCATCAACAGACTTCCACTGTCGTTTTTGGGTGCGTTATCAGTGATTGTCTGTAGTGTGGCTGCTTTCTTTTATTATTCTTACAAATACTACAAGGTTGTTGCTTCGGCTCCTGTAGCTATTCCGGGTGATAATGCACTGCGCCAGTAGAACTTTAACTCTTATTTCAATCTTTAATGCACTTACGTGCTTATGTTAATTTGATAATTTTGAGTTGTCGTTTTTTGTTTCTGTTTTACAATTCGTCGTTTTTTGTCGATTAATAAATCTTTATGTTGCTCACAAACAGTTTTGTGTTTTCATTTAAGCTATTGCTACAAAATTTTTTATAAAGAGACCAACAAGTATCTAAAATGATTGTTTTCTAGCTAATCTATCTAGTCAACAATAGTTCAACTTATACCGAAACCGGTAATAACGTACGGTAATTTAACAAAATTGTTTTGTAACAAGTCAAACTAGTAGAACAATTGTTTAGTTTTTCTGATCCGACAAACAAAATATAAATAAAAATAGTTTTGTGAATTAAGGAACCAATGTTTAAACAATTCGTTTGTTCAAGGAACTATTCTGAAAAACTAGTCATTAAAAAACATTTAGAAAAAACGTATATTATACAACAAAATAAAATCATACACAAAAATAGTGTTTTAGCTTGCAATATTACTTTTTTAATAGTCTGAGACCTGTAAATTTAAATTCAAATGATAGTAATGCTGGAACTAATGTTCTTCTTAGCTAATTTATAATGACGATTGATCTAAATTAATGTAACACTTGTTGTAAAACTAGAAACATATTTGTTTGACTTGTATATGTTTAGTTTTCTTTTTACATTTATCAATTACTTCAAGCATTAAGTAAAGCAGTTGACTATTAGAATGACTTTGCTCTGTCTCTTGTCAGGTTATCTTTTAAAGATAATTGTGTAAGCATTTTATAGTCAAACGGGTTTAGAATTGGTAAAACTTATAGACTTTGTAACAAAAAAAATTTGTACTTTTTACAGGCATGTCAAATGGCGAGTTTCTTTTCTAAAGAATACATACAACAGTTAAAAAATATTTTTATATTTGTTAGATGATCAGTATAACAAAAAGAGTTTATTTACATATATTCAATTGATAAAAAATAATCTTCAACTTAATCATAATGACGCTACTTAAATGTACACGAAAAAAAATAATCAGGGTTTAGCTGCTGAGTTCTTAAAAACATATATTTGATACTTAAATTTGTTTTGCTTATGAATAAAATAATTATTTTTTATTTATAACTTGAGAAAACTACAGTAACTTTATTACAAAGTATGAATAAATTTTACTAAAGTTTAAGTTCAAGCATAACAACTTAATATCAGCGAAAAATAAAAGCATCTATAATGTAAAAGCTGCAAGTATAAGAGTGGGCACTAGGCAACGTTTTTTATAGGCGAACAGGATCAGAAAAAATTATTTCTTGGCGGGTCGGAGCATGTTAAATAAGTAATCTACAGGATTCAGTATATAGATATTGTCGGATAATCCCATTATAGATCCGGATCTTGCCGAATCCTAACTAGAAATTCTTATCTAGATCCAACCGGATACTAATTTATGGATCAAGTTGTTCACTAATTTGAATCCATTAAATTCAGAAAAATTTTATTAGATTTATTAAATATTTAAATTTATATATTTGTTACAATTCTGGGTAGAGTTAACTAAAATTTTACAATTGCAATAGTTTTTTACTAAAAAATATTTGAGAAAAACTTAAATTTGTGAACTGTATCATAAGTTTTGTAACTTTTTTCAGTTTAGAGTTTTTTTTTTGAATGTATTGCTTACTGAAGTTTATCGTCACACCAAACTCATTGTTAGTTGAAACTATATTATCAATGTTATTTTCGTTTATGTCACTGATTATTCTGTATTTTTAAGTGTTACAAAAAGCGTCAAACTTTTCTTACTGAGTTGTGGAGAAAAAATTTTTAACTTTAACCACTATACCTTAACTACAGAGTACATTTCATAAGCCAAAGAACCCTCCCCTATTAGTTTGGTATTCAGTTCGTTTATATGCATAAACGAGTTTACCTTATAAGCAAAATTTTAGAGAATCTGAGCCAATCTTTGTTATAGGCAAATTGAGTCAAACTCTTCTTTTTTTTTTAATTTTCCAAAAGTTGCCGAATTAGCGACTTTAGGTCCAAAAATCATTTTAAAAATTACCTTAACTTTTTTTAAATGCTAAATTGAGCAGTTTGACAGAAAATAATTGTCAATTACTTGTTCGGTATTTATAAAAAACTTCATTTCTTAATATTGATACAAACACCTCATTATTTGTGAGGGACAAAGGGCATTTTTTTTTCTTTTATTTATGAATGTCATTGTCATGGTAGTTTGACAAAGGTGAACATGTTAAATATTATTTTTATAATAAAATATTTTGCTAAAGTAACTTGACAAAAGAGTATTCCAATTAATCTAAACAAAACAAAATATTAGGACAAATTAATGTTTTAATTGCTAACCATGAATTAAAAAATGCATTCAACGTGTTTTTAGAAGTCTAATTCTTACGATTTGTTTTGTAAAAATTTGAAACAAAGTGTTATACATAGCTTTTAGTATTGACCTTGGCATGACGGCTACCTCACTGGCAGGCCGGTAATTTTCACTCTGCGCGCCGGATCCGACCCCGAGCCGTACGTTACCCAATCCTATGTTGGTACTTTAAAATTTTGTGCTGAGCGTTGATAAAGTTTCAATTTAACTATGTATATTAAAAAAAAATGTTGGCTACAGCTGTAAAATTTAGAAACTTTTTCATTTGTTATATAATGCAGATTAGACCAAGTAATTATACAATAGTACGTTAATAACCATAAAATCTTTTTACCCACAAAATCAAATCAGAACCATCGTTACAAGCTTTCACCCACCTTACCTAATAATAAAACAAAAATTTCTTATTTAAAACCGCTTTGATAAAACAAAAAACCCAAGCAAAAGCGTCTTGAGTTAGCTGCTGATAGTGTTCAAGGAGATATTCAACAAAAAAAAACTCATGAAATAAAAAAGTTTATTCATCTTACTTTAACGACTTTATAAAGGATCGCTTTTTTAACACATGAAAATTTTAAATGTTGTAGATTGTAAACAAATTTGTTCGCAACACATAACTATAGAAGCCAAAAATAAACCGACTAATGTTGATTTAAGAACTATCACTGCATTTTCTGATGACACTTTTGATTTTTCGAGAAAGTCACTCGGAATTTTGACATCAGCCATTTCTTCGTCAAAGTTGTTCATTTCATCTTGATAGACTTTGCTAAATGTTTAATAGTAATTATATTTTTTGCCGTGAAGTTTATAACCTTACTTTTTTAATCACAAAATAATTTCAAATTTAAAAAGTTGTATATTTATTCTTTCAAAAATTTATTTTGCAAACTAAGTTTCGGTCAAAGACCTCGTCAGTGCTTAAATAAATTTCTCCATTTGTTTTCTTAAAACCGAAACATATAAAATTTAAAAAGTTGTTTAAGAAATGTATTTTAATTTACAATTTGTAAACTATAACCTTAAATGGGCTTTGGTGTTAACTTAAAGGTTAAGTAAAATAAAAGTATTAGAACTTTAAATTGAATGTAGTAAATTAAATTAGCTTTTCTTTACATATATCCAAATGATTTATATGTCATTTTTAATGACTAGTCCTTATTTTAAATAAAGCGCATCAAATAATCTAGTTTTTAAAATTTCAACTACAAGTTTGTTATTACGTTTTTTTAAATAAAGGGATCACTTTCAAAACTTTTTTCTTAGAAACCATTTTGTATTCTTATATTAGTAGAGGAATGAAAAAGTAAGTTTATAATTAAAAAATAAAAAAGGGCACCTATTTTTCATATCTATGTAGAGCGGGCTATTATGAAAATAAGTTTGAACAATCCTGGTCTAGTTTTATGAATAACTTAGTTAAAGATTTTAATGAAAATAAATGAGCTTTAATGAGTCTTCAGTTGTATAGCTTATGGCTGTTTTGCCATTTGTCAGTTAGTTGAACTAAATATACGGGTAGCTGTCTAAATTGCGCGAGCGTACAAAATCGCACGAGGGAACAAAACTGCACGAAAAAACGAAATTGCACAAAGATACTTTTGCACGAAGACTAATTTGCATAAGAGCGCAAAATTGCACGTAGATAAAATTGCACAAAGGTTCACTTTTTCACGAAGACACTTTTGAATGAGGGTATACTTTTGCACGCGGACACTTTTGTACAAAGAGTCATTTTTGCACGAGTGACAATTTAGCACGGAGGGTCAGTTTTGCACGGATTTTGTTTCCTTACAAGGGACGGGTCAAAATTGCACGTAGACATTTTTACATGAGGGGACAAAATTGCACGAGAAGACTCTTTTGCACGAAAAAATTTATATAATTTTTAAATAAATAAAAATATAATAAATAAAAAAATTAATAATTAAATAATAAAATAATTAAGAAAAAATAAATTAAACTAAAAACTTTTAGTATAAAAAAAAAACAAGTCTATTAAAAATAAAAATAAAAACTAATAAATATTCAGTAAAAATAACTAATCAAATAATAATAAAATAATAGTAATAATAACTAAAAAAAAAAAATTAATAATAATTTTAAGTAAAGAATTAAAACTAAAAGTTTAATAGTTTAAAATAAATAATAAAAAAAGTGAGAATTTAAAACATCAAATAAGTAAATAAAAATTCATAAGTAAAAAATAAATATATTAAGTAAATTTCCCAAACAAAAGTTAGTAAAATTAGTAAACAAAGTGAAAATAAATGAAATAAATAATAAAACAAATTTAAAAATAATAATAATTAAAATTGTCAAAATGAACTAATTAAATAATAAATAAAATCAATCAAAAAAAAAATTGTATAAATAAAAACTAGATTATAAATTAAGATTTTAACCGTTATTAAAATATAATTACCAAAAAGAGTTTTGTTTATATTAATAAAAATTTATTTTGTTAAAAGTAAAAATTAACTAATTGTAGCTGTTGTATTATTTTGTTTGTTTCATTATAGTCAAAAGCTTGTATCTCCTTATTCTTATAAAAACGTACGAAAAAAGTTGCTTCTGACAGTGGTTTTTTGCAAGTCTGGGTTAGATAAAGAGAAAAAACAGAGCAGGAGAAACTCAAGAGCTAATTAGAGTAAAACGCGTGCAAATAGTAATGCAACTAAAATAAATAGAAAATAATACTAAGACAAATAGAAAATAATGATAAATAAATTATGTTTAAAACTTTTATATAAAAAAAAAAACAATTTAAATATAATTTATGGAAGTACAAAGCCGTAACAGATTTTTCTGTACAATTCACAATAAAAATTTTACCGGACGGATTTTCTTCTTTTTAAATTTATTAAATTGTCTCACTATTTCGCATGCTGGTTTTTTTCTGTGCAAAAGTATCTTCTTGCAATTTTGTCTCCTCGTGCAGTTTTGTACGCTCGAGCAATTTTAACACCTACCCTAACCTACCCTACACTTACTAGTGAAAGTTTTCATTCTATAAACGGATGTCAAAAATTGCTTCTTGTGTCGTTTAACTAAAACGTCAAGAAAAGCCAATTCATGGTTGTTTTCCTTTTCTGAAGTAAATTTTATTGAAGAATGTGTTTTGATCAACCCACTAAGGAGTTCATCTATCTCTTCCTCATCTTTTCCTAGTACAAAACAATCGTCGACATATCCATAATAAGTTACTTTGTACTTCGAGATCACCTTTTTTTCTATAAAGCCCATAAATATTTTTCACAAAGTTGGCCCTAATGGGAAGCCCATGGCTATTCCATCATGTTGGGAATACATTTGAGAATTAAATGTAAATTGTACACCACTAGTGGATAACTTTAAAAGTTTACGAATTTTTTTTTTGCTTATACTGGGTGTATCAAGTCTATACAAAGTGTCAACACAAATATCCAATACTTCATCTAGCGGTACATTTGTGAATAAACTTTTGACATCAAAGGATGCCTTAAAAATATTATTTGAATTAATCTTTTTTATTTGATCAGCAAAAGAATATGAGTCTTTTATCGTATAAGAAGAGAAGTGTTCCAATACCGGATAAAGTTGGTTATTAAGAAATTTTGCCAACTTATGTTGAGAAGAGTTCACCATGGATAAGATTGGTCTTAAAGGAACATCTTTCTTATCTATCTTTGGTAAGTCTTACAATCTTGGAGTAATGGAACCAACATTTTTGATCAAATTATAAATGTATTCATTAATTTCTTTGGTAAAAAGTAGATTTTTAAGAATTTTAACAATTTCATTCTCAACTTTGTTAATATTATCAAACTTAATTGCTTGACCAAGAAAGGTAAATATGGTAGTGTCCTCAATAATCTCAGCATTTTATGTATATAATCTGTTTAATCCACAACAACACAACCATTACCTTTGTTAGGTTTAGAAATTATCACAGAATCATCCTTTTTAAAGTTTTTAGTTACATTTCTTAAAAAGTGTAAATTTGGTTGTGTCCTCAATAGTCTCATACATTTTAATTATAAAATCTGTTTCATGCAAAACAACACAACTTTTACCTTTGTCAAATTTAGAAACTATCACAGAAAGATCCTTTTTAATTTTTTAATTACACTTCTTAAGATAATGTAATTAAAAACTTGAAAAAGGATGATTCTGTGATAATTTCTGAACCTGACAAAGGTAAAGGTTGTGTTGTTGTGGATAAAACATATTATATAAACAAAATGCATTAGATTATTGAGGACGCAACCAAATTTACACTTCTTGGTCCAGCAATTAAGTTTGATAATATTAACAAAGTTGAAAATTTAGTTGTTAGAATTCTAAAAAAAACCACTTTTTACCAAAGAAACTAATGAAGACATTTATAATTTGATCAAACCTGTTGGTTCCATTACTCCAAGATTGTAAGGCTTACCAAAGCTACATAAGAAAGATGTTCCTTTAAGACCAATCCTATCCATGGTGAACTCTGCTCAACATAAGTTGGAAAAATTTTTTGACCAACTTTATCCGGTATTGGAACATTTCTCTTCTTATATGTTAAAAGACTCATTTTCTTATGCTGATCAAATAAAAAAGATTAGTTCAAATAGTACTTTTATGGCATTCTTTGATGTCAAAAGTTTATTCAAAAATGTATCACTAGATGAAGTATTGGATATTTGTGTTGATACTTTGTATAGACTTGAGACACCCAGTATAAGCAAAAAGAATTTTCGTAAACTTTTAAAGTTATCCACTAGTGGTGTACAATTTACATTTAATTCTCAAATGTATTCCCAACATGATAGAATAGCCATGGGCTCCCCATTAGGGCCAACTTTGTGAAAAATATTTATGGGCTTTATAGAAAAAAAGTTTATCTCGAAGTACAAAGTAACTTATTATAGATATGTCGACGATTGTTTTGTACTAGGATGAACTCTTTAGTGTGTTGAACAAAACAGATGCTTCAATAATAGGGGTGGGTAACGTAAATAGTTGACGGGCCGGATCCAGAAAAACATAGTCCTCAGCGGGCCGGATCATTTCAAGTTAGTGATATTTTTGATCGAGCTGGATCCTTTTTTAGATCCGGATCTAATTTTGAACATATTATCCGGATCCGGCTAAATACTAATTTTAGACAAAGATCTGGATCCGAATGGAAGCTAATTTCAAAAAGATTTGAATCCGGTTAGATGCTTATTTATCGGGTATTTCAGAATTTTGAATCAATACATTAATTACCAAGGTTCTCAAGTATAAAATTTTATGTTAAATTTAGTTAAGTATTCATAATTCTATATATATTATAACTCTGGACCGAATTAATACTAGTTAGTCCTAAAAAAATTATAGTTTGGTTACTAAAAATTACTCGAGCCTAACATTTCAAGCTAAAACATAAAAAAAATTGCTAAATATTCAAAATTAATTAATTTTGGAAATCCTTATCTGGAGTTTATAGTGATAATATTTATTTATAAATTAACAAATAATACAATATTAAACTACAGTTATTTAATTTAATTAAGCTAAAGAAGATTTATTAGATTTTTTTTGCATGTATAAAAGAAACAAAACAAAAAATAATTATGATATAATAAACAGTTTTACCATAAAAAGCAAATAGATAAATAAAAGATCTCGATGAAACAGTTAAGGTTGATCATGTATTAGAGTTGTTTAAATCTAGTTGCATGAAAATTTTGGAAAATCTGCAAGTGCACTGAAAAACCGTTTAGGTTTGAAGATAGCTTATCCTTGTTAATGTTTATGGTCGGAAATGTTTGTTTTTAAATGTATGAAGTATCGAACAACACAACTAGTTCCATGGTCATCTTTAGAAGTTTACAAACTTTGACTCGATAAATAATACATAAAATCTATCTAAAAATCTTATAAAAGCAACAAAAATCATATGTTTGGTTTAAAATTTTCTTATTAACTTATTTAAAAAACAGTAAAGCCTAGATATCAAATTACTTTGGCTTGAAATTTTAACACTTTTACTTTCAAAATATCAAAAATTATAATTAACTTACGAAATTTAACTAAATTCTGTACTTTAAAAATATTAATCAAACAGTGCACCTTAAATACTTTAATAAGAGTACTAACATAAAATAACGAAATATTGTAATAAAAATGAAATTAATATATATTTTTAGCATAACAAACATTTTAGTTTAGTAGACTTTTAGATTAAGATCGATTTCACTAGTGAAAATATTACTAAACGAAAAACTAGAACATAAAGCTGTCACTTTATACTTCAAATGTTAAGCTTAAAGAATTTAACAAGAATAATTACACTAAAAAGAAATCAATGAGACATTTTTGGATCATAAAAGTTTTAACAAGTTGTTTAAAATCTGGAAGTTTATTTGAAATAGATATTCTCAGTAATGACTGCAAATTCGTATAAGTAAGATTTGAACACAGCACACTTTTGTTTATATACATGGTTAAGAATGTTTGTTTGCAAAAATATTTAGACTCAAACAGAACAAATAGCTTCATTGTCATCTTTTTTAAATAAACAAACTTTTACTTGTTAAGTAAGTCTTAAAATCTGTCAATTTTTCAGTTTTGAACTTTTCTTTTTGTGTACTGCCACATTGAAGTTCAACAGTTCTAACAATATTACTAAGTACATTTTCGGTGTCAAACGTCGACGGTGATGAAATAATGTCTAATTCTTCACTTAATTGTTAAAAGTCTGCAAAACGACGACCAAACTTATTATCAAATGGAACTATTGTCATCAATCGGTCATCACTAAACTTAACCATATAATTAATCAAAAAGTCCTTTATGAAAAAACAATAGCAGAAAAAGTGCAAATGGTAGTCTAAACTTAAAAAATTTGACAAAAGTTTAAATTTGAGCAGTTAGACCTAAAAAAATTGTCGATGTTTAAAAAGATATTTTTTTACTTATTTAAACATTTAAAAAACAACTCAATACTTATCTGGAAAATACAGCAATTTTTGACACTTCTTATTTTTAAGAAAACATTATGGAAGGTAAGATTATCAAAATTAGTTCAGCAAACAATTGCTTTTGGATAATTTGAGAAAGGATTACTTCAACTGACTTCAAACAGAATAAGATACTATAACAAAATAGTGTTTTATCACCACAAAATAATAAGCCATTTTAACAAATGTTTTCAGGGTCAAAGTCTTACACTTTTGTTTAATGAAATAGTTCAAAAACGGTTTTGTACAAGTTTTGTAATAATTAAATTGGCTGGTCGGATTTTATATGAACTTTGAAAATGCTTAGCGGGCCGGATCATCTACTTGCGGGACGGATCAATGTTGTCCGCGAGCCGGATTCCATTTAAAATAAAAAAAGGTTTTGGGGCCGGTCATTTTCACTTTGCGGGCCGGATCCGGCCCGCGGGCCGTACATTGCCCACCACTATTCAATAACATTTACTTCAGAAAAGCAAAATAACCATGAATTAGCTTTTCTTGACGTTTTAGTTAAACGAAACAAGAAGCAATTTTTGACATCCGTTTATAGAAAGAAAACTTTCTATAAAACATAAAAAAAGTATCTTCGTGTATTTTTATACACTCGTGCAACTTTGTACTCGTGCAATTTCGTACCCACATGCAATTTAGTAACCTCGTGCAATTTCATCTTCGTGCAATTTAGACCCGTTTCCGAATATATATTTTTGGTTATATCATTTTAATTAAAACAAATTAACTAATATACAGCATTTATTACCACTTAATGTCCAACTCAAAAACATTCTGGCAACCCTGGGCTATAATATTAAAAAGTAAAAAAGTGGATAAAATATATGTAATTTGAGGTATGTTAGTAACTGCAATTTAGATATGTGCATATAATTTTAGGTCATGGCCTTTAAAAAATAAAAATGAAAGATAGGAACTACATAAATTAATGCTTAATTCGGCAAAATAGGTTGAAATAAATATTAAAGTTTTTTAAGCGAACAACGTGAGGCTTATTACTTTTTTCATAATTATTTTATATAAATGCCTGATAAAAAAAATTTCAACGTAATATAACAATAAACATTGTTATAAAAGTACTGTATTAATGGGATACAAGTTTAAAAAAACTTAAATTTATTTTTAATTCAAATTTTTCATTAATATTATTTAATGAACGACAAAAAATGCACTTAATCTACTTGATCTTAGCACTTGGTGCACGAAAATACCCTTTTGGTTTATTGACTCCACTTTGAATACCCTTTAGCATCTTTTCTAGGACAAATTTATGAAACAAATTTTATTAGGGTTGGTATAATGAAATCTAGTTCTTTAAATAGTAAAATAAATAATAATAAAATATGTTAAGTAAAAATCTTCAGTATTTCAAACATCAAATTTGTTTTTTGTCTTTGTAATCAAATAATTAAGAAAACTTTAAGACTCGAACTTAAGATAATACAACCATAAACTTTATCATTTTTAAATTGAGTAAACAGCTTAGTTAGGTATATAACTTAGTTATGCTAGTAATAAGGAGCTTTTTTATCATATAAATGATGATTTTAGTTACAACATTACAAAAAACTCTAAGAAAATTAAAAACAATAGAGCAACTGAGATGGATAAAAATAATTAAAATATTTTATTAACTATCTCACCTTTCCACGCAAAAGTAAAAACAGTCAAAGGCCATGGTACAAAGACTTGTCACCCATGTCACACATACAGGCAGAAGTATAACAGATATAATCTGTTCAGCAGTTAACTTAGGTGACTCTATGTGATCTGTTTAATTTTTTTTAACAATTATTTCAATGTATAAATTTTTCTTAGCTGTATACGAATTGTCATTACATATGAATATATTACAATAGATTAAGTGACACTTTGCAATAAACTAGATGAACTATCTTTCTACTAGTTATTTTTATTGAATTGTATGGACAAAAACATTAATTAAAACTCTTTATTTCATCAACTTAGATTAAAGCAAAGTTTTTATTTAGTTTTGACTAAACATATTAAAAGACTAAACACTTCTATTACCGGTTAAGAATTGTGTACACTTTAACTTCGTTTAAAAACAAACTTACAAATAAAGTTTTTAGAATTTACAAAAATATAATTTGATAAAACAGTTTATCTAACAAGTTACAATTTTTATAAAAGTCGTATTTAGTACGTACGTAGGTTGTAAGATATAATGCTATTCAATAAGTTTATCAAAAAATATGTTACTTTAATTGAGCAAGACAACAAAACCATTTTGGTTATATCAAATTAACTAGTAAGCATTTTATTTCTAAAGTACAACGAAATATTATTACACTTTAACTAACCACATAGTGTTAGGTTTGCGCCATCCTCTAATACATGTAAAACAGCACGAAGTACTAGGAAAAAATTATTTTAATTTCCGAAAAAAAAAGTTAAAGTAAAATTAAAGCTCTAGTTTTAGATGTTACATAAACAATTATATAGATCAGAAGCATTGAAAACAGTTTTAAATTTATTTAAAAAACAAACTTTTAAGTATTCTCTTTTTTCCTTTTTTAATAACTTTGATTAATCTTATTGAATAATAAAAATAATTAGATACTGTCATGAATAGGTCAGTATTGTAAGACTTTTACAAAATTGTAGTGTCTATAACATAAACGTAGTTTTTCATTGTATTAAGTTTTATTTTGAGCGGAAAACATAATTAAAACTATATAAATTTAGATTAAATTCACTTACTATATTCGATCACCAAAGACCTAAAAAAATAAAGTTTATTTTGTATACAAGTAAAAAAAACCAATAGTTAGTACACTTCTAGTAATAATTTCAAAAAAAAAATTTCAAGATTTTAAGTAATATATTGAAAACATAAGTACTTTTTAGAAGAAAAAAATCTTTTATAATCATACTACTACTTACAAGCAAATGGCACTACCCAAAATGAAATATTTTCTGTGAGTTTTTTTATCCATTTTAAAAAAACCTAAAAAGAAATAACAATTATTTATATTTATTATAAAAATATATTCATAATTTAAAACCAAAAAAATTATAAACTTTTAATTTTAATAAATATTAAAATATTTATAAAAAAAAATGTATAATACATTAACTTTAAACTGTGTAAGCACAAAAGTATTACTAAATGTGAATAGTTTAAAAGGAAGTTTTAAAGTAGTACTCTTTTTTATGGTAGCTTTAAACACAAAAAAAAAAAGTTTAAATAATTTAATAGAAATTTAAGCTTGTAACTAACTAACAAAAATCTTCATTTAATTCTATAGCTTAACTTATGTTTGCTATTTTTTAATTAGTTAAACGATTCTAAAACTATTTTATTATTTACATAACAAGCTAAAATTGAATTTTTCTTAAAATTTTTACATTTTCTACTCATTAATTTAAAAACTAACTATAATATTTTTGATGCAAAGCCTAGTTCTGATGTACAGCTTTTTTACACAATTAAAATAAATGTACTCAAATCAAGTTCAGCTAAATTATCAAGTCTTTAAAAACAATTAACTTAAATATTATCACAATAAATACAGTAAATTAAGATTTAGTAGGACTTATTTATTCAAAACATGTATATACTTAAGGTTTAAATTTGTTCTACCAAAAAAATATATATTTAAGTTGGACAAATCAAAATGCTCTAAATGTTTAGTACTTTATGAAAAGGTGAAAATAAAAACTTACTTTAATTATGATTTTTGTAGATAAAAAGTTGTTAAGCTTCTTTATTCTAATATATAACCAAATTTCAAAAATATATTGTATTAGATTACTATTCTCTATTGACACAAAATACAGTGTTTAAAATTGTAATAAGTTTATTGTTAAGTTTAGTTTATTTTTTAAAATAAGAAAAATTCATAAAAAAACATGTTCATGATAAAAAATTAATAAGTTAAGGAAAAAAAAAGTTTAAACTATCAATTAAAATTAGCATACAATATTTTCAACTATTTTTTTATCAGGAAAATTTTACAAAAATTTAAGAGTCTCAAATATTAACTAAGGTACTAAGGTTTTCTCATGTTGTTATATTTTATATTTTTTTCTGTTAAAATGTTATTAAATTAAGAACATTATTAAAAGGAGTATAACATATATTATATATAATAAGAGATGTACTTGAAAAAAATCAAAATACAAAAATACTTCCAACAAATGAAAAACTATTTTATTCCAAAAACTAAAATGTACATCACTTAAATATATATTAAACTTTTATAGTAAAACAAATTATTTATTAGTGCTTTAATTCTCAAAATGACTTATGCATGTTTGCTTCTAATAATAAGAAAGAACAAAAATAACAAATAATTAATAGATTTTTATTTTATTTATGAACAAAAATAATAATAATAATTTTAAAAACAGAAAAATTTAAAATATTTCTGTTATAAACTTCTATAAAGTGAGACTAAGTCAGATTATAATTTTAATCAACCCTGAAATAAAACACAGAGAAATACTTAAAAGTTTTGCTTGATAAATTTAATATTAACTCTGAAAAAAAGAATTAAGATATATGTTGAATAGGAATATATAAAAATTAAGCAGTTTTGTTGATATTTGTTACAAATACCTGTAAACAGTTTTAAAACTTGTAAAGTAGGCTTTTGAAAATTTACTTGTACTTTATGGTATGATTTATTATTTATTTTTGTATTAGCTTTTTTATATTAGCTATTAAGAAAACCTTTTTTTTTTTCAATAAAAAACATTTTAAAGGTTTTAAAAATTTGATTTGAAAAGACTGTATAAAGTAAACTAACTATACAAACTTAGCACAAAATACAAGGTAAAATATTAATTTATAATTAAAAGTTTTATCAGCAGACTTTTTAATGTTTAGCCAAGTGTAAAACTAACCTAACCCTTATAATATATTTTCGTATCAACTCAATCTGAAACCAAAAATAGACATAAAAAATATTTAAAATATGTTTTAAATACAATATATTCACCTAAAACTTGTAGACTGTTGTAAAACCTATGACAATATAGACTTTTATAATAAAATATTAAATAAAAAAATGATTAATTAAAAAAATTAAAATCCTTAAACAAACAACAGCACAAGTTTTAAACAGTTTTTATTCATAACAAACAGTAAAGCTACAAAAACAAATAATCTATCCACATTTATTACACTAAATAGCTTTCTTTTTTGGTTTATTTAATTCTACAAAGCTGTTGAAAACCTCTTGTCAAATTATACTCACAATGAAAGGATTGTGTAAAAAAAACTTATGCTGTAGCTTATGTAAAAATAAAAATGTGATTAAATAATTTAATTATCAAATACTTCTCCTAAATTGCAAAAAGTATAAAAATTAAAATCTTGAATGTTAGATTTACTTTCAAAACCACTTTCAGTTTTTGATCTTTTAGTTTATTTTATTTTACTGAGAAATAAAAGGGCTTTATTTTAATGCTTAGGTTTATTATATGCTTGGCTGAACATTTAAGATTTTACTGATGAAATGTTTAGTAATAATTGTTTTTTTTATGTCTTTATATTTTATATAGATTTTTCGGCGTACCAGATCTTAACTTTTATACAATTCTAAATAATTTTAGTTTTCCTAATTTAAAATTAGTGAACTATTATATATTTTTTTTTACTAGCTTGTTCTGTGTATTAAAAGTTTAATATTACCTGAAATTGTTTTCAATTTTTTAGTTGATTAAAATATTTATGTATATTTGAGAATACAACTTATTTATATATTATTTAAATTTGTTTAAAAAGTAATTTTCCTTGTTTGCGATTAGTGAACTAATAAATAAATTTTTCTACATTTGTTAATTCTGTCCAACCAAAGCATAGTCTGATTAAACTCTGTATTATTATTTCATTTCTACTGAGAATTAATATGATCTTTTAAAAAATAGCACGTGTTATAGATAAATATTTTTAAAGATATTTTTATCTCTAGTTTGTTTACAGTATTATTTTTTTTCTGAGCCTGACTAAACTTTGTTTTATTTTGCTGCTTATCTAAAAAAAGATTTAGCTGTTTTATTATAAAAAAAATCAAAAGATATTTTAAGCAATGTTTTTTCAAAGTATTTTGCCAATTATTTTATGTGTTATAAACGTTTTTATTTATTACTGACTAGTTAGTTAATAATTTTTTACTAATAAGTTTATATGTGTGTAACAGAAAACTCTAATGGAATTTTAATAAAAAAAGTAGATTAAGTTGTCTAATAAATGCTATGTTTCGAAATATTTAACTATTTTTTTAACAGTAACTTAAAATATCATATATAGTGAAATTTTTATAACTGAAGTACTTTAAATAAGGCTTTTATACAGCTTAATCAAATATTTTTAGATATGGAATTATTTTGAAATTACTAAACTTTGTGCACCCACTACACGCTTCGACTCGACACTACCTCAGAGTCTGAGGATCAGACTAGTCAGCGTTTAGAAAAAAAATATTAAAAATAAAAACGTTTTTGTGAGCCAAGTTAAGAATAAAACTACGATTAATCAAGCTTAAAAACCTAAAATTGCCTATTTAATTACAATTTAACTTTTTTTTATAAAAATTTGTAAGAAATAAAAAACATTTTAAGTCATACAAGCTAGTATTAGATTCATGGGAGAATTCTAAATTAGCTTAAGTTTTTCAGAAATTTCATGCTAGCCTGAATGTGCCACATAAAGCTTTGAACGTGTATCTGAAATTTTTTGCTAACTTAATAGATCTTAAAGCTAATTAAAACTGTTATATAATATAAAATATTTTTTTAATAAATAATGTTATGGAAAACTTTTCAAAAATACTTAGTCTATTTATGTGTAATTCTATATGATAGGAAGAAATTTTTAAAATGTTGATTAAATTTTGGCTCAATCATTATATCTAAAGTTGATGAGACCATTTGCACAGTAAATTTGATAATTATTTAAAGTTATAGTATTAAGCCCATAGGTTGTCCAATACTGTTTTACAAACTAGCATAAGACATTGTATGATAGCTATAATTGTATACCACAACATTATTTTCACAGAATTAAATATATCAATTAATTTTTAAGGTTAAAGAAAGATTTTCCAAACTTTTATTGAAAATTCCCCTAGATATCAAACAAATTCGTTTTTAAAGCATTTACTATGCTTACTTGTTTTTTTTCGGGAACAAGTCACTTTTGCACGGTCGTCACTTTAGCACCAAGGGACATTTTGGCACGTCGACTATTTTGCACGGAAGGTCTTTTTTGCACGAGGGGTCGCATTTGCACGGCCGTCACTTTACAACAAAGGGACATTTTACCTCGGCAACTCATTTGCACGGAGGGTCACTTTTGCACAAGGGGTCACTTGTGCAAGGCGACATATTTTCATGATAACATACTTTTAAGGCACTATTGTTGCACAACTACACTTTTGCACAACGTCACAATTTTAATGTTACATTTTTGCACAACTAAAAAATAAACATCAAGTAAAATCTGAAATACCTTAAAACTTCATAAGTTATTTTTTTTTTTTTCTAAATTTGAGAAATGTATAAAATTTAAAAAAAGTTAAAACATTTGTTGAACAACTATACAATGCTTATTTTAACATCAAGAGAATATACGTAAAAAATAAGTCTCAAAATTTATATTTTAAAGCCATACTAAATTAAATTTGTATTTCTGTTTAAAAAGTAGAAAAATTCAGTTTTTTCTTTCAAAATACTCAAAATTGTTTTAAGTTAAAATTTTTAAAACTTTATTCATCTATTTTATTTAAAATAAAATTACAGCTATAAATTAATAAATTGTAGTACGTTTTTATATTGTTCTACGTAAACTTCACATAAAACTTTAAAATAAAATTTCATTTAAAACTACCACTTTTTATTCTTTCAAAACAACTTGCGTTTAAAAACGAATACTGTTTAAGTTGAAAAAAAATAGTTTATTTAAATTATTATCTGAGATAATAAAAATTATAAGCGTGCAAAAGTGAAGCTCCGTTCAAAATTGACTGATTGTTTAAAATTTACGCACTTCATAAGTATATCCGTAAAAATATTAGATCGTGCGAAAGTGACGCTTTGCGAAAATGTCGTCATGCAATTGTAACTTTGTGTTAAACTTTTGACGTGTAAAAATGTTGCCGTGCAAAAGTGACGACCATGTCAAAGTGTCTCTTCGTGCAAAAATGAACCCTCGTGCAAAATTGACCCTCCGAGCAAAATAGTTCCTTCGTGCAAAAGTGACGCCTGGTACAAAAGTGACACCCAATCAGTTTTTCCATGTCAGTTTCTGGCACGATGTATGGAGTAAAATATTTTCAATGATGATTTCTTAGAATTTTAAGAAATCGATAAAAAAAAATGTTAGTTTTTTTGTCATTTAACTTAAAAACTTAAAGAAATACTTGATAGATTATTATTATATATCTTGTTGTAAAAATTAAAATAAAAACTAGAATTTAATAACAAAATTATAAAAAAAATCTTTTAACAGAACTTTACTAAAAAAATTTTCAAATCTTTAATAAATATGTTTATTATTTAGTTAAGATTAAACTGAGAAAACATTGGAGCCACTAATAAAATAAGTTGGAGAAGCTACACTTTTAATTTAATCATTTCTTCTTTTTTAGTTTTTCAACAAAGTACCTCTTGAGCTCTCTGACTTTGTACCTCTGTACAAAAAAAAAACTAATTTGAATCTTATAAAACAGTAAAAAGTAACTGCTAGCAAAGTTAAAAACCTTTAAAATAAGATCATTATGTAAAAAAAGTGATTCAACTTCTCTCTTTTATGACCTTAATTATTATATATTAGTAAAGATTGTTTTCCATTGATTTAACAGATCTTTTTTTTCTGATATTTTTCTTTAACATTTTTAACGTTATATTTGTTCAATAAAGTATTTTACTTAAAACCTCAACAATACTCTACGTACATTTTTATTGAATATCTAAGTGCTTTAAAAACCATGCATTAATTTTTAGACATTTAAAGTTTTGAAAAACGAATTAAAACGAATGCAATCGTTTATAGAGGATATTAACCATGTAAAACAAGAATTATACTAATTAGTTTACAATTATAAAAGGCAAAAATAAAAATGTGTTTATTCCTGGATGTATATTTAAATACACTTGTATTTTCTAACGTTTTAATTTGGTATAAACAACATAGAAATGGTTAGCAGGCTAACTATCAGCAAAATACTGTTTGTATTAAACAAAATTAAATTGACAAATACAACCTATACTCTTACAACTTAAAAGGGTGTCTAGTCTTTTTGTATAAAAAAGCAGGGTTTTCCAAAGTGGGCGAAATCGCCACCCTGGGGGCAATTTTAGTAAGTCGGGGGGCGCTAATTAGTAAGGGGGCGATAACTAGTAAAGGGGCGATAAGGGGGCGTTTTTTAAATTTTGGGCTGTTATAAAATATTTACTTTTTATCTTGCTATGTTACTAATTTTAGCTTGCTATTAAATATTTGACCCTGAGATAAAACTTAAACAAAAAAGTTTTTTTTTTTTGTAAATTATAGAAAAAAAAATCAAGTACTTACGACTCTACTTTCAATTAAATTACATATTTCCATTTATATGTTTTCTTATTTGACAATTACATAGATCATAGACGATCTGAATCCCTCTCACCACTTTATAACCTGACATATATGTTATTTGGGATCATAAATGATTTGTAAAATCTATGTTGTCTATTATCAACTATTACCTCTTGATATTTTTTGAAAAGTCACTAAGTTAGACTAAGAAATAAAACTATACATGGTTACCAATTTACCTAAAAACATGGAATTTGATAATTTAGGCAAAAAAAAAAACCTAAAAATTTTGAATTTTTAACAGTTTCAACATATTGTATAGTAAAACTTTGATTTGACACAAAAAAGCTATCATATACATAAAAATATGGATCCCTTCGAGGCAGAACATTTTGAAGTAAATGACTTACAGGAAACCTTCTCAGACTTACAAACTAACCTTGAACTTAAAGTTAATTTTTCCAAAGAATGATATGAAAGCTTTTGGACTCAACAAAAAATAAGGCAAAAGTATCTAATCATTTGAGAGGAATTTAGATTGGTGTTTATATTTTTTCCTTCTAGCTATATTGTTGAGAAAACTTTCAGTTCATTAACAACATCTTGAGCAAAAGTTGTAATCTAGATATTTGTAAAGGAGGCTTTATTTTACTGATTAAGAATCAGATTAAAAAATAAATTGCAAGCAGTCATGAACCTCATCCTTCACATTATATTAGACTTCAGTAGCAGACATTATTTTATGAAAGTTTTTTATTTTATTTGATCTTTTAAAATACTTCTTATTTAACCTAGTTTGTAATGTATTTAAAAAGTCTTTTTATAATAAAATTTTTATTAAGTTATTTATTCTACAACAGGTTTGAATAATGCCTAATAAATATTATTTACGGTAGACTTCCTCTTGATCTCGCACTTTTTACCCATGAAAAACTGCAAATTTATATTTTCTTAAATTAAACTTAAATAAAGTCTATTACTAACTAAGTATTAATAAAACGAAAAATACATAATATTTAATATCTTATACAGATTTATTTTTTTAATGAATGTTCGTTTTATGTTTTAGTTGATTTCATGTTTATTCATAACGTTATTGCATATAACATATTTAAATTTATCATTCTGTAAAAAAAATGGTAATAATTTTTGAGTTTGCACTTTTTTATTTTGTTTAAAGTGCGATTTCAAGCGGAAGTCTACTGTATTTATTAAATGGTTTTTGTTTTAAATCTGTTAATAGTTTTATTTTGACCTGGTTAATTTTGTAGTTTATTTTTGTCGTTTTATATTACACTAAAAGATTTTATAGCAAAGTGATTAAAGTATTTCTTTGAAAGAAATTTAATTGACATATTTTTGTTATTACTTGTTTAATCTGTATAAATAAATAATCTTGATAACCATTAAAGTTTGTATTTCAAATTTTTTTTTGGTTTTAAAAGAGTATAGATTTAAAGTCTCTATTGGAAATGACTTCAAATTTTTCATTTAAAAGATACTTAAACTCAATTTTATTTACTAACTTGATTTATTATTGTTAAAAAATCTATATATTAAGGAATTATAAACTATTATTACAACTTTTTTTTTTATCTTTATTTTTAATATATTAACAATTAGACTGTGTTTTTTATTTTAATAGTTCAACACTAGCTTTTAATTTTTCACTACTTCTCGTAAATTGTTATAGGCTAATAACTAACGGCTTAATTAAGTTACTTAGTATTAACTTCTAAATGTCCGAAATTCGTTATATGAGAGATTACTTAAATGTCAGGTTTCACTTAAGATTTCAGATCGGTAACGTACGATTGAGATCCAGTCAAATTTCGACCCGCTAAATAACTTGAAAACTACTTGAGCAAAAAAAAAAAAAAAAGTTTTTTGATATTTAATATTTTGAAATACACTTTCAATTTGGTCTCAGTTCACAATAGTATTTCCAAGATCACAATTAAATCATTTTATTACAAATTTGTTCGATCGAGTTGTTTGATTTTCTTTTCTGTTATTTTATTAAATTATGCAGCCCGCAAATAAATTTTTTTAACGAGTTGAAACTAGAAAATATTTTTTAGTAAATATTAATAGCTGGTTACAAAAGTTGTCCACCACTACCCTAAAAGTTTTATTAGTTTCAAAACAATTCATTTATAAACAGGATTTATTACAGATTACACAAGGCTTTTTAATAATCAATTATTTTAATACACCTTACTAGGCGTAAAAGAAAACAACTGTAACTTATTTTCTCAAGCCCTGTAAACTACTTTGAAATCAGCCACAAAAATGCTTGAATAAGAAAAACCAGACTAAATTACATGTCAAACACAACTTTTTTGGCTCAAAAGTTTGTACTCAAGAGAAAAACTACTTTGTAAAATCGTTAGGGGCGATTATTTTTCAAGTTTCTGAAAAGGGGGCGATTTAGTAAATGAGTTTTGGAAACCCTGCTCTAAAGGAATGAAAATTGTTTCAACACATAGACTTTGTATAACATTTTAATTAAAGTGTAACTTAAAACAATTTGAGTATTCATATATTAATAAAAAGAAAGAATAAACTATGTTTTTAATAAACTAAAAAAATTCACTAAAAATATGTTTACTTATTTTAAAAGTAGATGTGTGTTAGTTTCTGAGAATGTTAGGTATAAAGTTTAAAATGAAAATATCCGCTGTAAAATTTTAGATAAAACCTATCATTGATGTTACAGAGTATCGTAGTTAAAAGTCAACGATGTGAAATAAGTCTTAAAGAGTATGTGTATAAACTTTAATAATCATAAATGCAATAACCTTGTTAACATTTTTCTAACCTTAACTCTATGTACATTTTTTCCTTTATAACATACCATAGTCCGAAAATAATTTTATAAAATATTTAAGTTTGGTTTAGTGTAAAAACTTTTGATACACTTATTTTGAAAATGGTGATGCCTTATATTAAATAAAATACAATGAGAAAAATAAGAAATGATCGACACAACTGTAGAACAATTACTAACACTCAGTAATTTCAAGAATTAAATAGCTAGTTGTAGAAAGTGTTTAAAATGTTAGAAAAATAGTATAAAATAATGATGTTGGACATTTATGTGAAATTATACTTATTTCACTTCAATTGTCCATATGTCCACTTATGCAAAATCTTATTTTGCCTTGTGTCCAAATTTTGATAACTTAAAGAAATTAATGTTAATCACTTGATATTATATTTTTCCTTTAAAAAAACAACAAATAAGTATAGTAAAACCAATTCCCAAAAAAACTATTTTTCACAAACAAAATAAGTTCTAGTTAAAATGATTTTTGCCTTTGATTTCTTGATTGAACTGGAAATAGCTTGTTTATGGGTGTGGCTAAGGGAAAATGAGAGAATCAAATGATAGATCAAGTGATCTACAGTCCGAAGTCCAGGAAAATGAGAGAATCAAATGAGAGATCGCGTGATTATTGAAAATTCTAGAAAAAGAATCGAAAAACTATAAATACGCCCAATCAGAGCGTGAAGCAGGTCATTTACCTCGAAACAAGCACGAAGCGACACTCTGCTGCTCGAAAATTTGAGCGTTAGCCGCCATCTTGGAAAAGCTAGATGACACCCGAGAAAACCTTTTTTTTCAACAACGTCGACGGGGCAAACAACTCGATTTGAGTTGTTAACGTGCCATACTCATAAGCCTACGCATACTTTAGCAGAAAACTTCTTTGGATCAATTTGTACACTGAATTCCACGATTGAGACCTCAGCGTTTAAGGAAACAAACTTGAACATTTATCTTATCGAGCAAGCCCACACAGACTGTGGCGTCAACCTTAGCTACACTTCTATGAACAAGTTGTTTTCGTACTCTTAAATAAATCTGTCGTAATATTTATACATATTTATATTATCGTATCTACTTACTACTGTACTTGTATTGTAATATTTATACATATTTATATCGTCGTGCCTATTTATATTGTATTTTATCGCCACGCTCCGATTACGGATAGGAAACGAAAGAAGATCAAGCCACGTTCATCAAGATTCTGTAAACGAGACGGACCAACGTCGAGTGCCAGAAACTGAGTGACCGGAGACCAGTGACACGTCAAGGAGGGAATCCAGAGCACGTTTTCCTTCTAATTGTAAACTTTAAGTATTTAGACTTATTGTGAGCTGTCATTGCGTTTATTTGTACATAATAAAACAACATTACTTAGTTTTATTATATTTGGTTATATATATTATATAGTTATGTCCTTAAAACCCTTAAAAAAGGCATTAGTCTTGAAAGTGCCACGCACACATTCGTGCACCGAAATGAGTTGTTCCGAGACTACTGCTAACCTGGAATCTGATGAGATTGTCGAGCCTGAGACCGAGGCAATTTCGAAGGAAACCAGTGAGGCTCCAAGTCCGGGTAACAATAGATGCATGCATTAGAATAAATTTTAAAACTTTTTTAATTAAAAATTTCTTTCAAAAGACAAGTTTCAAATAAATAATAACAACAGTTCTCTAATTTATATTTTAAATTCTACTCGATATTTTTTGATTGACAAAGGAAAATAAATACAATTTTGTATTCATTAATTGCCGTGAGCAAAAACAGACGAGTATGTAAGCTGGCTATTAAAACCGTGCTGAGACACCTGAAGATTCCAACATGCACATTCCAACATGCCGAAACACTTGCAGCTTCCAACATGCAACGAGACACCTGCAATTGTCAACATGTTAAGCCACCTGCAACTGTAAGCCATCTGCAACTGTCAACATGTCAAGCCACCTGCAAAAGAGAGAGTAAAAATGTATATAAACGATGAAGCACATCTACAAATTAGGTTATTACACCTCAACTACCCTACGGAGCGGACCTAGGCCGCTTCAACGGGGCGACTCTTCCTTCGTGGAATTCGTTGAAGTAGTTGCAGCTTTTCACGTGAGACTTCGAGGCCGGAGACGTGAATGGCAGTACGATACAAAATAGTTGGCTTGGGACTGCGCGGCCGCAGAGGTTAACTAGAGAACGATATAAAACAGCTTACGTGAGACTTCGAGGCCGAAGACGTAAGCTGTGGTACGATATGAAACAATTTTGATAGGATTTCTACGTTCATAAATATTGTATTTTCCACTTTTATCGATATTTAAGTTCGTATAAGATTAATGTGTAGAAAACTTAAGCGTCGCGCACCATTTTGAATCGTTCGTTTGTGAAAGTAGTAAATTGTACTTTGTTTTTGTTGTTTATTTTATAACTAAATTAAGATGCTATACCTATTTATACCCGATAAAGATAGAGATATTTAATGTCACTCCTATTTTACATATAAATAAATACGGTATACAATAATGGCGCCCTCTAAAACCTCTTAAAACTAACCTTTCAATGACAAGGCAAACATAAGTAACGATTTAATTAAAACCGATCAGAAAATAATTTATTTTGCTAAGTTATTTTTCAAGAATTCAATTATTTTTTAGACTTCAACTCAGAATAATTTCTTCAATGCTTTTCTACGTGTAAAACTGAACTTTATTATAGTTTGCGATGATCGCTTATTTGATTTTAGTAAGGATGGTAGTATAAATCACCGGTTTTTGTGACAGTGAGTGTAAAATTAAAGGCAAAAGCTTGTGGTAAAAGTCTACTGAGTTTTATTTAAATGATAGTGTTTATTTCTCGAGTGATTTAATTGCTAGCGAAAAAAATAAAGCATTGCTTAATTTCCTTATGTATGTGCAGTTTTTTGTCATCTATATTTCTATTTTTTGTGCTAAATGTGTACAAAATTTTAACGCAAAGCTTTTATTATTAAAAAGTCGCTAATCGCATATAAGCCGTCAATGAGCGCATGTAAGCCGCAAAGAAAGCACTTTTAACTCCCATTGCACTTGTTTTTGTCGTAAAAATATAATCGCTTTTTATCAACCGCACAGACATAAAGGCATTTAATTTGCAGCAAAGAAAATCACTCTTGATTTAAGTGTTCTAGTACTAGAAATAAAACAGTTAAAAAGAGTGCTTATGTATGCGTACTTATTCCACCCGGAAGGTAAAAACTCGATTTAGCAACAAAACAATATATGTATCTGAAGAAAAGAGATTGTTGTTCAAACACTTCATTAAATAATCTATGACGGCTATGTATCTTGAAGAGAAGTTAAAGCACTTATAAAATGAAGTCGACTAAGTCATTTATTAATAGTCTGCAAATCAACCAAAGTCAAACAATAAGGATCTACAATAAGACAAAGCAAAGTTTATTCTTTGTAAATAACATTAAAAACTATATATCTTTATATTTGTATATTTGTGTAAATATTGTTTAAACATAAAAAACTAAAAAAAAAAACGTTTGTTGTATATAGTTAAAATTTGCATATGATACAAAGTTCTTCCAACTATAGAAATATCCGTGTAAAAATATTTATTCTTTACTTTGCTTAAGACATTTTATATGACTTAAGTATATTTATTGAATTTACAAATTAAGTTGTTAGTTTTTATTTTTTACTGCATGAGTTAAGTATTTTAAGAGTAAATGTGTTAAAATAAAAACTAATTTAACAATGTCAAGTTCATAAGCCTATTGTATCAACACTTAAATAATAAATTGTTTACAATAAGATAAAAAATACTATGTGGTTTGTCAAAACAAATGTATGTTATTTTTTGCGTCAATGCCTTTGCGTTTTTAGTTCTTGATAATTGTATCGATGATTCTTGTTTTTGGTTTCTTTAGTGATTGCTTGTAAATATTGCAGACAAAAATAAAGTTTTTGGAGTTTGAAATTATTTTGGTGTTTTTATTATTCAATTGTCAATGGCAATAAAACTCTATTAAAAACGTGTAAATTTTTATTTCTTTTTTTTTTGCAAACTTAAAAAAAAAAAATTTTGTTTTAGAATAGTGTCGATGTTGGACATTTTTGTGAAATTATACTTATTTCACTTCAATTTTCCATATGTCGATGCATGCATTAGAATAAATTTTAAAACTTTTTCAATTAAAAATTCCTTTCAAAAGACAAGTTTCAAATAAATAATAACAACAGTTCTCTAATTTATATTTAAATTCTACTCGATATTTTTTGATTGACAAAGGCAAAATAAATACAATTTTGTATTCATTAATTGCCGTGTGCAAAAACAGGTGAGTATGTAAGCTGGCTATTAAAATCGTGCTGAGACACCTGCAGATTCCAACATGCCGAAACACTTGCAGCTTCCAACATGCAACTAGACACCTGCAATTGTCAACATGTCAAGCCAACTGCAACTGTCAACAAGTCAAGCCATCTGCAACTGTCAACATGTCAAGCCACCTGCAAAAGAGAGAGTAAAAATGTATATAAACGATGAAGCACATCTACAAATTAGGTTACTATACCTCAACTACCCTACGGAGCGGACCTAGGCCGCTTCAACGGGGCGACTCTTCCTTCGTGGAAGTAGTTGCAGCTTTTCACGTGAGATTTCGTGGCCGGAGACGTGAATGGCAGTACGATACAAAATAGTTGGCTGGGGACTGCGCGGCCGCAGAGGTTAACTAGAGAACGATATAAAACAGCTTACGTGAGACTTCGCGGCCGAAGACGTAAGCTGTGGTACGATATGAAACAATTTTGATAGGATTTCTACGTTCATAAATATTGTATTTTCCACTTTTATCGATATTGAAGTTCGTATAAGATTAATATGTAGAAAACTTAAGCGTCGCGCACCATTTTGAATCGTTCGTTTGTGAGAGTAATAAATTGTACATAGTTTTTGTTGTTTATTTTATAACTAAATTAAGTTGCTATACCTATTTATACCCGATAAAGATAGAGATATTTAATGTCACTCCTATTTTACATATAAATAAATACGGTATACAATAATGAGAAAAAGTACCATTTAGAGGAATGCTTTAAAAGTCTCTTAAACAACTCATTAAATATTATTTAGTATTTGCAATATTACTCTAACTAGTAAACATCATTTAAACATAACATGTTAAAAACTTGTGTCCTTAAACCTAGCATGTTAATAGCACTAAAAGAAAGTGGCTTTAAATTCGACTAAGTATAAATTTTAATTTCAAACCATAAATCATTTAAAAAGTAAAAAAAAATGTAAAGTGAAGTATACGTTTGTGAGTAATTGTAGTATTTATACTAAATGCAAATCTTAGAACATTAAAAGCCTTTTAAATTGGTCTAAAATCAGTTTAGTTTATTTTATTTAAAGGTTTAGCAGCAATTGTATCTACAATTAGGACATTGATATTTCGTTTCAATTGGAGCATTGTCTTCTATTTCGTACTCTGAGTTGTAGTAATCACGAGAGTTTGAGTCGTCAGTTTCATGAGGTTCCAAATTGTTAGAACCTATTACACTAGAAGAAATAACCGGGCTTATTGTATGGTCAACAGGACTATCTTCTAGCTCACATGTCAGTTCTTCATCGTTGTTTTGTTGAGTTTCATTTTCTTCTACATATTCTCTGAATGAAGCATCATTTTCTCGTTCTTGTTCATAAGCAACACCGGACATTATGCTTCCATTAGAACTTACTGAAACATCAATTTCATTATCAGGAATTGAACTGTCGTTGCTAGAAATATTTTGTGGAACATTTTCTACTTCTTCGTAACTTAAATGTATACTAATAGGCGATTTGAACCACTTTTTAATACAATATCTATGGAAAAAGTGGTTACATGGCATTCTACTTACAATTTGATCAGTTTCATATTTTTCCTGGCAAATGCTGCACTCTTTGTTGTCTACAATACTTTCAGTTGTTTCGTCATAAACAAATGAAAGTTCTTCAATTCTGTCTGAAGATATAACTTTGTTTTCGAAATCTTCAATTCTCCTTCTTAATTTTTCGCGGAGCTCTACATAAGAAAATTTGGTGCCTTTCCATTTTTCATCATCCAAAAATGAAACATTTTTAAAGTTCAACAGATCTTTATCGGTTATTTCAGCAAGTGGTTTTGGAAACAAATGTTTAAAAAATTCAATACAATATGATTGCCTAAACGTAGCTGTGGTTGATATATCATTCCAGGTACTTTTTATCTCTTGACAAAATTTTAAAATCTTTTCAAAATCAATGAATTTATCAGCCGAATCAAAACTTACAAAATTAAACTTAGCCATGACTATGCCACCCACTTTAACTAAAAACTCATCAATTGTTGTAAATTCTTCGTGCTTTTTTACGTACTCAAACAACTGTTGTCTTACTTCTACAAATTTTCTTTTGATATCGTCTTTGTTTTTTGAACAATTTACATAATTTACTGCTATTTTATACAAAAATACAAAGTAGCAATTTAGACCACGAAAAACCACATCTTTTAATTTTTCAATGTTTTCATCGTTGAATATAGTTTCTTGGATAGATTGTTTTTTTAAAACGCTCATTTTTATTTATTCTATTTATTTTCTAAAATAACATGTAATATTGTAAAAATTTATTTCATGTATGTAACTTTTCATAAAAAGCTAAAAAGTTTTATAAATTACAGTATTAAAATTTTAGTAAATAAATGACATATTTTGTGAAACAAGCAGTTGAAATCTTGTGGTTCTAGTTTTTAGCCTTAATTTATATTGACGTATCAAATGGTATTCGAAAAATAAGAAATAACATCTTTAATAAAGCTAAACGTAAAAATCTCAGTTTTTTTACAAATATACTACCAGATTAAACGTTGAACATTTTATATAAAAACTATTTGTTTGAGTAAATGTGAGTAAGGTGCATTTATCTACCTGATTTTTTTATTGAGATTCAATAAATTGTTTAAGTTTATAAATAAACTAGTTCATTGTAAAGTAAACTTAAACCTTAAACTATAAACTTAAAACTATAAATAGCTTCAAAACTAATGTTTTGTTTGATTAATTAGTTTTTGTTTAAGTTATACAACTTAAGTTGTTTTATACATATTAGCTAAAAAACTAGCAAACTTTTTTTTTAATTTTTTATTTATATTTAACTTTTAACTGATCATTTTATTGCATGTACAGTTGTATATTTTGGTTTTTTATTTAATTTAAATGTAAAACAATCTTCCCAACATAATAAAAATTCTGACAAATATAATCAAAAAAGTCAAAATAGAGCTGTAAACTAAGTCTATAAAAACTGACAAAATTTAGTCCCTTAAGTAATAATAAAACTGACAAAATATTAGTATATACATGTCAAAAAAATTGTTGCTAACTTTAAGTCACAGTGAGTCATATTAAAATTTATGTAAGACTTTTTTGGCACAATAGAAAAAGCCAAAAATGATAAAAAACTAAGACAACAAAGACCACTTTATAAATGTTGAAAACTTTAATGAGTTTTTTTTATAGTGGTTTGGATAGGCATGAAAATTAAGTAATATTTTTAGTTGATTTGAATTTCAAGCATATAATACTCAATTTTATTTGCATATTTTGATGTATTTAGTTTTTTTTTTAATTTTTGCTACTTATTATCATTATTAATTTCACCCAAACTTGCATTTTTATTAAACTTGCATAATTAGAATCAAAATTCTTTTTATGTTTATATGCATCAATGAGTTTAGATTCACTTTACTGCCATTGTTTAAATCAGGGTTTTCCAAACATCTTTTTGGCAAATGGCCCTTTTTAAAGAAATTAAATAAACCATAGCACTCTTCAACAAGATTACTAAAAAACTACCATAAAAAACACCTAAGACCTTTTGTTTTTGCTCTTCATCTGCAACTAAGATTATGTAGTGCAAATTTTAAATTATGTTCTCATGGACCCCGTGTGGCTCCTTTACTGCTCATGGCCCCCTCTTACCCCTTTGCTGATCTAGGTTATCTAGAATTGATGATGAGAGCGAAAAAAAGGTTCATAGGCGGTGTTAATGTTAGTTTTTAAAGAATTCTTGTTGAGAGAGGCCATATCTTTTTTTAATTTTTTGAAAGAGGGGTTTTTGATAAAATATTTAATAACCCTGGTCTAATTCTAATGAGTAGTTTTTTGATGAAATTTAGTGCTAGTATCTAGTACATAATACTTTCATAGTACTGTAAGGTTCTAAAGTTATGTAAAACCACACTCAAAACAATAATTATTGTTAAACTTAACTTATACTTGATGCTGCTATTAAACAATACTAATAGCTACTCTATGTAAAACTAGGCATAACATAAAAAAACATAAACATACTATCTTAAAGACCAATTGCAAACACTTATAAACATATAAGATCACCATATTTTAAAATCTTCATTAAATGTGGTCAAAACTTTTACACAAGATTTAATCTAACAGAAATATACTTTGAGAATGCTAAACTAAAATAAGAATTAACTGTTTGAAACTAAAATTAAAATAGATATTTATGAGACTAAAACATTGTTAAATAAAAACTTTGCCCAAAACAATCAAACTAAATAAATTTTTGTTTTTGAAAAAACATGTTTACTGCATTAGGCTGTGGCTAGAAAAACCCATCTATCTCTGTTGCTGGTTTATGTAGCAATATTCTTATCTTTGTTTAACATACCACAGGAACTTCTTATCTTCTCTTTATTTCTCCTTTAACTTGCATCAGTATAATACTTGACTTTCAGACCTTTCTCGTAAACGCTCGGGTGAACAAGGATTTTAGCTCAAAACTTTCTATAAAATTTAAACAGCTATCAAGGGCAATTTGAAATCATGTTACAGTACGAGCCACAACAAATAAAACCTTTTTACTTTTGTTATAGAACGCAAAGTTTATACTTTATTTCATAACAAAAGAGTTTAAAACTTATAGTTTTTTAGATCTTATATTTGGTTTTTTCTCGCTTTTTTATTGTTATTGTATAAAGTATTTTTGATGCACAGCTAATTTATAGAGTATAAAGTAATTTATAAAGTATAGCTATTTTAAACATTTTTTCAAAAATACTTGTACTTAATTCAAGCATTTAAAAACTTGTTGAACTAAATTATCAACTTTTTAACTAAAGATAATTAAATAAAATAATAACTTTAGTTAACAGTAAATGCAATTAGTTATGATTTAGCAAGATTCTATTTGTTCAAAGATGAATATACTTAAGACTTAAGTTTGTTTCACAATAAAAAAATATACATTTAAGCTTGAAAGATCAAAATTCTTTTAATGTTAGGTACTTTCTGGTAAGGTGAAAACAAAATTTTACATCAATTATAGTTTTTGTAGTAAAAAAGATGTTAAGCTTCCTTATTCTAATATAAGACTAAAACTAAAACAAGGATTGTGTTAAATTATTCATTTTATCTACACCAGATATATGTGTTCAAAGCTGTACTAAAGAAATTTTAAATTTAGCATATTGAATTAAAAGAACAAAAAAAAAAAAAAAAAAATTGGTTCATAATAAATATATTTAGAGAGGGAATTTTTATATTAAACTTCCATTAAAATTAGCCTTCAAAAATTTTGTTAAATTATTTTATTAGGAAGATTTTACAAAAACTTTTTAGTCTCAAATATCTACTCAAGCACTTTAAGTATGTTTTCTAAAGTATTTATATTTTACAATTATATTTGTTAAGAATTAATTCATTAGTGGAAATTATTAGAAATGAAAAACTTTAACTATTAAAAACTGGAGATGTACTTTAAAAAAAATAAAACTACATAAATATTTCAAACAAATATAAAGAATTTATTCAAAAGATTAAAATATACATTTCTTAAAGTATATAAAATTATTATGGTTAGCAAAATATATTATATGTTATTGCTCATGTCCTCATAATAATTTAATGCATGTATACTTTACCATTAACCAAAAAAAATTCCACAAAATAATTGATTTGTTTTTTGTTTCATCATGACAAAAAAATAGCAATTAAATTTTATATAAAATAAACTAAAAAAATATTTCTGTTCTCAACTTATATAAAGTGACTAACTAGACAAGAATTTTAATCAATTCTTAAAAAAAAACAGTTAAAAGTCTTGCTTGATAAATTTAGTATAACCCTTACAAAAAATATTGAATTTCATTTTTCATACCAATAAATCAAAAACATTCAATATTTCTACAGTGCACATTTTTTGGATTTCTCTTTGTTGTTTCTTTTTCTTCTTTTGTTCCAGTTTTAAATTTTCAATAGAACAGCTAATTACTAGCTTTATTGATAAAATAATACAAATAATCTCAATTAAAATTTAAATTTAGCAATAATAAACTAAACACTTTTATATTACTACTTTGAACCTATAGTAAAACTACTTAAATACAAATCTACTAAGACTATAGATGTGGATGGGATTGTTTCTAGCTAAAATACCTAAAAAAGATTTGAAAGGTAATCATTGTTGACAAAAGCTGCTATTTTGAATTTTTTTCAAAATGTTTTTACTTTTTGACATACTTATATTGATATACTTAATAGGTTATATAATACTTTTAAGTGAATTATTACATTACTTTTATAATTATGGACACTGTTTTTTAAGATTTTACAGATTGACAATAGTTCATTGTTTCGAACAGTTTTAAAAGTAAGAGTAGTACCAAAATTGAATCATCACTTTAAAAAAAGTTATAAAAAGGTTAAACTGCTAAGATAGTAATGATATTAAAACCAACGCTCTTTTATTGGTTATTAAATAGTATCTGTGAATTAAAATATTACTTTTTTGCTTACTACGATTATTTAAAAATAAACTGCGACCAGAAAAACTTTATTATATAAAGTCCTGCCCGTTAGTGTGCTTTTTGTTTTGAAAAAAATGGCCTGGGATTTTTAAAAGGCTCCCAACCATTGCTCAAATTGGTTGTCACTAATGAAACAAAACAACAAAAACTATAGTTTTTAATCGACTTGTTTGCATTTCTTAAAATTTAGAACTTTTCCTAAGACTACACAGCTTTTATTTATTAGTTTTCAACATGTGAACAAGCATTACTCGATCTATTTAATAACTTATACTTTGTATTGCATGTTTCTGTTTTTAATAATTTAACGAAAATATTTAAATCGATCAAAAGTTATTAAATGCCTTAAATAACTTTTTTAACGTTGGTTTGACTTTATAAACTCGAAGTTGTCTTAACCAGTTTAAACTAAAGGTTCCTAACCTTTTTTTTTATGTTTTACCCCTTTTCGAAAAGTTATTACCAATTTTATTCCTTTTCGAAAGATATTTACCATGTTTACCCCATTATATAAAACAGTGTTTAATTT
The DNA here is from genome assembly GCF_965202585.1 of Thalia democratica. Classification (NCBI taxonomy): domain Eukaryota; kingdom Metazoa; phylum Chordata; class Thaliacea; order Salpida; family Salpidae; genus Thalia; species Thalia democratica. The sequence goes on along the minus strand of NC_139165.1, from coordinate 34,180,718 downwards.
TGAGCAAAAAAAACAAGATTTATAATTTTTAAGCTGATTAAATATAAAATTTAAAGAGTCTGTTTAGTTAAATAAAAAATTAGCTAAATACTAACTAAATTATATTTGTATAAGAATTAAAATGTAACTGAAGATCCCTTAAATGATGAAGATTAGTTTTGAAAATAAAATTGTTGAATAATTAATCTCGTATGTTAAATACTTACTTCTAAAATAAAAAGGCATATAATAAAAATTAACTTACTTAAATTATAATAAAGAAAATTTACCCCTCAAACAAGTAAATTTTTCCAAGGATAAATTTATACCAGCTTAAGAATCGCTTGTTTAAAGTATTTTTTCTTAAAATTTTACGAATACCCGCTTATTTAAAAGATTCGTTTTAAATTTTCTATTCAATGATAAAGTTTCAGACACCTTTTTAGGTGGTTAGTAGATCCTTAAAAAATGCATTTTAACCAAAATGGCTTAAATTTTTTATTATTTTATAGTAGGCTAGTAGCTATATTAAAAAGTATTTATTTACAAAAGTTTTATTTTTTGTGCGATATTACTACTAAAAGTATATTCTGAGAAATAAAAGTGTTATAATAGCGGTTTATGATCTATTTTGCTGTAAAACTTGGGTAGGAAAAAATTATTTCTGAAGACTTCGTATGATAATTATATACATTTTCTACACTTTTATAGTAAATATTAAAGTTATCATGTAAGAAACTTTTATTAAATTTAAACATAAACCGACCAAATTCGTATAAATATAGAATTTTAAAATCTAATATTTTTTTTGAGTTTTTAATCTCTTAAACTATTATATTTCTTATAATGTATGCATCTAAAAACTATGTTTATGAGAACACTGATATCATTTGTATATCTTGTATTTGCTCTACCCAAGGACAACAAGACTTATCTAACATTGTTCGTAAACAAAGAATTAGATATAAAATATAATTCTTTTTTATTTAAGAAGTGTCTAGTTTTCTATAACACACCCAATGTTTTTTGTAACTTGGCTTTGATAGTTTCTATGTGTTCTAAACATTTTTAACTTCTGTCTATAATCATTCACAAGTATTTATAGCTACTTGTGTTTGTTATAACTGTTTCACCTGTTTTTACATTAACATATATAATTTTCCAAATATAATTTTTGATTGTTGTAGAATCGTGTTTCTAGTTTTAGAAATATTTAGCTTGAGTTTGTTTTCCATAAGCCAATCTTATACCTTTTTTAGTTGTGTTTTAAAACTTTTACTATCATTTAAGTATGTGTTTTTTGTGAATGTTTTGTATAGGATTGTATTATTTGCATAGTTGAGGACGTTATTTATATGTATAAAAAATAACAACGGCCCTAACACTGAGCTTTGTCGTACCCCAGCTTCACTTTTTTCACAGGTTGACTCATATCCTCCAAAGCCACCAAATTGTTTCCTTTAACTTAGATGTGAACAAATTAGTAATAAATACTTTTAAATAAAATACAACTGTTTTGAGTTTTTTTACAATGATTTTGATTATGCTTAAAGATTGAAAAAATTAGCTCTGCTACAATAAGATAATATAATCATTTTGGCAATTTTTAAATTGAAAAAGCCTTACTAAATATAGGTACCATGTTCATATACACAGTTGCATAAAATAGTTCCGTTTGTAGTAAATATATAAATTCATCTTCAGATCAGATCAAAAAAACGCAAACAGAAACTATGCTTAAAAAAGCTGTGTAAAAAAAAATTAAACGGCGTAAAATTAAAAGCGAATTAAATAAATGATTTAAACTATAGGTTGTGTTTATGATAATTATAAAAAGACTAGCAAACTAATATTAGCTAAGTCTTAAAATTTAAAACTAGTTAGAAACAGAATATTGTTTTTGACAGCAGCATCGTATAACATCAAGATGTTAAATACTTAATATATAATAAAATAATATAGAACATTAAATTTATTTTCAAATTAAATTTTTTTGATAAAAATTAATAAAACAGTACACTAATTATGTTTGATATATTTGTAATTTTTTTGAGCTGATTTTATTTATTTTATATTTATGAAATAAAAAAAAAATAAAGAACAATCAGTTTTTTTTGTAAATTATTTGTTTTTAAATAAAAACCAATGACATAAGTACCTATTATTAGGTATGGTATTTTTATAATTTTTGTTTTACTTATTCAGTATTAGAAAACTATTAATCCTTACATACATTGATACCTCAAAGGATGACTAATCACATTTCTTCTTTATAACCTAACTAAAATTATCAATAGACATTCCATTCTATTAACAGGGATAGACTTTTTTAAAATTTGTTTAGTATAATTAAAATCAATGATTTAAGTTTAATTATTTACTTTACTCAGTAGAGTTATACTTGGTTAATGCTAAACTAAAACTATCTACCTAAGTATAACTCTACTGAGTAAAGCAAATAACTAAACTTCAATCATTGAAATTATGTATACTATACAATGTAATCTTTTAGTTGTGGATGTTTTATTAACTTCATTTGCAAACAACAAATGCAAGCAATGTAGGCAAAAAGTCAAACCATAAAAACAGGGTCACAATAAACAAAAAGACTTTAACAAAAATAATAGTAACATAAACTAAATTTAATAATAAACATAAAATATCATACAAACGTAACACAAGTTTTAGTTTCAAACACAGCACATAATATCGGACTCTTATCGAAAATCATGCAGGAGCAATGAAACATTAGCATCACATTTCTCCTCTTCGGATCCAGAGGAGCCGGAATTGAGGCACTATAAGCACGCAAGGAAACAGTGTTGCAGCACCAGGAACAATAAGCACAACCCGATTGAGAGCAAGTCCTGCTTGAAGATGAATTGGATCACGAAAAATGTGAAGCACAACGCTGAGAAGATGGTCAGCAGGTGTAAGGCGAGGGTAAGACACATGGAACGTTCGTCCAAGGGGTGGTTCTTCTTCGTGAGTTTGTGTCCGGCCATTTTAACGAGTGTCACGAACAATTTAGTAGAAATGCTTAAAAATTTTGAATAAAGTAAAGAGCTTTAACATTTTAAATGAATATTAAGTCTTAAACAATAAGAATTTTAAATTTTAAATAGAACAGCTGTAGACTAGTTTTATTTTTTAAAGACATACATTTATATCTAATAAATAAATAATCTCATTTAACATTAAAATCGAGCAATATAAACTAAACACTTAAAAACTACTTTGAAACTATGGTATAATAACATAAACACATATCTGCTTAAACTGAAGGTGTGATTTATATTGTTACTAATTTAAGTAGCTAAAACAGACAATTAAAGTACGGCTATTAAGTAAAACTCATTTAAAAGGTAATCTTTGTTGACAAAAGGTACTATTTTGAACTTATTCAAAAAGTTTTTACTGTTTGACATACTTATGTTTGATGTAATCAACAGGTTAAATATTAATTTTAACTAATTTTATTTTATACTTTAATAATTTTAGATACTTTTTTTTTAAGTTATATTGAAAGTCAACAGTTCATTGTTTATAACAGTAAGTGCAGTACCAAAATTGTTTAATCATTTTCAAAAAAGTTATAAAAAAGGTTGAACTTTTAAAGTATTATTGATATTAAAACCAACGCTCTCGTATTGGTTATTAAATAGTATCTGTTATTTAAAATAGTATTTTTTTTGCCTATTACTATTATTTAAACAAACTGCAACCAGACAAACAATTTTTTATATACAGTCCTGCCTGTTAGTGTGTTTTTTTATGAAAAAAATGGCCCGGGACTTTCAAAAGGCTGCCAACCTTTGCTCAATTGGTTGTCACTAATGAAACAAAACAATAAAAACTATATTTTTTAATCGACTGGTTTGCATCTCTTAAAATTTAGAACTTTTCCTATGACTATACGGCTTTTATTTATTATTGATCAACATGTAAACAAGCAATATTCGATCTATTTAATAAATTATTCTTTCTAGTGCATATTTCTGTTTTTCCTAATTTAACGACAATACTTAAATCGACCAAAAGTTATTGGATGCCTCAAGCACTTTTCTAACGTAGGTTTGACTTTTTAAATTTGAAGTTGTCTTACTTATTAGTTTAAAATTTGAACCAACGGTTCTTATCATTTTTTTCATGTTTTAACCCTTTTTGATAAATTGTTATCAATTTTATTCCTTTTCGAAATGTAATTACCAAATTTACCTTATTATATAAGACAGTGTTTAATTTTGAGAAATAAAAAACTTGATTTTATAATTTTCAAGCTTGTTAATAATAAAATACCGTAAAGTTTAAAGAGTTTATTTAATTAACTAAAAATGTAGCTAAGTACTAATTAAATTCTACTTGAATAAGATTTAAACTGTAACTGAAGATCTCTTAAACTTTAAGAGATCTTAATGTTAAAATGTACTAAATATAAAAAAACTACTAATTTATGCTGTCAAAATAATGTAGTTAAAGTAAAACACTAAAGTTTAAGTATTATAGTGAGTTTTAATTATTTTTTCTAATGAAAATAGCTTAACCAAAATCTTTAGTAATAATAAGTTAGTAAATAAAACTTTACTTTTAAAAGTAAAATTTTTTATAATTATAAAAACATTAAAGTTTATTGCAAACAAACAAAATACAAAATAGAAGTACTTTTCGGACACGCTCTTCAGTATTTTTTCGTGTCAAAACAAGCTGAAATAATGATTAACTGATAAAACTAAGTATTTAAGAAAACAAATTAAATTTAACACAATAGTAAAAATTAACAAATTAAGGCAATCGTTTATTCAGAAATAATATAAATGTAACACAACTTTACTAATCAACTAATTTAAGTTCAACGAACTAAACAAAATGGTCGAATAAACAAATTTCTTTTGTTTACAGAGTTCTGGCTTTAAGCTTAAAATGTATATAGCTTCTAGAGTTTTTAGGTGAAATTCATTACGAGCAACTGATATAATATTGAAGTTGTCCACTTTATAGTTTTCGACACACTTAGGATTAGTAATCAGGTGTTGGCCAATCGCTGAACTACTATTTAGTTTTTCCAAATCATCAAATTTCTTTTCCTCGTTACATGACTTAATCTTGTTTAAAAGGTTTTTTGGGATGTGTTGGTTAATTCTTGTAATCAAATTGTTACTCGTTCTACCCACGTATGTTTTTTTACATAAACATACAAATTTATAGATTACATTGCTGGTGTTTAGGGTGGGTAATTTATCTTTGTTTTTAATCTGAAACAGTTTATTGGTTGAGTATACTATTCGTAAATTAACAGATCTATAGCCATTTTCTACTATTTTCTTCAAGTTATTATGCAAAACTGTATTCTGATTGTATGGCAACTTAAGGTATACCGGACACTTTTTTGGACCAAATTTTATTGACTCAAACTTTGTTTTTGTTTTTTGTATTGTTTTCTTTATTATGTCTAGAACTAATCCTAAGTGTGTCGAAAACTATAAAGTGGACAACTTCAAAATTATATCAGTTGCTCGTAATGAATTTCACCTAAAAACTCTAGAAGCTTTATACATTTTAAGCTTAAAGCCAGAACTCTGTAAACAAAAGAAATTTGTTTATTCGACCATTTTGTTTAATTCGTTGAACTTAAATTAGTTGATTAGTAAAGTTGTGTTACATTTATATTATTTCTGATTAAACGATTGCCTTAATTTGTTAATTTTTACTATTGTGTTAAATTTAATTTGTTTTCTTAAATACTTAGTTTTATCAGTTAATCATTATTTCAGCTTGTTTTGACACGAAAAAATACTGAAGAGCGTGTCCGAAAAGTACTTCTATTTTGTATTTTGTTTGTTTGCAATAAACTTTAATGTATAAAAATTGTGATTTTTATAATGGAAAAACCATTATTTCAAAGTTATAAAAACGATATAAAGCTAAAAACTATAGATTTTAAAATATAGTTTTCTTTAAAATGATCAACAAAAATAATAACTACTTTATTTTATATTATGCACAACACACTCTCAATCTCATTTAAACAATCTTTAAAAAAAATTGCTTAATAAGTCTGTGAAGCAAGTAATTTTCTAAGATTAAATAGTGAATAATATAAGCGTTAATTTTTTTCAAATAAACTACTAAAAACTTTTGCTAAATCAGAAACTATTGACTATTTTTTTCTTATTTGCCAACAATATATACTATTTATCTTTAAGAGCAACAAGAAATTGAATGATAAAAATTTAGCAACTTAGTAAATATAAACAACTCAGAGTCTATTGAAGTTAATATATAATAATATTGAACACATTTATTGAAGTTCATATAACATAATCAATTTAGCGTTTTTAAGAAAGTTTTTAAGGTTTTATAAACAAAACTAGTTATATTTTTGTATAATAACTTGTTTAATTAAACAGTTTCTTGTATAAAAGCTTCCACTTAACAAATGTTCAAAAAAATGTTCTTACTGATTCTAAAATGTATTCAAAAATTTTGATATTAGCTAAAATAGTAATCAGTATATTTCGTAAGTTGATTGTTTTTAATACAACTTGTGTTTTATTTCATTTCTAAATAATTGTTCTAAACTAGTTTGTTTAACGATGTCATGTATTTTTTTTTTATTATTTGTGTTAAATATAAAACAATTTTATTAAATACAATATGTATAATGCATTGTTAAAATATAGTAGTATATAAAGTATGAAATTACTTTTTTTATAACATTTTTTACGTTTTAATATCTAAAAAGATTTAATCTGTTTATGTCAACTTAAAAAAATTAAACAAAAGACTTTATAATTTCTGTAATTTATGAATACAAATTATGTAGTTTAAAATAACATTTTTATTTCATGTGTGTTTTAAGTTGAATTATTTAGATATCTTAAAACTGCACAATCTAACAAAGATATGAACAGGAAGTTTTATTATAATAGAAATAGTTAAGTTAACAAATTATCTGTTTCGATAAATAAAAATAAATTCTGAACGTTCATTTTATATACTATATAAATACCTTACGTATTTAAAACTATTGTCAGAATTGTGTCTGTTTAAGTTACAAAAAACTTAAACATTACTGGTGCTGTTTTAAAAAATAATCGTATATCCAATATTTTTATAATGCTTTTTTCCGACTCATTTACTTAATGAAATAAATGAAGTTTACAAAAAAATTAATTTAAGTTTTCTAATCCTATCGCACAAAGTAAATTAAAACAGTTTAGTAAAACAAAATTAAATTTCTTTTAAATAAAACTTTAAGCAAAATAAAAGAACATTTAATCTAAAAAACAACGACATATATCACTTATAAATGAATTTTTGTTCGTATCACATTGTAAAACATAAATATAGTTAGTTATAACTTATAAGTAAACGTTTAAGTAACAAATAAAAATCATTCGATATACATTTTTCTTTTTAGACTTGAATTTGTGTTTTTTAAATGTGAAATTGTCTAAATAAATTAAAAATCGAAATCGATTTGGATCTCTACTTGATAAACATATTAAAAAATTAAGATAAATTTGATTATTAATTTTTAATTTCAAGTCTACCTTAAAACGTAAAACTAGAGATGCCTAGTATTTATAATAAAACAAACAATTTAGTTTACATTAGCATTGTGTAATAAACAAGTTGTTTTATTTACAGCAAAAACATTGTTAGTTTTATTGTTAATAATAATTTAGCAAACCTTTTTTTCTTGTTTATGACAAGTAATTGTCAAAATTATTTCAAACAGCCCTTCTATTTTTTTAATTTATAAAGCGATTAAGTAAAACATCAATTGTTTAACTAAATTTACAACAGAACAAAATATATTTATTATATAATTTTACAATGTTTAGTTTTTATTTGTTTATCGAAATTTTATTCGTTCTTATTTGGTGTAATCTAAAATTATTTACATATATACCAGTAAATTATATTAATCTAGTTTTTAAAATTCTCAAAGTTACAATATATTTTTCCAAGTTTTATGTATAATAGTTAAATAAAACATTTTAGATAACGCTTTTACTTTTTAATAATGATTTTCAACTCTGATAGATTATGAGATGGTTGATATATATAAACAAAATGAATATTTATCAGCATAGTATTACTGGTCAAATTTTGAAAATCAAAACTTTTTGCTATATATACTTTCAGTCAAAGTTATACTTCAAACATTGTTCAGAAAATGTTGAATGAGGTTTCTACAAGCATTTTAAACGTGTTATACTTTACTTAATGTCTTCTTACAAGTTTAAAGTACTTTAAAGTTAACTCTTTTGAGGATTACAAAAATTACAACTTAAATTTACTCTGTTTCTCGTTTCCTCAGGCATACTTCTGGTGTTTTCTTACCTAATGAATTGAACTATTTTTAGCTAAACTAAAACTTTATATATTATTAGGTAAAAAAAGTTAATCTTTGTCTTTAAGAATATAAGCTGACGATTTTATAGCTAAAAACACCAGCTGTGCATGAACATATTTGAAACAAAGTCTATTTTATCAAAAGGTAGATGAAGGGGTTCTTTCTGATAGTTAATTTGTAGTTATTTTATTTTAAGTAGATTTTTTATTTAAGTTCAAGTTAAGGGTTTAATTGTATAAATATATCTTTGATTTCAAGAGCACTCATTAAAATTGATGTTTGTGTAACTGATAATGTATGTTTTATTTTTATTTAAGTATCACTAATTACTTTGTATAGGTGTATTAAAGATATCTAGATTGATTATACTTAGTTTGAGTAATGATGATAGTTTTTTAAAAAGAACTAACATCATTTCTATTATTTTAGGTTAGTAACCTGTAGCAGAAAGAAAATATTCCTTTCAAAAAATTTAATGATAGTGAATTTTATATTACGTAATGTTTTTTTATATTTAATTGTATTGTAAGTCTCGAATTTAAAATTCATTTTCAAAAGTTAAAAACTTAATGTGTTTTAGTGAAGTGTGCAAAGCATTTTTTTTTTGTAATCTTTTAAAATTTAATTTTAACTAAGAAGCGGTATATAGTTTGTATTTTTTTGTAAATTATTTAATTGTCAACAACTTTTTTAAAACTAGTATAAAACTGTAGTACAAAAAACAACTGTGTTGTTGTTTCTTTTGTTTAAAAAAGTAAAACTTAAAATATTATACCGAATTTAGACAACATAATCACACTGAGCATTTCACACATGCACAGTTTCCATAAGTAGCGAAAGACCCATAAATCTTAATAAAAAAGTTGTATTTTAGGAAGTTGGCAATGCATACGCATTAAGCCTTTACACAATTGCAATAACTGATTTTACACTATCAGCTTATGGAAAAATACTGCTGTTTTAATAAAAATATTGCTATCAAAGTAACCCCCTTTTACTAAATAAAACCCCATTTTTTAAAAGTTTAAAGATTTCTAGTTTCTGATGACTCTAACATTTATCCTATCTAGTTATAGCTTTATGATCTAAAATAACCTTTTATATTAAGTAAAACAGCATCAATAATTAAAAAACAGAAAAAAATGTATGATAATGAAAACCTTGGTCGAAATGAGTTTTAAATAAACTTAAATTTTAGCTTTAAATTTTGTTTACAAACTCTTGTTGAATGATAAATGTAAAATTATTACAATCAGTTCTTTTCTTTAAAATATATTTAAAAAGCTAATTAAAAACTGTTATTAAAAAGGTTAAGTGAAAAATAATCTTACTTGTTTGTATAAGATAATAAAATCAATTTCATTAATTGAATAAAATAAGGAGTAGAGTTTGAGACTTATGTTTTTTCACAATAAAGAAAAATATCAAACAACTTAATTGATAGTATATTAGTTGAAAAAATGTCTACATGTTTTGATAAAACGTATTTTATCATTTCATTTTATACAAATGTTTTACTTAAAAGTTGAGTTTATAAACTTCAAACAAAATGTAACGCTATTCCAAGTTTATATTGAAAACCGTTTTTTTTTAGAAGAAAATTAAGAGTTTAATGTATATCCTTTTTTTTATTGATTTATTTTATTGATATTAATTGAATTCGTTTTGGAAACTAGTACCAGCTTTACTTAATTATACTCTGATATACTTGAAATTTTGAATATGCAACATTTTAGTTTTGTTTATATTTTTACTCAATAATAAGTTTTTAAATAACAGTATTGATAACTAACATTGTCATGTGCTTTATACTTTATTTAATACTTTATTTTCGCTTAAAAAAGTCGCAATTTGTTGCCACTAAAACCAGTCGCTAATAAAATATATAGTTTAGATAAATTTATTTATTATTTGCACTATAAAATTTGCTGTAACTAGTAAGCATCATTTAAATAACAAATGTTATAAATTTGTGCTTGTGTCTTTATATTCTAGCACGTAATTAGCACTAAAATAAAGTGACTTAAAATTCAACTAAATATAATTTTTAATCTAAAACCATAAATATTTTTAAAAAGTAAAAAAAAAACTTTGTAAAGTGAAGTATACGTTTGTGAGTAAAAAATTGAAAATTGTAGTATGTATATTAAATGCCAATCTTAGAATTTTTTAAGTATAATAGATTGGTCTAAAAAAACAGTTTAAAAAATATTCATAAAACAAACTAAATTGTAATGCAAGCCATTAAAAGGCTTAATTATAACATTTTAGCAGCAATTGTATCTACAATTAGGACATTGATATTTCGTTTCAACTGGAGCATTGTCTTCTATTTCGTACTCTGAGTTGTAGTAATCACGAAAACTTGAGACGTCAGTTTCATGAGGTTCTAAATTGTTAGAATCTATTACACTAGAAGTAATAACCGGACTTGTTGTATTATCAACAGGACTATCTTCTAGCACATCTGTCAGATCTTCATTGTTGATTTGTTTAGTTTCATCTTCTTCTGCAGACTCTCTCAATAAAATATCATTTTCTTGTTCGTGTTCATAAACTACACTTGACAATAAGCTTTCATTAAAACTTACTGAGCCATCAAGTTCATTATCAGGAATTGAACTGTCGTCGCTAGAATCATTTTCTAAAACATATTTTACATATTCGTAACTTGAATCTATATTTTGAGGTTCCAAGTTGTTAGAATCTAATACACTAGAAGAAATAACCGGACTTCTTGTATGATCAACAGGACTATCTTCTAGCACATCTGTCAGTTCTTCATCGTTTATTTGTTTAGTTTAATCTTCTTCTGCAGATTCTCTCAATAAAACATCATTTTCTTGTTCGTGTTAATAAGCAACACTTGACAATAAGCTTTCATTAGAACTTAGTGAATCATCATTTTCATTATCAGGATTTGAACTGTCGTCGCTAGAATCATTTTCTAAAAAATATTCTACATATTCGTAACTTGAATTTTTATTTTGAGGTTCCAAATTGTTAGAATCTAATACATTAGAAAAAATAACCGGACTTATTGTATTATCAACAAGGCTATCTTCTAGCTTATGTGTCAGATCTTCATTGTTGATTTGTTTAGTTTCATCTTCTTCTGCAGACTCTCTCAATAAAATATCATTTTCTTGTTCGTGTTCATAAGCATGACCTGACATTATACTTTCATTAGAACTTACTGAACCATCAATTTCATTATCAGAAATTGAACTGTCGTAGCTAGAATCATTTTCTATAACATATTTTACATATTCGTAACTTGAATCTTTATTTTGAGGTTCCAAGTTGTTAGAATCTAATACACTAGAAGAAATAACTGGACTTATAGTATTATCAACAGGGCTATCTTCTAGCACATCTGTCAGATCTTCATTGTTGATTTGTTAAGTTTCATCTTATTTTGCAGATTCTCTCAATGAAACATCATTTTCTTGTTCGTGTTCACATGCAACACTTGACATTAAGCTTTCATTAAAACTTACTGAACCATCAAATTCATTATCAGGAATTGAACTGTCGTAGCTAGAATCATTTTCTAAAACATATTTTACATATTCGTAACTTGAATCTTTATTTTGAGGTTCCAAGTTGTTAGAATCTAATACACTAGAAGAAATAACCGGACTTCTTGTATGATCAACAGGACTATCTTCTAGCACATCTGTCAGTTCTTCATCGTTTATTTGTTTAGATTAATCTTCTTCTGCAGATTCTCTCAATAAAACATCATTTTCTTGTTCGTGTTAATAAGCAACACTTGACAATAAGCTTTCATTAGAACTTAGTGAATCATCATTTTCATTATCAGGATTTGAACTGTCGTCGCTAGAATCATTTTCTAAAAAATATTCTACATATTCGTAACTTGAATTTTTATTTTGTGGCGATTTGAACCAAATTTCAATACAATATTTATGAAAAAAGTGATTATATGGCATTCTACAAACAATTTGATCAATTTCATATTTTTCCTGGCAAATACTACAATCTTTGTTTTTTACAATATTTTCAATTGTTTTGTCATAAACAAATGAAAGTTCTTCAATTCTGTCTGAAGATATAACTTTGTTTTGGAAATCTTCAATTCTCCTTCTTAATTTTTTGTGGAGCTCTACATAAGAACATTTGGTGCCTTTCCATTTTTCATCATCCAAAAATGAAATATTTTTAAAGTTCAACAGATCTTTATCGGTTATTTCAGCAAGTGGTTTTTTAAATATATATTTAAAAAATTTAATACAATATGATTGCCTAAATGTAGCTGTGATTAATATACCATTCCAGGTATCATTCCAGTTACTTTTTAACTCATGACAAAACTTTAAGAACTTTTCAAAATTAATGAATTTATCAGCGGAATCGAAATTTACAAAATTTAACTTAGCCATGACTATGCCACCCACTTTAATTAAAAACTCATTAATTGTTGTAAATTCTTCGTGGTTTTTTACATACTCAAACAAATGTTGTCTTACTTCTACAAATTTTCTTATGTCATCGTCTTTGTTATTTGAACAATTTACATAATTTAAAGCTATTTTATACAAAAATAAAAAGTAGCAATTTAGACCACGAAAAACCACATCTTTTAATTTTTCAATGTTTTCCTCAGTGAATATACTTTCTTGGGTAGAATGTTTTTTTAAAACGCTCATTTTTACTTATTTTATTTTACTTTCTAAAATAACATGTAATATTGTAAAGTTTAAAAATTTATTTATTTAAAATCTCTAGAGATTTCATTTATGTAACTTATTATAACCAAATAAAAAATATTACAAACTACAGTGCTTTAATTTAAGTAAATGTATGACATATTTAGTGAATTAAGAAGTTACTTGAAATCTTGTGGTTCTAGTTTTTAACCTTAATTTGTATTGACTAAACACATGGTATTCAAAATTTAAGAAATAATATCTTTGAAAAAAGCTAAACGTAAAAAACCAAGTTTTTTTGTACATATGCTACTGATAGTGAAATACCGAATCCAAGATTTTCGACACAGATTCGGATTATAACGAATCCTAATTTCAAATTAGGATGCGAATCTTTGTTGGACCACTTTAAACTTTTTGACATTTATTTACTTGTTTGTCAAAAGATAAATGAAAAATGAAACTAGTTAATGATTTAAAGCTTGAGTTGATTAAAAATTTGGCTTTCTCACTTATAAAAGCATTATCAATTTTAGTTAAGAGTTTTGCACACAGTATAAAAACTATGATACATTATTTTTGTTAGATTTCAAATAAAATTAAGTAAACACTTAAGGGGTTTAATCTCAGCATTTTTGATAACCGCTATTATTTATTCGTCATATGTTTAGTTTCATATGTTTGCTCGTTATTATGAACTGCTGCATTATTTAAACAAAGAAATCTTAAAGAAACTTAAATATGTAACATTAAGGCAGATGCTTGTATACTTTTATCTTACATATTTTGGTAATATTTTATTATTTATTTCACTGGTAATTTTAATTTTTGATATATATGTTATAACTTCAAACATTTTAATATTTTTTTCAAAAAAATGTTCTAAAAGTAAAAAAATTCTTTAACAACAATAATCTTTATAATGAAGTGCTTCAACTACTTTCGTTATCCCATGCAGAACTTTTAATATTAAGAGAATATTTAGAGCTTGCAGTAGTTATGAGAAATAAGGCTTAAAATCAATAATGAAAGATTTTATTAAGAAAAAATTGCCTAGTGATTTATAAAAGTTTAAAAGCAGCATATTTTTTTGATTAATGTTTTATAAAACTGTTGCGTGGTTCTTTTGTATAACAGATACTTCATCAACACTATATTGCCTAATTTATAAAAAGTAGTCTAGAATAGTCTATAATATTGAAAATTAAATTCACTGACACATTTTATTAAAAAATTATAAAAGCATTTTATTTTTATTATGTCTAATTTAATAATACAAATACCAAACTGCTGCAAAGGGACAAAGTATAAACATGCTAGGAAGTCACCCCGTCTGCAGGAAAATATAGGCAAAAAGGTCAGGTTGACCATCTTTCAACAGACAGTCAACCAGACCCAACTAAGACTTTGGATGTTAGTCCACCAACATTTATAGCTCACAGATTTTAATTTTTTTATTTTGATTTTATATTTTTTGAAGTAAAATATTGTTATGAAAACAGAATCTTAAAATAATTTAAGTTATATCATTCTCTTTACAGGGTTGCCAAAAAACCTGAAACCCTGGAATTTGACAATTTATAGTATAAAACCAGAAAAAATATTGAGATTGTGAAAAGTAAAAAAAAATTGAATTTTAAACAAAAATTACTAAAATAACTGGAACTTTAACAATTTTAAGATGTTAAGTTGTAAAACTGATTTGACACAATGAAATCTTTCATATAGATATTTTTTTAGCATCATCACAATAATTTTATCAAAAAAAAAAACAGTTTTAAAGCAGCTTTACAGTATCTTTTGAATGTTTTCATAAAATTTAACAGAGTTTTAAACCTCAAAATAAACTTACAAGCAAATGGTACTACCATAAATGAAATATTTTCTGTAAGTTTTTTTATCCATTCAAAAATATTATAACCTGAAAATATAAAAATTTTTATATACTGTTTATTTTAATAAAGTATTAAAATGTTTAAGTATTTTTTATAAAACAAATTTTTTAAAAATACATTAATTATATTGTGTAAGTTCAAAAGTATTACTTAATGGAAATAGTTAAAAAAAGCTATTATAAAAAATAAACATCAGAATGGTAGCTTTATAAAAAAATTGACTAATCTAATATAACATTAAGCTTGTTACTAACTTACATAATTTTTTTATAATTTAGTAGCTTGTTTTATGTTTGCTAACTTTTTAATTAATCGATTAATTTTACAATTTTTTTCATAACTTACCTAGCAAGCTAAACTTCAAATGTTTTTATAATTTTTTACTCATTTATAAAATAATAATTCTAGTATTTTTGATGCACAGCTAATATTTGATGTAAAGCTATTTTAAACAATGTTTTATAAACAGTTGTACTATATTCAAGCAATTTAATAAACTAAATGATGAAGAACTTAACAGAAGATAACTAACAAAATTTTAATTTAGTTAACAGTAAATATATTTAAATTTGATTTAGGAAGATTTTATTTATTCAAAACATGGATATACTTAAGATTCAAATTATTTTTACAATAAAAATATACATTAAAGTTTAAAAGATCGAAATGCTTTTAACTTAAGGTACATTGTTGATAGGTAAAAACAAAAATTTACTTCAGTTGTATTTTTTGTCGTAAAAATAAATTTTAAATTTCTTTATTCTTATAACGTCTAAAGTTAAAAGAAAGATTGTGTTAATTTTTTATATTTTATTTACATCAAATATATGTGTTTAATACTGTAATAAAGTAACTGTAAAATTAAGTTTATTTTATTAAAAGTACATGGATTAAAAAAATATGATTCATAATTAAAAAATAGAGAGGGAAAACAATTTTTCAAAGTTTCCATTAGAATTAGTGTTCAAAAATTTCATTAAAATCTTTCATCAGGAACATTTAAAAAAAACTTATTAGTCTCAAATGTTATATCAAGTACCTAGGTTTTCTAATGTTTTTATATTCTACATTTTTATCTGTTAAGAATTAATTTATTGGTGAAGATTATTAAAAAAAGTAAAACTTTAATTATTAAAAACAGGAGATGTACTTAAAAAATCAAACTACATAAATGTTTCAAACACTCCAAAATTTTATTTAAAAATTTAAAATATATATTGCTCAAAGTATATATTAAATTGTTATGGTTAAAAAATATGTGTAAAAAATAAAATCTTCTAAATAGTTTAGTGAATGTATGCATATACTATTAACAAACACTAAATAACTTATTGAATTTTATTTTAAACATGAACAAAAAATAACAATTCAAATTTACAAAAAAAAAAATCTGTTCTTTACTTATATAAAATGACTCAATCAGACAAAAGTTTTAATCAACTCTAAAATAAAAACAAAGAAAAAATAGATAAAAGTCTTGCTTGATTAATATACTTTTAACCCATACAAAAAATATTATATTTAAGTTAAATAAGAATAAAATAAGAAATAATAAATTTTGTTTATTTTAGTTACAAATACCTGTAAACACTAATTAAAATTGTAAAAAGAGGTACTTGAAAATTTACTAGTACTAAATTATAACATTTATATTTATTTATATTTATGTAAGCTATTTAGCTTTATTGTGAAAATTTTTCATAACTAAACTACATTCTAAAGGTTTTGAAAACTTGAGCTTAAAAAAAACCATAAAGCAATAATAACTTTATAAAATTATGTTTTATAATAAAAAATATTATCAGCAGGATTTTAAATGTTTAGCCATGCGTAAAACTAACCTAAGCGTTATAATATGTTTTGATATTAGCTCAATCTGAAAAAAAATTTAAAGTACATCTAAAGTCAACTTTTGCAGTCTGTTTCAAAATTTTAAGCAATTCAAGCTTGTTAAAACAAAAGGTTAAAGAACCAAATAACTAGTTAAAACAATTAATTTATTCATAAACAGCAGCATAAGTATTTACTCCTAATAAAGAGTAAGACAACAGAAGAATATAATTAACAAAGCTTTGTTATACGAGAAAATAAGCATTAAAATGCATTCTTAGTTGGTACTTTAGTTTTTGGCTGTTAAAAACCATTTTAGTAGCTTTAATCAAAGTAAATTACAACACAACTATTACTTTACATTCGTAACAAAAACATTATATGTGCAGTAGCTTATGTAAAAATTAAAATGTGATTAAGTAGTTATTAAATCTTTATTCATATTAAATTAAAGCATTAAATTAAAGATTTAAAATGTTAGATTAATAAAAAAAAATTAAAAATTTTTCAAATTTTTAGTTCTTTAATTTTATTGAAAAAAAGCTTTATTTTAAAGCTTTGGTTTATTATATACTCGGCTCAATGCTCCAAATTTTGCTGATGAAATTTTGACACTTTAACTGTTATTTAATTTTTTAGTTTTTACCTTTTTTGTCTATTTTATATAGATTTTTCAGGTCAAAGTATCAACAATTTTAGAGAATTTTTTGATAATGACTTAGTAATTCTTACCTGGTTTTTATAAAATCTTAAATAAGGAAATGAGTAGAAATTTAATCTCAAAGTATGATTAATTTAAAGAATATTTCCTCATTTACTTTTAGATCAAATTTAATTCTTTAGAGTTAATACAAGTAGTAATTTTACCATACCAACCGTTAGAAATAATTTTTATGAGTTTTTAAACAGAATTAAAATAATTTTGAGCTGTCGTTCTTCAATATATATCAATGTGAGTTTAGAATATGCTTGATTCATAATCATTTGCTAAATAACAGTTAAAATTTATTTATCTATTGTGTTGTTTAAACGATACTTATTTGTTACTTTATTTCTTAGTACATACAAAAGTTTTTCAAAATCAACTTTCTTGCAAACTTATTTTCTTAAAATCGATAACTTAATAATGTCAACTATGTAGCTTGATAAGTTCACTTAGGAGAAACTTTATTATACAGTTATATCAAAGGAACAACCAATAATTACTACGTTGTGAACAAAAAGCAAAATGACTTGTTTAAGTGTTTTATTTTAGGAAATTTACTAAAAACAAATTAGGAAGGGGTTTAACTGTTTTGATACTTTTAAATACCATTTTTGTTTATCAGCTCTTAAATTATTTAAATTTTATAAATAAACTGAAACTTTTATTAATTAAGTAGTCTGTATTTTGATATATCATCTAAAAGTAATTCAAGATGGTTAGAATAAAAACAATTTTAGCTTGAACAAATATAAAATGATAACTTAATGTTTTATCAGCAGAGTCTAAATTGTTTTACCATGATATGGGCTTAAATTATATTACTCTATTCAAGTTATAAATACTTAAGTAAAGTAATTTCAGTACGAGAGATTACATATTATTTTTTCTCAAAGATAAGGAATATTGGTAATTAACACTAAAAACTCTACCAAATAAATTGTTCAGTATGGCCTAAAATCAATTAAATTGTTTAACCGACTTTAAGTTTTTTAATTTAAAAGTTGATATAAGTTCTAAAGTTAAAATGCTAACTAAACTATTACCAGTGAACACGCGGACGATTTTCATTTAAATGAAAATTTAATTTTTGTTAAAAAACATTAACAAAATTTAGTGTAATATCAAACAAAACAGATTATAGAGGATGTGTTTATTTATATTAAACAGAAAGGCGACATAAACAATTAATTTATAAAGATATTTGCAATAAAAAACAGTATACAAAACAGTCTTGTTTTTACTATAAAAAATTCATCAAATATGATAAATAAAACTTTAGTTTTTAACTTTAGTTTATAACTTAGAAACTACTAACGGAATATTATAAAAACTATAAATTATTAAAAAAATTTAGCAAGGTATATTAAACAATTCGGCCACTATCACATTATCTAACTTGTAGCCCTATAACAATTTTAAATGTTCAACAACGTGTTCATTCTTTAAAATTGCAATCCATTTACACTAAGCTTATTTTTGGAAGTCTGATACTCATGAACTTCAGTGCTGCTTGTTTTTTTTTTTGTGAATCTTTCTCTTTATATTGATTCTTATTCTTCTTCTGCGTTTTCGTATCAGCTCCAGAAGACTCCATTCTAGTTTTTAGTGATTCCATGTTTTCTTTTTGATAGCTGAAACTCTATGTCCCTTCCATTCTTTTGAGGCCAGCCTTTTTTTTTTATTTTTTTTTTTGCATAGGCTCGCTTATTTCACGTAGAAACAACTTTTTACTTTCTATTTGATTCATGTTGCGTTTCTTAGAAACAGAGCTCGCTGTTTTGACTGACTTGTTTCTTCTATCGCTGGATTTGTTTGAAACCGGATTTTTAGAAGAACTGATTCTATGAAAGACGTTGTCCTTAGTAGAAAATTTTTTTGTTTAGTTTTCGTTCACAACGGATGAAGTTATAAGTCCTCGAATTAAAAGCCTGTAAAGTATAATTACGCTCATTTCTTTTTACAATTTAATTGATAAGTTAAAGTAGTATTAAAAAATATTCATTGAAAGACTGATAAAGAAACTAACTATTTATGTACTTTAAATGTATGAAATGTTTCTAAATTATCTCGTTTATTAGAAAATTTTAAAGTTTATAACGGCTAGCAGGTCATTGTAATGCTAACAGGTGTTAAGTTTTGTATCTTTAGACTAAACAGTTTTTTTTATTCTCCTACACATCATAGTCTACAATTTAATTTTAACTAAGTTGTTGGTAGTATATATTAACAGAAAAATTAATATCTATTATAGTTATATTTTTCAAATTTTTACACGTTCTTACTTTTTGTCAGATGCTCTTTTTTTTTTGTTCAAAGAATTTTTTGTTCTATAGTCTACTTCTTTTGGATCTCTTTTTGTTGTTTCTTCTTCTTCTTTTGTTCCACGATTTTTGTTTTTAGATTTTTCTTCTGACACTGTAATCAAATTTATTTTTAGATGTTTTTGTACATATTGAAGCATTTAATAACTTGTCAAGTGGTAAATATTAAATAAACTTGAAAAAAATTTAGTTAGTAAAACTGTTTAAAAAATAAGTTTTGATTATGACGTATGAATAAATCAAAATAGATACAAACTTTAAAGTTTAGCAAGTAAAATTAAAGTAAAGATATATTAATTAATAAATTATTAACAGTTTTATTTTTTCATTAAATGCTATTTGCGTATTAAACTTAGGTCGCTTTTCCTAAATAAATATTGATTCCAGGCTGTAGAATTCTCTTTGTTTAGATCGTTTCAAAACTTTAAAGTTTTGAACTATTTCAGAGTTTTGACAGGGTGTGCAATTAAAAATATCTTCAAATATTGCGCTGTTTTTATCTGTTTCGCAGTGGTCCGTAATTCGTCGAAATATTTGCCGTGATGTTTCTCCAATGTAGGAGATGCCTTGATCTGCAGAGCAGGTGTGTTTATAAACAACATTTGTGTCAAATACTTTCAAACATTTACTTTTGTTGCTGAAGCAGTCAGAAAATTTTTCTGGTGAAGGCAAGTTTTAATAACAATGTTGTGTGTTTGAAATATGAATGCTATTCGTTTTTGGAACCTTACTGAAAAACTACCTACTTAAACTGCTGTGAAATAAAAGCAGTTTTCAGTTTATGTTTTTATTTTTTGTGTAAATATTTTCATTTAGTTTAAATGTTGATTGGTCGATTTTATGAACTTCAAGGAGTTTGTTAATTTTAGACTTTAGATGAGGTTTTCTGGATATTGATTCTAAAGCAATTATATTTTAATTGTTGTAACTTACAACTTGTAAGTTATTATTTACAAATACTACAAGCTTAGTGAATAAAATATAAAATAAAAATGAGTAATATCTACATACTAAGTTGCAAATAGTATATAAATGAGCAAACTATTTTTCACAGTTTTATTTAAAGTATCTCAATTATTTTTTACAATAAAAAGTATCTCGTTGTTACTATGAGTTACTAAAATTAAACGTTATTATGAAGAAAAAGCTTTTTTAACTAAACTAATAATGATATTATAACTTGCTTTAAAATAGACATCTGAAAGTTCTCAGATAAAGTATCTTTAAGAAAACAAGTTAGTATTAATTTATACAGATTATTAGAAACAATACAATGTTTCACTTTTATAAAAGATATCAGAGATCATCAGGTTTTAAAATAGTTCATAAAAGTATAAAATTTAATGCTATGAATTAATAATTAATAAAGTTTAAAATTTACTTTTTGGTGTCGAATAAAACTTAAAAAAATTGCGGACGATTTTAAAAAATATTCTTGTATGACTTTAAATACATAAGAACATCTACTTTTCATTTAGAATATTTAGCTTAAGTATTGAATTATTACTTAAGAGTAGGGGTGGGCAACGTTTTTCAGTAAACGGGCCGGATCAAGAAAAATTTAGTCATTTGCGGGCCGGAGCAATAAGTGATTTACTGGATCCAATATCCGGGTCCAGTCAAATAATGACTTTTAGATCTGAATTTGATTTGATACTAATTTTAAGTCGAAATTCGAATCCGGTCGGATTTTAACTTAAATAGCAGTTTTGGATCCGGCCGGAATCTAATTTTATGAATACATTAGATCAATTTTTTGAATACTTGCCTAAGACGTCATTTTTAAGTTACTTTGACGTAACAAAGTAATGCTCTGGTGACTTCTTTTTTAAACAAGTGTTATGGTTAGGTTTGTTTTTAGTTTTACTTTCATTGAATTAAGTTAAACAACATTTGATAAACTATAGCACTATATTATCAAAAAAATAATTTGTGTCACAAAAAAATTACTGACCAGGAGATAAAATGTAAACAATACTGCACTGTTATGGTTTATGCAAAACTATGTCGAATAACTCATATATTTTATAGGTTTTTACAGTGTTCAAACAATATATTTTTACAAGCATTTACACTCCATACTTATTTGGTAAATCAATTTGAGAAATCGGATAAGAAAATGAACCACTTTCTATACTTTACGCTATACATTTGTTATCAGTTAATACTATACTAAACTTCTCTTGTAATTGGTAATTTTAGTTTTTTTAAAGTTTTTCACACTAACCTTAATTTTATTTTATTCTGCTCTTTTCTAATTAGTTGATTGATTAATTTAAAGAAAAAAAAATGCTAAAAATTCTGTGTTACATCAATTCATATTCAAAGTAACAAAATCATACAAAAAATAAAAAAACTAAGTATATTCAAAATGAATAAAGAAATTTAACCTAACTAATGTATACCACTTGTTTGTATTTAAGCTTAGAGATTCTACAAAAAAAAAGATATTATTCTACACCTGGAAAAATTTTGTGCTTGACCTTGAAGTAAAATAAGATTTTAGTTTTAGTTTAACTATTCATTTAGAACAGATAGTTTTACTTTTTTAATTTGTGGTTAATGGTCATCATTGATTATATAAAGTATAACAAACATGTATACTTTTTCTTTTTCTTATTCTTCTATATTTTTGTTTTATTATTGCTAGTTTTTGCTTTACTTTTATTTAAAGCTTGGTTGTGCTACTTTTTAGAATATAAACATACTGAAAAATAAACTTGCTAGCTTAACAAAGTTTTAATTAGCTTTTATGTATTATTTGAAAAAAAATCATATAAATTACAACTAAGTTTACTTCTTATTTTACTCGAGTTATTTGTATAACTAAAATCACTGTGTTATTTTAGATAAAAAGAAGCTTACTAATCAACTTTAATGGTTGTTATTATCTAAACAAAAACAAAAACAGAAGTCATCAATTGTTGTACGCCTAATAACTTTGTAAAACCAAAATAAGTTAAAAGTAGTAGTTTTAGTTGTACTAAAGTGTGTTTACTTGCTATTTATAAACATATACTTAAAAAAGTACTGACTTAAGTTCGCTTCAAGTTTAACACTTAATAATCAGACTATAATCATAAGTAACAAAATATCATGCAAATAAGAGTTTATGCGTAACTTAAATCAACTTTGGCGTAATTTCAGTTGCTTATTCAATGTTGGCGTAATATCTCAGATCTGCTGAAATAACACGAAGCTGTCGACCAAACTTAACGTTTCCGGCATCAAGTCGAAGCTGCACGTGTAATGGACCGAACTTAGCTTGGCCAAAAGTTTTGATCTCTACAAAAACAATACAGACTAAAAAATGGATAAAATTTTAAGCAGTTAGAGTAAAAACTATAAAAAGAACAAAATAAATAATTCTAATACTGGTAATTCTGTTTTAGTTTGAGCTTAAGTTTTATTTATGTTTAGTTTAATAGTTGGTTGGTTTAGAGTTTAGACTTTACTTAAAAGGGTTTTGGTATTTTTCTAAGGACAAATATTATTTTGGCTTTTTTTATAGTTGCACCAATTATTTATTAGTTCTTAAGTTGTTTTGTACTTTGATGATCATTAAGCATATAAAATAATGTTTTTTTTTTTAATTTTAACTTACGTTTTTTGTTTCTAAAGCATTTTGCTCAGTATTAAAACAAAATTATAAAAATAAATATACTTTATATTAATAATTAAACCAACTTTAGTGTTTTAATTTGTTTGTATTCAGCCTAATGCAGAAATATTTTATCACGTTTTTTAACTCAGATGCATGATAAACTTATAAATTTATTTTTCTGAGTAAAATTTTAACAATGAAATATTAAACAAATTGCAATAGTATGTTCGAAACCTAAAGTTATCAGTTTAAATGCGTCAAAGATTTGAACAAGCGACTAGCGCACAAATAAAGCTGCGTCATTCAAAGTAGTAGAAGCATCTAAAGCGGCGAATGTTTTGCGAACTGACTTATTTAAGGGTAGCCGCGTCGCACGACTTTCAAACAATTAAGTATTATGAATTTACTAAAACCCCTAAATAGTTAACGCGCTGGTCTGAGCCTACCAACAAAAGTGAAGCTAGCTTTTGAATTTTTAACCTTGTGCGATAAACAAAGGAGAGAAGTTAATTTTGCGTGTACTCAAGTAATATGAGAGAACATAGTCTATCATCGCTTTTCGACTTAGTAGTTACAACTTTTACAACAATTGACTGCCTTACATAAATATTTATTAAGTTCGGAATTAAAGAAAATGTTTTGGTTACGTTGTGTTAAAATTGTGAAATAACTAAACGTATACGTCTATATATAATTTTATGTTATTCGACTTGTATGTTAAGAGTATTTACGCAGTTGATCTTATTACAGAGTAGATTGTTTTAAAAACTATTTACGGTATCTAATTTGTAAAGGTAAAGATAACTTTTTATTATTTCAAAGGTCATTTCATTACAAAATGTGGCAATTTGGCTTACTGTTGCATTATTTCTACTCCAAAATATAATCTACTTTTTTATAACAATAATTATTAGTTTTATGTTTTTAAAAAATCATTTTATAAATTAAGTTTTGCTTAGTTTTAAGTTTGTTTTAAGCATTAAAAGATTTTTGAGCAAAACATAGTTTTATAAATAATAAAAGTTACATATAGTCTTTTTAGTTAAATTTGATATACTTGTTAGCATAATTGCAAGATTGCGGTAAAAAACGTTCACCAATTACTAGAAATGACGTTATATTTTAGGTTAAAAAATGTTCATTCATTATTCAGATCTCTGTATCTGTTTTAGCATTTTATGATAGTTGTTCTACAAAAAAAAAATAACAAAGATCCTAAAATTTTAACAAATACTATAAGTGAAACATAAAAATAGAAAATTTATAAAAGTATTTTATATTTTAGATTAAAATGAAACTAACAAAAATGTTTGTAAAAACAGTGCTTTACGAGAGCAGTATTGATACTAAATTGAGTTTTAAGAAACTTTATAACAAGAAAAAAACAAACTTATATTATAGAACTACGCACGTTAGCTTGCTGGATTTAAGGTTTTCTATAAAACACAACCTAAAACTTTTATATTATAATTTCTTTTCTGATGGACAGTGGACACTACTTATCAATTTTCAAGCGTTAAAACTGAAAAAAATTGAACAACAATAAATGTGTTAACATAAAAAACCTTGATGCTGATAACAATATTAGTATTAGACTAAATTAGATGAAAAACACTTTTACATTGTGGCTGTTTTTGCAAACAGTTATATAATTTCTAACTAGCTTAACTTCAACACATAGTCTAATTGCTTTACAGTTTAAAAGCCAATAAAATTTAAAAACATTTCAATAAAAAAACTATTTTAGATATAGTATAAACATTTATTTAAACTAACGTAAGCGTATCATGATAACAATTTTCGTGAGCAAACTTAATAGCTTTATTAAGAAAAATTGTTATTTACGTTATTACTTATGCTTAACTTAATTGTTTAGATGCGATTGTAATTCTTTTATATTAAATTTTTCGTTAGCAAAGAAAATAGTTTATACGAAGGTTGGTAAATCAAATATAATTTTATTTATAAAATAAACAGTGAAAACAAATAAAAACTTTGAAAAATTAAATTAATAAAAATTACCACACACTTTATCTAAGTATAATTGAATCATATTTATATAAAGATGTGATTTCCATATTTAATAAAATATGTTTTCTTGTAGTTTAATTTAATGTGTAACTAAGTGTACGAGTAAAAAGTTATAATGTTTTTAATTCTTATATTAATTCTTTAAGTTAATAAAGTGATTCTACAAGTATTCTTTAAAATCAACGGTTTTAGTTTAAGGGGTCAAATTATTGAAAAAATATTTCTTAGACGATAAGCTTTAAATTTACCTAACATAACAAATTTATAGCAGTTGACTTAGTCATTACAATATTTTTTAAGCTGTGGTTTTCAGAAATACACCTAAGTTTTGATTATATCTATGTCTTTAAAGTAATATTATTTTTTTACATATGATAAATATCAATTACTAATTTTAATTTTATGAGATAGTTATTTTAGATAAAACTCAAAAACTTTGCATATTTTTGTGGAACGAAATGAAAACGTACAAAACATCATTTTGTCAAGTAAATATTTGTTTATAATAAAATTGATCTAATTAAATGTCTAACTAATTAACAGAACGTAAACAATTAAGCTTTTTAGCAACTACCTGATAGTTTATAAATCTTGTAACAACTTGTTCAGTTTAAAATTTGACACAGTCAATAGAGTGAAAACTACACTACAGTAACACATATTTATTCATAACAACATAAATAGTTTAAATATTTTCTTATAAAATATGCTATTAGTAAGTATTATCGTTATTGTAAATAGAATTGTTTAATGTAATCAAACTGATATTGAGTAATAATTTTTTTGCATTCCAGTGCTATTTAAGAATTATGATGAAGTCCATGATTGTTCTTATTTCATTATATTTAATTGTAATGTCTTGTGGTGTTAATTCCAATGAAACTGTTAGTTAATTTGTATTTTTTTTTTGGTCAATACATAATTAATTAGTGTTCAAACGAGTTCCTATGATTTTTTTTATACTTGTAAATTAGATTTTATCTTTTTTTAAGTTAAATAGTTGTATTTAACATTATTTAAAAACTCAAGTGTTTTCAATTTACCCAGGTTTAATAAATTTAATATAGTGATGACTTCCTTGTCGTTTGAAGATTAATAATAACTAATACAAAACTGCAGATTCCTAATAACTACGTAAAATATACATCAAATGTTTCTAAACAGGTGGATAATAAAGTCCCTGATGATTGTGAGTATTTTGATTTTCACTAGATACTATACAGACATTACTTGCATTTATTTGTTTCAATAGTTCAATAGTAAACTTCTTTTTCAGATGCAGATAAGTTTACTGAGCCTGTTACCCATGAAAACAAAGGTAAATTATTAAAATCTATTTAAGCTTATGTTTTTTGTTTATTATTATTTTATTTTGATGTAGTTTAATTTTATGAAATTGAAAACTTTTTTTCATTAAAAAAATGAGTACTAACTAAATTGTAAGCTGCTGTAAATTAGTTTTGCAATAAAGAAGCAGCTTAACTTTTTTTTAGCTTTTAATTAATTAGGCACCAAGTTTAGCAATTTACCAGCTTCTATTATTAATGTTAACAACTTAATAACTGTTGAAAATAGAGTTGTTAGTATTAGTAACTATTTATATAATAATATATTAAAAGTAAGAAAATTTTTAGATTTTTAGGCAAAACATTAAGAAGTTAAGTTAATTAATCAAATAAGTTCATTTAAAAAAACAACTTTGTGCAAAGGCACTATTAAACAAAACGAAGCTTTGTTGCAGGTATCATGTTAAAAAATTGGCTTAATTAAAATTATTCTTTTTTAAGTACTACTGATATCAAACTTACATTACTGTAAATACCAAATTTAATATAAACATATAAAAGCAATTAAGATTACAAAGTTGAATTTTGTTAACAAACAATGTTTTACAGATCAGTCAAATATGATCAAGTATCACGGCATCAACGGTCATCCATCCTGGTTTTGGATTGTTTTGGTTGCGATTAACACTATTCTAGCTTGTGTCGTTTATACAATTTATCTTCACTACAAAAAAATTGCCCCTGCTCCTATTGTTCCTGCTGTTGTTGTTCCTGCTGTTAATGATCAGTATCAATATAATGTCCAGCGCCCTTAAATTGTGACCGTTTGTTTTCTTCGTGAAAGCTTTTGCTCTTTGCTTCTACTCCTGTTAATGTTCTGTTTCCGGATTATATACACTGTTCTAAAAGTTGAACGTTAATTTTCGTCGTAAACGCAATTTTGTGCTTATTTTTGTAAAATATAGTTTTTTGTTGTTGTATCATTTTTGTTTTTGAATTGTTCATTTTTCGTTTGTCAATAAATTTGCATGTTGCACACAAACAATTATAATAATACTACGAAAATAGAAAGACGAAGATTAAAAACATCTTTCTTCTACTTAGTATTATAACTTGTTCTGAAAGAATCAAATAAAATGTAATTAAAGGTAGTGTTGTGAATAAACTTGTTTATACAAGGAAATTTTATGAAAAATTAGTAATTTAAAAAAACTTATTGAACTAAAATTATACATAGATATAGTGTTTTAGCTTGTGTTTAAATTTTCTAAAAATAGTTATTAAATTTTGTTCCAAAACTGATGTGATTTGCTATTTTTAATGGTCGTCCGCGTAACGTAGTTCAACATTTTTTCTAAAACAGGTAACAAATTTGTTTTAATGATATGATTAATAATACTTTATGTCTCGGTACATTCTTCAATTATTTATAGCAATTGGTAAAGCAGATTAATATTATAAACATTAATTTTTTATTTCTTCTGTAACCATATATTCTAATATTTTATAAATTAGCACATTGTAATCAAACGGGGCTGAAGTTAAACCTTAGATCTTAAAATTGCGTTTTCGAGTTTTAATCAAACGGTCTATAATTTCTATTTAAACTGCGAACTGAGATTACTTTTTACAATCATTTCAAAAGGCGAATTTTATACATACTTGTTATATTTATTCTAGTTAGGTGTTTAGTATAGCAATAAGTAATAGTTTAAATCAACCTATTTCATAATAATGTTTTAAAAACATTATCATAATGACGCTACAGTTAGATATATATGTATATTTTTTTGCTGAATTTATTAATGTATATATATATATAAACATCTTGAGTACTTAAATTTGTTTTTTAGAATGAAATAGTTGTATTTTTTTACTACAGAATATTCTAGTATGTTTATTTAAAGTGAACAAATTTCACTTTAGCTTAAGGCCAAGCATAATTAATTAATATCAGCGTAAAAAGATTTAAAGCATCTTTGTGTAATCTTTAAATACTTTGAAGACTTAAGTTTAGAATGGATAATAAAATAATTCAATTCAGCTATTATATTAAAAAAGGCTGCAGTAGTAAGGTTTTGAAAACATTTTCATTCATTATAATCTACAGGTAGGACAATGTAAAAATACAGCAGTACATCGATAATACCAAAGCTTTTTTTGTTCAAAATTTAAATCGTTACCTAACCCACCTTACCAAAAAAAATTAAAAAAAAAAATTAAATTAAATAAAATTTTAGCTCTTCAAAAGCGCCTCGATTTTGCTTCCGACAGTGTTCGAGGAGATATTCAAAAACAAAATTCAACTAAATAAATCAAATGTTTATTAAACTTTAACGACTTAAAAAGATCACTTTCTTAACACGTAAACTTTTCAAATGTAGTAGATTGAAAATAAAGTCGTTCGCAATACACCAGCCAAATTGCGTATACTAAGCAGGGAGTTACTGATTTAAGAACTATCACTGCATTTTCCCTTGCTTCATTGAATTTCTCTTGAAAGGCGCTTGCAGTTTTGGCATCTGGTTTTGCTTCATCTAGGTTTTTCATTTCATCTTGGTAGATTTTGCTTTATTAAAATTATTTAGAGTTTAATTGTAATATTATAACTATATCTTTGTTTATACAGTTTTTTTAGTCAAATGGTCTTTTAATTAAAATAATTTAAGAAATCATTACAATTAAAAATTTGTAAGTTAAAATTTCAACTGGTCTGTTTCCAACAAACTTAAAACTTAACCAAAAAAAAAAAATTGAAACATTCGTGTTTTTAATTATTCTAAATTGAAAACATTTAAAAAGACATTTTACGTACTCCAAAATATAATTTATAATAATATATTACTTAAATATACCGTTATAATTTTAAACTGAGTTTACAAAATTTAGCTAATTTTACGCTTTTGATTCTTCAAATTAGGTTACTAAAAGTCTGATCTAAAATCTTTGGATGGGTAAATTAAAAAATGTAGAACTTTTTAAGGAAACTGTTTTTAACAGCCCAGCTTTGAAAAAAGGGTTAGCAAAAAATTACGGTCAAATTAAAATTAATTCATTTCGTATTGTATAACAGCTCTTAAACTTATTCGATATTGTAAAATGTAAATTTTTATATGTAGAATACAGAATTGATTTTTTAACTAATCCAAATATACCTGTATATGCAAACTGTATTCCTCAAGCACAAAATGTCTTTAAAAAACTGATTTTAAAAACAAAATAATTTTAAAATTATTTCTTTAGACAAAGGCAACAACGTTTTACCCCTAAGGAATTTTTCATTTTTTATTTGTATTGTTATAAGCTATATCTAGACCTATATAAAACATATCAATAATTTTAAGTATAAAAACTTTTTTTTTAAATCTTTATCCTTAACTTTTATATTCTTTTTTTTTTTTAATTTAATTACTTATTAATATGATTATATTGACATAATAATTTTTTAATTTTAATTTGATTATACTGGTTTGCACTATTTTAATTAGTTATCCATCGTTTTATTTTTATTTTGCAGGCCTGAAGATCCCTTAAGAGTAA
The DNA here is from genome assembly GCF_965202585.1 of Thalia democratica. NCBI lineage: Eukaryota > Metazoa > Chordata > Thaliacea > Salpida > Salpidae > Thalia > Thalia democratica. The sequence continues at coordinate 34,150,491 of NC_139165.1, read as the reverse complement.
AACATTGTTTCATTTTGCTGAACAAATAAATTTAATATAAACCAAATATATCTGTAAAAAATCAAAAATATTTTATATTTTGTTTGAAAATTTTACTGAATATTTATTTAACTAAATTAAAATAATTAATTTATTTATCGTACAAGGTATTGTCAAAAATTCACTCTTATTTTAGCTTAAGAATAAATATTTCATTTTATGAATAAAAATAAAAATATGAAACGATTTAAATTACTTTTATTGAAAGATCAGAATGAATTGAAAATTATGGAGATTAGATAGTTATAAATTATTTAACTCATTTAACTGTCCCTGTAAATTTAAAAATTAAATAAAACTGTACTATATTTCATAATTGAAATGTTTTTCTGTTATCCGAAGTAGTGAGATAAATGTGAAAAACTTAAAATAAAAACTTAAGAAGTTAAAAACATTATTATGTTTAACTTAATCAGTTAAAAAACTAGTTTAAATTCTAACTAGGTAGTATGTGTATTTGGTTATCATTACTATATAGAAGACTGTTTTCTATCATAGCCATAACAAAAAAACTAAAGTACAGTAATTAGCATTGCACAACAAACATTGTAAACAAAACTGGATAAAATATTGATGTTGAACAAACACGTTTCGAAATAGTTTTTAATTTATATTAAAATGTCAAATTATACACTCAATACACTTTATTAACAAGCGTTTTAAAACTATATAATTATTACTTAATATTCTCACCTTTTCACGCAAAAGTAAAAACAGTCGAAGGCCATGGTACAAAGACTTGTCACCCATGTTACACATACAGGCAGAAGTAAAACAGATATAATCTGTTTAGTAGTAAACTGAGGTGACTTTATGTGACCTGTTTGTTTTCATTAATTGTAGAATAACTACAACAAAAATCTAAAATGTATAATAAAAACAAAAATAATTTACTATATTACTTTTAATCCTAAATCTAATAACTATAAAAGTTTTCTGATGTCTTCTTTATTTTATTTTTATTAGTAAAAGTGAAGAAAAATTTACGTTAAATTAGGTTAACTTATTTTATAAAAAGATATATATTGAGAACTATTTTTTCATAGGTTATTGAAGATAAAGAGGTTATTCAAAGGTCTAAAAAAAATGCCATTTTTTAAACTGAAAAATAGTTACAAAATTCATAGCTATTTTGATTACACAATAAAGTAATTATTTTTAATTATTTAAACATTCTACGTAAACTAGTAGAACATTTTTATTGTATATAAATTTTTAATGAAAGTAACAATAACTATATAGGTAGACAGCAGCTTTTGAAATAATACATTATCAATTTGGAAACTTACCACATAGTGTTGAACTTGTTCCATTTTCTAGTTCATGCAAGACCCCACGAAGTACTAAAAATATACGCTTAATTTTAATTTTAGGCGAAAATGCTTATTTAAATATTTTATAACTTTAGTAGTTTAGCAATTTAAAACTAAACTTAGAAAAAGAAACATTAACAACCGATATTTAAGCAATACTTTCATAACTTATTTTTTATTTAATATTAAAGAAATTAGAAGGTTTTACTAAACTTTAAATTAACGTATATGTTGTTTATTGAACGATAAAAAAAGCCCTAAAAAATTTTGGTCTAGAACCTGGTGTACGAAAAAACCTTTTGGTTATCGAGTCGTACATCACATGCTATAAGAATTTCTTACGAATTAAAAAAATAAACATTTTAATGTGAACTTTTAAATCTTAAAAAATAAAACATCAACTAGAATGATAAAATAGAATAGAAAACTAAACGAAAATTAACTAAGTTATGTGTTTGTTAAGAAGTTTTATTCATTATTTACACAAAAATAGTCAGATAAAATAAAAATGAAAACACAATCTAAGCCTAAAATCAAAAAAATAAGCATAAAAGTAAACGACATTTCTAGACTTAAAAAATAACTAAAAATCAGTTTATACAATAGAATAGGACAAACGATATTTATAGCAGACATGATAACACTTTAAAAATAGGTCACAACTTTTTAAATAGGTAAATTTGTAAAAAGCTAAAATACTTTTACGTTGAATTTTAACAGTATTTTATGTTATAAGTTTAATTTTTTTTAAATGATTTATTGAAATACTTATAAAAAGTTAATGTTATTACTTGAGTAAATAAACGAAAAATATATAAACTTTAAATTTGGCCATAAACTCATTTTAACTTTTATAAATATGAAATAGAAAGTAAGTACTGTAGCATTCATACACTTTAAACATAATGAGAAAATAAATAGTATAAATAAAATTTACGAACAATAATTAATAACAATAGAAACAAAACATTTTCTTATATCAAATCAGTTTTTAATTTTGTCTTTTGATTACTGCTCAAAAACTTAATTATAAAGAAGCAAGTAATATTTCCAACATATAAAAACAAGAATCTTTAAATTATATTAATTGATTATAAATTAACTTGAAATTGTAATCGCAGCATTTCATTTATTTATATACTAAACTCTCTGTTATACAGTACATCTACAACTTAATTTTATACGGGGATACTAAAGAATTTAATAGTTATATATCTAAAGAAATTAGAAAAAATTATGAAATTAATTCAGAACAGTAATTTTAATACATAATCTAAAGATTAGATAGAAAATGCTGCAATATAGACTGAACCACTGTTATTTTAACAAAGCAAATCATTTTTTGAGCCAAAATTCCTTGTATAATAGATAAAATAACTGTTAAACATAACAGTTATAAATAATAAATACAACCTTATAAATAGGTTCACTTGTATATAGTAACTGATTTTACATTAATTAAAAAAATATCAAGCATTAGGTAAGTTTTTATACTTTGATCAAAAAGTCAAAATAGTAAAAACAAAACTATTTATACATAAGTCACTCATTTAAAAATAGTTTATTAATTAATTTCATTTAACACGTCATCAGAATAATCTTGCTAAAAACTGATAAAAATATAGTTCAAATTTAGTTATATAAAATATTTTTGAAATTTCTAGTTAAAACTATATACGTCATAAAGTATAAAAGTGTGTTTAAAAGGTTTAAAGTAGAGTTAAGTTATACTTTGCTGATTTAATATTGTTTATCAGACAAAATTATCAAAACAAAAACATTTAAGATAGTAGAAATTTTACTTAAACCTGAGTGAGATTAAATATTAAAAATATTAATCCTTTTTCAAATGGAGACTTATGTTTAAATCTTTTAGTTAAATCCCAGGGACGTAGCTTGGTAGGTTTCTGTAAATCTACAGAAACGTATAACTATGTGCGAAATAACTTGCTTTTATTTCAGCTTGAAAAGACTCTGCTGTCTTAGCTTTTAGTATTTATTTATGCTTAATTTTGCACTCCTGAGAGATAATTTTGACATATATGTAATCTTTAGCATTTTTAGTGTCGTAGAAATATTGAACGAATTAAATACATCCAAATTGTAACATTTAGGGCGTTAATGCTTTATTTTTTCAAAAAGCTGCAATGCAAAATTGATGTAAAGGAAGCTGTAGCTTCAAAAATCAAATTCATACAATTTCATGTTACAAAAATTTGCATAACTTGTTGTTACTATTGACTAAGTTAAATGTTTGATTTTCGAAACAGTATAAGTGTTTTTGAGTTAAATGGTGATTTTTTATAATTATTTTTAATGAAGAGTAGGATTTTTTAACTTTTTATGGGTAGTTTAAAGTATTAGGTACTTTTAATTGCCTCAATTTTGCAAAAAAAAGTACCAAATGTTTTGATGATGTCATTAACTTTACTTTGGAAAGTTATTAAGGTTAAACTTCGTAAAAAAATGGATTTGTCTAGGCCTATGATAGATTCACTTTGTTTATTTTTCTAAATATGAAAATAGTTGTATCTGAAATAAAACAATACTAAACATTTTACTGTGTTAAGAAAATTAAGGAAATATAATTTTCAACCTTGATATTTTTTGTGTAAGTTACAATTTTAAGTTCAACCACAATTTAAGCTATTGACTTTGAAAATTTGTCTTTTATAGATTATTGATGACTTTAAGCTATCACATTTTATAAAAATTTCATTATTTTATATGTAGAAATAGTTTAAAAATTACAGATTTTTTGATGATTTTTTTTTAAACACTATATTTTTTCAATTTTTTTAATTTCAAAAGTTCAAGGTTTTTCCAGTTTTTGTTTAAACTGTCAAGTTCCTGGATTCCAGGTGTTTTAGCAACCCTGCTCGAATTTTAAGGCAGTATTCCTTTCAATATTTAAAAAAATAGTTCAAGATGACAATTAAAACCTACTGTACTCTCCTATTTTAATGTTTTATATAAAAAAAAAATTTGTTTTGGTATAAAAAATCTGTATAAAGATACTTGTAGTTTAGATTAAATTTCATAAAGTGACATCAACTTCTAATAAAAGTGATCCACACCCTCCCTGTACCCAAGGTGGCTCCTAAAGTTTTTTTGAAACTTCTTTCAATTTTTCAAAATATAATATTTTTTTTAATTTAAGTCTTATTTACTTTTATAGACAAAATAATTGATCAAAATTTCAAGTCATTCTAGGATTTTGTATAACATTCCAAGATTCCCATAAGCATTTAGGTTTGATGGCCACCCTGTTAACTTTATTTCAAACTATAAAAAGGTAGCTTTTATTGTAGTACATTAATCATGTATAATCAGTTCAAATTTTTCTATGAATTAATTTCATCAGTAAACTAAAAAAAAAATTTAAAATCATTTTTTTTAATTTGTGTTTGAATTTAAAATTGTTACATTTTGTTAAATTTGTTAACAAAAAGTATTTCTATGATTTTGTTAACATAGGGAAATGTTTAGTATTATTCTATTGTTTTATTTCAGATATGATTATTTTTATATTTTAGAAAATTAAAAAAGTGAATTTGTCATAAGCTTAGACAGCAATTTTGTTTTTTTACAAGTTTAAGCTACAAAACTACCAAAAGTAAAGTTAATGACGTCATCTAAATATTTGGTACTTTTTTTGCAAATTTGCTGCAATTGAAAGTACCCAATATTTAAAACTACCTATAAAAATTCCTACCGTTTAATGAATGTTTTCTTGGTTTACACGAGTGGCAAGACAAAAAGAGTCATAGGGGGTGTGGAGCAAATTAAATTGCCTTGTATACAGTTATCATTCGTACCTCAACATTCCATTTTTTTATGTATTAACATAAATGCATTTTTCAGATTAAATTCAATAACATTAGAGGTAGATTAAATTGCTGTGTTCCTGCTAGGACGTTATCACGAGTTATTTCAGATGTTTTAATTTTTGCAGACTCGTAACTTTTTTGAGCTAGGTACGTCCCTGGTTAAAACCATTACGAAAACCAAACTATTTATTTTGTGATTAATTCCTTAGTAATTAGATTGTTTATGAATGAAGAAAAATTATTCTAACAACTACAAATGTAAAACAAGTTCACTTACCAAATTCAATCAATACGAACCTGAAAAAAGTATAAAATTTATTTTAAATACTACTTAAAATAAAACTAAAAACTAAACTTTTAAACATTTTAGTTAATGGTGTTAAATGATTACAGTTTTGAAATATTTAAACTTAAGTTTTAAATTTGTGTGATTGGTTTATCTAGTACTAATATATTAAAACTTACAGGCAAGAGGTTATCATTAAAATGAAATATTTTCTATGAGCTTTTCTATCCATTTTGTAAAATATTCAAAACCTGACGTTATTCACTATTAAGTTGTATTGAAGTATTAACATATTTTTTATTTATAATTACTCATTAGTATTGTACATTAATTTAAAACTGTAAAAGAGTTCCTAGAAAGCATATCAGTGTTACTAAGTATTTGTAGTTTAAAACAGCGGTCATTAAAATGCGTTATTTAGATTCATTAAATTTGATATTGATAGCTCTTAAAAGCGAACTAAAAAAGTTTAATTAAATTAATGTTATTATAAGCTTAGGACTATTTTACATATAATTTTTATTAAATTTAGTAGCTTAACATATATTACCGATTTTTTAGATTAACAAATACAACTGAAACCTTTTTATAATCATCTTATAAGAGCTATTTAGACTACAACTAATACTAAATACTAAATATACACACTAAAAACTATAATATATGATTTATAACAATATTATCTTTATTAATACTGATACTACATAATACTTAGGGATACTTTATATAAAACTAAGCATGACAATGAATGAACATATTGTACAAAGAACAATTGCGAACACTAACAAATATATAAAATTTAACTTAACTAGAAAATACCTTAAATTTGGTCAAAACTTTTAAACAACAACTTAATTTAAAAGCAATATACTGTAAGAATGTACAAAATTATATTACATTTGACTGCTTAGAATTCAATCAAAAAACTGCTTATAGGAATAAATACTGTTAAAAAAAGAGCTTAACTTTGAACAACAAAAACAAATATGTCTTTTTAAACAACTTGTTAGCAGCAGCAAGGTGATCTAAAATGAATGTCACAACCCGAACTCAGTAATAGGGTTGCTATTTACTTATGACAAGTTTTCTCAAATTTTTCAAAATTTCGTTCAGGTTTTTTAAATACTTGTTTTTAGGTCTATTTTTAGTTTAAACTTGAATTTATGGTAAAATACTATGTTAAATAATATAAAAACATTGAAAAGATACTTAAGATGTGTTTTTCTAATAGTTGTTTGTTGATGATGACAAAAAAGTTTATCTTTTAGTTAGATTTTTAGGTCGAATCTAAATTTTTCTACTTCACATGTAAAAGTTGTTTAAAATTGTAGTTTTGTCCAGGTTTCAAGTTATTTTTGTTTGAAATCCAAGTTTTTACAGGCTTTCTGGAAAAATTCTTAAGTTCCACCTTTTTTCAATGATTTTGTCTAAATTCTCAAATGCAAGGTTTTACCAGGTTACAGGTAAAGTGGCAACCCTGTCAGTATACATATAGCTGAACATAGACTAGAAATATTTCATCAGACTTATTTCCTCCTAAATATAACTTTATTCTACTTAAATTAGTATTCTACTAAATAGAATAGCAGTGCCACTGGTATTCCATTACAATAGTATTACCGCTTACATTTGGTCAACAGTTTTGAAAATTACTTCGGCATTTTGTCGCTTTAAAATTTAAATAACAAAAGTTTTAAACACTTTGTCATTAAAGTTTTGTTACAGTTATGTTCAATTAAAAACAATTAAGGTTAAACAGAATGACTACAACACAATTTACAAACAAAAGGAAGATGCAAACAATCAAGATTTAAATTTATCTTACAATAAAAACAATATAGCTCAAGCTTCGAAGGTTAGAAGGCTTTTTACGGAAAGAGCTTCTCAAATGTGATAATATAAAGTTACATTATTTATGTTTCTTGGATTTTAAAGTTTTTAAGCTTTCTAAGTATAATGTAAAACTAAGTATAATGTTTTTTTTAATTTTTTTTCCACGTTTTCCAAATTTTTTCCAGATTTTTAAAAGTACACATTTTTGGGTCTATTTTTAGTTTTAAGTTAATTTCTATTTAAGAAACTGTGTTAAATGGTATAAAAATATTAAAAAGATACTATCAAATTATTTTAAATGTGTTTTTATAATAAAAAAAATTTTGATAATGACAAAAAATCTTAATTATATATTATATTAAAATATGATAGATTTTTTGTGTTTAATCAAAATTTTACAACTGAAAATGTTAAAATATTTTTTAATTCCAGGTTTTTCCAGGTTTTCAAATCAAAATTTCTAGTTTTTCCAGGTTTTTTTCAAAAATTTTTAAATTCCAGGTTATTTTAGCCTAAGCTATCAACTTTTAGGTTTTGCCAGGTTTTCAGGTAAAGTGGCAACCCTAAAAACTAATAAATTTAAGACATTTATCAATATATTTTTTATGAATACTTTACATATACCTTAGAAACCAACAAAAAAATTATCAAGCTTATATTATGAAATACCCAGAAGGAAATGTATTTTATAAAAGTTTTATTTAAATTAATTTTAAAAGTTTTCATTAACACTTTCTATTCTAAACCTTTCACAAAATTTAATAGTTTTTATATGTAAACTTAAGCATAATTATTTAGATCAGGAAATGTATCTAAAATTTTAAACAACTTATATTTCCAAAAAAAAGTAAAAATATTCGAAATTCAAATTCTAAGAAATAATAGACCAAAATAAATTTAGACATAAAATAGTTAGTTATTTCAAATGTTTGCATTTATATAAGACAGCATGAATTTGTGGTTCGATTTTAAAGAACTAGTATAATCAATAAACTTTTTAATATGTTTATTTTTTTCTCTACTAACAAAAAATAAACATCAGGTTTTAATTAATTCAGTATAGCCTTTAAACAACTAAAAATGTAAATTAATAATTAAAGTTGAGACATAAAAGATAATAGAAATAAAATACCACCAGTAGTCAATTTTTTTTCTCAATTAGACTTAAATTTTATCTACTATAAATTAAAAACAAAAACAGAAAAGTAAGTAAAGCTTAGTACACACAGTTTATAATTTTTTGTAAGAAAAATATTTCAAGTTCATCTTGGGTAAAAAAGAAAATTTACAATAATTTATGTTTCCTAATAGTTAATAAAAATACTTGTAAAATATCTTGAAGTTTGAAAATCTTTATGAAAAATAGAAAGCAAAATATACTTTTTTTTTATGATAACTTCATTTTTCTTAAAGCTTTTCAGATTTACTAACCAACTGAAATATTTTCTTACTATACTAATACTTACTGTAAGATCTGTAAGCTATTTTTTTTATAAATAAGATAAACTTTGTTTAAAATGAGTGATGTAGTAGCATACTTTTAAATATTCAGCCAAGCGTAAAACCATAATAAGCATTAAAAAAACATTTTAGTGAAGTTAAATAAAAAAAAATAACGAAACAATTTAGTAAACAAAGTTTTGTTAACTATTAAATACCTTATTATCTTAGAATTAATAAATTGTAAAATATATTATTTCAACTTTATTTTCTTCAGAAGAAGCCGAGTCAATACTCAAAGTTTTATTTTAACGCTTTGGTTGATTTAATGCTTAGCTGAATATTTAAAAATCTGCTGATGATATTTTTAGTAGTAAACTATCATTTAATAAAAAGTTTTGTGTGAATTATATTGTCTTATCTTAAGTTTTCAAAACTTTTAGAGCGAAATTTGTTTATAAAAAAGTATGAGTTTTTAATAAATTTAGCTTGAAGGAAAATTAAAACAATAAAAACTTTATTGTAAAATTTTAATGAAATAGAAAATACCTAACTTTTATATTTCAAAATAACTTAAAAAATCTATGAGTTTAAAGAAATTAATATATCAACTTCTGTATATATTAAATAATTGTTAGTTTTTTTCGACTGATATGTAATTAGAATATATTCTTTATTTTTTATAGTTTAAAACTAAACTTGTAAAGTAAAACTAGTTAATTTTTTAAACTTTTAATATATTCTAGTTTTTCAAGTATTAAATTTTTATTTTATAGCTAATATTTAACTAGCTCAACTAAGTCGTGTTGTTTGTTATTTATTAGTACTAAGGACTAATACTATTATTTAAAACTATTGATATTTGAAGTATTAACATTAAGAATTAAAAAGTAACAGAGTATCTAAGCATTTGAATATGATTTTGTATAAAAATGCAACTACAAATAACTGACGTAATGGATCGATAACCAAACAGTTTTTTTGTGCACCAGGTCTTAGAATCCAATAATTTGACCATATTTTTGTCGTTCAATAAATTGTATAAACATTTTAAGCTAGTCATTGTGTGTGTTCATGTAAAATACACATAGCAGGGGCGTGTCTGGACTTTTTCAAAGGGGGTTCATAATTTTATTTGTTCTTAATTTTCCGCTTAAGTACGCATTTCTTAGGTATGCACTGCCAGTTAAGTACGCAATATATAGACAAAAAACTCTGTGTTTAAATTACTTTTCTCTGCTTAGAAACAAAATAAAAACATATAAGTAGTAGTATTAAAATATTATGTTCTATTATTTATTATAATGTATTAAATGTATATGAATTAAAACTAAAAGAACCAGAAAAATGTTATGATCTTAGAAGTTTTTATTTAAATGTTTGTATAGACTTAGAAATTTTTCTTTTAAATTTAAACCTCTTTACATTTATATATCTCTTTATAACTTTTGTACTGTTGTTTAAAATAACTATTTTACTTTTATATAGTATGTTACAGGGGCGTCGCGTAGGGTGTTGCACTGCCGCAATTGCACCAACTTAAAATTTTGTAAGAAAAAATTATGTATTTATAACGTTTTCGTTTTTTTTTTAGAACAAAATCGCTTATAAAGCTCCAATTTAGAAAAAGACCATTTTGCTCACTTCACTGCCGCAAATGAACTCAAAACAGCAAAATTTCTTCAAGAATTATCGCAAAATCAATATCTTGCGGTAGTAAGCTAAGTTGAAAATTCCCTGTAACAGTTTAAATCATTCCGCAGGTTATTGTTAACAAAAAATAAAAACAAAGCTAAGCAGAGCAAAGGCGATTCAAGCAGAGGCAACTCGAGCAAAAGCATTTCAATCAGAGGCAACTCGAGCAGAAGCAACTCGAAAAGAAGCACTCGAGATGAGGTAACTCGAGAAGAAGCCACTAGAGAAGAAGCAACTCGAGAAGAAGCAACTCGAGAAGAAGCAACTCGAGAAGAGTCAACTCGAGAAGGGGCAACTCGAAGAGAAGTAACGCGAGAATAGGAAACTAGAGAAGAAGCAACTCGAGCAGAAGCAACTCGAGAAGAGGCAATTCGAGCAGAAGCAACTCGAGCAGAAGCAACTCTAGAAGAAGCAACTCGAGTAGAGGCAACTCGAGCAGAGGCAACTCGAGCAGAAGGAACTTTAGCAGAAGCAACTCGATCATTTTCAACTCAGATTTTTTTTTTCTGCACCACCTAAGAAAAATACCACGCGACGCCACTGGTATGTTAACAGTAACATTGATTTTTATCGATTCATTACGTCAAATAAAGCTATTTGAATTTAATTTATAAAAAAAGTTAAAAACTTTTTAGAAAATTAATCTGAACTTAAACTTTGATCTTGTAATTTTTTAAATGTAGTTTTTAAATTTAGTTTAAAAATCTTGAAAACATGCAATAGCTTCTTTTATTTTGTTTAAATTTTAATTTAAGAAAAGAGTTTTTAACATTTAAATAAGTTTGAAATTCTTAATATTTACTATTGTTTTACACTTAACACTTAATAACCATTACAACTAATTTCTTGTTTATAAATAAAGTAAACAAATTGTTAAAAGTAAGAAACTCCCCAATCTTCTTTTAACTAGAAGCAATATCAAAACAACAGCCATTTTAATAATATATTTAGTACCTCTCGTATCTTTACGATCTCTCGTATCTTTACGCATTTATTTTTCTGTGGACACAATGTGCGTAAATAATCGAGAGGTAACTGTACATTATAAATGTTTCACTCAAGTCTACAACTGTATTCCCAAACTTCTAACTGTATACAAGTTGAGTTAGATAATATTTAAAAGAACAAATGTATACATTAAAAAATAATATCATACAATAATTAATTTTTTTTTCTTTAAACCTATTTTACTTAAGAATTTTTTAATCCAAAAACAGAACGATTCTTTGTCTTAACAGTTGTTTTCTGAAACAAGATTACTTTGTTCCGAGTGATAACAATTAAGTAATTAAGTATTTTATTTTAGACAAAAAAACAAAACAAAAAAGATATATAAAACCATTTTTTATATAAATAAAAAAACAATATTAAACTTGAGCTAAACAAAAAATAAACTGATAGAATACTGCAGTCTATTAAAAAGTATAGCTAAAGGTACACAGTAGAAGGTTATGCTTGTTATATTTAAAAGTCTAAAAATACTAAGGTAATGGTACATTGCTAGAGTAGTATCAAGCACAAGTTGTTAGTATTTTCCAACGTGTTCATTTATTTAGAATTCGGTATAATACAAGTTTGAAGCTTAGTATTTGTGCCGGTGTTCCAAGTAATATGCTTTGTAGCACCGACACAAATACTTAGTTTCATTTTTGACAAACAACTACTTATTAACTGCTTATAGATTCACATGGACAATTTTTTAAATATCCTTCATTTTGCTTTCACAATACACAGCTCGTTGTTATAGAACAATGTTTAATAAATTTAACACACTCAATTAATGTTTATTTGAAAAAAATAAGTTAGTATTTTTCACGCTTTACTATTATGATCAGACAAGGTAATTGAAACTCTATTTACTATTTAACTTCCGAAAAAAATTGATTTATCTTAAGACTTAAAATAGACTTTATATGATTATTGTTTAAGTTATTACATATTTGTAGTTATTACATATTTATTATATAAACCAAGTATAAGTTTATGTAATTTAGTATTACCGCATAATGTCGAACTAATACTTTTTGCTTAATAATGATTGAAGTAAGTATCTCGTAAACTTTTAAGTTTTAAATAAGGTAGAGGTTTTTTAAATGAGGTAACTAATTTTAAAACCCAAAGTACTTAAACTTTACAGCGAAATATTTTCTAATGCTCCAAGTACTATGTTTTGTAGCACTTTAAAAAAACTTTAGTTTCATTTTTGAAAATAATTTTTTTTCACTTATATAAACAGTTTCGAAAATTTTCGAGAATTGTATAACTAATTATGTATAACACAGCTTGATTTTTTAAAAGTATCTGATGTTTTTAACAGAGAGTGCATAATCAGTCTTTATAGTAAATTTTTATTTAAAATATTTCTATTGATAGTCGATATTTTGATAATAAACTTAGAGTATGTTAAAATTTTTAGTTTATCACAAAAAATGACTTCCATGATTTGAAATTTTTTTTTATGATAACTAAGAAATGTACTAATTTTCACCAAGTAGTTGGGCACATATTTAATCATTTAAATAAATCAATACACAGCAAATTCAAAACAAAATGTTTTGTCGGTGCTCTAAATAATATATTTTGTACCGTTGACAAAAGCATTTAGTATTGTTTTTTATTTTTTGATAAACATCTGTTTGTTCTAAAATATAATTGTCATAATATAACTTTTTAATGCCATAATTTATTACTTTTTTATTAAAACCTTTCTAATTTTGAAGAAATATTTGAAACCTTGAGACTTAAAGAGGCTTAATTTATAATTGTTCTACAGTTAATTATTCGTATTTGGCTTCAATTGAGTGGCACTGTAGCAACGTTTATTAAAACAGTGATTTATTAGGTTACATTTTTAATTATTACAGTATCGCTTAAACCGTTTTCATTTTGTACAACTCATTTATGAATGTGTAGCGATTGTTTGGAAGAAAATATATAACAATTCCTAGCAAAGTTAGCATTACTTCTAAACAATTATTAGAAATTTGTTTATTAAGTAATAATGTATGATTAGTTTACATCTTTTTGATATTCGTTTTAGTGCTAAATTGAAAACTGTAAAACAGCTTTTTATAAATCGACCTATTAGAAATACTTAACCTCATAAACTTTTTATGTTTTAATTTACTACAAAACGTATTTACGACTTATATATCAGTTCAATTTCAACATATAAAAAAAATTATATTCGCTGATAAATATTTGTTAATAATAAAATAAAAAGGTTCAGATACGATGAAACACAGCTTAATATTGCAAGTGTAAAGCATAGCATCAATTATTAACAAACAGTGTATAATTTTTATTTATTTAACTCTTAGAATTATATGCAGCTAAAGTCGAAAACAGTGCAGATAACTTTAAATATTTGAAAATAATATTTTAATAAAGCTAGCTGAAGTAGACTACTTAAATCTATTTTTTCTGATTAATTAAAAAATAATGCTTTGTATAATTGGTAATATACTTTTATCTATAAAAAAAGATGTATTACATTAAACAAAAACATCAAAATGTTCGCATTTATAGCCTAACCGTTTACAAATTAACATAGTTTATAAACCATACTTTATACTTTAAACTGAATTAGTTTTTCGTTAGATAAAATGAAATCGAATTCAATAATAAATTGTATGACATTGATGACTATTTTATTATTTAGAATTAAAAAGTACAGTTAGTTACGAAACATATTAAGTTAACATAATAAAGATTAATTTTTGTTTTAAAAACCACAAAAAGACCAAACTTGAGATCTAAATATTTATTTTTTAACAATTATGTTTTATTAAAACATAAAGAAATTTTTTTTAATGTAACTACAACGTATCAAAGTTTTCATAATGGTTTAAATGTTTGTACATAAATACAGTATAAAAAACTAACTTCAAAATATTTTTACTAAATTCATGAATTTTTTTGTTTTAGGAGATAAGTTTATAGCTTACGTTTTACAACAAAAATAATCAAAAACTCACTATATATTCATTCAAAATGGTAGGGAAATGCAATTGACATTTTTTAAAATTAAATAAAAAGTTTAACTCAAAAACAATTGAAATAAAAATGGTAAAGTAAGCTTATTTTAGAACAATTACTCTTTAGTTAACTAAACTAAAAAACATTTTTGATAAACTCTTAACCAAACTTGCATGAACTTAGAGAAGATAATATATTATTTACAGTTTTGGTAAATTCTATATTAAATTTGCAAGGACTTACAGAAGGATATAAATAAATAAAAATTGAAAAAACTTCTTACGTAATTGTTATTTACTGTATCAGCAGATCATTCAGTTTGCTGAAAGAACATTTATACTAAGCAGTCTCTAGTACACAGAAATCAATTAAACTGGTTATTACAGAACTTGCTTACTGTTCAAATATTTAATTGCATTACACAGACTGTTATTGCTGACCTCAGCGTATTATACCAATACACTTCCAACAATGTTGACAACTCTGCAACAAACATTAAATGTATGTTGATAATTACAGTAGGGTATTTATGACATTTTTATACTGTCTATAACAAACACCATTTATAAACTGTTTGTTTCGCATTTAATTTTTCATAAAATATCGTTTATAACATTTTAAAAGTACACAAACATTGAGCTTATCATTTATACGCTTCTGATAAGATTTGATACAAACTTTAAGAAATAAAAGGTAATGTTCGTCCATAATTAATTTTTTCTATTAAAATTACATTTAAGCGTGAACGATACCTTAAACATAACTTTTTAGAGTTTATTTAAGTAGGTAAACCAAAAGATTAATGATTAAAAAGTATCATTAACGAATGTATATAACTAAAACTAAGCTAAGAGTTATAAACACAATATATATTTATGATCAAGTGTTAACAAAGTTAATAGATATTGAAATGCATTTTGTGATTAAACACTATTAATAGATTGAAATTTATACATTAAAACAATTAAAGGGTTATACTTTATAAAATCTTTTTTTCAGCTTTGTAAAACTAAAGTATTTTTTAGTTTTAAACTAATAATAATTTCCACGAATAAATAAATTTGTAAATTATAAAAATGTTTTACTTTTACAACTGTACCGTAGTATTCGAACATTACTTTTACCTCATTTTTAGTCGCAATAAAATATTTTCAATAACTTTTAAATACTTTTTTGCAGTATTAACAGATGAAGGCCTACAAAAAATTAAAAAATAGTTCTAAAAATATTTTAAAAATATTCACTTTACTATTTTAACAGCAATGATACCAATCAAAACAAATTAACTTTTTAAAAGTTTTGTTATGGACACTGAAAGATTGAATGCTAAAAGATCCCACATATTTACTGAAAAACTTAAATGTTTGAACATCTAGGGCTTACCTGATGTTGGCAAAAACATTCATTATTACAAAAAAATTTCACTTAACTATAAAACTGTGAATTAATACGCGGGTCAAAATTTTAGATAAAGATTTAGAAAACGTCACGACAATTGAAAACCACATAATTGGGCTTAATTAAAATTAAAACTAATTTCTTGTGAAAAATACAAAGGTGTTTAATTTCAAGTAATTTCATAATTGGATCAAAGGAAGTAGATCGGCGTTTTAAAATATTTACAAAATTTCAACACAGTGTCTTAAATATTTGAATTTTTTTAACTTAGTCAAAAATCTTGAGTAATTTGAAACTAAAATTAAAACTTTATTACAATAAAGCTTCTTACAGTTAATACAGAATAAAATATTTGCTGATATAACAAATAAGTAAAGTAATTTACAGCGAATACAATTAAATTATGCTGGTTATTACGTAGTTTGCTGATAATTCAAATTTTAAATTGCTTTACACAAGCAATTATTGCTAAACTTAGCGTATTAGATCAATACACATACAAATAACTATGACAACTAACATCAAAAATGAATCATTTTTGATAGAAGATAATTTTGTCTCTTCAGAAATCTAAAATATCAAAACCTTTGTCTCGGTAAGAAAAAAATAAAAACACAATCTAACCTGCTACAGCAGCTAGTAGATTTTTGACGTGTTTAAAGATAAACCAAAGTAAAATATTTGTTAATTTACCAAACTAGCAAAATCTACTTAAAGAAATTAGTTTACCGTGAAATCAATTATATACAAATAAATTATATAAAGTATAACAAAAACTGTTGTCACTATAACGCTGTTTACTTTGAACATCATAAGTAGTGTTTTTTGTTCTCTTTTTTATGAAGTACCATTTAAATTGTATTAAAAAAACCTAACAATTTTATTTTTAAAAGGGATTAGACAAAAGGGTTAACCTCTTTATTAACAAAAGTACCAACAAAATGTAAATTTAAAGAATTTAAACATAAAATTACAAATTAACTTTCAAAGCATTAAATACTTGCATCAAGTAGGCAAAAGCATAAAAGTTTATAAATTACACTCAATTATAACACTGTCAATGTGAGCGCGGGTCAAAGTTTGAATACGTCACGGCAATTTAAAACCACATAATTGAGTTTAACTATAATCAGAATTAATTTTACAAGGAAAAATACAAAGGTTTATAACTACATGTGACTTTATAATTGGATGAAAGGAAGTCAAATTTACAAAAAATATCAACATAAGTCAACAGCTTGAGTGGTTCAACCAAGCAAGTTTCTGAAACTATGCTTAAAACTTTAATAAAGCAAAACTTGAAAATAAGCTTATACATTTGTACGACTAACTAAAACTATTATTTCACAAAAAGTTCAAGCTTAAAATTCATTTAAGTACTGAACTTAAGTTTTTATTTCTATATTACTGTTTTAACTGAGTGTTTTGATAAGTTCATTAATTTTATATCGGATAATGTGAAACAACTTTTTTGAAAAAAGGTGACAGCTTGAGTTGTTTAAAATGAAGCTTAATACCTTTATTAAGGCAAAGTTTAAGTGGAAAATGAGTTTAACTTCTATTTGATTAAATTTTATGAAAGTTTCTCACAAAAACATCCTTTAATACACTGTACTAAAAAATTATGTACGTTTTGTATGTTTTTACGCAAGTAACATAGGTAAATAAAAATATTTTTCTTCAGATACTTATGTAAGTTTAATCTTTTTAAATCGATTGTTGTGCAACAGCTTCAGTGAAAATCTATTAGCTCTATTGCTTTTTTGTTTAGATAAAATCAGTACAAATCTTTTGACTTATTTCAACCTGCTAAAAACATAACAAAACTTGTAAGGGTTTAAAAGTGAAGTCAGTTAATGTTTGTAAATCTTAAAACTTAATATTGATAATGTTTTGAAAGCTTTAGTTTTACTTTTATAAAATATTCCTTTTATGATAAATTAACTTTTAATGTATATTAAAGTAAATCAAGATAATTTTTAAATTATTTAAAATAACTTTAACAAATTATCTAGTCTGAAATGATAAAAATACATAAAATAAAAACTTTAAACTTATACTTGTAGATAGTACAAACAAAATTTTTTTTCGAAATTTAAAAAATTATATATTATTTTAAATTTTTAAAACAGTTTCCTTACAATAAGTTAATTTATTACATTTCAAGGACTAAAAATTTTTTATTTGGAATTAGTTAAAAAACTTAACTATTAGTTGACTTTAGCTTATTTACTCTAAAATTTAAATATTCATATATCACAAAAGTATTTTTTTTTTATATAATATTTTTGTTAAAAATTTCTTCAAAGTGCTAACACGGAAATTTTCAAACTCGGCGTTTTTTCAGTTTTTTGAAACTGTTTTTGAGAGAAACAAGAAACGAAAAAATCAAGAGCATGTTTTATAAGACGGGTGCTCAATAGTAGTTTAGTGTTTCAAAATAAAAATTACTGTTTTACTAAACTTACAAAAGACTATCTTTTATGGTTTTATTTTCATTTAGTTAGAAAATTAATATTAGTTTTGTTTTAACCATATTTATAATAAGTTTTGCATTAGCATAAAAATATTGATTGCAAAGTTTGAACATTGAGTCTTTATAAAAATAATTTACAATAACTAAATAAGTTTTCTCAAACAGATTTCTTTTAAAAATATAGATAAAAGTTGATAAGAATTAAAAAGTTTGAAAAAATATGAACAACAATTACCAAAACAATATATATTCAACCAATGGTAAGTTTTATAATACATTTTTGATGCTGTCTAACTTTAATTTTTTTTTTTTTAAAGACTTAATTGTTTTTAAATTTTTATTACCTTATAAAGCTTGGTTTATTTTTAAAGTTTTTAGTCTAAACTTTTATTAACTTTAAATATATAACTTGTTCAAATTTAAACAGCTGGAAATCACCAATGCAAGTTGCACTGTACGTGTAGAAATCAACTATTGAAACAATTTAATGCAGGTTAAAAAATATATAAATAAAACTAAAAGAATTTAGATAATAAGAAATATAGATTAAAACATATTTGTTCTTAAAATAAAATTCATCTACAGCTAGTTTTAAGTTATTAAAAAAAAATAAAAGCTGTCCTTGTTTAAAGAAAAATAAGTCTTTTTACTAAATATTGTTATCTTTATAGTTACATAATAAAAACTTCGAAATCATAATTATTTCTTATTAGATATCATAAATATAAAGTTTTAAACTTCCCAAAAATAAGATCGTGCTTTTTCTCGCAATCTTTAATATTATTTTTACAAATCAAATAATAATAGTAAAAAATGAATACAATTTCAGCGAACGAAATGAATGCTGTTCTTATGAAAGAACTGAAGCACAATCATGAGCTAGTTCAAAGTAAGCAATATTTTAAGTTACTTTTGCAAAATTTAAACTGGTATTTGTGTAATAAAGAACATATATTTATCGATAAATTTTAAAGCTAATTTTTCCCGAAAAAAATAAATATTACAGAAACTTTAAATAAATAAACGAAAGTTTGTTTTTTAACACTGATGTAATCTGTTTTTAATTACAATAAGGTTAAATAATAAAGTACTTTTATTTTTCTTGTTGATTTATAAGTGAAATATATTGTTTAGCGCTGTTAGGAAACGAAAAACAAACGCAAACAAATACGGTTCATGACAGTGAGTGTTGTTGAAATATTTAATGTTTTACTTTTGCGCTAAGTATACTTTTTTGACTTACAAGATTAAGCTGTAAGGACAAACTGGTGGAAGTATATTTACTTTTATAAACCAATTTAAAACAAATATAAGTTTACTTTTATAATTTAGTAACATTTGTTGACATTTTTCAACAAAAACTGTAATAAGGAAACAAAATTAAATCAAAAGCTATATTACAAGGAAGAGTAAGCTAAATATTAAGAAGAACTAACTAACTTAAATTTGAATTATTAAAAACTAGTACATTTAGAAAACTAGTGACTTGCAAAAAACTAATCTGATTTGTTAAAATAGGACTACAGTTTTGCTTCTATGCTTTTAAAAATATTTAAATAATTTTATTCAAAGTTAAACTTTTAGTAGTTTTAATTATTTTCTAAAAAATTTATAACTTGTTTACTAAATCCATATGTTTTAACCAAAATTAATTTCTAAATTTTATAATGTAAAATAACATTGGTAAGGAGTTTAACGTTTTTATTGCGATTTTTTGTTTGTAAATTTTAATTACAATTGAATTTTTTATTGTAATTTTTTGTAAAATTTAACTTTTATGCCTTTTAAACAGTGCAACCATCTATTGAATCAACTACACTATTAAATCCTGAGCCAGCTAACTTTCAAGGTAATATATTTATATTGATATTAAATTTTAGTAGCGTAAACAAATATCAAAAAAAACAAGTAGTAGTTACCTAAACTTACAATTAAGAAAGTAATAAATAAAATGAGCATTAAAAAGCTTACTTTAAGTAGTAGCATTTCTGAACAATTTTAAGGTATTATTTTTTTTGAAGTATGTCAATTTTAAAACAATACGTTTTATTTTGGTATTTAATTTAAGAATTTTTTTACCTACGATTTGAATTTAAAACTAATTGAAATACCTGAAACTTAGGTTAAAAAAATATAAGCATAGTTAATTTTTTATCAATAAGTTTTTTTAAAACAGTAATTATTTTCTATGTTTAGTATATAACTATTCTAAGTTTTCGGTGTTAAACACGTAGTCATATAAGTTTTTCTAGTATTAAAATTATATTCTTCTTAAGTTAGAGTGTATCAACCAAACGAGGCAATACAAAACGAACCTTAAACATCGTACTACGAAGAATGTTACAATCCGGATCCGACAGGCTAGTCTTAATATTAAGCATATAAAGATTTTGAGTGTAGAAGTGATCTTTTAAAAGTTATCATGAGTTAATTTTTGTACCTGTAAATTTATACAGTAGAACTTAACCGAAGTAATTTCTGATTGTCCTTTCCAAACTTCTAAAAATAACTATTTTAAAAAATAACCATAACAAACAAATTTACAGCAGTACCACAATTTAGGAAGGTGACAGTTATCAACCCCGAACCAGGACAAGCGTACGGTCAGGGAGCAAACTCAATCAACATAGAAGAAATGTACAACTATCTTCATCTCAAATGAGGGTATTATTGTTGTTAGTTTTCAAAAAATGCATTTCTTAACAAAATTATTGTCTACTGTACTCAAATCTTATTTAACAGTACTCTGTATTTTTTGCTTAAAAACTGTAACTGTATATTTAAAACTAAAAAATAATTTTTTTAAAGGTTTTTAAGAAGGCAAAAGGATGTTTACAATGATAGAGTACATTAACCGCTATTGAAGTTAAATTAAAATATATTTGTCTGTTTGTTTATTGAAATGTGTATGTTCTTTTTGTTTGATAGCTTTTAAGTGTTTGTATTTTAAAAAGTTGTTTATTTATTTCTTACTGTTTAAACTAGTTCAATAAGTTTTACTTTGTAAAATAATTAAATACTTTTGATTGTTCGTAATAGTCTTCTTCGTTTAGGTATCTGTTAAATCTGATTTTGTGTAAATAAACTTAATCTAAACTAACTGTCTGACATTGGTTAAGCTTCAAGTACAACTGTATTAGTCTGTTTTGTATTTGTAAAAGCCAAGAAACCCAAGTTATACTTACAAAAAAAGTTATTTTAGCTCTTGAGTTAAATATAATAAAAGATAGATAAAATATAACAACTACTTTCTCTTATTTAAAAGTTTTGTTTGTTTTTAGTACAAACTTGCTTCAGCAAAATTTAATTTATACGTTTTAAAAACAGTAGTATTCAATATTTTACAATTAAATTTTTATCGAAAAAACTAAATTTTTAGTTAATTAAACTTAAATTTAAAAATACATTTACCAATATATTACCATTTAGATGTTTTTACCCAAATATTGCTTTACAAACATTATCTTTTTAATGTTATGTTGTATGAATCTAAAAAAAATTTATCGAACTGTAGTTATATTAGTAAAAAATAGACATTTTTATCTGAAAAAAGGAAATAAAATTTTAGCTTAACAGTGTAAGCTTAAATAAACTGTAGATTATTTTTACAAGAGCTCGACAAAAACTCAAGCCTTTTGTAACCTTTGTTATAAGTAAATTTAAATTTTAAGAAATTATTTTTAGCAAAGTCTTAGTTTTATTTGAGCATTTATTTTTATCATTCTGGTTTAGTTTTGGTAGAAACTCTTATTTATAGTAGAAATAAAGCTAAAATTATTAATCTGTTATTAACATCTAAATAAAAAAGTAATCATGTTTGCCATTTAAAAAGAGCTATTACCAATTTGTTTACACTAACTAATAAGATACAGTACTTATTGTTTTTTAACTTTTAATACTTGAACAAATCGTGCTTTTACAATAAAAAATAAAGTTATTTTAGTTTTTATGACTTAACATTAGGCCAATTTTTTAATAGTAGTCTTATAATTTTTCCAAGAAAAACATTTTCAACATTCGCAAAGTTATTTATCTTATAAAACTTCTAACCCTTAAAATATTGTAACGATAAAGCATTTCGCTTAATAGACGAGAATTGAACTTTTTTTAAAATTTAAGAGTTCCATACTTATGCGTAAAGTTTAATTTATCATCTAATAATAATTCAAATCGTTTTTGAATGTATATGAATAATGGTATAGAAGTTCTTAAGTTTTTAAAGACATCTAAATGTTGAAAATATTAAAAAGTATGTTGTATAAATAGTACTAAATATATTTAAATAAATAGTAATCGTTGTACATTCGTTTTGTATAAACAAGTAATTTTATAAACTTTTTTTGTGTTTAATTTATTTTTTTTTTACATCTTAATTAGTTTTTGTGTCAATTTGTTTAGTTCAAATTACTTTGTGAATAGAAAATAACAAGCACGCTTGCCGGAAGTAAGATTTTTTTGTTTATACTTCCAGATCTAATTACAGTTCTAACAACTTTTCAAAAGTGCGAAAATGAAACGTTTTTAATTCATAAAAATATTTGTTGTTTGTTTGATAACAAATTTCTTCAGACCATTGTTTTCAATAATAATTCTTTTTTTGTTTTAAGAGTAATATTGATTTTATTTTACTAAAAAGTATTCTGATAAATAAGCAGTGTATTAATATAAAATCTAATTCAGTAAGTCTTTTTTTCTGTGTTACATAACTAATGTTAGTCAAAAACTTTAAACAAAATGTTTGTGTAAGCGCTATAAATATATTATGTTGAACACAGACCAAACAATTAAAAGCTTAAAGTATTTTAATTTTTTTAATAATTTTTCATTCTTAAATATTCTGCAACTTACAATAAAGTTAATTTAAATAGATAATTTCTGTTGATAAAAAAAAAGTATGCGATATTTTACCAACTGCTGTTTTAAGGATAAACAGTTTTTTCTATGGTTATTTAATAGTTTTGAACTCAACTCTAATGATTTACGGTACCACCTTGAAATAAATTTTATAAAAACAATAAAACCTAAATTAGGTATTGATATTTTAAAATGAATTTTCCTAATAACAAACATTTTTACATTACCTTTAAAACAGAAATGTTAGAATTGCGTTGTCTTTAAAAGTTTGAACAAATTTACTCGTAAGCTTTTTTCAATAAAAAAATCAATTATATCCTAAACACGACAATAAAAACTTTTTTATAAATGAATTGGTTTTATCAAATCCCTAAACTTTGTAAATATCTATTCTAGTATGAAGTGATGTTATAAACTTTTTTAAAGCATTGTTTTATTGGTTTAATAAAAGTTTCTTATTCATTCGTTCTCTTAAAGCTTCGGATAAATCTTCCAAGTAATAAGTGTATAACTTTTTATTGATATTAAAATACTAACACGTTGAAGTTACTTAATGAGATTTCAATAAAAATTGAGTGATTATTGATTTAAGTATACCAATTAATCTCCAAAAATAATTTTATTTCTAAGTTTGTACTCATGAAATCTTATATTTGTTTTGTATTAAATTTTTATAGTTTTTACAAAAGATTTAAACAGTGTATTTATAATTTTACACATTTAACTTATAGTAAAACTTCTGAAAAACAACTAAGTATATAAACAACTTAATACGCTTTCTAAAAATAAAAAGGTTTTAACCTTAATACTAAAATATGTGATTGTTTTTTTGAGCATTCTAAATCACAATTAACCTTACATAAAAAATATACACTTTGTGTACTACTTACAAAATTCTATTCTGAATAAATGTACTTAAACTATTTGAACTCATACTTTAGTGTGTTTTATAAAAGCAAACTTATCTTCAATCAATATAAAAACTCTGTAGTTATATATAAATGTATACAATAACAGGTGTTTGTGTGTAGCAAAGCTAAATATCTGTGTCGGCAATGGAATACATATTTTTCGACACACAAGCAAAAACATTTTGTTTAAAGTTTTGTGTTTTTCTGCAGATTTCTAAGTGTATTTATAAAAACTTTAAGGTATATTACTTCCCTAAATATTAGAAAAGACTATGACTATGAGTTTTAGTCACCTTATTTAACGACAGGGTGTAACAACTTAAAACAACGTTATTTTAATTACTAATGTAGTTAATGTTTAAAAAATCATTTATTTAGTTAAGTGCAGCACAACTTAAAAAAAAACTTCTTTGTGGTTTAAATTGTTTAATATAAGTATACTTTTTAATTTGAAAACATTTGAGCAAAGCTTTTTGTTTAGTAAACATTACTACTTTTGAAAATAAATTTAAGAAAAAAGTATAATTTCGAAACGTTAAACTTATATTAAAATTGATGCATAACCAAAAAGTATGTAGATAATTAAAGTATAAGTCATATGAATCGTAAACCGTTATCTCCAAAAAAAAAAAATTTAATATGTCTTTAAAATCATTTTAGTATTAATACTAAACTATGTTATCCGTTATTTGAGTATATAGCTCACAATTATTTTGCAGAATAAAAATTGATGTTGTTAATTACTTACCAAATCTTATTCTTAATAAATTAACTGATTTACCGATAGTTATAAACTATAGATTGTGAACATATTAACTACTATACAACAAACCTAATGCTATAGTGTAGAAGAAAATAGTTGTTTGTCAAAAACGAAACAAAGCATTTGTATGAGTGCTACAATACATATAATTTGGAGCACAGATACAAACATTTCGTTTTGTTTTTGATAGTGTTGTTTCAACAATAGTTGCCTTACGAAAAACTTTTCTAAATTTTATTAAAGGACTTATACCTGAAATCAAACAAAGTACGGTACTTTAGATTATCTTTTAAACTACAAAGTATAGCGAATTTTCTTTTGGCTGTATTATTTTTAACTATATATTTAAGTACATACACTACTATAACATTATTTATGGTATCGTACAAATAAGAATATATTGTTTAAAAATAAATATATAAAAAGTTGCCTTTTTAAGTGTTAATATTTTTTTTTTCTTTTTACGCATCAAAGTAAAAATTTAGTTGTTATAAAAATATTATAAAAGACTTTGTAGGCCTTTTTACTTAATTTTTAAATTTGATTAAAATCAGATTAAAAACAAAACTAAAGTCAATATTCTTATGAATTTTAGGACGTTTAAAAATCAAAAAAAATATATATTTAGTGTATAAAAATAAAAACAATAAAATCTAAATATCATACTATACAAGACCAGTTTTCTTTATTTTAAAACCTAGTTAAAGATTACGTTCCTTAAAATTACTTTATGCAACTTAACTTAGATATGATAAAATTAAGAAAAAAACTTAGTAACCTCAAAATATTAACTTTAAGAATTTTATTTTATCAAAACGTGATATAATATTTAGTTGGAAACAACTTTATGTAAAATTTTCTTTTCTTATTTTGTATCTAAAGTTTAAACTATACTAAATCTACTTATTTTTTTCTTCAAACTGTAAATTAGATGTATGAAACAAATTAATTTTAATTTATTCGATTTTTTTTACAGTTAATATTTAGATTTTGTGTTTTAGCAAGTTTTAATTAACTTAACCTGTCATTTAATTTAAGTTTATCTTACTAGAAATAGTTTTTATTAGTTACATTATAAATACTGCAATATTTTTAAGTATATTTTAATTATTTGAAAATTTGTTTGTAAGTTGTTAAGGTAAACAAAAATTGTATTTAAATATAACTATATATGTTAAACTGTGAACAATATATTTCTGTTTTCTTTTTTTTAAACTTATTTTCATCAACATAAAAAAAAAACAAGTTTTCAATGTTTCATTTTCTCGTTATTGTTGTCCTGCTGCTTGTTTTTCTTCTGCTCGTTTTCTAACCGATCTCCTTATTCTGATCGCACTTCTGTCTGATCAGCTCATCAGGAACTGCTGACGCCCTCATCACCAGTAGTGGCGTGGTGCCCTTTCCGAAGATCTTGGCGTTCTTCTTGTTCAACTCCTCGATGCTCATCGTTTTTTCAACCGGATACATCTGCTCTACAGCGGCGCTCACTGTCAGGTACTCATTGGAAAAACTTGGATTGGCGAAAAATTAGCTCTAAGAAAAAAAAAGCTACATACAGCTAACATTATTATTCTTGTTGTTATATTGATTTTTAAACTTAATTAAAATTTAAACTTTTACCCTAAATTCAATCTTGACACTAAAATTTAATATTGTTTAGTTTTTAAGTAAAAATTTTGAGTAAAAATTTGTTTTTATTTAACTGTTTAAACGCTATTTTCCATGACTAATACATATCTTTTAAATTCATAACCTCTCCTTTATTAGTTGAGAAATCTTTATTTTTTTTCTTAAAACAAAAACATGTTATATTTAAAGTATTCATACTTAAGTTGTTAAATTGCCAACATATCAGCTGAAAAGCAAAGTAACTTTTTAAATGCTCTTAAAAAAAGTAAACGGTACTTCACAATAAAGGAATATTTTATTTTTTTGATCGTTTTAAATGAATTCATAGTTTAAAATTTTTGCTTTTTGAGAAGCTTCTATACTTTTACATCTTTTTATAAAAGTTACTCTTTTCGTTTAAATGTGTAAACAATAAATGAAAAAAAATATGTATAAATAAACAAACGAAACCAAGAAACAATTTTAGTTTATTAAATCTATATTTTATAAAGAAGTCAATGATTTTATGAGCCATTAAAAAAAAAACAATTTTATTTGTGGTTCAACTTTGTTTTTAACATAAGTAAAGTAAAAGTCTAAGAAAATACTGCCTTTTCATTTGTTTTATTATAAACATGTGAGCTATATAAGATGTAACTAGTTCCTAAATTAAGTATTGAAGTAAATAATATCGAACAAGTTTTTATAAATTTAATTTTAGTATCAATGTCAGTGTACTATTTAATGCTGATTTGTTTTATTCTATTGACATATGTTAAGCTTTATAACAAAACTTAGTAAAGAAATATATATACAGCTTTTTATATACAACTTATTTATCGAGGGGCTTTAAAGCAGTATACAAAAGTTAGAAGTTTATTCTACTTTAATTCTTAATAATTTACTAAAACTTTAAAACTTGTTTGAAATATAAGTAAAAAACTTATTGACTAGTTCGGTCAGAATATTTTGAAAAGTAATACAAGTTTAATGACTTTAATTAAACCACAACAACTTATAAGATGTCTAACAACATCGAGTACAGTAATTAGACGTTTTTCTTTTGTCGATATCAGATGTTGTAAGTAAATTTATAGTCATTAAAACCAGAACAATGATTTTTTACAAGTAAAATTTTTTATTTTAAAACTTACCTAAAATATATTCTTATAAAATCAACGACACTTCTCATAAAAGTATAAATGTTGTTATAAACACATCATAAAAACCAGAGTTTAAACATTACTGAATGCTTTGTTAATCAACATTTAATTAAATATAATGTATAATTTTTCTTTATAATAAACTAACTTTACACCTATAATTTTAAAGCTAAAGTTAACAGTCAAACGGTTCACATTAAAACAAGCTTTAAACTATGTCGTAAATAAGCTTTATCTTAAATATTAACAAGAAATCTTTGAGCTTAACACGCATAGCTTATTTAGACTGACAGCGGACTTTTTATTGTAAGTAATGAAAACGCTAGTAAAAATTACGCTTAATTTGATGGATGTTATTACTTGAAAATTACTAACAATTTATACCAGTTATCGAAATTACGTTTATTAGATCTCGCAATTAATGTTTCATTATGTTTAGTTTAATTACAATAGTTAAAGAAAAATTTGGCAAATATAAGCTTATTAAAAGTTGCCATTAGCCTTATTAGCTAAGTTTATAGCTAAAATTTAATGTACTGATTTGATATAATTGCAAATGATTATAGATATATACATATAAAGGCTGTGAAACAAAAGTAGTTCAATACGAATTTAGCATATTACGAGATGATTAGAATAAGAATACTGTATAATATATTCAGTTTTTTTTTTTAAAGAAACAGTATTTATAGTTCAGCTTAGTTTTTAATTATTTGGTAGAATTACTAAAGTCAAAAAAATCACAAATCATCAAATAATTTTTTCAGTATATAGATGTAATTTTGTTATAATTTTTCTATTTAAAACCTATATTTGTGAGTAAAATGTAATTTTTTTTATAACACTTTAAGCGTTGAAAATTTTACACAACAGTACAGTATTTTTTTGAATAATAGTTTTAAATAGTTCAAATGTTGACAACGGAATAAAAGCAAGTTAATTATATTATTTAACGATACATATTAACATAGATGAAGTTATCGAAATGTTAGAAAGCTATTAACATTTAATTGTACCTATGAAAATATACTTAAGAGAACGACCACTGTGATTAAGCTGTTACAATACTTCCTATAGTTTTAATAAAAAAAATTCAAACTTTGAAAAACAACAAAATGTAGATAGTTTACTAGATTAATTAAGATAAAAGTACTTCTTTTTATGATAGACTCAAAAGGTTTAAAAAAGGTTTGTACAAAGCTTAGAATCTAACAAAGTTAAGGGTAAACTAGTTAATAACTTAAGCTTTTTTACTTTTTTGTTATATATTCATTTTTAAATAGAAGAATTAATAATATAAACAAAAGTTAGACAAATTAAATTTATATATCAAACTGCGATTAAAAACTAATAAAATCTTTTGTGGTTTCGTTTTGAATAAGCTTTTAAAGTTAAGTTTAATTCTGCAAACTACTTACTAACGCCTTAAAGTAAAAAAAAAGATATTTAAAAAAGTTTTTTTGCTAAATTTTAAAACATGAAAAAAATTAAGAATTCAATAAGTATATGTTACTTTAGTATATAACATAGCACCTTTACATAAGTTTATCTGAAGTCGTTTATTTCGCCTTTTTTACTTTTTCAATGTAATATCATTACTGTTTTTACTTAAAAAAGCACATTTTTACAATTTTATATACTATAATACAATTTTATAGGTTTGTAAGTATACAGTTACTACAAGTTTTATCAGGTTCTATACTTATAACCAAATTTAGCACCTGTTTTATAAGTATAGGGACAACGTTTTGTGCAAACTTTATATAATTATAACCTCTTTGCTTAAAAAATTGAAATTATCTTAAACACATTGCAGGCCGCAAGTTTTTGTTTGCAACAGTTTTCCAACCTCTGATATAAACTGTAAAAATGTAGTTTTAAGTCGAAACAAAAATAATTTTAAGTTAAAAATCAATAGTTGAACTTTTTAGTTCTTGAACAATTTATAAAAACAAACTATACCGAGTAAATAACAATTACTCGTTAAACATGTCTTATTTATTAGTTGTTAGTTTTAATGTATCTATTTATAAAGTTTAGTATTTTGTTTTTATGATGTTTTCGAATTTTGAAATTTTTATTACACCTGAGGTTATATATTTAAAAATTAAAAAGTAAATTTTTACAAACTTTATTTTATGTTTAGTATTTATTTCAATTTAAAATCATTCTAAACAATTTTCTGAAGCTTCAGAGTTTACCTATCACAATACCTTTTAAAACCTAAAATAACTAAAAAGAACAACATTTATTAAACACCTAACTTGAAATCACATTTAACATTATATTAATAAGTATAATTAATTTCCATTAAAAACAATGACAAATTTAGCTTAAATAGATTAAGTTTAATATTTTTAATCTGAATAAAGTGAGCGTGTAAGTAATAAAGCAACATAATATAATTTTATTAGCTGTCAACTTATTTACAAACACTTAAATAAAAAATTTAGAAAATTTAGATTAAATCAAATTACCAAGCAGCAGTTGTGTCCTTGTCTTATTTAACACAAAAACTTAGTTAATAGTTTCTATTTTTGTTTATCACGAGTTTGCTTATATACTTTGTTTGTAACATACACAATATAAATCATATTTAGTGAGGTTATTTTTAACGTGAAAGTACTGTTTAACTTTTAAAGTTTTTATGAGACAGTTAAGTTTATATTTGCAGTTTGTGATTTTATTGTAGAATTTGGTTACTTGCTCATTTTTATGTCAACAATTATATTTTCAAAGTGTATAGTCTAGGTGGATTTTTGAGGATGTTAAATACTAAGTATTTCGAATAAAAAGCTGTTAAACCAGAAACTTTTTTTTCTTTATTCAAAAATTTTTTAAATTGAACCATTAGTATCAAACAAAAGGTTTTTAGTGCATTTTTTGAATTGTGCCTTAGACTCTTTGTAAACGTTAAACATATTTTAGTTTCGAAGTTCACGTATAAATTATACAAAATTTGTGTAATACAAAAACTTGAATAAAAAACTAATTTGTTTAGTTTAATAGTTTAAAAATAATTTTCACTAAAGTAATGTTAAATTGACTTTAGAGTTGAATTTTTAAAAATAGTAAGCTCATGAATTAAGTTTAAGTTTAATATTAAGCTAAAACTCGACCTTTTTCAACAATTTATAGAATATTTCGTGTAAAAATATAAAAAATTCAGCTTTATTTTGATTTCAAAAACTAAAAGTTTAATTTTTATATGTTTTACATGAAATTTAAACGAACTTAGTTTTAATTTTTCTTTATATGGTTAGTTTTTAAAACGTTTTTAACCTATTCAACGCATAAAAATAAGCACGTGATTGAACTTGTGTTTAAATGTATGTTTTTGTTAGATAAAGGATTTGTATAATTTTTTTAATAAACGTTGTTTTTGTAGCTTGTTTCTTTTTTTATATGTATTTTACCGTTCAAAAACAAACATCATTAGGTATGTACCATAAGCTTTTGAATAAATAAAAAATTCTAAACGGCTCCCATAAACTCGTCCTATTACTTTGAAAAAAAAAACTTGTTTTTTCATTAAAAAAACTTTAAGCTTAATAATATTTAAACAATTCGTAAGAATCGTTTTTATTTTCTTTAAATCAGTACTTGTTCCTTGCTTCCTGTATTGTAAAAACACTAAATGTTATTTTTATAAGAATTCGTTAAACATTTGTAGGGAACGAATGTTAAAATAATAGTTTTTAATACACATTTCTTACCAGAATTTATGTTATAAGATCTACTTAGCTTCATACACGTACAGTTTTTTGATTTACCGTAGTATTTTAGAATTACTAAGTTGAACAGAGTATTTATAAAACATTTTTAATTTGCACAAAACAAAATTATGAAACATTAAGCTTTTTCGAATGTACATAGTTGTACATCAGAAAACATAACTTAAAGCGAATTAAAATAAATAAAAACTTGTTTAATTATCTTAAATTTGTAAACAGATAAAGTTAATTAAAACATATTTGCTTTGGTTAGTTCAGTAAATTAGAAGCTATACATCTTAAACAGTTCTGACAACTAAACGAAAAAAAAATATTTTAGTCGTATTAAACTTAATATATTCAATGGTTACCTACTTTGATGTAAAATTAATAACCAAAAAATTTTAAAGAAAAATTCAAACTTGTAGATAAGACTTTAAAATGAGCTACCAAAAAGACAAAGGCGAGTCATCATCAAAAGATCCTCTAAATAACAAGTCATTCGAAGATACTCCATACAACGGGCAAACTTATCACTCTCAGGTATGAATGTAGTATGAAATTATTTATAAAAGAATCTATATTTTCTTTTACTAATACGAAGCTCAAAGTTCTAAAAGTAATCAATTTAGCACACGTACAATAATGTTTTTTAAATATTTATCAGTTTCAAGTATATAGGAGTTTAGTGTTATGCATTTCTGTTACAACTTATACATTTTTGATAATAAAAAGGTTAATTTTAGAACCTTTTAAATTATATACTTATGTAATTATTTTGTCTTCACTTATAAAGTTAATTACTAATTATTATTTTTTTAACGTAACATATATTTCTTAGTGATACTTAAATTTAAAAAAAAAAAACTAATGAATAAATTTTTTTTTATTTACCTACCACTCTTAGGTGTTTAGAAATTCTTACTGTGGAGAAATGTTGAAGGAAACTATCGACGAATTCGTAAAAGAAGGAAAGATTAACCACACGGTGGCTCAATCACTTCTACTGCAGTTCGACGAATCTATTCAGAAGCAGCTAAAAACGCAGCTGAATAATACCGTTAGTTTAGAATTTGCTCGAAAGTTTAGTATTTTAATTGCAAAATGTTTCAACAAAAGAAATTATAATAATCCTTTTTAAACTCGTTTAACTAAAAAAGAACTTTGATTTTCTAAAGGTTAGTACTACTACAAATTCAAGTCTTTCTGTTTCAATTTTATAAGAAGTTTTACAGTCTTTTAACTATGAAACCTTAAACTTTTTGAATTTTTGTTAAACAATATTCAAAAATGGCTTAAAACTTATAAATAAATCATTAACTCTTGTTTTTATCTTGAAAAAGGGAAAAAAACTTTTAATTTTCTAGCCGATTTTTAGTGAAATTTTTATCAAATCTTTATAGTCTACAGTTTAATTATAATTTTATACTTAAGTTACCAACTAGAAAATTCCCAAAAAGGAAACATTTACGAGGTTATTTAAATAAATTTCAAATAAAAATATTTGTTTACTCTTAAGGGAATTTCAGCTATAAATTAAGTTGTTTTGAAATAAATATACTAGTTAAATTTTATAAGTTACCATATAAATCTAATAAATTATACAAGTGTTATATAAAAAAAAACAAGTAACGTAAATTTGTTCTGAATAAATTACTTAATTAGTATTTAATTGTTTTAAAAAAACATTTAAAGTTTTAAACGAAATTGTATAACAACTTCAATTTGAATTTTAAAACAAAGAAGTCAAAAATTTTTAAATAGGTAAAGTAACTTGTATACATAGCTAAACTAAGTAAACTTTTCAAATAAAAACAGATACGATTCGTAGGGCATCTTCACACTTACAGAAGCTACAACGACGTTTGGACGCTGCTCTTCAAAGACATCTTGTTCACTGAAGGAGACGATCAGGTGGATGCTCCTGTAATGAAGTTCGTATGTCAGGAATGCCCGGATAAAGACAAGAAGAAGAAGAGCAGGAAGAGAAAGATCAGCTCGGATAATGAATAGTGTTCTACATGCAATAGCATGTGGTGTACGACTTGAAAACCGAAATGTTTTTTTGTTCATCAGGTCCTTGGACCAAACTTTTTTAGCGCTTATATGCTTGTTAATAAAGTTTAACATATTAAGCTGTCGTTATTTGTGAGAAATAAGTCTTTTGTTTAGACATATTTTCGAAATGTTATTTGACCAATGCTATATTCATATTATAGGTTACAATATGCCTACTTAAAAATAGGTTTTTAGATAGTAACTAAATTCAAGTTTTTTTAAATAGTCGACACTATTTAAACTTAACAAATGTTTATTTCTGAAACTAAATAAAAAATTCTTAATCACACTTTATTCCAAGCTAAGTTTGTAAAAATAAAAAGTAAAAAATCAAACTGAATAAGTTTGGTTGAAAAATATAATTTACTTTAAACTTTATTTTCTTGGTATTTTCTTATATAATATAAAGTTAGAAAATAATAATTATAGAAACTTTTAAAATTTTTAATTTGTATATAAGCGTAGCATACTACTTAAAAAAGATTCAAAACACAGAATTATATTATCAATATCATTCCTAAATCTTTCCAATTTTTTAAGCAACTTTACATCTTCTATTTAAATTATAAAGTCAGCTTCTAATGCTTTTAGGTTATTGTTTTCTTAACAGTTGAGGGAGTTAGTTTTGTTTACTTTTAAACGTTTTGTACGCCTTTTTACTAGCCTATAAATGGATATAACATATCTGCATTTAAACCTTTTATGTTTTAAAATAAACTTATTATAGTTTTTAAGTTTAGTTCTTAAATAATTTTACATTTTTAGTGTTTTCAATACCTTGTTATTTTATTTTATCTAAAAAAAGTTTTCAAATAAATAAACAAGCAAATTAAAATAGGTGTATTTAATTTTTCTCACAAACAGTTTGCATTAAAAAAATAACTTGCTTAAAAGATTAACTTTTTACTTAATAAAACAAAATTTACCAATAAAATAACTAAAAATATATAACAGAACACATTTCATTTTAAATTTATTTAAGTACTTTCAAATAGGCCTCGTCAGAAATTGTTTCCTATTGAATTTGAATGAATACAAATTGAAATAAAATTATACTGAAGTTTAAAGTTTTAAGATATAAAATGACGTAATAATCAAAAGTTAAAATTAAGTAAGTGCTAATGTTAAACAAATTTGGTATACTAATAAAACTCGGTAGAACTAAAACAATCTAAATAAAAAAGCGAAAAAATTTTAAATTAAAACTATGCTTAAAAATAAAGTTAAACAAGAAACTAATTACGTTAAAATTACTAATATAAGGATTTAAAAAGTCTAGTTTGGTAAACAAACTTTTTCTGCTTGCATAAACTGGGCTTTAAAGATTGAATACATAAAGCTTCCAGAATATGCAATTGGAAAGAGTTCTCCGCTCTCACTAAGACTGAAAAATTGTCCTTTTTATAATTTTTAACACACTCAGCTCTTAGTGAGAGCGGAGAACTCTTTCCAATTGCATATTCTGGAAGCTTTATGTATTCAATCTTTAAAGCCCAGTTTATGCAAGCAGAAAAAGTTTGTTTACCAAACTAGACTTTTTAAATCCTTATATTAGTAATTTTAACGTAATTAGTTTCTTGTTTAACTTTATTTTTAAGCATAGTTTTAATTTAAAATTTTTTCGCTTTTTTATTTAGATTGTTTTAGTTCTACCGAGTTTTATTAGTATACCAAATTTGTTTAACATTAGCACTTACTTAATTTTAACTTTTGATTATTACGTCATTTTATATCTTAAAACTTTAAACTTCAGTATAATTTTATTTCAATTTGTATTCATTCAAATTCAATAGGAAACAATTTCTGACGAGGCCTATTTGAAAGTACTTAAATAAATTTAAAATGAAATGTGTTCTGTTATATATTTTTAGTAAGTTTTGCACCGGAAAAAAGCTCCTCAATAAAATAACGTTTTTAAAGGATAAACACATATTTCCGTTCAATCTATAAGTTTATAAAATTTAAAATGCACATTTTAAATGAAACATAATAAGTTTAAGTTTTTTAGTTTTCCTAAATAACTTAATTTATATATTTTACGTTTAATACAAACCTTTCTTTTAAACGCAAGTTCTGCTGTAACATTATTCAACTTTTTCTGATTGTGTTCCTACTTTTGCTGCAGACTTTTCATAGTGTTCCTTACAAGCAGCTTTTCTTCTCTATCAACTTCATATAAATTTCGGTTGGCGTCAAAGTTGCAGCTCAAGCTTCGGTTTTCTTCTATTGACCTGTACTGGACTTCTTCACCAAGTTTTAAACGTGATTGTGACGTCATAAAAGTTGCAGGAGTGTCGATATCTTTGCTCGAGCAATTCTAGTAGAACTTTGGTTTAGGGTTTTGCTATTCATTTAAAAATCCCGAGTATAAAACAAAAAACTGCTCACGTATGTTGTTGAATTTATGTGATGGTAGTAATTAATTAAATTCAATTGTCGAAGAAATTTTTTATTACTTTTTTATGTAATTAACATTATAAAAAAATGTAGTAACAATAAATTACAAAGTTGAGGTTTATTTATAAATTTTGACATTAAAAAAAAATCTTCAAACGATTTGATACGCATATTTATTTATTTCTTGTATCATGATCTATAGCAGTGGTCGACACGGTGTACACTGGTGCAAACTAGTGTACATGAAATTTCTTTTAGGGTGCACGAGACTTTTAGGGTACATGAACTTTTTTTCGCGAGACAATAAATTAGTTTTTTCTTTAAGTATTTCTACATTTAACACATATTCAACCTTAAATTCTAATTGACCATTTTGTTGTTAATAAAACGACCATTTTTGTACTCTCCTAGTTCTATTCTGTTACATTATGTAAAAGTTCTTCCACCCTTAGCCGCCCAAAAAAAACCGAAGTGAGCAAATTTTATAGGTTCTTAAAACAAAATAAAACGGTTAGTATTTTATTAATGTATAATTTTATCAACTCCTATCGTTTTAAGCGTTTTGCTACATATAAAATCACTATATTAATCAGCTTAATCAACTGATATTTGACAAAAAAATATTTAGGCCAAAAAAATTCAATTATGTTTTACTTATGATAAAATTAAAGTATAGAAAGGGTCAATAACATCAGGGCTGTCACATACTTAGCTCTTTAAGAATGATTAAGTATAGTTTTAAATCATGAAAAACCTAGAACAACTGAGGCTAGTTTTGATATATTTACAAAAACTTAGTTTGACTGAGACTAGTTATAAATTTATTGAAATTATTGGGTTTATTTTGATATCTTTTAAAAATCTTCAACTGTTGCTTTACTTGAAATTTTTTAATTAGTAATTAACTATCTAGATCTATGCGGCAGAATGCATGGAATGTAATGAATTTTATTTTGGACAGACGATAACATCCTTTTCACGAAGGTGGTGCTCGCACAGATATAATTGGAAAAACATGGATAAGAACGAGGTTAACGATCGAGCGGCACTTAAACTTTATTATAACAAAAATCATCCAACTATATTTAAACAATATAAAAATGCTTTCACAATAACTTTTTTGGACAGCTCAGAAGATCAAACAGAACTAGATTTTTTAGAAAGCAAATGGACAAATAGACTACAAGCTAAAATTAATATAAACAAAACAATACTACCTTTTTACAGATAAACTATGAAACTAAAAAAAACTTTTTAATTTTTTTAGTATACTTAAACTTATTTTTCTTTCTTAAAATTTGTACCTTAATCTTTCCAAAATAACTTGAGTACTCCTTTTTTATTTAAACCTTACTTTAAAATTTCAATTAGTAGGTAAAAAAATTACTTTATCTCAAGAAACCTAATTAAAGTGGTGTAAAATGTTATTATTTTTTACTTAAAATTAAAAATGAGTGTTACGTCACTACATTGTATGTTTTCACTTTTTTATACTAAACCAAAAATGCTCTGTTCATAATTCTTATATCTAATTGATAATGATTTTTTGAAACTAGTCGTAGATTTTTTAAAGCAAAAACATTGCAGATTTCTTTTGAAAAAATTTTTAATAATAATTAAAAAATAATATTTACCAATCAATAAACATTTTTTCCTTGTTTAAATAAACTAACATTTATCAAACTTTTTTAATAAGTTTATTTAAAAATACAAAATAAGTTGAATAAAACAACTAAGCTGTTAAATATTCTAAGCTTGACATTTTTTTATCATGCTCAATATTTTGTAAAAAACAAATTTGAACTCATATGTTTTTGTGAAGTTATGTGTTTACCTTTTTTTTATAGTTTCTTGCTTAGACATAAACGTTATATATTTTTTCTTTAAACAGTAATAAGTAGCTTTTGAAACTAAATTTAAATGCATAGGTATACAAAAAAAAAAAGCTAAGGCAGTTTCTAATTATTCTGATAAATTTTCCTTCAGTTCACATTTTCGAGTTCGATGGATAAGTTTTAATTATCCATCGTAAGGTAATAACTAACTTAAAAATAAATTATAAAGTTTATATTTCATAGACTAAAACAATATAACAGCTTATAAAGTAGGATTAAAGTTATATTAAAGTTGTATAAGTTTAAAAAATATTATCTTATAAACATTATTGCAGTTAGGCTGAGTCCTGGACAAGACATTTAAGATATCTGTGGTGTACGACTCGATAACCTAAAAATTCTTCGTGTACCAGGTCGTAGAACCAAATATTTTTAACGTTATTTTTTATTATTCAATGAACTATTTTCTGCTGGTTTAGACAAATACAACGAATGTAAACTTTACAGTTTCTTTTTTAGTTTAAGAAGGTTAACAGATCTAGGCGTGTTTAACTAAAATAAATACTTTTCTTTTTTAAACTTTTACAAAACGTCTGAACTCACTTATAAGTCTTAATTTTATAAGAGTTTTAATACATTTTACAATATATATAGTTTGAAAGTAATTGGTTTTTAAAGAAGCGTGTTTAAATAAAATAACAAACCAAAGTTAAGATGGACATTTTTTATTTGTAATTCAAATTTAAAAGGCAAAAATAAAACTTGCCGTTTTACATTAACTAATTTTTCACGAGTGACTGATTTTTTTTATCATTAAAAAATATATATAAACTTTATAATACTTTAAAATAACAATTTGTCATGTAACAACTTCCAAGTACAAATTCAAATTTCTGCAGACTTTAAAAAGTTATATCAAAAAAGTATTTCCGAACTAAAAAAATTGAACATTGAAAATTAGATATAAATTAAAATTAAATTACCTATAAGAAACTCATATTTAGTCAATATATTAAAAAGTATTTAAACATTTATATTTTTAACCAAAAAAATATTTATTAAACTTATTGTAATTTAAAAAAATTTTCAATATTTCAAGTTTTTTCACGAATTTTGTTTACGAAACATCGATAAAACTTATTAGGTATTTTTCTTTATTAAACGAATATGTTTTGACAAAATTTACTACTTTAAAGCTGAAATATAATTTGTTTTGTTTAGTGATCAATTAAGGTAATTAAGGATTAAACAAGGTTGTTGTTTTTTCTAAAAAAATAATAACTAAATAAGACATAATGTATTAAATTTAAAACGTTTATTTCATCAATAACAAGAAAACTGTAAAGTATTTGACATTTGTATAGAATTATCAAATAAAACTAAAGGTAAAACAACTATCTTTATAGTTAAAAATTTTGTAAGTATTTTAAAATTATTTAACCATTTAAAAACTATCTAAATAGAATATTTCGTTAAATTTGTTTTAAAAAAACCTTTAGAATTAAAACAACATAAAAAGAATAGTTAGAGAAAGCTTCTCAATATTTTCCTTGCAATTAGCAAGAGGGTCCACTATGATCACGAACCCTTCTGATGTTCTTGATGGTTCGATGGAATCACCTGTTGACTCAGTTGACCCTGGTGAGCACCCGTTTGAGAGAGAACGTTGTGGGGAAAGCCCATGAACGAGGAATGTTCTGGTGACTTCGGATTTCCCCTTGAGCTCTCTACTAAGAGGTGTCCAGACGAAATTCCCTGAAACCCTTAAATAAAAACAATAGTTTTAATCTGTTGTTCACTTTATTAAAAGCAATACAATTAAATTAACAAACAATGGTGTAACTTAAAATTGATTTTTTTTTTCTGAGCATATAAAACAACAACAACGAAAAAATAGTTACGTTACAATTTTACATACCTAAATAAACATTTAAAATATTACTGACTGTTGTTAGATTTACAATATAATATTAAAAGAACTAAAAATGTTAACTAAATAATTAAAAAATACTACATTTGCCTATAATTAGTAGATGTTGATAAAGTTGTAGTTTTTAGAAAGTTTATGACTTATTTATTTTATTCTCAGCAAGTCTTCACTAAGTCGGTTTGACAAAAAAGCTTTTATAACGATGTAAAAATATTTAAGATTTACGTAGAATATTGTAGGTGTCTTTTTTAAATTTACAGTGAAAACTTAAAATTTATAACCTCATGTTTTTGGTTTGTAGTAAATATTCTTTTTATAACATGAATTCAAAAATTTTGATTTTATATTTTATAATAATGGTTTTAACTATAAAAAAAAATTTAAAATTTAATAACATACTGTTAATAAAAACATTGTGGCTATTAAAATCTTTACGAATTGTTGTAAATAATTATAAATTATGTTTTTTTATAACAAAGTATGATAGTTTGAAGCTCTGATGTAAAAAAAATACAATTGTATTAATAATGTTTTAGATTGATTTTTTATTTGAATGATTTCATGTCTTTTATAACTGGTAAGTTTTCAAAACTTTAAAAATGTATTTAGAAAAAAAGCTTTATACATGAAAGTAAAATAATTACTTGAACTTAATTCATGAATTCTTTCAAAAAATCAAGCCTCTAACTACGAAAACTTTATTAACTAATTAATCATAATTGTTAATTGGTTAAAACTAAAATAGTTTTGAAGCTTAAGAAAAATGTTAAAAAATATTTCAATTATTCAAAAGTCTATAAAGTTGTTTTTTTTTTAAAATAGGATAATTTTTACAAATTTAGTTATAAAAAAGTATTTAGCGTTATATTTGAAAATAGAAATTAATATTTAAAAGTTTTCAATACTTGTAGTAGTACAACTAATATTTTAATAATGTTCTTAAATTTAGCTATTTTCATAATTGAAACTGACTTCTATTTGAAAAAAGTTAACTATTATAAAATTATAAGTTTTTTAAAGCTTTATAAACATAAAAGTGTTAGAAAACTAACAATATTAAAACAATTTTTTGAACCAAGCTACAAAATTAATGTAATTGATTTGGAAATTTAATTGAAACAACAACTTTAATTTGTTTAAAAAATAAATTTTAACACTGTTCGAACTTAACAGACAATAATTACTAAAAAAAAAACTGTTATAAAAGCATAAAATTAAATTTTAAATAAAACTAACTACAAAATTTAGAAACAACTGCAAATTTCTCACGAGTTGCACAAACACTAAAAAGGTCGCAAACTTGCAACCACTGCAATTCTGTGGTAAACTTGTTGTAGCTACATAACGCAAAAACAACAAAACTTCTTTAAACAATCAGCAATCGTTACTGCAAATATGCCTTGCGTTAAGCTCACTAGCTGGGTGGGTGTCAGAATGATACAGCGACAAAATGACACGGTGCGTCACTTTGGCACGGTGCGTCACTTCGACACGGAGGGTAACTTTCGCACGGCGACAAAATGACACGGTGCGTCACTTTGGCACAGCGACAAAATGACACGGTGCGTCACTCTGGCACGGTGCGTCACTTTTGCACGGTGCGTCATTTTGACACAGCGACAAAATGACACGGTGCGTCACTTTGACACTGCGACAAAATGACACGGTGCGTCACTCTGGCACGGTGCGTCACTTTGGCACGGTGCGTCACTTTGACACAGCGACAAAATGACACGGTGCGTAACTTTGGCACAGAGGGTCACTTTGGCACAGCGACAAAACGACACGGTGCGTCACTTTGGCACGGAGGGTCACTTTGGCACAGCGACAAAATGACACGGTGCGTCACTTTGGCACGGAGGGTCACTTTGTCGCTGTGCCAAAGTGACGCACCGTCCCAGAGTGACGCACCGTGTCATTTTGTCGCTGTGCCAAAGTGACGCACCGTGTCATTTTGTCGCCGTGCCAAAGTGACCCTCCGTGTCGAAGTGACGCACCGTGTCAAAGTGACGCACCGTGCCAAACTGACGCACCGTGCCAAGGTGACGCACCGTGTCATTTTGTCGCTGTGCCAAAGTGACGCACCGTGCCAAAGTGACGCACCGTGCCAGAGTGACGCACCGTGTCATTTTGTCGCTGTGCCAAAGTGACGCACCGTGTCATTTTGTCGCTGTGTCATTCTGACCCACTCCCCACTAGCTAAGGTACCGTAGCTCACAGCTTGAAGTCAGCCGCAACAAGCAGTTAGGCATGCTAACACAAATTTTGTGAAGCATCGAGCTGTAAGATGCTAGCAAAAATTTTGTGAAGCATCAGGCTGTACTTGACTTGTACAGCATGCTGAATGTGCAAGTCTATCACAGCGACTGGTTTAATGTTAGGTTAAGTTTTATCACCTTTAAATTGAGTGTAATTTCCGAATTTATCAACGAAGAAAAACATTTAATCATCTACTTCATCGGTGAGTTTATATTCGGCAAATTGTTCGAATTGTGATTTTTCTTACGTCAGCAATAACGAGATAGCTATTTTAAAATTTGAGAGAGCTTGTTGAAAACATTTAGGTAAGCTATTAATGAAGGGAGCGGGTCAGAATGACACAGCAACAAAATGGCACGGTCGTCAAATAGACACGGTGCGTCACTTTGGCACAGCGACAAAATGACACGGTGCGTCAGTTTGGCACGGAGAGTCACTTTGACACGGCGACAAAATGACACGGTGCGTCACTTTGGCACAGCGACAAAATGACACGGTGCGTCACTTTGGCACAGAGGGTCACTTTGACACAGCGACAAAATGACACGGTGCGTCACTTTGGCACTGAGGGTCACTTTGGCACAGCGACAAAACGACACGGTGCGTCACTTTTACACGGAGGGTAACTTTGGCACAGCGACAAAACGACACGGTGCGTCACTTTGACACGGAGGGTCACTTTGGCACTGCGACAAAACGACACGGTGCGTCACTTTGGCACGGATGGTCACTTTGGCACAGCGACAAAACGACACTGTGCGTCACTTTGACACGGAGGATCACTTTAGCACAGCGAGAAAATGACACGGTGGTTAATAAGGGAGGGAACTATTTGTTGTGAAACTTCAATCTTCATTGGTATGGACAACGATCTTGTTTTTCTAGGAAACTTTTCGGTTTCCTGTCTTATAACCGGTTTTGTAGAATCAGCAAAATCACATTGATTAACTTTAAAAACAAAGACCGCAGGAATTTTTGATTGTGACTTCATAAAATAAAGTGAAACACGTAATGTTTATACCTTCTATTGTCTATCGTTGTACTTATAAACAACATACTCATTTTTAAGCAGTAGCAAGGTGTAAGGTGTGCCTAAAAGCTGTGCTTAATAAACGACAAATAATTATTTGTATTAAACAAAGTTCACAAAGATGCAAAAGCAGCAACTTTTTTAACAAAATACGACTGCCAAAGTTAAAGGGAATTTATTTTTGATTTTTTTTTTCGAATGGAAAAACTTAAACACAGTTTTGTACTAGAACTTGATACGAGTAATAAAAATTAAAAAATGACTTGCCATTTTATGACTAAAAAGATAAAGACTCATATAAACCTATTTTTCAAACTTCAGCAACATTCTGATTTAAAAAATACATCTACATTTTA
Source organism: Thalia democratica (assembly GCF_965202585.1). NCBI lineage: Eukaryota > Metazoa > Chordata > Thaliacea > Salpida > Salpidae > Thalia > Thalia democratica. The sequence goes on along the minus strand of NC_139165.1, from coordinate 34,107,326 downwards.
GATCAATCATTCAGCATATCAAAACAATAAACTAGTAGGTGTTAACACAGAAGAAAATTTGTTTTATAAACTAAAACTCAGACGTTATCGAAAACAACTTTTCTGCTGTTGTAATTCTAAATTCTAATGCGGTTCTTATTTTTCGATTTTATGCTTAAAAAAAGTGATACTTGCGCTCTTTTGACGACTTAATAGCTGACAATTTTGAACTAAAATACTGCGTTTCCTGACGATTTACGTTAGTAGCAACATCTTCAAAAAATCATTGTGCACTTGACTTAAAAGATCGAAATTTTACGCCTCTATGCGACTTTTGTTAGTTGCAACATATATCGTGCACTTAGATGTAGAAGTATAATGCTCTTTCGCAAATAAAATTGTGCACCTAATACTAAAACTGCATAGATAAAAGTATAAGTACAAATAACCGCAAATAAATTAGTTTTTAGAGCAAAACATTCCCTACATCAAGCATCTCTTTAAATAAAACTCAATAAACCACTATTACACACTTGTAATGACTATTGTAGACTTGCTTTAACAAAGTACAATTTTTCTTACTATTGTAATACTAAAACTAATAGTATAAATGCTATTTAAATCCTTTAATGCAAAAAAATACTATAATATCTGTCATACTCTAAGTTTAATTATTTATATTTTAGGCTACTAAGTTTTGTAAAAATTAAAAAACTTGAAGTATTAACTTTATTAGAATTAACTAAATTTACGATAAACTTAACATTTGATACACTATTTTTAAGAACAACTAATTTTGATTTATTAGGACTCAAGTTGTATAACCTCTAGTGCTTAATTTTCTTAAAAGTGATAAATTTTTAAATGCGCATGAATGGTTGCATCAGAATCTTAGTTTTCTCTCAACTGTTCATAATACTATTTTTAACTTTTTCAAAAATTTAGGCTCCAGGACCGTTTATTTTAATTATTTGCTTTTAGACAAGTTTATTATACATTTTCAATACAGAGTTTTAAGTAAACATCCTAAGTTATTAACTTTTGTTGAATATTTTTTTTGTATGTTTTTGGAAATTTAGGACTTAATATTAAAAAAATATATTTTTAACTGCACGTAATAGAATGTTAAAGCATGTGATTTACGACTCGATAACTGAAATGTTCTTTGGTATAACTTTTCGAGCGATAACCTTTTGTCGTTTAAAAAACAGTAATAATAAAACTTTTATGTTTAAACAAACTACTAGGTTAAAATATTAAACATATTTAATATAACTGGCTAGATACTACAAAAGCAGCTAAACTCTGTATTTTCAAAAACTAGAGTTAAAACAAGCATGACTTATTCTTACAACGAAATAACACTGTATAAAATTAAATCTTAGTTATTTTTTACAACAATTCCTGATAATAATTAATTAAACGTTTAGCAAAAAATACTAAATTTTGTTCATTACATAAATATGAAAAGTTGTGAAATGTAAAAAGTAAAACTTAAGAATATTTTTGTGTTTATACTTGGACTTAAATTTTAAAGCATTGTATCATATATAGTTTCAAATGTATCAAGCTACTATAGTTTGGAAAAAATATAATAAATCTTTTATTAAACTAATTACTATCAAAGTTTTACAATTAAAAGTTATATTACTGAAAAAGTTTAGTTTTGCTTATAAGTTTGTTTATCCATGCTATAGTGACGCACCGTGTCATTTTGTCACTGTATCAAAGTGACGCACCGTGTCATTTTGTCGCCGTGCCAAAGTGACCCTCCGTGCCAAAGTGACGCACCGTGCCGAGGTGACGCACCATGTCATTTTGTCGCTGTGCCAAAGTGACGCACCGTGTCATTTTGTCGCCGTGCCAAAGTGACCCTCCGTGTCAAAGTGACGCACCGTGCCAAAGTGACGCACCGTGTTATTTTGTCGCTGTGCCAAAGTGACGCACCGTGTCATTTTGTCGCCGTGCCAAAGTGACCCTCCGTGTCAAAGTGACGCACCGTGCCAAAGTGACGCACCGTGTCATTTTGTCGCTGTGTCATTCTGACACCCACCCATTAATGAATAGTCTATTGAAAGTATAAACAATCTTTTTATTTTAATTCAATTGTCAAAATAATTTGTATGTGTTTAAGTATCATTTGTAAAAAGAAACCAATTGTTTTTCTTTTTAATATACTTATACTCTTTAAGCTCTTTAAACTGTATCTCTAATTATTAGCTAAAATTTATTTGATTTTTAACATAAAATATTTTCATACGTTACTAATTGTTTTTTTTTGTACAATTAAACGTTATATGTACTTACTTAAATCAAACATGCGCATTTCCAAAAGTACTGCCCTTGTATACTAAAACACTTATGCTAAAAATAAACGTTTAATTAAAAGTTATTTTACATAAACTTGAGGGGTTCTATTTAATCTAAATTAAAAAACTACCGTAATTTTAAAATAAGTAAACATAACGCTTAAGGACGCTCATTATTTTTATCTATATATTTATATGAACAACAAAAAAGTATATTTTCTATAAAAAATTTTCCTATTACAGCTTAGAAAAAAAAAACAAACAAATAGGTTTAAGGTAAGTGTTTTTTTTAATTTATTTTATAGTTTCACAAAGTTTTATCATTGGGTTTTTTTTTAAATATTCTGTATATAAATTTAATTCAATCGTTTTTGTTTAGTTTATAGAAAAAGCAGTATTTTCTAAAGTTTTATAAACGTAAGTTATGGTTCAATCGAGTATTAAAGTCAAACCTTATTATTTATAAAATGTTTTTTAATAAATTAATTAAAACATAGCTTTAATCTATTTTATAACTTAACTATCAACACTGCTCGATCTTAATAGACAAATAAACTTTATAGTAAAAAAAAACACTATCTGAACAACTATCAGAAACAATTGCAAACTATTAGCGAGGTGCTTTAATAAACACTAAAAACTTTGGAAGCTAGAATCAACTGCGAATAATTAAGAAACTTATTAAAGCTACATAATGCAGCAACAAAAATCTTTCTCAAACAAATCAGCAAGCATCACTGCTAAACTGCGTGCTAAACATTATAGCAGCTTCTTTGCTTTTAGCTGACTATTTATAATTGCTGTTTGATAATGTTAAATGATGTTACACCACCTTTGAAAATGAACGGAAAGGAAATAGTAGGAAAATGTACTTTTTTGCTACACCGGTTAGTTTATATTCGGGTACTGGTCGCATTGAAATTTCTCTCACGTCAGCAATAACAAAAAACTAAATTTTAATTTTTAGAGAGCAAAAATGCGTTTGGTTGAAAAAGTATGTTAGACTGTCAATAGTAGATAGAAATATTTGATTTAGGTGAACAAAGCAAAAACTGCTGTTATAAACTGAAAAAAAAACTTGAAAAAAAGATGCTGGTTTTAAACAAACAAAATACTTTATTAACTTCTTTTGCAAGTAAGATATTGCATTCAAACAATAGACACACATTTTAATAAGTTCTGCACAAACGTAGGTAATTATTCCTTCTTAAAGGATACGTTTAATTAAAATTAAGCCTGTATAAACTAACACTATTGCTTTTAATTTAATTATTATCAGTCTGTTGATTTTTCGTTGTTTCTTGTAGTAATGGAAACTTAGTTCACAGTTTGACAAACACTGGACTTTTACAATTAGTATTTTGCTCACAATACACGTAAATAAAAAATAACTTATACAAAATAGCAGGATTGCCTTAAACTAAGTTGTTGTTACTCCAGCGTTTTTATTACCTCTGTTATTTTAAAGCGAAAGTACAAAACTTTGAGTCACTAGTTTTAATAAAACTTTAACAATAACTTCAATAAAACTTCCTTATTAATCTATAACAAATACTATAAAACTAATTAAAACTTAAAATCAGAATGATAAACAAATATACTTTATAAATACATACATTATTTTCAAAATAATTTATAGTAACTAATTACTTTCTAGTTATTTTACGACTTCGCTTTTAATAATCGTTGTTTTGTACATCATTTAATTTTTATTCTAATATTCAAAACATTGTTTTCAAATTTGCTTTTGCCTAAAACGTCGCATAGAATATATTTAAAAGTTACTTTCAAGTTTTAATTAAAGCTGTGCTGAAACTTTTAACATTCAAATGTTGATAGTTTTTACTTTAAGGTAAACAAAGTTAAAACTGACTGATTTTGAAGAAACACAATTTTTACATAGTAAAGAATTGCATTGGTAGTATAAAATATTTAATTCTAAAAACTATTTTTTTTAACTAGTTACTTAAAAGTAATGCAAGTCGGACATTAATATTTTCATTTGTATTCTATTTATTTTTCAAATGATATATTACAGAAAATTTTGTTGAAAAAATTTCCACATTAATTAGTGAAAAAAAGGACATTAATTTGATAATTTTAAGTTAAAACTTTTAGTAAAACAAGCTTGAATAAAGTTTTATAATAAGTAAAAAAAATAAAACAGCAAATTTTAAAAACTGTATACAATTAATATTTGGGAAATAAAAAACAAGTTGTAAAGATATGTTGTTTAACTTTATCTTTTTTTACAAGATTAAAGCAGGTTGGCTGCAGTTGTAAAGTTTTGAAAATGTTATTATTCATAACATTATGCATAATAGGTAATGTGATAATACAGCAAAATTATAAGAATATTTATAACCTCTTCCCTAACCACCTTACCTAGGTATTCAAAAACTTAAGCGAAAATAAAATATTTTATTGCTTAAAACTTAAAACAAAAACAAGTATACTATTAGCCTATCAGAATTGAAAGTAAACAGCCACTTTATAGACAACTCAAGGTGTTTATTCACTATAAAAAAAAAAGTCATTTTTAAAAACTATGTTTAAATTTTATAAATTATTAATTAAAAGTTTACTTAAAGCACAGACTTTATTACTTGCTTACATTTATTATCTATGATAACTACACACATGTCACACACAAATATTTTTAAGCTAGCTCAAATAATGTGTATTGTTAATTGTTATCAAAATATATATAAATTAAGTAAGTAAATTCTTATAATGTAAAACTTTCTTGTTTTTATATTTCATGAACAAAAAATGTATACTTGTTTTAAAAAATTTAAATGATTCTTCTAAGTAAAGCTAAATTAAAATAAAACTAAAATAAAATTGAAAATTTGAGTTATTAAAAATTTGAGTACAATTTGTAATATTAAAATTTCATAATTAAATTTTAATTTCTACTATAACACAAAAAAAGTTCTAGTTAAAAAAAAGTTATTTCAATCTTAAAGTAAAAAGGTTACGCGACTTTCTTGTAAATAAAAATATTTTGTTGTCCAAAATCTTTATAAATTTCTTGTATCATAAAATGCTCATAAAAATAAACTAAAGTTTTTAATCGTTTTTTATTAAAAAACATAATGTTTTTTATTACAATGATTGTCGAAAATATTTTTGTTACAAAATCTAAAAACCATAACTTTATTGAATTACTTTATATTGAGTTAAAATACCCTATATTATTCATTTTAAATAAGACCAATACAACTTTAAGATAATTAAATGAGTGACAAGACTAAACCATTTCGTTTAAATAAAAGCAATTGTAATTATTAAAGATGTTTCACTGTAATACGAAAAATAATAATTAAAATAAAATTAATACTTCTTAACATTAAAAGCTAAATGTACATTATAAAAAAAAACAAAACATCAATAGCTGAAATGTTTATGATATAAGCCTAAGTTAAAATTAATTTATTTATCATACACTATGCTCGAATACTATTTTGAAACACAAAAAAAAGATACTGAAAACAACCTGAATATCAGTTATCGCTTCAGTTCAGCTTGCATGTTTGAATCTTGAAAATAAAATTATTATGCTGATATATGAACGTTGTTATATGAACGTGAACTAAACTACTTCTTCATTCGACTTTTAAGTACAACCTGTTAGTGAGAAGTTAATAATATAATAAAAAGAGAACTAATCTGCTGAAGTTCTAATTTGCCATCATTATTTTTAAACATATTTGTATATAAATTTTAATTCTAATTTGACTTTTTAACTTAATGGTTGTATTTTAGCAATATTTTGCTTATAGATTTATAATAAAAAAGCTTTAAAGTTAGAACTAGTACTATTCTAATACAATCGTCGAATTTTTATTAAAGTTTTATAAGTATGTGTGAAATTTTATTATTATTTCAATCACAGTAACAAACAATTTTGCAAAAAAAAATTCAAAATGTTTAATGTTTTTTGTTTTAGATAAACGAAAAAAGAAACAATAGTTATGTTTTATTACAAAAAACAATTGTTAAAATGTAGCGTGCTCAAACGATTAGATTATGCATACGCAAAATAAAACCAGTACCTATTAAACACCTTTTAAAACTTATGCAAAGTGTATATTTTAATAACGAAAGTTGAATGAAACTTTTCATAAACTCTAAAATTTATTATCAAAAGTATTTGTAAATGAGTTTTTAAGTTAACCTGAAGCAAAAGTTCAAAGTCACATAGTAAGTTAAAATCTCTGGTATCTTAAATTCAGTCGAAAAAGTAGAGCGGCAAATTTAAACTTAAAAATGAGCGACGTAAAATATTTCACTACTACTTGTATTGGAAATAAAAAGGTCACTTGAGTTCAAGATTGACGTTAAAAGGCATCCTTTCATTAAGTATAAGAGGATTAGAGTGCTGCAATGTCAATTTCCAAACAGATAGGCATTTAAACGTGGTATGACTTCAAATTACAGCAGAAGATAAAAGTGCGCTTGAAAAAATGCATTTCACAAAGTTTTTTTAACTTTTGTACTTCTTGAAAACTTTTGTATTGTTGTTTATCAACCTCTTTTACTTTTATTAAGTATGTTAACGGTAACATAGAATTTTTTTCGATTCATAGCGTTAAATATAGCTATTTGACTTTATTTTAAAATAAAAATGTAAAAAATTTGTTAGAAAACTAATTTAAACTTCAATTTTAATATTGTACTAAAAAACAGAGTTTTTAACTTAGTTTAAAAATCTTTAAACATGCATTATTACATTTTGTTTAAAAATTAAAACAAGAAAATATTTTAAACTTTTAAATAGGTTTGAAATTCTTGATATTTCCTAATGTTTTACACTTTTTACTTAATAACGATAACAACAACGTAGAGTTTAAACGACACGTTGTTACAAAGAAAAAAATATTTGTCAGGTTGACGTAAAGAAATGTTTTATTAGCATCTATTTAAAATAGAAATTAGTAAGTTTATAAGTATTTTAAGACGATAGTATTATTAGTTTATTCTAAAATTCATTACTTTGCTTGTACTTTAATATAAATAAATAAATAACTTAATTTTTGAAATAATACTCGAAAACTATTTTCTATTTTATATAGTTTTTATATTAGTTTTTTAAAATAAGTATATTTAACAGTTGTACATGTAAATGCTAACAAGATTGTCAAGTACGAAATAACAAATTTACTAACAGACAACATTTTAAGAGGTTTTCAAGCACTTACTTTGTACACAACAATTTTATTAATATGTCTTGAATTAAATTTAGAAACCCAACTGCTATTCAAACTGAGCTTTTATAGTTTTATTAAAAATAAAGTATGTTGACGAAATAAAAACAGCAAATATAACTGCGATTGTTTTTTTTTTTTTCAATCTAAGCCAGTATAAAAGTATAGAACAACCTGAAAACTTTAAATATTAAGCAAATAAAGTTAGTTAAGGTTATCAAAGTTTTTGAAGTAGTTTATTTTTGTAAAATCAGTAAAATACACATTTTTTTTAGTTATTCACAACCATGTGTGAAACGGCATTAACTTAAAAACTTAAGTCTTTTATCATATAACTACTTAAATACTTTATAATTTAAATTGTAAAACAAAAACTATTGCTTTTGAAATATAATTGTATAAAATAACTAAAAACTTTCTAATTTTTATGTAAAAGAAAGTTTTAAAAAGTAAACACATAAAACTTTTACTTTCAAAACTAACTTCACTACTAAACAGATAATATAAAGAATAAATAATTGCTCAATTAAAGTATACAATTTCGTGGAAGATTAAATATATAATTTATAATTCTATTCCGCAATACGAAAATAAAAAGGAATGTTATGTCATACAGTATATCTTGATCGATTTAATCAAAAATTCTTATTTATAAAGTTTATTAAATTTTAATGATGGAACAAACGCTTTCATAGCCTAGATACAAAAAGAACTATTTTTTAGATAACTACTTTATCGTTACTTATAAATTATTCTTTACTTACAGCACCTACTGACAACGACCAACCCTATAAATTTTTCAGTTTGTTACCTTGACTGCTCTTTACCTCCACCAAACGGAGTTTTTTAAACTTACTTGTTCTGTCATCAACGCATGAAAAAAAATGTTAAAGCTAATTAATGTTTTTTTTTTGTAAAGTACTTGTACGATTTTATTCAAAAATAAAATTTTGAGCTAAAAAATGTTTTTTAACTTAATATTTTTTTTTTAAACACAGGTAAACTCAGAGTTAATAGAGTTCAAAACTTTAATTAAAGAAAATATTTCTAGTTTTAGTCTTTAAAAAAGAACTTGATTCTTCTTAGTTTTACTAAGACAACATAAAAATTTTTATTGATTTTATAGTTTTTAAATTAAGAATTTAATCAAAAGTGTATAAAAAATTATTTTAAACGATTATACTACTCTAAAGGTTTTATTATTAACTTTGAAAACTTTTGACGAAATCACATATTGTTTGAATTTTTAGGACATTAAAAACCGTAGTTTTACTTATTTGATTTTTTTTTTATCATCAACTTGTTAAATATTGGTTCACCTCTGTTGTTAATTTTATTTAAATATAACTTGTTTTTGATTTGAATGGAGTTTTTAGCTAAACTATTTTAACTAGAAATGTTTTACTAAGTATTTTTTTACTACATACCATTGAATATTTTTTCTTATGATATGTTTTTTAAGACAAGTTAACTCCTAATTTTTTTTGGTTAGTACTTTGTTGTAGTTTTCTTATGTATGAAATAATGTATTATTCAAGTTAGTTTCACAATGTAAGACAAAAATTTTACATTTTCAATAAAAACAGTAATTAGGTTTATAGTTAGTTTTCGTTTATAAAAAAATTAAAGAACTAGATTACATATAAGAATTTTGAGTTTTGTATTATCGGTATTCTCTATTTGTTTACAAATTTAGTTATATTTTGTACCTGTGAAATTTGCGACAGTTGTTTAGGATATATAATATGTTCTAATGCGTATTATTTATAAGCTTCTACACAAAACACTCTATTTTTCAACAAAAATATGTTCAACCCCACTGTTAAAAGTTTAGACACGTCCCTGCCGCAGCTGTAGATTTTATTCTTTATATCAGACCCGAGGTATTTGGTATGAGTTTCGAGCTTCCAATAAAATGTATCTAAGACCTTGTCTTTTGTTTTTGTTCTTCATTTCAAATTTATGAACATTTAGTGTAAGCTTCGAGTTTTTCTTTCACGAGCTTAAAGTTATACTTTTCATGTGAGCTGTATCCCATTAAAAAATAAAACATACTCGCTTTTTCCTACAAGCCGTAGTTAGCCGTACCCTTGTTTAGCTTTTACAAAAAAAAAGAGGAACTAAAAATGATAGCTTCTATAAGATAACTACATAAGTCTTATGAAACTTTACTCTCAAAAAAATTTTTTATGTTCAAAATACTTGTTAAAATGCTAACTTAGGTTTAAAAGTAAGTCTTTTTTTGGATAAATTTGTTTACTTTTTTCTTTCGTAAATTCAACGATTAACATATATAAACACTTTGCTATGGTATGATATTAAAATTTTGTAGGTATATTTATTAAAAAAAAATTTGTACAAATACTTTCAATAGAAATGCTCATACTATTAACTAAAACATCAAAACATTTATTTTTTTAACGTATTTTACTAAAGTTTTTTATTTTCCCCTTATAGTTTTATCTATGCGAATTCGTTAAAAAGATTAATTAAGAACGAACTATAGTTAACAAACTAAAATCGACCTATCTTTTATATACACATTGAAAGTATATGCTAGTTTAAACTTTACAATAAAAGTTATGTTGAATGTAATTTGTCATTATTATTTAAAAGTTATTAAAAACCTATCAAATCACAAACTACAACCTAACGTAGATTTAGTATATCTTTAATTTTTCTTTATAAGTAACTTGTTTGATGAAATTTGTAATAACAAGGATTATAAGCTAATAATAGAATGTTTTAGCATTATATTTTTGTTTCTAATTTCTATGTTACTAAGCAACCTAATCCTAGTTTGTAAGAAGCATGGAAATTAGTATAAATACCCAAACCAAACTTAGATATACCACTTTGATGGGATTATGGCTAGATCATGTAGTATGTAAGTTAAAAATACGTCTATATGCTTAACTTCGCTTGTTAAGTCTTAGAATCTTAAACAAGGAAGACTTGTTCTAAATGAATTTTTTAAGGCAGTTTATATAGCGAAAAGTTTAGAAATCTTTTATACAAAGGTAAATCGAATGTAAACTAATTAAAAGAAAGTGTTATATTCAGTAAACTCAACATGCTGAATTGGCGCAATATTTGGTGTTGATTTGTTCATATAATCAGTACAAATTGCGTTACCCGTTAAAAGTGTTTGTGTACGCTTTAGAAACAGCAAGAAAAAAACATGAAGTTACAACAAAGTTTGATTTCTAATAATCTAAATGTAGTAAGAAATTAAAAGTTGCGTTATTTCTGTAGTGGTCTATACGAAATTGTTTAGCTCATTTCAAAATAACTTGACATGTATATTCTACACACTTTAACTTCATTCGTAACTTTAACATTTTTTATAAGTAGTAGCATTTTGTATCGATTTTAATATTTCATCAAAACAAATTACTATTAATATTAAAATGTGTTTTTATTCATCGTTGCCGAAATCTAAGCGTCAATCTACAAAACTAGTTAAATAATGAGAAGAGTTTAAGTAATATATTTTTAAAAATGTTCATATAAACTAGTATGATGTTTACATCTACTATTGATATTATCAACGTAGAAAAACTATTTGTACAAGTTTAATTAGCAGCAGTTTGCTGTATTGGTTGTATATTAAATCAATACACTTACTCTTGTTTGATAAACTTATTTGCTTTCTACTTTTTAAATATTTACGCATAACTTATTTAAATTTAATAACATTTAGTGTAAAGTCAGGCATAATACTTCGAAAAAAAAGATTTATTTAATCTGTTAATACAGTTTTGTATTGTTCACACATTCGAACAAACGTTGCTACAGGAGACAAAGATAAATTATAAATTTTTGTTTTTGCACCTGTAATTTGTGTTGTTAATGTAATTAACCGATACAAAATATAGTTGTAAAGTTAATTAGTTTTTCTCAGCAGTGGAACCTTGACAGTGAAATTTTGTTATCTTAACTTTATATAATTCTATAGTGAAATAAGGATACTTTAAATATGTTTATTTGAGGTAGTAATTTGCATTTATTTTATTTAATAAATACAACTTACTACCTTTTATAAACATGCTTACTATTTTCTCTTGGTAATTTTAAGAATGTACAGCTAGTTATGTTTATTGAGTTCAGGGTATTTGGGTACAATTAAAAATAAATATAATTATAGTTATTAGCCAAACTAGAACTCGTGTTAGGTTATTTTTATGAGAAATATAAAGTGACGATATGTCTCTCACACATATAACCTAATAAGGATTTCTTCATAGTTCTAAACAGTTAGTTTTTTTTAACAAATGTTCACTTTAACGTGTTTGTAGTAAAGTTATATTTGTATTGGTTATATGATTTTAACAGTACAATCTGCAGCTGCTATAATTTATGTTTGTTTTATTATTAAGTTACTTTTTATATATGTTTACGTTCAACATTTATACTTATTAAAGAAATTTAACTAAAATTTTTTTATATTAAACTTTGACAGATTTCAAACATGTTTGTTTAAGTAGTAGTTTGTGTTGATTTGATTTTTAATTAATACAAACTATTACTTTTCAAAAAACATGTTTACCTTTGACTTATCAGAGGTTTCTTTAAACTTGTTTAAACTTTTCAAATCTAAGACAATCTAAGTAAAATTTTTATGTTATTATGTTCTTTTACGGTATTGTTTATAAAACTACACAGATAGTTTTATTGATGTATTTAACATCCTTCTAACTGATAGCATTTAATCTATCAAGTATATTAATAACTTGTATTTATTGTAAGATTTAGTCAAAACAATTTACTTCCGTTATTTTAAAAATGTTTAAATTCTACTTTTATAAATGGAAGTCTGAACTTTATAACATTAGTATACAGATTGTACATAAAATTAACAATGAACACTTTTTCTATGACAAAAAGAATTTAAGCTGAGTTGACTCTGTAAATATTCTTGTAATGATGTTATGATATTTACACCAATAAACTGACTTGTATTGCAACAATTAACATTATCATGTTTAATTTTAGATTGTTATTTGTAATGAATATAAAATTAATCTATACAAATTACAATCGTTTTATAAATTTGTTAACTTACTACATTTACCACAATAAAGTTATTGTTAGAAAATTTATAACCAGTTATAAACAGTTTGTTCAGCTGAAATTTAAGCCTTTATAATGGTTTCATATACTAGAATTTTAGCTTTGTTGCTTTTGTGAAAACTATACTTGACATAGCCATATAGGTTTCACAAAAGTAACTAGAATTGAATTTCTACGCTCTTCGAACTGGTAAGCTTATGTTATGGTTTTTGTAACATTTGTGTTACTTAAAGAGATAATAATACATATTTTACTTGTTGTGTAATTGATTGTATATGTTTAGTGTATTAAAACATTCAAATGTTAGAAACTAGTTATTTGATACATAAATATTTAGAAACAGTTTTTGACAATTTTTATACGACATTGATATGCTCTTTAGAACAAGTTCCCTAGTTTTATCGGCAATCAAAATAGTTTCGAGTTTAATTTGACATAACCTAAGAGTAGTTGTTTGTTTAATGTAAATTTTACCAATGTTTATTTAGAATGAGTTTTGATAACTTAAATTACTTCGGAAACATTAAAAAGTTATGAATATGTAAAATATTTGAGCTTTTTGTTAAGGTTGTAATTTTAAACCATATAAACTTTTAAAAGTGGACAAAACAAAACAAAAATAAATTTTTATTAAAACGACGTTTTACGCAGTGAACAAAAAAACTTAATGATCAAACCATATTTTAGTCTTGGTTAAAGTATTTTAATTCTTTTAAGTAAAAAGTTAAAAATCAGAACAAAACTATGTTTTTATAATCAAGTAATTGACATTTTTTGATTTGAAACCTGTAAAACTTTAGAATTTGTCTTAAGTAAGTTTATAAAAAAAGATAGTTATATATATGTATATATGTAAACCTTTGTATAATTCAGTTATGAAATAAATCTAATCTTTGGTCACTGATTAGGTAAACAGGTTTTTAAAAGCTTAAATGTTTACTTAAAATATTTGTTTAGCAAACATTGTTTTTATTGGTGCAAATTTTTATTTAATAAAATTTACGTTTGCTTCAAAAAATAATTACTCTAAAAAACCTATTTTAGAGCATTATAGTTTTCAAGTAAATAGTAAATAACACTGACACATATATTAGACAGAGTTTTTTCAGACGCTGTGAAAAATTGTTTGTTAGCCAAAACTTTGGCCCAACGCACCTGTACCATAAAACTCTCGACAAAAAACTGTTGAAATACTTTACTCGTGTATGCAAAATATCGAGAGCAATATACTGCCTCATAATCGATAATGTAATAATATTATTCAAATATGGCCATTTCTCAGAAATTACTTTATGTTTGAAAAACTTAAAAAGTTATTCAGCTTTAATAATTATCTACAATCTCAAGTAGTTTATACACATACTTTATCAACGAAGATTATATTTAATTTTGTTATATCATTAATATAATTAATCAATCGTAAATGTTTTTTGCTGCTTGTAGAACTCATATAACCCCTTAGTCCCACGAGGACCATTAACATCATCGACATCATTCCTTATGTTTTAGTGTCCATCCTCAAATTACCATCAAAATAGTTGAAATCTCACGAGAACTTTTACTCCTTCGAGACTCATGAAGTTAAAACTATTAATTTGTTATTATTTCAGTTAGAATCTAAGGTCTACGTTCTTTAATTGACATTTAAAAAATTGACATTTTTTTTTGTAAACTTTTGCAGAATAAAAGTATTGTTTAGCTTTTGTATTTTTTTTAGGCTTTGTAACTTTCTATTCACTTCCAAAGATTAATATTGTAGTAAAAGCTGAAAAACAGTTTAATCTATATTCAAGTAATCTTGCTTCATAATATTTCGAAGTATAGTTTTTTGTATATAAATGGAGTTTTAAATCTGATAAGACTGACAGCAACTGTCAATTGGTTTTTTAATCAAAAATAAAAGTTCGGCTTAATATAATGTTAAAACATTTTTATTGGGTCATGTAAAAAACAGAAACTGAATTAAATATTTGTATCAAAAGGCTTAGGGCTGAAAACTTATAATCAACATAATGTTGAACCGTATAGTCTTTTAATTAGTACTATCGTGATATTTTCACACTATTTACTCTATACAAATAGTTCTTTTAAGAAAGGATGATTTTTCTTGGTCAAAATAGTAAACCACACCTTGTGTTTAATGGTATCTGTTAAAATTAACTGCTAAAGATTATTATTTACTTAACCAAAAACAGATGTAAAGTAAACTTCTTCTTTTCCTAACCGTTTTTTATGTAATACACGCTTTTTTAAACTAATTAACAGTTATCATTACTAAACTTATGAAAGTGATAAATCTTTAATAGAACTTTGAATAATAATCAAATGTTTAGACTAGTAAAATATATTAGGCTTAAATTGTTGCAATTTATACAAACATCCTATTTATAAGTTTAGTGATACTAAAAAAAAACTCCAGCTGATAAACTTTCTACTGATTATTAAAATATACTTAACTCAGTTTTAAAAATCTAAGAACAACCAAGTTGTAATACTATTTAGTTTTTTTTTCTACTTTTCATGTATTATTGCTCGATCGTTATTTATATTTCAAATATTGAAAACTTATAAAAATTTAAAATTTCAATGTTTGTTATATATGTATATTAACCAGTATTATTAAGCTAGAACTAAAACTTTACTTTTTATAATATTATAATTTTACGAGCAGTTTTTTAGTCTTGAAGTTTGTTTCTATTTACATTTTGAGCGGGGTTTATAAAATTTGTAAATGTTTTAAAAAGAAACTTTAAAGTTATGTTAAATTTTTTTTCTCATAACTTAGCTGTTTTACATATTTAGAAGTTGCTTAATTTATCACGAAGTTAACAAATTATCCAAATAATAAGCTTAATTTAAGCTTTATAACATAAAATAAAAACATTAAAAGTTTTTCTTATAACTAAAAACTACTAGTAATAATACATTGATAGTTTACTTAGTACTGTATTCACTTGGTTTGAAAAATTTAAATACACTTTATAGTGCTTAATTTAAAACTGTTAATACAATTTTTATAAATTTTTGATTTTAGCATATCTAGTCTTATAAACTTTTTACGTTTTATTTATTACAAAACGTATTTAAGACTAACATCTTAGTATGATTTCAACATATCAAAGATATCAATAAATTTGTTATTTTCTATAAAATTCAATTAACAATCGAAGAAACAGATTTAGATACGATAAAACACAAATTAACATTACAAATATAGCTTTGTTTTCTGAACTAACAAAATATTTTTTTGTTTATTTAACATTTAGAACTACTAAAAAGTCGAAATATATGCAGTAAACTTTCAAATTTTAAAGTATAATATGTTTTAAAACTTGCTTATATAAAAAGTATATAGTTGTTTGATTTCTTTTAAATTAAGTATTAATGCTTTGTATAATGGGGCAAACGACTTTATCTATGAAAAAAAATAAAAATTTATGTTACACAAAAACACAAAAAGATTTGCATTTATTATTTAAACTTTTATGCATTAACATAATAACACTTTTGAGAAAACCCATATTTAGAGTCTAAGCTTAACAAGATTTTGTTGAACTTGAAACTAAAATTATAATATAAACTGTATTACGTTGTTAACTGTTCTTAAACATAACATTACTGCGATTATCGTAGAAATTAAACGGATTGTTTTGCATGTTCCAACTAATATGTTTTGTCACTGCAGGACAAACACTTAGTTTCGTTTTTGACAAACATCATGATTCTTCTACAATAGTTAACATGTGAAACGCCTTAAATGTCTGAATAAAAAAAAAAAACATAAGTTGTTTGGGAAACATACTAGTTACTAAAAGTCAAAGATAGTTAATTAAATTACTTTAATAAATTAACTCAGATTTTATAAACAACAAAATTTTTGCACGTTCAGTGTTTAATTTAAAAGGAAATAGTTTTATTTGAAAAATAAAAACTTTATTCTATTATAACAAGAACGAAAATAGTATGTTTGAAACTTATAAAGAATCCAAATCAGTTTAAATGCGACGAATTTTGAAACAACCAGCTCGCGTACAAACATCGCATTTCCACATTAGTGGAAAAATGCGAAAGCAACGTAGCGCTCTTCAATGCACTTTTAACCCGTCACTTTACAACAAGCGGCTAGTGCACAAGTATGCAGGCACGCAAATGTGAAGCCTCACCATTCTGTTATTCAAAGCAGAAGAAGAAGCATCTGACAGTGGCGAGTGTTTTGCGAACTTATTTCAGTATAGCCGCATTGCACGGCTTTAAATTTCAACAACTGGTAATCTAAACAGCTCGATAATTAATTATCACATTGGATTTAGCCTATCAACGTATGTGAAGCTAGCTTTTATAATATTTTTTCATACAATGAGTAAACGAGAGATGTTTATTTTAAGTCACTCAATAAGTACGAGAGAACATAGTCGATTGTTGGATATTTCAAGTAGTTATAAACGTTTACTACATTAGCCTGTTTTATAAAATATAGTTTCAAAGTTTGAATTGAAATAGAGTTTTTGTTTATTTACAATAAATAAAAGTGTAAACTAAAATATACTTCTTTTGTTGATGTCTTTCTAATTCTGTAATTTTTTTTGGTTTTTGTAACTTAATAGTGTTTAAAAAATATTGTATAGACATAACAACAATATATTTTTAATTTAATACAATTAGTGAACTTATAAGGTTTGTTTAATTTAAATATGTATACATTAATAAATCAAATATAATAAATTTAAAAAATATTTAGTTATATATTAAATAAAAAACAAATTTTAAGCGCAATAAACTACCGATTAAATAGTTTTATATCCTTTCATTATAGTAAATTATATTTTTAAAACAGGGTCAGCAGCCTTTAATAAGTGTCAAACCAGTTTTTCTAAAAAAGGTTCTCCAGGCCACATATATTTAAAAATTAGTGTATACTTCTATTCTTACTACCACTGTTACCCCTAACTTTTACCCTATGTCGGTATATTATTTTATAAATATTTTTTTTAAGTCTATCTTCTTATTTTTGCTTATATATTTTTTTCTTATCGTTTTTTTTACTCTCATGCAAGGTTACCCCTCGTGCAAAAGTGGTCTCTTCTGCAGAAGTAACGCTTCGTTTAAAAAAGTCTTTTTGCATTTTTAAGCCCTTCCCACGCGACTTCGTGCAGTTATGTAAATTCGTGCAATTTGTTCCCTTGTGCAAATTTGTCAGCTACCCTGTTTTGTTAGTAGCGAACTGACTAGGACGTACGAATATAGACTTTTGTGAGAGTGGCAATGAGCAAAAGATAATTAAGGTTTTCAACCATTCTGTGCGTAAGAATGCTCTAACAGTGGCGCTAGTTTTGAAAAATGACTTCATTAATGGTAACCGCATTGTGCGGCTTTTAAAATTTGTGTACTAAGCACGAGCAGTATAAAAACATTCTGATACTTAACGTAGCGATTTGTACCTACCAACATGAGTGAATCAAGCTTTTGGTTGCTATTTTGATACAACGGGAAAAATGAGAGATGTAAACGCACTCAAGCAGAAAAGAGAAAACGGAATAGATTACTGTTGTGTTTTAAATAAGTTGATTATGTATATATCACTATATTATATATCACTATTTTCACAATGAGTTGTTACAAAACGTTAAAAAATTTACCAAAACAATATATACTTAAAAAATATATAATTAATCAAACACAAAAATTATGTAATAAACAAATGAACTAAAACAAATTTATACTTAAAAAAAAGTCGACAATAACGAATACTAACGCAATTAATAAACACCAATTTTAGTGAATGTTGTCTTGAAATTACTTATTATAAAAAAATTTGGAAAAAAATTTCAAGAGATGTAAAGACTATTAAATATCAGTCATTTACCTTATAACAAGATAAACAATAGTAGTTCTAAAAGTAGACCATGTTGTTCCCTTGATAACATAGCAAAATAGGGGTCGATAACCTTAAAAGAAGCAAAAGCAAGGGCGGTTAAAGTTTATAGGAGTGATGAGTTAAAAGCTAAGATACATTTTACGACAATTAAAAAATTTATACTAAAAATTATTTTATTTCTACTGAGTGGGCGATTATTTCGAATTTATAAAAGGGCCGTTTATGATAATAAGTTTGATATAGAGCAGGATTTCCCAAACTTTTTCAAAAAGCCCATTCCATTGCACAGCCTTGATTAATCTCAAGAAAAATGGTTTAAATAAGTAGTATGTTTAGCCTTTTAAGTTGTCCGGTTTGATTTTATTGTAGGATTAAAAAGAACTTAATTTGAAAAACTTATTAAAATTTATTTTATTAATAACTGATTAAACCAATTAAGCTTGCAAAAATTTAGTCATAAAGTATCAGCTTTTTAGTAATTAGAATTTGAAGGAAAAAAATTTTAAACCACCCTAAATTATGTATTTATTAGGTTAAAGTAATTGCAAAACATTTAAAACAGAGTTCGGGAAGCAGTAAAGCAGGCAGCAGTTTTAGTTTTACTCTTTTTAACACACCCGAAAAATCTAATGTAAGTTTTTAAAGTTACCGTAAGTTTTAGTTTAGATCTTATTTTTACTCTTCATTTTAAATCAAAGAATATCTACTGTAAGTTTCAAAACTTTTAAAAGCGGACCGCGGTCCTAAGCTTTTCGATCACTATTTTTTTAAATATATAATAAAAGTAAAAGCTATAAAACACTTTATTTAAAAGCACTCTTCAAAAAATTAAAAGTTAATTTTATACTCTAATACAGGCAGGCAGTTGGTGCTCGCGGGTTTAGTTTTAGTGACATTGGAATAATCTTTTGATTTTAGATTTAGTCACATTAAAGAAAACTTTACTTTTGTTCACTTTAATTATTTTAATGATATTTAGCCACACATAGAATGCCTATTTTAATAGTAAATACTTATTGGAGAAAAATTTACATTGACAAATATAACAGAATTTCGGCCCCTAGACAGAATTTCGATAAACATTACCCACAGTTTTTTTTGACTTTGTCCCAATCTTAATTTAGTAAACTTGATAATCCGATTATTATTTAGCTGAAAAAATATAAACTTTCTCCAAAGGGAAATTTTGAGAAACACTGAGTTAAACTAATCAATGACTAGCTATATTTCTATTTTTTGTATCTATGTTTTCACTACTTTTAATTTATACCATTAGCCCTTTCATTTGTTTAAATTTAATAATTTAATAATCTAAGTTTTAAAAATTGTAAAACATTGTAAAGCTAAAATGTTGCTAATACTTCAACAACTTAATACTAATTTTTTTGTTAATAATTTTTAAACTGTAAACAAATCATTTTCATTTTTTATTTATAAAAACATAAAAGAATAAAACAGTTATTTTAAACCAGAGTTTCTCGAATTCTTTTCAATACTTGCTTTGTTTAAGAATTTTTTTAACTTAGTTTCATTTAAATAGCTATATTTCTTCATAGTTCTTATTTCTTCGTCATTTAAAGAACTATCTAAGCCTTTTTAGTTTACGACCCATAACATTTTAACAAAATTTATTTGTTTTTCCCTAATAACGCCTACTTAATAAAGGTGGCTTAAACCTTACCTTAGAGTATAATGTTAAAATCCAAGCCATACTTATTAAAAACTCATAGCTTTTTTTATGACCGTCAAAAGTTAACAAACTCGCCATTTTACTAGCTACTAATTAATATAATCAACTAAACGAGGTAATATATAACTTGAAATAATGGTATCTTTTTATCTTACTTTAATGTTGTCATATAGTAAACGAAGAAGGTTATTAAATTTCAGCAACATTTTCAATTAAATTTTCTCGAAATAACTCTTTACTATATAAACTTAATGTCAAAAACATAAAACGTCACTGGATTTGTTTTAGATTAGGATAATAAAACAACAAAGCTTAATATGACGTTAATTAAATTTATATTCGGTGGTATAAATTAAACATTAAATAATACATAACTAAGTCAGCTTTTAAAATTAAGTATCCTAAAGTACAATAATAACTTCAAGTGTTGCAAAATGCGTATAATAAAACAAAAAATACTAATTTGATTTTAAATTTTTTCTGTAAAAGTTTGCAAAAACTTTGACATCATAAAATAGCTACATTTCTTATCAGTAATTACTAAATTAATCTAAATGTGTGTAGTGCCAATAAAAAAAATTATTATTATAAAGTGAAGCAATAAAAAAGTCAAAATTAAGTAAACAAAATATAATCTTGCCAATAAAAGATGGTAATTTATTTAAAGAAAGATAGTATTATATGTTTTGGTTTTAAAAAAACAAATAAAGCGATCTCAACTTTTGGCAGATAAACAAAAAATTTATTCTTATAAGATAGCTATAGAGTTTGAAGTAATAAGATAATAAAACTAATGGATACTATCAGTTTTTTTTTCGTTTGTTTGTATCTTTGGAATTTTACAAATTTTAAATTATCTACTTAAAAAGTTAAATTATATAAAAATATTAATTTGCAAAAGTTTACCTAGAAAATTTCTAAGATATATAAAAAGACAAAATAATAATGAACTTTTAGATTCACAATAACTATCCAAATATTAATTGAATACATGCCTACATAAAGGACAAGTGTTGTGATCAGCAAGCCATCCTTCAATGCAGTCCTTGCAAAAATAATGCTGATCATCGCAAGTGAGACGTCTCATTCTTCTACCAACTTTTATGTCTCCTATACAAATACTACATTGGTCATCAACATGTGACTCATCAGCTGTAAAAAGCTGGAATCTTCTGATCATTCTTGAAGTTAGACCTTGTTGTTGAACATAATTTACTTCTTGATGTTGTAGTAGTAGTTGTTGTTGTTGTAGCCTTTGTTGTTGTCGTAAGTTTAAAAGGATATTATTAACCTGATCAGATATTTCATTAAACTTTTCTGAATATTTGCCATAAATTGTCCAAAGTATATATTCAGCATGCTTAAAGCTTTTACGTTTCATATTAATAAATTTCAGCTGATCAGTTTGTTTAATGATAGCCAGTTGTTTTTCTTCGTCTTTTGCAAAATACTGCTTTTGTAATTTTTCTAGGCGTTCGACATTCTCAGCGAATTCTATTTCAATTTCATGTATATATTTTGTTAGACATTGTTTCTTGTTGTCAAACTCAGTGGTTAAGTAGCGATCATTTTGAAAAAAAGCCCTTTGAAACCGTATTACAATATCTAAATTGTACCTGACATCCTGATAAAAACTATCCCAAGCTTGATATATCCTCTCAAGATTCTGTTCGAACTTTTCCAAGTCTAGCTAAAGAAATTCATACATTTTAGAAGTAAGAAAAGATAAGCTATCTTTATTGAAAGAAATTCTAATTATCAAAGCCACTTACATAATTTTTATTCAACACTATCAAATCAAATAAATAGTTGTAAAATTTACTTTAAATTTAAGTATGACGTTATGTAAGTATTTTTAATTTAGCAAATATAATTTAATAAACAAAAGCTATATAGTACAATGGATTCAATCTACATTTAAGCTTCAGCGGTATAACGAAACATCAAAAATTTAATACAGCAGTGGTCATTTAGCAAGCAGTATGACTAGCTAGCATCATATATTATTTTTAAAGAATCTACAGGATCCAAGTACTTTTACTCGAATCCGACTAGATAACGCCATTTTGGATTAGGATTTTAATCCGGTCGGATACTAGTTTAAATTTTGACTGGTTCTAGCTGAACCATATCGTTATTGATCCGTTAGGTCAAGAAAATACTTATTATTTTTAGTTTCTTCTACTAAAAAAAGGTGAACGACATATTTAAGGATTTTTAAAATTATTCGACATTTTTTCTATTATACTAATGATAAATGAGAAAAAATGTTCTTAAGTGTATATTAAGGAAGTCTAAAACTTTAACTAAACACTATGGGAAAATATTAAAAAGTCACAATAGATATTACTACTTTAAAAAAAACAATAAATGTTATTAAAAAACGTTCAGCTCACACTAAATATTCTTGTATTCATGTTAAAAAAAAAATCATAGGCGAATTGAGAGTATCTTCTTAAATTATATCAGGTAACACAGAAAAATATGACACTCAAACTAGGTATTTTGGAATTCATGATATAGAGCGAAAAAAAAGGTCTCAGGCGCATTTTAGGTTTAAAAGTTAAACCAGATATATAGGGAAAATTTATGAAAGTCACATTACTAGATCTTACGGAAAAAACAATGTAAATTCACCGAGTAAAAACAAGGAAATATAGTACTTACACTAGATATTCTTGAGTGCATGTTATAAGCAAATATCAGGTGTAGAATATATAGAATATGGCAATATCCGAGTAAAAAATAAAGCTCACATCTGTATCCTGCTGAATGATATGCGGGTCTAACTGGTTTTTAATTTCAAAACTAGTATTTGGATCCATATCCAGCAAGATACTTGGTTTAAAAAAAAGTCCGGATACGGATCCAGATGGATACTAATTCCAGTAGATCACTGATATTTTCATTACTTGAAAAAAGTAAGAAACTATGTGATTAGTTCAAGCTTTTCTGATTTTAATTTAGATTAAGTAGAAAAATTAAAATTTAATTTCAGTAGTTCGTAACATAAAAACAAAAAAAATATTATTTATTTTAACTACTTTTTTACCTTATAATTTAATTTATACTAAATGTATACGGATCAATAAAGTCTTGAGACTGAAAAGAAATATTGCTGGTTTTTATAAACAATGATGATTTAAAATCCTTTTCACTAATGAGTTTCATTTTATCTTTAATTATGGGTAACCAATATTTTAAAAATTTATTGATTATTAAATATAAAGTTTTGTATGGAAAATTATTACGTTCATGAATCATTTATGAATCAGTAAAAAAGTAAAATTATATTAATGTTTATTTATTTTATTCTCGTTTTGTTGAGTTTTATTATATGTGTTTGGATAAAAGTTAAGTAAAGAAATCATTAGAGAATTTTACTTAATTGCAAGAAAAATACTTATTAGGCCAGGGTTTTTCAAGTTAGCTATATGGCTCTATAGTCAATTACACTGCGTTGCCACTCGTTTTTTCAATATTTTTTGAGGTTTTCCAAATTTCTTCCAGGTTTTATTTTATTTTACACATTTTTGGGTCTATTTTTAGTTTTAAGTTAACTTATATTATGAAACTGCGTTAAATAGTATAAAATATTGAAAAGATACTGTAAAGTTACTATAAATGTGTTTTTTTAATGAAAGATTTTTTGATGATGACGATAAATCTTAATTATATGGTAGGTTTTTTTTGTGTCAAATCAAAGTTTAACAACTGAAAATGTTAAAATATTTAAATATTCTAGGTTTTTCCAAGATTTTTGATGAAAATTCTAGGTTATTCCAGGATTTTTTAAAATTTTCTTAAATTCCAGGTTTTTCAAGATTGTTTTAGCCTAAATTATCAAATTCCAGGTTTTTCCAGGTTTTCAGGTAGAGTGGCAACCCTAATTACAGAAATTAATTAGTCGAAAGCAGCAAAGAGTCAAAAGGGTATTTCTAAGGCTATAATTAAATTTAAAAACTTAAACTAGATATTCTGAAGTTGATAATTAAAATTTAAAAAAATCTTAGGTTTACTTAAAAGTAATTTTAAAGCATGTACTTAAATTATATGAAATTTTAAAATTTTAGGTGACATAAGCTGTAAAAAATGAAGCTATATTGCTATAATTTGATAGATAAACTAGCTGTTCTTAAATTGGTGGTAAAGAGAAAAAACGAAATTTCTTTTTTTGTATTTAAGAAACGTTTTTGAAAAATGTTGTGGGACGGGGCCATAGGTTTTTTTTTAAAGAGCCTTATGTAACAATGTTTTGGAAGTCTTTATGTTAGGCAATTTAGTTAGCTGACCAAAGTAACTTTTAGTTAGACTGGTTTATTAACTGATCAAGAAAGCTTGATCCCATATTTTATATGGAGTTTTATTTAATGCAGTTAATGAAGTTTTTAGGTAACGTATAAATTAAGATACTGTCACGAATCATGATATTATATTACTGTTTATTGAACAAAAAAAAAGGGCTCAATAACTTAGTCAAAGGACTTGGTTTACGAAAAAAACCTTATAGTAATCAAATTATACATCATGATACAGTTTAATGTCATGTCTAGGACCATATGTTTGGAATATATGAATTGTTGTAATAAATTAACAAAAATAAAAAATACAACTCTTTTTCATATACTTATATATATATATATATATATATCTGTAATGAGAAAAATAAACTTGTTAACTAATACTACTATAAATTTGAATTGAAAAGTTATCTTTTACAGTTCTACCAAATATTAAAATCTAAAATAATTATTATCAACTTAAAAAATAACCTAGTCTGAGCTTTATGGTAATCTGAGAGTTTTTTATTGTTTATATATGCGAACCTAACTTGGCATATACTTATCTTAATTTTATAAATTTGATAGAAATAATTTAAAGTTTAACAACATACTAAAACGTGCATAACAAAAATGTAATTAAGTATTAAGTTTTAGTTACAATATGTTATATACGCTTGAGTATACTAATGAACATAGTATTTATTATTATAAAAATCATTACCTCTTTTATCCAATCATTCAAAACTGAATTATCTGTAACTGATGATGAACTATCCATTGCTTAATTTAATTATTCTATAGTATATCTAAGTAACAATAAGATTTATTTAGTTTAATTATTGTATATGGTTTTGCTAATAAAACTAAGTTATAGTTATTTACAATAAAATAACAGATACCTTTAGAACTTTAATAATTTATATTATTAACTAGTTTAATATAGTAAATTTTTAGCAGAAAACTTATATGTTTTTTTTTCAATAATTTTAGGCTGACACATATGGACATTAAGTCTTAAGGAAATATGTATATTTAAGTAATTGTAAACAATAAATATATTTTAGATTTGATTTTTAGTCAAAATTAGTATTTATATACTGGTATATGAAGTAGACTACAGTTGTTTACACTACAATATAACTCATGTTAATTCAATATACTTACATAATCTTATTCTATTGTTTAGGAAAAAATTACTAATAGTTCATTTTACATAATTGTAATATTACAGTGTATTCCATAACCTCAATTAAAGAGATAACTAAATTTAAACTTAACTTAGTAGACTAAGTGATACTAAATGGTATTTCACATTTTATAAAGTCTAGGAATGACTTCTGTGGGTTATATTTTATATAAAAGAACATATCAAATACTAAAGAAAAAAGAACATCATACTTAAGAATATACTTTAAATGTTGTCAAAACTTTTACACAAGAATCCAATCTCATAGAGATATACTACAACAATGTACAAATAAAACTAATAATTAATTACTTTGAATAAAAGTCAGATAATTAATTATTAGTTATAAAAATAATTATTTTAAACTGAACTTTGAAACAGAAAATAAATTATCAAAGTTTATTTCTTGAACTTGATCTGGAAGGTCTTGACTAGAATTTCACTGAAATTACTCTGTGGCTGGTTTGTATGGCTACATTATAAAATACAAACTTGAATCATATCAACTTGTTTTGTGGTTGACTGATTTTATAATATTTGATGTTCAACTATTCGGAGCAGTAACGAAACTAGTAATCAATTAAACTTTAAAGAAATAAAAATTGTCTATAAATATTATATTTTGTTTAGTGCACAGTAGGGGGGTGTCTAGACTTTTTTTAAAGGGGTTTCACATTTTTTTTTGTTCCTAATTCGTTTATTAAGTACGCATTTCTTAGGTATGTATGGCTAGGTAAGTACGCAATATTTAATCAAAAATATCTTTGTTTAAATTGATTTTTTTATACTTAGGAAAAAATGAAATATAAGTAGTGATAGAAAATATTATATTTTTTATTTATTATACTGTATTAAATTTAGATAAATTAAAACTAAAAGAATCAGAAAAAAATTATAAATTAACAAATTGTATATCAAAATTTAAATCTGTTTCTAAAACAAAAATATTACAGACATAACTAACTTACTCTATAAAATTTTAATATTATTATCAGGAAAAAATTTATAAAATAATTCAAACTAGAATAAATATTTATAAAGATAATCTTAATTTTGAATAAATATTAGTGTAGATCAAGTTCTTACAAATTCTCTTTTTAACTTTAAACTTCTTACACTTGTATATCTATTTATAGTAAAAGTATTTTATTTCAAGTAACTAAATCTATAAAAATTGAAATTTCACTAAAAACAATGTTTAAACTTATACAAATAAATTAAAGTATCTTTATGAAACTTTATTCTAGTTTTAATTATTTTATAATGCTGTTTCCTGATAAAAAGATTAATTTCTTATAGATTAAATTAGTTATGCCTGTAATATTTTTGTCTTGAACAGATTTGAATTTTGATATACAATTTTTAATTTCATTACATTCAAATAAAATTTAAAGAGAATTTCAATTTTGATTTAAATGTTAGTATAGATTCTACAAATTTATCTTTTAAATATTAAACTCTCTACAATTATATATCTTTTTATAAAAAATTATTTTTCCAAGTAATTTACATTTATATATGTTTTATAAAAAATTAATTTTTCAAGTAATTTATAGGAGTTATACAGTTTAAAAAGGTAATAACTAGCTAAATTAAGTATATTCTTAGTATCCTTAGAAACATTTAATTTGTATTTAAAAAAAAAATTAAATTTCTTATGTATTTTAGAATTGTTAAACTAGTTAGGTAGGTTTTATTCTAACAAGTTTCTGAGTTTTTTTCTTAATTTTATACAAATTTCCAGGTATTTACTATTTTTTTGCTTTAAAAGTAAAATTCAAAGTTTTTGTTGCAATCGTCTCTTTACTCAATAAATTATTTTTTTATTGATCTATAAAAACTGAAATTTCACTTTCATTTCAGTTTAAAAAATGTTTAGACTTATACAATTAATTTGAAATATCTTTAAATTTTATTTAAATGTTTGCCTGATGGTGCAAAGATTTTAATGATGGTTTTGAAACTATTATAGTTAAAAAAATTTTTAAATCAGAATCAAATTTATGGCCAACAGATATACAAATATAAAAGAACTAAAATGAAAATAATAAAATACCATTAAATGATAACAGATAAATTTCAAGGTGGTGTAGTTATCTAAAAATGATTTTAAAACTCTCTGAATTGAACTCTCTAAGTGTAAACAAAGCTGGTTGATACATAAATAAATAATATAAATGTTTAAGTACAAACACAACATTATTATATAACAACATAACACAAAATCTTCACACAACATTATTATATACAATAAACTAAATAAAATATAAATAAAGTGATTATATTGGACATTTTTAAGTAGAATTGTACTTATTAGTTCAAAAACAATATTTAATCAATAGTAATTTACACAAATTAACATTTTATAATGGGAACTAATAGCATCTTAGTAAAAAGTCTCCTAGGAAAAAAATTCTACTTTAAAACTTGTACCTTTTAAGACGTCACATTTAAAATCTATTTCAGCTAGGCAAAAACGAGCATTTTTTGTTAATTTTTAATCTTTTAGTATTGTAAATTCAACATTCATTGTTCAAAGTTTATCAAGTAACAAAACAAAGTCAATAAACAACGTTTTTAGTTATAATCTAAGAATCTTTTTTTCTTTTTTCATTTCTTTTTTTTTTAAGGGGTTCACAGGAAACAGGAAACCAGTCAAAACATGCCCCTGGTGTACAGCAAAAAAATGTTATAGCAGTTATATAGTTTAAAGAGGTAATAACTAGCTAAATTAAGTATATTCTTAGTATCCCTAGAAACATTTAATTTATATTAAATGAAAAAACTAAATCTCTTATGTATTTTAGAATCGTTAAACTAGTTAAGTAGGTTTTATTCTAACAAGTTTCTGAGTTTTTTTCTCAATTTTTTTCGAATTTCCAGGTTTTTACTATTCTTTACTTAAAAGTAAAATTCAAAGTTTTTGTTGCAATCGTCTCTTTCTCAATAAATTATTTTTTGAGAAAGTTTAAAAGTACAAGCCAGTGACAAATAATAAATAATACAGGTAGGTTATGAAACAGTAGTTTATGAAAAATACTACTGGTCAAAATTTACTTTTTTACAAAAAAAGTTGGTTTAGAGGATCATAGAGATTATTATTAGGTAATAAGATAATATATAAAGTAAAGCATGTTTTTTAAATAAAATATCTTTTTAAAAAATTAAATAGATTATTTATAATTGTAACCTTGGGTATGTAATACTGAGTACTTCAGTAACGTCAAAGTATGAACAGTATGTCACAATAACAAAAATGCTGAATGTGTAGGTGTAAACTTTAAAATAACGAATCTACCTTTACAAACATTTTCTTAAGCACAGACTTCTAATTAATGCCATAGGAAAGGGTAATCTTTCTAAAAAATAATCTTTGGTTATTAAAGTTTTGCATCGAACTTTAATAACAAATCTACTACTTATTTTTGAGTATATTTGAAAAGCAACCTTATAGTATACTATAAAATTTTGAATGGTGAGTAGGTTCATTTTTAGAAAATGAAAATTAATTAAGATAAAAGAAACTATTTACAAAAATAAATTTTCTTGCTTCTGTTTTTATAAGTTTTTTTTTACTTCCTTTAAATTATGGTAGCCACAGGTTTTTCAAAAAGTCTTGTTCAGTTTTTTGTAAGAACATGTTTTTTAGTGGTTTGAATTTATTAAAGATGAGGTTAAAAGTTCTTAACAAAAATGTATATTTACAATAGAAATGTAATATCTATTAAAGGTACTAAAGTAATACTCTGAGTAGGTTCATGCTATTTAAAGTTCAAAAGAATAAAGTTAGTTGGGTTATATCTTTTTTTTAATCTTATATCGTTTTATTAAAAATATGTTTAGAATTAAAAATTTTTTACTTCACCTGCATAATTTTCAAATTAAGGTCATTCAAGTTAAAATGTCCACCAAGTAGATAAAATAGTAAAATCTATATTAAGTGAAAAATAAAATGTGTACACAAATAAGTTATACATTACTAATATTTCTAATCTATTTTATTTAAATTATTTCAAAAAACAAAACTTGTTGTTTAATTTATATAAAGTTCATTTATATAGTTGTATTTTTGAGATTTCAACTAACTAACTTAATGTTTTTTGTAATTCTGCAAAGAATACTTTATAAAACATAAATTACTTATGTAGTTATAAACTAATATGCAAGTATTGTTGTCAAAAAACAAACATCCTGGTATTTCTGAGCTTTCTAGAACAAATTTTAAACTGAACAGAAGTGACTAATTACATTTATTTTTTGGTTGAAATCAACATTTGATAGTAAAAAAATTGTTACTTTTAGTTTACTGTGATGCAAACGAATACTTCTTATAACAATAAAAACATTTATATTGATTAATATAAAAACTAATGTTAACGAATATATTTAAATTTTATAAATAAGCTAATAAAAAGATAATTGTGTTAGTTTATAAAGGATTAGTTTTGAATGTTTATGTAACCTATTGGTTTAGCATAGTTAAATAATTAATGATAAGGTTACTTGTATGGTTACATTATATGGCACATCTACAAAATTAACCATAATTAAATTTAAAGTTAACTTATACTAAATGCTGACATTAAGTAATACTTAGGGCTACTTACTATAATATAGGCATGACAATGAATAAACATACTGTATTAAAGTAATGATATAAACACTAGTAAATATATAAAGAATATCATACTTTATAAAATACTTTAAATGTGGTCAAAACTTTTAGACAGTTCTTTGGAGTACAAAAAAAAAAGACGCTTTAAGTAAATGGTCCAAGGACCTGGTGCACAAAGAACCTTTCGGTTGTCGAGTTGCACACCACGGATACCTTTTAAGGTCTTGTCAAGGAAACAAAAAAAATCTTCAAGAATTACACTTTAAGAATGTATATAGTAATAATAGTTTTGACCACTGTTTTACCACTTGTTTAAGGTTAACATTTTATCAGGTTTGCCAAACGATTCAAAAAAAAATCAAAGATTACTTAATTTCTATCATGCTTTAAGAAGTACATGTTATTTCTCCGTTCAAAAAACTTTCTTAATTAGTACCAAAATATTTTAAACATACTTAAATGCTACTTTGAAAGGTTTTTGTAATCAGAATAACTGTAAATGATACCTAAAAACTTGTATACAATTTTTTTTGTATTTGATTACAATTTAATTTTTACGCAACTTTTATAAGCTCAATGTGATTAAATATAAAAAGCTTTCTGACAACAATCTTGTAATTAAAAATCAATTCTAAATATTTAAAGTATTCTTAAACGAGTATACTAATAAAAACACTATTAATTGAAAATAAAATTAAGTTTTGCTAAAAGGTTTTTTTAACTTAATGTATTTTTTAGAATCTATATAAACCTTGAAATTTTTATGTTATATACTTTAAATTTTTATGGTAATAAGTTTTATAACTTCTTGTAGTGAGAGGTTTAAAAAAGTTTTTGTTTTGAAGTATGTATGTATTTGAGCAACTTTATTTTTTTTAAAAGAATAAATTGGCCTTAGATTTGAAGTCTTCGAATAGTTAACGTCTGAGTGTGTGGCAATTTTTATTTGTTTGTTTGATCGAATTTGAACTATCATGATTAAAAATGTACAAACTTAATAAACAACGATTTCTCAATCTAGTTTGTATTAAACAGGTAGTTTAAAAAAAAGCAACTGTTTATGTTAGTATGAAACGCATAAAAATTAACTTGTTTTGCCAAAAAACATTTTACAAAAAACAGTTTGAAAAATCAAAAAGTATACCTAACAAAAACTTTTTTAATCTATGTCATATACGTTGTTTTAAATGTGTCTGTACACATTTAAATATTACATGTAGAAACAGTAGAAACAATAATGTTAGAAAATTATGCATAATATAAATTTTATTTAGTTAAGTATTAAATAAAAAGCGGTTTAAAATACGAGTATCTTTTTTCATTGGTGTGCATAGGAATTAATTTAAAATGGAAAGAAAACTTCTAAAAAATCAAAGGTGTCAAAACCAAAATAAGATTAAGTTTATTTCTTATTACTATATTCTTTTAAATTTTTTTGTTCACTAAAATATTTGTAATGGAAACTTAGAAACAAAAAAGTGTAGAAAAAATAAAACTGTAAAGAAATGACATTTTAGTTGTTTTTGTGCATTACTTTTGTACAAAACGGAAAACATTTCCATTTAGTTTATTTACTATTTAGGTATTATATAACTATTTTACTAATTCAAGGCACATTTTACACTCTTTTTTTACAGAAAGTACTTTGCTGATGTAAGAAGAAAGTTATTAAGAAATTGAAAAAAAAACCTAGTGGAATGCTAACCAGTCTTTTTCACAGTTTTAAGCTAAATCGGTAAAGTCTTTTGATTCTTTTAAAAAGTTAAACAGCGACTTGAAACTAAATTAATCAAAAAAAATTTACTTAAAATATTTTTTGCTCAGTGGGCCACATTTCATGCTCGTGGGCCGCATTCCATTCAATAAAATAACAAGTTGCGGGCCGCAGATATACTCTTCGCGGGCCGCAGTTTGCCGACCCCTGCTCTAATAGTACTAAAATAACAGATACAAATTTTAATATAATACCATTATACCCTTGCAACCCATTTTGGACCCCTTTTAGCCTTAAATTTTTTTTTTTTAAAGTTATAATTTTACTTCAGGCAACAAAATCAATAGTAACTCTAAACTAATTTTGAAGCATTAAATTGTTTAAATACATAATAAATGTTTCATCCAATCTTCTAACTATATACAAATTTAATTAGGTAATATTTAAAGTATAATTTAGAAAACAATATCATACAATAACTAATTAGAGTTTTTTTTTGCGATAATGCTTTTTTAATTAAGATTTTTAAATCCAAATACAAAACGATTACTTTGTCTTATTATTTGTTTTCTAAAACAAGATTGCTTTGTTCTGATTTGTAACAATAAAGTATTTAAATATTCTATTTTAGATAAAGAATAAAACAAGGAAGCTACTTAAATCCATCTTGTATATAAATAAGAAAATAAATTAAATTTAAGCAATACTAAAAGCTGATACAATACTAGTGTCTATTAAAAAGTACATCTAAAGGTACAGTGTAGTTAAGCTTAAGGTATACTTTAAATCTAAATAAAACTAAACTAATTGTATGTTGTTAGTGTGGCATTAAGTACAAATTATTAAAGCTTTCTAACACGTGTTGATTATTTCAGAATTGGATATAAAATATGAGACATAGTATTTGTGCCGATGTTCCAAATATTTGTTTTTTGTAGCACCGACACAAATACTTAGTTTCGTTTTAGACAAACAACTTTTTATTACAGTAACTTATAGATTCAAAGTAATATTTTGAGAAGTTCAGCTAGTTTTTTGATATACAACTAGAATAATATAAAAATTTAGAAAATATAAATGGATTTATTTATACGGGTTCACACGAGTCTTAAGCTTAAATTTAACATTTTTTGTCGTGTTAGCATTTAATTATTCATGGTTCACAAATCAGTAAAAGTTTTATAAATGTTTCAATTTAACAACACAATAAATTTTTTGTATTTCATACGTTTAAAGTAATTAATTTTTTTTTAATTTTATACATATTTTTCTTAAATGATCAAAAAAGATATCTTTAAACTTATTGACATCGTTTTTATACACTGTTGAAAATCCATTTTAAATTTTGAAGATTATTACTGTTTTTGACAAATAACTTTTAAAAACATAATGTAAAGTATCAATACCTGATAGTTAAGCTCGAGTATTTTTTAGGTAATTTATTAATAAAAGTAATATAATATAAATTCGTAAAATTTTTACAATTTTATTTTATAAACTGTTAAAAAATCTTACTTAAAACAATAAGTTAACAACTTTATAGCCTCTTCCTTTTTTTTATGTTAATTTAGAACTACCAAATTTCTCATATTAAAAGAAAAACTTATTTAAAAATTGATTACTGAACTAATCACTAAAATACCGACGCGCGTATTAAACTTGATATATGTTGTCACACTAAGCTTAACTTAAAACTAAAAATACTAAAGTTACAAGAAGTAGTTTCTATATATACTATAATTTAATACCTTATAAAGGCTTTATTATACTGAATAGTCTAATAAATAGATTTTAGTAAAGACAATAGTAGTTGAAATATACTTTTTATTAAGTTAAGTAAACCATACTTAAACTATATAAGCTTTTAACTTAAAAAATTTAACAAAATTACTAATAGTTTTGTAAAGAAGATGAAATACTAAATTGTTTGTTAGACTTTGTAGTTTCTACTTAAAGAAGATAAACAGTTAAAAGACAATAAAGTATAAGCTTCTAATTTCAATGAGTTAAGTTTAAAAAATACTATTTTATCGTGTGTTATATCATTACTCATGCAGTTTTTAATTTTGAATATAAAGTTTTAATAATGATTACGTATCTAATTTTTACTCCTGTTACACACAACTTTCAATAAAGAAATCCTCAAAAAAGCCAATATTGGACTTCATACTTAAGTTACTAAATACTATAAACAAATAAGTAGTGCTGCTTTCATTAATTGTAAACTTATAAGCAACTTTCCGGTAACATTTGAGATTAGTAAGTTTCAATTTGTTTTCGATAAATAGCAAAGTAGCTAAATCAAAAGACTTAAATCAATTAACTTAGACAAAAACTTTTATACAATTTTTGTTTTTCTACACTAAAGTTTTTGTTGTTATCAAATCATTATTAACAATGTATTTGGACCGATTTTCTATTAAATGAACTCTAAAATATTAATGTTTTGTTCTAATAAAAATTAGTGTATATGTAAATTTACCAAAAATTCATTAAGACGTTTTAAAATATCTTTTAATAACTCTTAGATAACTTGAGTGCATTTTAAACAGTTCATTTACGAATGTACGGAAGACACATGACAAAAAAGCTTGGTTATAACAGATGTCATAAAATTCGTAGTTAAAGCAAACGTGAAACTTTTTTTAAAGCGTTTTCAATATTAAACAGCATCAAAACTTTATCGATGCTTTAGGAAGTATTAGTCATTAGTGTATATTGCATAGTTTGCTATAAAAAAGTTTTTTTTTTGTTTTTTTGCTGTAATTATAAATAAACCAGTTAAAGTTAGATTTTATATTCTACGATAAACATTAAAACAGATAAGTTTTTTGGGGTTAAAGCGTTATGTAAAAGATTAAAGTTTCTGGCACTTTCTGCAACATATTAAAACATTTCAACGTTTCGTAATTTTACGATGTAAAAGTCACCTTAAATTTAAAAAACAGTAAATTTCAAAATATTTTAATATAAGAGTTTTTTTTACAATCAGACTTTAGAAGTTTTACAACCTTTGCGAACTTAATCATTGCAATAAATAAATACTTTTATTATACATAGTTTTTACAATACTTTTACTTAAAAAAAGCTTATAGTACTACGCTTATTTAACAAAAAACAAAAAGGGTTTTTGTAGTATTAGGTAAAACAGTAAAAGCTATAATTAGAAATTTGTTTTCAGAGTTTCTCTAGATAAACAACTGGAAATAAGACTTCGCAGATTGTTTTTTTGTTTATAGAAGCACGCTCATTAAAATACAATCTACAGTAAATTTGTTTTTCGTGGACAAGCATCGATGCAAGTTGAAACAAGTTTACTGGTTTGACAACAAAAAAAATCAATGCACAGTTTTGAACAATTAATTAACTATATGTAAACAAAAGTTCTTAATCACAAAAACAGTTGCGTGACTATGCTTTTTTTACACAAATATTTTTTTTTGCTACCAGTCTTTATTGCCATAAAACCTTAACCACTCCTACTTGTTAAAGAATTCTAAAGCATTTAAGTTTTATTTGATTAAATTTTTGGAAAAGTATCATGACCTCTTACTTTACAAAAATTGTTATAGACAAAAGTTAATAACTTTAAGCTTACATGTTTTAAAACTATACTTTTATTTATACAGCAAAAAATACGAAAAAGAAATACTTTTTCATAAAATATATCATAAAATTTATAGTTTGACAAATGTAGCAGTAGGAGACAAATATGCACGAAGGGACACTTTTACCCGAAGACACTTTTGCACGAAAGGTCACTTATGCACGAAGGGACATTTTTGCACAAAGACACTTTTGCACGGGTTTTATTTTTACTTTTTTTAATTTAAAGTTTTTATTAATTTAGTTTTTTTTTTAGCTTTATTTTTAATTTTAGTTTTACCCCTTACTCTTAAGCTCGGAAGTTTTTTTTTTTCTTTTTGATTTTTTATTAATTAATTTTTAATTTATTTATACTTTATTCTATTAGTACTATTATAAGTTAAAATTAGTATTTTATTTTGACTATCATAACTACCTCTAACCCTTACCTTCGGTCGGTAACTTTTTAATCATATTTTAATCTAATTTTAATTTTCTTGTTATTTTTTTTTACTAGCTAGTTTTGTAGCAATATTGCATGCTTCACTGCTTTCTTAACTATATAAGAGAAGATTTTTGAAAAAAATTAACTTCTCAAAATTTAAATATGATAATTTTCAATATACGTTGCTTTTAGTAGAATGGTGAGCCAATTTTTTATCTATTTCTTTAAGTTTTACTGAGTCTACTAACTACTTTTTTATTAACATAACCACTTTAAAAAAAAGTTGTTAGTTTGTTCAATTTAGTACTTGATTTTAGATTAAAAAACATTGTAAAAATTCCAGTGTCATAATTCCTTTTATAAATTTGATGTTCTTTATTATTATCTTTTTATCTGTTAAATTAAAGTAATTTTCAAACTGTAATTTGGTTGTTTAAAACAAACTGTATTAATTTATTTTATTTTATTTGTCAGTTAATGTTTTAGAGTTAGTTTTTTAACAAATTTTTGTTAACTTAACCTTATATTGGTTTAAGTTTAGCATACTCAGTAAATTTATATCAATTAGATTATAAGATATTACAATATCTTTAAGTATATTTTAAGTGTTTGAAAATTTGTTTATAACTCGTTAAGGTAAACAAAAACATATTTAAACGTAACTATATATGTTAAACTTTAAACAAGATATTTCTGTTTTCTCTTTTTAAAACTTTATTTATCGTCATAAAAAAACATACAAACGTTCAACATTCATTTATCTCGCTAATGTGATCCTTTCACTTGTTGTCCAACCGTTTGATGTCTGCTTCCGCTCGATTTTTAACCGCATGGTGTCCTCCTTCCTCTTGTTGTCCTCCTCCCCCGACTTGCTCACTCTAATCACACTTCTGTCTGATCAACTCATCAGGAACTGCCGACGTCCTCATCACCAGTAGTGGCGTGGTGCCCTTCCCGAAGATCTTGGCGTTCTTCTTGTTTAACTCCTCGATGCTCATCGTTTTTTCAACCGGATACATCTGCTCTACAGCGGCACTCTCTGCCAGGCATTCATTGGAAAATCTCGGATGGGCGAGGTACGTTTTGGACCCCATCCACGATTCAGGTTCTCCGTCAAAAGGATGTTTACGAAAGAAGCCCCTTTCGAAATCATCAATGTTTTCAAGGTTTTCAGATGACAGCTGAGTAATATGGTACCTAAAAATAAGAACTATTATTAAACTTGCACTTACTCAATTTCATCGCAAAAAAGGTTAGTAAATTGCGATTCTGCTAAGAAAAATAGACGAAAATTTTGCAAAAATTAGTAACATTAAAAATTGTAACCTGCCGTCATCAAATTTGTTCTTGATGCAGAAGAGATAGTGGAACGATATCAGCTGGTTGTCTTTTCGGCCTTTTCTGTTTTTTTTTTGTTGTTAGCAACTCTGGGCATGTTTTTTGATTAAGTAAAGCTATTGAAAAGAACTGAAATAATTAAATACTTTCGTAAGTGATTATTTTAATAGGTATTTATCAACACTAAAACTTATTCACTAGCCTAAAAAGTGCTAATTTTTAAATTTTGGTCTATATAGCTTTTTGTATGTTTTTATGCTCTATGTCTATCATACACTACATTCACCTCACAAGAATCTACGCACATTGTGTTAAAGGCAGAAATGCGTAACTAAACGAGTTGAAGCAGATTGTTAATACCTTGAATTTTAAAAACTCTTGAACTTTGAACAAGTTTAATATAAAATATATACATTAAATTAAAAAAATGTTAACTCAATAAGTTTACATTGTTTAAAACTTTATTTTTTAGCATTTTAAAAGAGTTACAAAATGTGCAACAAAACGAGTGCGTAACTCGCTAAAGTAACTTGTACTTTTTTTATTATCAATATAATTATTGTATGATAAAGTTTGTATGTTATAGGTAGTAGATTTAGTAAATGAAATATATTAATAATCAAGACGAAAAATGTTTAAATTTTTGGAAACGACACGTCATACAAAACTTTTGTCACATGACGTATACAGACTCTAAACTAGTTTAAAAAAAAACTAAACTGAGCTTTAAAAAAAATACTTTGAAATTAGTTTTTAACTTAATTTACCCAGTAATTAATTTTCATTATATAAAAGTAAAAATAAATTTTTTATACACTATAATTTGACATCAAACACTTAAGATTTTTAACTTGTACTATTTTTTTCTTAATTTACGAAAATTAATTAAATACATTAATTTTATTTCATAAAACTAAAAACTAAATTAAACTACTTCAAAATCATTTTTGAAGTACTTTTTTTTAATTTATATAATTAGTATATATAACAGTATAAAAAAAAACTATAATAATTGTTCATTTATACTTTTCCTTAAACGTTTCGCTCTACATAAAATTTAACATGTATTTTACAAATCAAAAGGTATAATCAAAATGCCGCTAATTTTAAGAGCTGTTCGAAATCAAATAAAAAACAAAACAATATTCATCAAAAATAAACAATAATACTTTTTGTTAGTAAACTTTAATATCTTCTGTATTCATATTCACACTTAAGCAAGATAAAAAACTTTTATAAAAAACATTAAACACCGAAAATAGTTAGTTTTACAAAAATCTTTTAACTAAACTGACACAAAAGGTGTTGCTTTCTTACTATAAAGCGATTCAATTGTTTTCAAGAAAAAAAAGAGAACTAGATAGGTGAAAAAAGTTACGAAAAAAAAAAAGGATTTTTTATACGAGTTCATACGAGTCTTAACCTTGAATTGAATATTTCGGCATTAAAGAAAATTTTAAATTATTCATAAAACCGGTAAATTTTACAAATTTTTAAATTTGTCAATACATTGAAACTTTAATGATTCATACATAAAAAGTATTTTAGATTTCAAAAACTAAACAAATGTTCTTATTATTTCGAATAAGTAACTGTTAACTTATTTATTAATTTTTCATTATCTCATAAAAATTATTTTTTTTTCAAGTAAGTATATTTCACAATCCCAAAATTAGCTGTTTAATATATATTTTAAAGTTTTAATGCCTGTTTGTAAAGCTATAAACTTCTTTAAGTAGTTTGTTCTTAGACAAAAAGTGATAATAAAACTTATATAAGTTTTTTTAAATTTACTATATAAAATATTTAATGGTCTAACTTCGAATGTTTCTTTTTTTTTAAAGACTAACTGTAACTCGTAAACATTTCTGAGTCTAATTTACATATTCTCAATTGAACTGATCATTAAAGTACCAAGATGCATACAAAACTTGTACTTACTTAGTGACATAAATGTTCTTAACTTATAACTAAAAACTTAAATAGTATACAGCTAATTATATATTTTTTATTTATACATATATACATATAAAAAAAATAATTTGGTTAAATAAACTTAAATACTTTCCACTGAGCCCACTTGAAAGGCTTTAAATAATTTATCTAGAGTAGTCGATTTCAAAAAAACCAGAACGGTAAACATATGTGAAAATATATTTTGGATTTCAATCTCATAAAGCTTTTATTATACTAAATCGTCTAATAAATATTTTTTGTCTTACATGCTAATCGGTAACTTGATTTTTATTAAGTATATAAAGCATACTTAAACTGTTAAACCTATTCATTAAACAAGTTAACTAATACTTGTTTTTAGAAGAGGAAATTTTAAACTATATGTTAAGCATATGTGTACTACTACTTAATAAAGATAAGCTAGAAGACACTACAATAAAAGCTTTTAGCTTTAATGAGTAACGTTTACAGTAATAAACTTACTAGTTTTTGGGGAGTTATATTAACACTCGTGCTGTAAGTTTCTTACTGAAAAGCTATTTACATAGATAAATATATTATATGCATTCTTGTTATAAGAGATATTTTAAAAATAACTTACAAGATATAAAAACAGCAGACCTTCACTAAGTTACTAAGTAATATCAATCAATAAGTACCGCTTCTTTTAGTAATTGTAAACGTATTAACAGAATTTCAGTGACATTTAATAAGCGACTGATATATTTCAATCTATTTTGGATAACTGGAAAATATAACTAAATCGACAAAACTTAAAGCAATAATTTCTGAAATATGTAGAAACGAAAACGATTAACCCAGAAAGCATTATTTTTTATTTACACAAAAGCTTGAGCTGTTATTAATCAATTATCATTAGCAATATATTTGAACCAAATCTGTGTTTTTAATTGAACTCTAAATAAATATGTTTTGTTTGAATAAAAATATAGTAAATGTAATGTGAACAATAACTTCACAAAAATTTTATAAACTCTTACTAATTACTCCAAGCTTACTAATGCGCAATTAAAACAAAGCATTTACA
Source organism: Thalia democratica (assembly GCF_965202585.1). NCBI lineage: Eukaryota > Metazoa > Chordata > Thaliacea > Salpida > Salpidae > Thalia > Thalia democratica. Next base: position 34,067,020 of record NC_139165.1, on the reverse strand, counting down.
ATCATAGTACAAGATACGTGAAGTAAATACATCGTCAAAACATATGTCATAAAATTCAATTAAAGCAAATGTAATACTTTTTAAAATATTTTCCATATTAAAAAGTATAACAGTTTTATTGATACTCTTAGCAAAAAGTGATGCATGCTTTATAGTTGTTATGAAAAAGCTATCTTATTTGTATAATGGTAGTATCGTACTATTAGTTTACTATTAACACATGTAAAATAACAGACTAAATTCAATTAAATGCTAAATCACCACGATAAATTTTAGTATAGTTAAAAAATTCTAACTTGTAAGTGTTTTGTGATTTTTGAATAAATTTTGTACATTTGTGCATCAAATTGAACTTTTGATCGTAACTTAAGGTCGTAACGGTTACTTGAAATATGAAATACTTCAAGTTCAACAAACTTTTATTAATACTGTTTGTTTTTACGACAATATTAACTTTTCTTCACAAAAGATCTAGAAGAACTTTGTGAGCAAAATAATTGCAAGAAAAATATTTTTTTTAATTAAGTAATCATAATATAGTCGTAGAAATTTCGCTTTAAAATAGCGTTATACACTAACTTAATAGCTTTTTTTTTCCTGTTAAACTTTAATTAGATATATTATTAAAACAACTAGTGTTCTGTTTTTTTTTTTTTGAACTTTATGCGTTCAAACATAAAAAAATGTAAACAACTAAAAAGTCAACATATCATCAGCTGTCGCAGCTCTATGATGTTCACAGCAGCATGCTCACTAAAAATCAATCAACCGTAAATTTGTTTTTCCTGGACAAACAAGCATCGATGCAAGTTGAAACAATTTTACTGGTTTGACAACTAAGTTTAACAACAAAGTCAGCTAGATTTAATTTACTGTGCATTAGTTTAACTAAAACGATGCTAAAGAAAATTGTAACGAACTTTAATATTCATTTAAAACAAAATTAAATTTTTAGCACTGTAAGGAAACAAGGAAACAACCGCAAATAAGTTTTGCGCATCACAACAGTAAGTGTGGTTGCAAGCTTATTAAGCAAAATTTTAAATATTGCTTTTGTAGAGTTACAGTAAACTTTTATTTATGCGTAGATATTAGTAAAAAAGTTTTATTTCTTATATCGAAGCTGTAAATATGATAACTTATTTTGTTTAACGAGTAGTAAAAATGTTTCCCAACTTTTTTATTCTTTTAATTTTTTAAATTTTTCTACATTATATTATTCAAAATAACAAGAATAGGCTGTTATCATTTTTATTTATTTATAATTTAATTGCTAAGCATATACTGTAGCATTAGAGATGTTAAAACTTTTATTATTGTTTTATTCTACAGTAAGACAATTCAATGAAACAGTTATACTGAATCACGAACAAGCTTATTATCAAGGTTGATAATTTTCGAAACAAATGTTTAACCAAGTTAAGCAAATACTAGATTAAAAAAACACTATGTCAATTTAATCGCATCTAGTAAAAGTAATTTCAATATGGCAATTATTAACAACTTTGTCCTTTTCAAACAACTTAGCCATAAAAGTATAACAAAATTTAACAAATGCATATTTTAATAAAATGTACTTTGTCATACCTTTATGTTTAGCATCTAAACAAAATATGTTTATTTTTCAGCTTTTGACTTTTATTCGCAACAAACACAAGTGCTTCAAACAGGTTCGTCTTCTTTGTTGCAATATTAAACTATAAACTTTTATTCGTCATTTTTCTTAATTATACCAAGAATTTTTTTTTGTGTTTGTAAAGATAAATAACTATATTTTAAAATTAAATTTGTCGGATTTTCCACGAATAGCTATTAAAGCTAAATAAATGCATCTTTTAAAGGCTTCATATTTGTTTTAACACTTTTCTTAAAGATTTGTTTTTCCTTAATTGATGGTTTGCAACGAAACAACGGAGCTTTTGAAAGCAATTATTATGTATAAACTTTTATTCATACCCAACAGGTTAGTTTTCTATTTTGTGTGTACAAAAGTAGAATAGGTTTAAAAACAAATCTACTTTTTACCGTTAAATGTAATACATCACCGTCTTTTTGTAATTATTTACTCATCGTTTCTTTGATAAAATTCATTAACAAGTTCAAATTTACACATAAAAACAATTTAACAGCGTTGAAAAAGTACCAGAAAGTCCACGTAGTCAATGCTGAGCTAAGACAACTGTACAGTGGAAGAATGGTTGACAGCGGAAAACGGTTGATAACTATTTGCATCTCAAATGATATATACTAAACGTGATTGCTTAGCCTTTTGAAAAATATTATTAATCTTTTGGTTTTGAATATAGTTTTTACTAGATGAAGAATGCTAGTTTTACTGAAATAACTTTGGTAGGTATTTAAAGTTGAATTCATATTTTTTACAGGATAACATGAAAGTAGAAACGAGTGTCGAAAAGAAAAAGAAAAAAGTTAATTGTTTGCTTTATTTAACAAGGACTGTATTTTTTCTCTCTGTGTGTGAAAACTGTTGTTTAAATTATCTATTTGCTGTTGAGTCTTAATGTTAAGTATAAGTGACTGTTTACAAAATGTATATTTTTAATGTATAGAATATTAAGTTAGTAAACTGTTCTTAAGTTTTTCTCAACAGTTTCCTTACAACAGTTTTTTTTTTACATTTTGTTTGTGTTTGTACGTGTAAATGTAAACCTGTTTTTATTTGAATAAAGTTAAAGCTTGTATAAATATTGTTTATTTTATATTTGAGCTTAAGAAAAACAAGTCGAATTATTTTGATGTTTTAGTATAGTCATAAAGCAACAATAACTTAAGAGTTGCTCAGTTATGCACAACAGATGTTTTCCTTACATTATTATTTTTTGCCTCACTTTACTACAAATATGCTACAGCAATTTGTAAATAAACTTGTTTTATTTTGTTATAATGAAAAGCAATTATAGTTTTTCTTTAAACTTTTTTTCGTCAATATAAGTCAAGCAAATAATTAAACTAATATTTTATTAATATTAGTATCTTTATATCAATTTTTAGCTTTAAATACTGGTGTTTAAGCAATTCTGTCAAAAAAATTAAAAAGTGATGACTTTTTTACTTTGTAACGTTATACAACCGTTTCTCATAAACAAGCAACTCAAATTTCTACTTTTTTATGATCAACTTCGTTTTTTTTTAACTCTGAATTCTGTTTTAGTTTGTAAATAAAAACTTTTAGTTATTATTACTGTTTTGAAACATCAGAGTTAAACTATAAAAAACAAGACAATCTACTTGTTCTTACTCTGTGTTGAGAAAAGAACTAAAACTCTATTTTAAGTTTGTTTCTTTTGCTGTAATACTTAATAATTCTAACAACGCGTTAATGAAAATATTTTAAGGGTATAACAATGTTAAAACTTAAAAATATTTTTTTTTTTAATAAAAACTCCTCATAAGTTTTATAAAATGAAAATATTTTTCCGTTGCCAATGCAGTTTTATTTTAACAAGCTGACTATTAGAACAAGTTAAACTTTTATCGAAAATGTAAAAATATAAATATCTATTTTTTTTTTAATTATAGTTGTCAAAAACCTAGGTGATTGTTTGGGTCGGTGACACAAGAAATATTTTTTGAGAACAGAGTAAATTAATTTGCTTCTTGTTTGTTATTCTTGATTCTAAAAATAGTTCTCACATTCATTTAAGTATCAGTAAAAAGACACTTTTTAAACTTTTAAATTGATCTTATCAAACTAAATATTGAACTTTAACTTCCGTTGAAATAATGATTTCGACGGACAAACTTATATTTAAAGCTATACATTAAATTAAAACTTAAACAAAGTTTTATTGGTTGCAGTATGACCTTAGAAAATTACCTACGATCACAAATATATATTTTTACAAATGATTCATGCATGTTACACATGTTTTACATGTTTTGCATGTTTTACAGTTAAATACTTTTGTTTTGTTTATGTTTTTAAAGAACAAAATTTAAACCATTTAAAAACGTTTAAATAAAGCAAGGTTCCCAAAAATATCTATGCATTGTTTTTTCATTTATTTTTTATTCTTTAAATTTACTTAAATTTTATTTACATAAGAGTATAAGAAAATGGACATTTATAATTATTTTGAATTTCTATTTAAAAATTGTATAAACTCTAATTCTTAATGTTATAGTTACAGTAAATAAAATTTTTACTGTTTATAATTCAACCCCATTATTTAAGTATAGTTTAAAGAAAATTATATATACAAACCTACTACAAATTTACTGATTAAAAACTTTTTTTTATAAAGGTGTTTCCGTTAATTAATAATTAATTCTAATGAGTTCTTTAGTATACAAATGTATACTGAAAAATACAATTCAATCTTTAAAATTGATACCAATTCAGCTTAGCTTCTTATGTGTCAAATATGTATAGCTTTGACAATAAAATCAAGCAAAAAGTACGGTTTTAACACCCAGATTTTATTTCTTATGCAAAGCTACGTACAATAATACAACATAAAAAAGTCCTCAAACACCGTTTTGTTGTTTGTTTTAAATCTTTAAAATCATAAAATAGCTTTTTTTAACGACTTATAAATATAAAAAGGATCTGGACTTAATAAAATGTTTGATTACAATCTAAGTATGTATTTGAAATTAAAATTAACTTTACAAAATAATTATAAAGTATACAAGACCAGTTGTTAAAATGTAAAAACACTAGATAAAAAGCGCGTACTACAAAATCGAATTAATAAAAAAAAATTACTTTAAATATAATTTCAAACTTAATGATCTAATATGATAATTAAAAGTAAATAAATATTGTTAATATGCGAATCGTAATAATGCTTAATTGGACATGAATTTTTTTTAAATCTATGTAGTTATGTTACAGTACTCATTTAGTTTATACTAAACTTACACTTTAGTAGCGTTCTATCTTTTCAGTATAAAAACTTCGCACATGTAAGAAAATTACTGTTAGCTTAAAAAAATTCAAGTAGCTTTTAGAACACTGGTCAGCAGACTTTACAAATCTAATTCTTAGAAAAATTTGCTCGCGGGTCGATCTATATAAGATAAAATTAATGTGGACCTCGGATTTTTTAAATAGTTGTGAAATCAATGTGAAAAAAAAACCTGTCTTAAATCAAAAATGTGATAAACATAGATATAAAAGATCACGAGTATTAAGTGCTAAATAAATTTAGAGCCTAATTGTTTTTTTTAGACTTTTTTTAGTAGGGCTTTAGCTGAAAAGTACCTTGCAGATTTTGGCTTTGAGGGCCGCAGATTGCCGACTAAAAAACCAAAATAAAAAATTATATTAAAGTTAAACCTCATATTGAACCATATAAAAGAATATTTAGTATACTTAGTTGTTTCTGCTAATTTAAAATAAATTTTAAAATTTTTACTTTCTTTTAAACCAACATACTTTACTGACTTTAACTAACTTTAACTTTTATCTATATATTAACATTATGAATTGCTGCTTTTTTTAAACTAAAAAAAAACTTAACTTATCATTTTATTTAAGTTATGCTTAATTAGTTGCAATAAAAGTTTTAATTAGTAACATAAACAAATTAATAGCAACTATAAATTCTTTCTTTATGCTTTAATTAGTTGTTTCTAATTTTAAATTAATCAGCTGAAATTATGTTTACACTTAAAGGTGATAATTAAATTTTAATTTTTTTAATTTATTTACAAAGACCAAAAACAGACAAAGAATAAAATATCAGCCTATACGTTATAACCTTCTTCTGCGATTAACTTGTGATCGCTAACATCAACAATTGAATTGTCGCCACCATCAACCATCGACTTGTTGCCACCATCAACCATCGACTTGTCGCTACACTCAACCATCGACTTGTCACCACATTGAATCATCAATTTGTCGCCACATTCAATCATGAACTTCTTATTACAACATTCGTCTTCATTTTGCTTAGTACTTTTTTCTTTCTCGACCAACTCAACTGGAACGGCCGAAGCCTTCAAGACCAGTAGTGGTGTGGTGCCCTTCCCAAAAATTTTGACGTTTCTTTTACTTAGTTGCTCGAGGGTGATGCATTTTTCAACTGGATACATTTGTTCGACGGTGGCGCTAGCTGCTAGTTTCTCGTTGGAGAAACGTGGATCGGCCAAGTAGACCTGATAAATTAAAAAAATCTTATTATAAACAATTTTTAATTTGTGAGTTAAAGAAAAATTATTTCTAAGTCCTATTTTACTGCTGCAAAAATGTTAAGAGTTTAGATACTATAAGAATTAGAACAATTCTGCTTCTAAAGTCTAACTTATTTTCTTAATAGTTTAGTAATTGCATTATCATTTACCTTTGAGCCCATCCACGATTTAGGCTCCTCATAAAAAGGACTTTCACGGAAAAAACCCTTCTCAAAAGTGTCAATATTTTCCAGGGTTTCCGATGGCGGCTGGGTTACGTGATACCTGCAGTCGTCAATTTTATTGTTTATGACAAAGAGGTAGTGGAAAGATATCAGCTGGTTATCTTTTCTACCTCTTCTCGCCTTTTTCTTGTTAGCGTGTCTTGGCATTTTATAAAGTAGTACTATTTTATATAACTGTAATAGTTTGTTAGTTTAATTAAAATTTAAAAAAAAAAAAACATTTCTGATTTTTTATTAAGTAGACTAATATAAATGATGGTAGTATTTAAGCTTCACTTTTAATAGTTTTTAGTGTTTTTACTTTGTAATGAAGCTACTGTATAATTTTTGTTGTTTTATTGTTTTAAATGTCGAATATCTAGAGTTAGTTACCATAGATGGAAATGAAGTCTTGTTCAATGAAGCATAATTTTGAACTATTGCTTTTAGTGACAATTATGTAAGTGTTGTGTAAAGTATCATTGATAGAGTTGAAGAAAAAATTAAGTTATGTGTATGCTGATTTTTTGAAATCGTTTGTTTCAAATCTTTTTAGTTATAATCAAGTGATTAACAGTTAGTTTAGTGTTTTATACTTCACTGCTTAGTAAAACCTTGGTCATTATTAAGTTTGAATTGTTTGGAAGTGGTTATAAAACTTTTAAAAGTAGCTTGTATTTTATTAAATAAAGTGCTTGTATTATTTTATCATGGTAAGTTGTTTTTATTTTACTCAATTTGTTTTTTCTGGTTAATATAAAATTTATTAAAGTAGCGTCTAGTATTTCAATATAAATAATTTAAAAAGTTAGTATTCAATTATGCCTACTAGTCCTAAGAATGAAGTATACCAACATCCATAAATTACAACTTTCTTTATGTGTATCATACTTTATTTTTATTATTATTAAAACTACGAGTGCACGACTATTCGAATTCGGAAAATTCAAGTTCTGACAGTTCAAGCCTTTTAAAAAATGTTTAATGAACACAACTCAAAAGTAAATAAATATTTGAAAAAAAAAGCATGTATGTACGACGTACATCTAACTATATCTACATAGCGTTTTTTTTCTCTTGCAAAATTTTAAAAGGTTTTTGATATACGGCTAAAATAACTTTAAAATAAAGTAATTTTCAAATATAATAATAATTATTAAAACTTTCTTAAAAAGAAAACTGGCTTGTATAAATTATTAAGACCTACATACGTTATTTTCAATTATTTCAAAAATATATTACGTTTTGAAATACAGTCTCTTAAATGCTATTCTAATTATTTGAGTCGGCAGATAATGAATTGTCCGAACTTAATCTTTCATGTAACCCTAAAACTATTTATTGTATAATAAATTTTTTATGTCATAGGTACTACATTTTAGTAAACAAAATATATTAGTAATCAAGTTGAAAAGATGTTCTTTTTAGGTAGACAAAATTTTGTCACATGACGTTATAACATAAAACTAGTTGTGTACAAAATTAAAATAGAGTTTTTGTTTTTAAGTACTTTGAAATGTGTTTTAAATTTGATTTTTGTTAAACCCACGTTTTTATAAATTTGTATTTAAACATAGTTTAATGAAAAAAAAAATTACATAGATATCATTGTTTTTAAAACTAAGAAGCCTGAATATACTTTTCTTTAATAAGTACAGTCAATGTTTTTTTTTATAACTTGGCACATTGAATAAAAAAGTTTCGAAACAACTTAAGTCAAACACAAAATATGATGAATAGACTTATAAAGTTTAAAATACTTACATAATAAGTATGTCTGTAAACTGAAAACAAAATTAGATATGTTATGCCCAATTGTTTTAAGTTAATAAACAAATGTATTAGATTGCATAAATGTTCAATTATGATTTTGAATAAATTTTAGTATATGTTATAACATTTGTATATAAAACACTCATCGAAAAATTTTCTATGTACATTTTAAAAAAGAACATCAAGTACAACAGCTGTTCAAAACTGTGCAATAAACAAAACTAGATTAACTTAAACTAAATCTTAATGTTTTCCTTTACAAAATATACAATCTGTCGTATTTAGATTCCAAACAAAGAAAGGTAATAGGCCTTTAGTAAAAAAGTAAACACTAGAAATTAAAAAAAAAAAACACCTAGGTTTACACTAAACTGCATAAAACGTGTTGCTATCTTCACTTATAATAGTTCTCGTGTTCATTAAAATCAAAATGTTAAAGAAGGTAAGTAAAAAAGTTTTAAAATGTGTAAGTGAATTTATTTAGACAAGTTCACACGAGTCTTAAGCTTAAACTGAATATATTTTTGTCGTGTTACCATTTATTTATTTATGGTTCATAAATCAATAAATGTTTTGTTAATGTTTAAATTTAACAGTACATTGATTATCTAATATTTTAAATACAATCAGTTATTTTAATTGTAACTTATTCATCTTAAATAATCAAAGAATCAGCTTAAACTTACTGTTAAAATTCTTTTTCGGACATTAAATAACTTTTCTACAGCATCCTACAAAAAAGCATTCAAATATACTGTAAAGTTTTAATGTTTGCATATAAAGCAAACATTAAAGTTCTTTGACAAAAATATACGTTTTAACAAGTTTTTTACAAAATTACTATACTAACTACGCAACAATCTAACTTCAAAAAAATAATATAACATGTTTTAGGTAATTTAATCAAAACACTGACTGATACTAGTAATATTAAAAAATTTCAACTAAAGATATTCTGAAAATAAATATACACCACAGCATTGATGCACACATAAAGTTTTTATTTTTTTCTTGTCATATTAAGTTTCTTAACTGTAAACTTAAACTGTATTAGTACTATGATATATACTTCTATATATAAATTTTTACAATTCCTTATATAGGCTTTTTTAAACTAAGTTTTCTAATATCTGCTTAATTTGTACAGACAGTGTTAGTTTTATATTTTCTTATTTTTTTAAGTAAGTAAAGCATATTTAAGTCATATAAGCTCTTCATTAACAAATTAACTTATAGTTTTGTTTAAACAACAACAAAAAACAATTTGTTTCTTAGTCATTAGTGTACTACTACCTAATTACAAGTTTTATAATTTTTTAACTTTATTATTTAGTATTTAAAAAAATAGAATTTTCTTTTTTTAACGAATTCCATAAAATCTTATTCTGCTTCTACTTTATAGTAGAAAATATTTTACATTTATTAAGTATTTAATATACACTTAGCATATTATAAAGAAAACATATGTTACTTAATAATAAACATTGGACAGCATATTTATTATACTAAGATATAAATATCGCTGTTTAAAGTTATTATTAAGTTTAAAAGCTTTTTTTTGAGTTACATTTAAGATACGGTTGATAGTCTTTAATTTGTTGTTGAAAAAGTTACGTAAGAATTAAATCACGAAAAACTTTATTCTGTTTTTTAGATTAATATTTATATGAAAACGCTTTAACACAAAACATTCCTATCTACACAAAAACTCAAGTTATTATCTATCTTTATCATCATTAGCAATAAATTTAAACCGAAAGTTTGTCTTAAGTTAGCTCAAAAATTTATATGTTATGTTCGATTAATTAATGGTAATTTAAATGTAACCATAAAATTCACAAAAAAACTGTTTTCAAAACGTGTTAATAATTCTAAGGTTGCTTATGTGAATTTTTGATCATAGTTAAAAATACTAGAAAGAAATACTTTGTCATAACATATGTCATAACTTTCAGTGTTTGGGCAAACGAAGCAATATTTATACTATTTTCAATGATTAAATACGTAAAAACTATATCGAAGCTCTTAGGGGATATTGATATTCTATGTTTTTTTCAAAAGCTATGATTTATATTCTATAACGGTAGTTGAACCAAGTCAAATTAAATTTTAAGATACTACGGAAAACTTGAAAACAGATAAAACTTTTAACCTGTAATTAAATTATATTGTTTGGAAAATTTCTGAATTTATAGTGCAGCAGACTTTTTTATAAGAGAGGTAGTTTCGATCGGGCTCAATATTTAAAATTGTATTTGTGAGCCTATCAATTACAAGCAGAAAATGTTTTTACTCCAGATTTGTTTTAGTAAGTTCGCTTTAATAGCTAACTACATTGACTTGATAGTTTTTGGTCCGCTCTAATTTTTATAAGATATATATTAAAACAACTAGTATTTAATTGATTAAACAATTTAATTTTTTTAATTTGACTTTTTTTTTAACTTTTTGTAAAGCTTTTTAAACAAGCAACTAGCTAATTTTTAGTAAATAAGCAACTATAAATGTCATCAGCGTTTGCAGCTCTTTGTTTTTCACAGCGGCATGCTCACTAAAAATCAATCAACCGTAAACTTGTGTTTCGTGGACAATACATGCATCGATGCAAGTAGAAATGAAACAAGTTTACAGGTGTAAAAAAAAGTGGAATCAATGAGGATAAAAAAAACTTTAAAACTCACTAGCCTGTTAGTTCTTGTGCTAGTTTAAATTAAACCTCAAGATCAGCAAAGAAAACTTATAACCGAGAAAATGTTGACTTTTTTTAAACTTAGCTCAAGTATTTTAATATAAATTGGTCTTATAAATTAAAAAAAAATAAATACAGTATCACGACTACTTAAGTTTTAAACACTTTTGATAGATTTTAATAGGATTGAAAACTCTTTTTTTTCTTTTTAAGTAGATCTTATATAAAAAACAAAATGGTAGCTAACAAATTTTATTTCGGATTAAACATCATTATTATTATAGAAGTTAAAAGTGTAATGTACAAATATAAAGATAATTTGTACTACAGACAACAAAAAAATTTTTTTTACAAAAGATAACTCGCTCATAAATAACTGATAATTTTCTCTATAAATAACAAATAAAATAAAGGCTTTACAAAAACATACTAAATAAGTATTTAAGTCTATAAGTTACTTGTAGAAAGTAACCAGGGAAAGCTGATCTGTTTAACAACTTTATAGTAAGGAATTATTTATAACGATATGAAATACTTCGTTTCTGAACAATACAAGTCAAAATTTTAAGAACAAACAAAACACATAGAAAAAACTAAATTATTTTATAAAAATATGCTGGTTGATAAGTAAGTCAATTTATAGAATTGCAGATGAGACACTTTTTTTTCAAAATATATCTTTAAACTTTTAATAGTCTTCAACTTTGTAACTTAAGATAAAAAAATTTATTATTAAATTCCTCAATCTACAGCTTTTATTTTGTAAACTTCTAGTCTTTTCAGTACTCTTTATGCTTTTTTTGTTTTTAAATATTAAACTTTTATTATATTCTAAACCATGGGTCGGCAAACTACGGCCCGCGGGCTAAATGCGGCCCAAAAAAACAAAAGATTTTCGGCCTGCGAGGTACTTTTTGGCTAAAAACATATTTTTTTAAAACAAAAAAAAAATATTAAAAAAAACTTAGAATTAGACTCTTAGTTCAATAAATATTTTTTACTAGTGCTTTGTTTTTGCTTATTTTGTCATTATTTTGGTTTAAAACAGTGGCGTAGCACGGTATTTTGTTCAGGGGGTGCGCAAGTTCTTTTCTCAAAAAATCCATTAACTTTTGTAATTAAGACTTATGTAATTAGCTATAAAAAATATTTTTATAAGGAGTATAATAGGAATACATTCATTTTGTATAATAAATTCGAAAATAATGTTTTAAAATCTACTTATATATTACAAAATTAAACAATTAAAAAAGTATAAATTTCATTAGAGTAACTTATACTTACACAAATGTAAACTTACTAAATAAAAACAGTGTTTACTACTTACAGTAAACTTTATATCTTTTAAAATGAATATGTCCAAAAAAACGAAAGTATCTGTTTTACTTACGAAAAAAATATATATCTCTTTAATATACAATACAACAGTGATAACAACACCTTATTGCACATTATATATCAAACAAAATTATTTTTTAGTAACAGAAAGTGAAATATTATAAATAGATCAGATTGCTTGCTAATTTAATGTAATTTAGGTATTAATGCTACAAAATTAAATCTAAACTATAACAAAGTTAAAGCGAGATGAACTTAGCATATTGCTTTTTTTTTAAATTTTAATTAAAAACAAATCATAAGTTGTCAAAAAAGAAACGTTAAATGAAAAATGAAGAACACAAGACATAATGAAAAACAGTTTGATGGCAAGTTTGAAACGTAAGAATTAATGACAGTAAAACTGAATATCTAAAGAACAAGAAAAAAGCATTGAAAATATCTTTCTAAGGAGTTATTAATATACATAAGTCTTTAGATTTTGAAAAATATTCTATTGCAAGTAAGTTGAAAAATAATACAAAAGCGAAGTTTTTTTGTATAAAGTAGCTAAATATTTTCGAAGATAATAAAAAAGTAAAAAATAATTTAAGTCAGACAAAGTATAGAATTTGTAAAACAAACTACGGGTAGTAATATCTAGTTATAAAAACATATATCTGAAACATGTCATATTTATCAAAAGCTAAAGTAGTAACAAAGAAAAACCTATTTTTGTCCTAAAAGAAAACTTAAATGTTTATTTTTAACCTTTGTAATGAACTTTGTAATGACTCAACAAACAACAAAGTTATATTTATAAAATTTATTTAGTACAACTAACTCAAAATTTTTTAAAGTAAAAAGTAGTTAAGTTAAACTACAAATAAATAGTCAACTAAGTATAACAATTAATACTCTATACACTTTTCTCAATGAAATTTCTAGATAATGTTTTATTTCAATAGAAAAGAATTATATTAAACTCATAACAACTCATACTTTTAGTATGTTGCAGCTTTAAATATACTATCTTTATATTTAAAACAAAAATGGTAAATCTTCAGTATTAAAGTTAAAAGTTTTAAACATTTTATAGAAGAAATCTAAAAAGCCTTTTTTTTTTTTAACTTATACTTTTTTAGCTATATTACAATATAAAGCTGTAAAAATAAATGTTAACGAATGAAGAAAATCTGAAATATTAATAATATCAAAAAAAAAATTTATACAACTTGAACTGCAGTCTTGAGTAATAGCAATATCTGGTGTTGGTCTGCTGTTTTTCAATTCAAGTTTTTCAACTTTAGACAATTTTCGTATTTGACATTTTTTTAGGCTTTTAACGTTCCATACAATATTACTTTGCTCATTTTTTTAGTAATATTCTAAAAATTAATCAAAATAAATTTTATTTTATTTTCAAATATTATAAAACACATCTTACAAAATAAAACAAAAAACGGTTAACTTTGAAGATATTAGAATTGCCTTGCCACTATTTGAGTCAAAATAACTGTCTTGAGTTAGTTTAAAAATGTCATGTGTCATCATAAGCATTTTAAATTCCTTTATAGATTTTTTAAAATATTATAAAACTTATAAAACTAGGCTCTTTAACAAAACTGGCAACATATGCAACTAAATTAACTAGATGTCATTCATAATCTAAAAAAAAATCATGAAAGCTTTTAAAAACACTAAAACTATCCTAAGTAAAAAAAAAACAAATCTATACTTAGTCAGCCTGAGCTTAAAGAAAATAAAACTATTCTGAGTTATTCTGATCTCTACTGAGTCATACTAAAGTTTTCAAAAACTTCATAAAATCCTGAGCTATCCTGAGTGTGTGGAAAGATGATAATACATTTTTCTAATGCAAAAAAATGTTTAAAAGATAAATTTTTAAAAGTCAAATTTATCAATGAGTTTCAAAAATTCACAAGAACTATAACTTTTTCCCTCATCTTAAAATCAGTGTTTCTATGATCTTTAGGGAATATCTCTAATGTTACAAACAGTTAGTAGAAATAAGATTTTTGAAAATACTATTTAAAATTTATTTTTTTACTAAATAAATTTAAATTTAAAATTAATCAAATATGTCTTTTAGATAAAAAAATGATTGTAAAAGATATATTTTTACAATTTGATTTAAATTTGTTCATGATGTGATTGAAAAAATTCTAAAATTACTTGCTAAAAAAATTGATTGATTTTTAAACTCTATGGCTGGTAGAATTACAAACTTTGATTTGTTTGTTATCTTAATAAAAAAAAGAAACTACTTTTACTAAAAATTTCAAGTTTACTGAAGTTTAAACAATACTTTTTGTACAGTGAGACTAACATTTTAATCACAGTATGAACTGTTTATTTATTATTTGTTTTATTTTATTTATTATCATTTTTAATTTTTTTTTTAGAAAATTATGTTGTTAATATTCTATATTGTTTTTGTTAATTTATTTTTACTTAATTAGCATTTATTTATTGCTATTTTACTACAATTTGTTTGTTCTTAAATCATTATCACTATAAGATAGGTTTAGCTTCATGGTTTGTTAACAAAATGTTAGCATTTGTCCTTGTAAAAAAATTTGTCATAAGGTTGTACTACTGCGGTGCACTAACTAGTTTCCTACTGTTTTTGTCTAAATTCTTTTGAAGATATAAAATTTTTCCTTATTGAGTTTTTCATCAACATCAGTATACTGAGTAATTTCCCTAACTTGTCACTAACTTGTATTCGAAATTTCGTTTTACTTTTCAAATACTAGAAAAATATTGTTGAAAATAGGTAAATTAAGCAGAAACGAATAAACAATAAAGGATAAAGATAATACATTCTGTTTTTTTTATTGTTTTCATTTTTTAGGTGACACGCATGCACCAGTGTCCCTCCCCACGCTACGCCCCTGGTTTAAAACATAATTTTTATAGTGATTGTTACAACTATTTCAAAATAAGTGCGGCCCTCGAAGACTCTTTTCTAAATAGTGCGGCCCGCAAGCATTTTTATTTCTATGAAAACTTGACCGCGAGGGACTAAAAGCTGCCGACCCTTATTCTAAACAGTTAATATTTTCTTAAAATCTGAAAAACAAACGAACTTATAAACTTATACAAAGCTACAGTATTTAAACATCGGTAGTTTAGTTAGATATTTGTATATAAAATCAGCTATAAAACAACTAAAATCTTTAATTTAGAATAAGTTTAAGCTTTTTTACGAAATTTTTATCGTACTTTCTGCAGTTTTTAATAGAAAATAACTTTTCAATAAACCTTTAAAAAGATTAAATGAATACTATGCTAATTACTAAATAAAAAAAAATTGATATTAGTCATGACTATGTAATTTATTTCTATACATGAATACAACCTATTTTTTGTAAAACTAAGCTATTTTTCATGTCTAAAAATGCGTTCAATTGAAAAGGTACATAAGAAAAATAAAAAATATGGAAAAAAGCTTGTTTTAAAAAAACAACGTTTTATCAAGAGAAGAATAAAGTTTAAGTTGATTTTAATTTTTTTTTTATGTTTAGTTGTTTTATTGAAACATATGTAACATTTGGATGCATTGAATTTTTAAAAGTTTGGTTACTCATACTTGTATTTTAAGTAATAAATTATTCTTACTCTTAGTTTTATATTTAATACCAAGTAAACTTCAAATTTAACAACTTATTAAACATAAGTAAAAAAAATTAAATATCATGTACATACTTGTACATAAAATATATGTAGGTCTATATGTACTTATAAAATTTCAATAAAAAACAATGATTTAAAACTTTAACAGCATTAAGTGCTAGTCAAGGTTTATACATTCTATTTCATGTGATTAACCGAAAATCGTCATACTTTAGGTCAAATATGAATCCGATACAAAATATATATGCTAAATTATAGTCCAACAACATGCTTTTAAATATTTAACTTTTTAATGCAGAAAGGTTAAGTCTTTTAAAACAAAAACGTCAACTGTGTTTTTTAGCTTTTGTTTTAATTGTGCTGCTACTTGCCGCCTTTTTACATTTAATGAGAACAATTCTTTCGCATATATTTTTATATTGTCCGTGATTTTTTTTTGCAATTAAGTTTATAATTATTTATAAACAACAAAAATAAAAGTCTTTACGTGAAACTTACAACAAGGCACGTAGTTAGTAGTTGCTAGTGCTTCATTAACAAGTATTTGGTCATAACTTGGTTAACTTTTATTTTATTAATTTATAGAACTTTTTCAAATAACTGTCGCTCGCAAAATGTTTTTTTCTATACAGTGCAACCAGCGAGAATTTTTTAAGGGTAGTTAGTCGGTGAATTATGGAAAGGTGGCCGACCTTTGTTTTCGGAATTATTTGTACTTGTTTAGTTTATACTAGTTTTATAAGCTAGCTGATGTTTTATGTGTTAATTGTTATAAATAACTGCATAACATTTCTAACTCAGGATTGAAATAAAAACAAGTATTTTATATTCTGAACCTTCAAATTTTAATTAACGTTTGGTATAAGCTTTTAAATGATGTTTACGTAGTAATGTTTAAAACCATATATTTTTAAAGAATTTTAACTAAGTATTATGTAAAATTTCACATTAAAAAAAGTTTTGTTCTTAACAAGTACATTTTTTGGTTAGTAGAAGTATTTCAAGTAAAGATGGTCCACAGTAGAACTTTTTATACAGTAAGGCCGGCAGAAACATTTTGTAGTAAATTAACATGGACTTTTAAAATACTACCAAGTGCCGACCTCTTCTTTTAGCTTTAGTTTTTTTTTCAGAACTTATATATCTAAACCAAGTATGTCAAATTGCGTTATTCACAATGTAGCTGTACAGGTCAAATATTTTTAAGACACATAAACCTACTTAATATTTAATAACATTTTGTTAAAAAGTTGTTGGTCGTTTACAAAAATCATGCATGCTTGTAAAAGTTTGTATATAGATAGAATTCCAAAACTTTAATTAGGTAACTTAAAAGTACAAAAGTATACTTTAAACCAGTGCTTCTGAACCTTTTTCTAGTGGCGGAACCCTGTCCAAAGTTCAACTTTTACGCGGAACCCCTAGTTTTAATTTTCCATAAAATGTTAAATTAAATAAATGTTCTTTTTTTTTTAATTTCAAAAGGCTTTGCGGAACCCCTGAGAGGCGTCGCGGAACCCCATTTCAGAAGCACTGCTTTAAACAATATCATGCAATAATTATTCCAAACTTTTTTTTTTAATCATATTTTAATTAAGATTTTTAAATCCAAGTACAAAACGATTACTTTGTCTTATTAATTGTTTTCTAAAACAAGATTGCTTTTACAGATTTGTAACAATAAAGTATTAAAATATTCTGTATCAGACAGAGAATTAAAACAAGGAAGCTAGTTAAGTTCATTCTATATATAAACAAGAAGATAATAAAATACTTGAGCTATACAAAAAGTTGACTCATTACTAATGTCTATAAAAAAGTATAGCTAAAAATACATTGTAGTTGGTTAAGTTTATTACACTTTAAAGTCTAATTAAAATTATAGTAATTGTATGTTGTTAGTTTGGATTTTAGCTAACTTATTAAAATATTTTAACGTGTTTACTATTTTAGAATTCATAATAACAATTAAGAGACATAGTATTTGTGCCGATGTTCCAAATAGTTTGTTTTGTAGCACTGACACCAATACTTAGTTTCATTTTTGACAAACCTCTACTTATAAGCTGCTTATAGAATCACATTCATAGTTTTTCTGATATTCTTCATTTTGTTTTTACAATACGCAGCTCGTTGTTATAGAACAATGTTTGATAAGATTAACACTAAATAGATGTCTATTTTAGAAAAATAAGTAGTAGTTTACTTGCTCTATTTAATACTATGACTAGACATCTTAAATATATTTGAAATATACATGTTTTATAAAACGTAAAAAAAAATACTCTAAGACTCAAAATAAAAGTTTTTATGATGGATGTTTAAATTATTACACATTGTGAACTAAGTATTAGTTTCGCATATTTTTTGATATCACCTCATAGTGGCAAGCTGATACTTTTTTTTAACATATACTAAAGCTAGTAGTATATTTTAAAATGTTTAGTATTTGACAAACTATTAAATTTTTAATGAGAAAACTGTTTTGAAAACTTAAAATACTGAAAACTTGAAACTAGTTGTTCTTTTCCAGTTTAAGAAAAAAAGTTTTTGTAAAAAACGACCAAAAATTTAGTTTAAAACATCTATTTACTTTACAATTGTAATAAGGTTCACATAATTTCGAGTATTTTTAACTAGTTTTGTACTACACAGCACATTTGATCAAAAAATTGTTTTATAACTTTAAAAGACCGTGCAGATTGTTTTTTTGTTTACAGCAGCAAGCTAATTATTAATTAATCAACCATAAATTTGATTTTCGTGAAAAAAAAGTATCAATGTAAGTTCGAACAAGTTTACTGATTTGCCAACAATCAAAAAAAAATCAACACACAATTATTAAATAATCAAGTTTGGATCAATTACTTTATTATGTAAAGTCCTTGATCCCAAATATATTTGCATATGCTTTGTTTTATTTATTTTTACGCAAATATTTTTTCTTGTTAGAAATCCTCACTGTCAAAAAAATTTTAAACACTGCTACATGTTAAAGAACTCTAAAGCATTTATTTGAAACCAGCTACTTTTTTTTCATAGTTAAAAGTAAAACTTGTTATATAAAGCTTGTAGTTCTGTCAATATGACTAGATAAGACATTTTTATGGCAACAAGTATAAATTTCTTTTGGAATAGCTTAACTAGAACATTTTAAACGAAATTTACCGTTACAGTTAATTAACTGTAAAAAGAATTAAAATTAAGTAAAATTTTAACTATAAGTCTTTGTTATATGAAATTAAATCTTTTAATAGCGTCCTTTTTAAACAGTTTATTACACTAATTTGATGTTTTAATCAAAAAAGAAGTTTTTGTAACAAATAAAAATTTCTATTTTCAATTACTTTTTTTGATAGCATTTTTCAAAGGTTAAAAAATACACCGGAAAAAGATATATATATTATTATTATTAGTATCTTTCAGGATTTTCTATCAAAACCAATCGACGATTTTTTATTAATTGAAAACATTTAACGAGCAGAAAGCTAAAACGGTTTGCTGAAATGACAGCAGGCAAACAGTAAAAAATTAAACTTTACTTTTTTTAACCTGAAATTACTACAAATATTTTGCTTTAAACTCTTTAAGTCGCTAACTGAATCTTTTTGGAATTTTAAAATGTTCACTACCATATGATAATTCCATATAATCGTATGTATGGAACAAAATAAAGACTGTATCTTATAAAAAATACGTTGTTTATGATATTGATGTTTTATGAACACAATGTGTATAGCATTGAAAAATTTAAACAACGTTAAACGATCATTCAAACAGACTCTTAATATTTTTTTCATATTTTATGAATTATTGACATAAACTTTTAATACAGTAAGGATTAAAATAGTTAACATATATTTATTCAATCAAATTTTAAACACTATAAAACTAAAATTTATATAAAAAAACAAACGAAAATAAACAAATTAAAATACTTAACTGATTTGAGAAAAGACCAGTTTAAGGTTTAATAATTGTACTTTAAACTTTTTTCAAAAGTCTTGTAACTTTTTCTTAAATGTAACATATCATTAACTTAGTCATACTATATATTTCTTAAACATTGTAATGTTTTTGTTTTACTTTCTCATTAAAAACGTAAAAAATGATACTAAACATGTGTTAGTCATATAAAAATGTGTAATAACTATTTAATTATTTTTTTGTTTTTATAAACCTTCTAGGAATAAAAGTTGAAACATCGTTTAAAAGTTAGATTATTATTTAAAATAGTGTGCATTTAACCAAATGCACGAATAAGAAGAAGTAAAACGGAATTAATAATAAATTTTGTTGCATCTAGTCGAGTATCAGTATTTTTTATTAGGTAACAGTTTTAAAGCTGAATTTAAAAAAAGTTAATTTAGTTTAATTGTTTAAACTAGTTTTACAAAGTTTTGCAACATACCTTGTAAGAATGTACATGAATGTAATGTTTTACACTATGTTAATATTTAATATTTGATTTTAGATATATATTATTTATTGACTAAATAAAATATTTAGATCAAAAATATATTAATCTCTTATAAAAAGTATACTCGTGATTTAAAAGGTTTTTTGTTACAAAATAGCTTTAGTTCGTTAAAAAGTAAAATAGTAATAGTAAAATTAAAACCTTTCAGTTATGCTAAAGTTAAAGAGATTTTTTTTTTCAAAAATAAAATAATGGCTGCATTTGAAATAGGCTACGTTTAACTCTAGTCACGAATAAGAAATAGTAATACGAAACTAACTTCCTGTCTTTTCAATTTCACACCATAAACGTTGTGACAAGAGTTAAAAGTTTTGTATTACAAAAACCACAGTATATAAGAGAGAAAAGTTAACCTTTTATAGCTTGTGTACTAGTATGACTTTTGATTGAGATTTTGTTTTACAAACTTGAGTTGTGACAACAGGCAGACAGATAGAAACTTTATTGCATAGAAATTACCAGGTTTGTTTTATAGAGATTTTCAGTCAAGAACTTTGTTACAATATATCAGTAAATTTTGTTACACAGCATTAGCTACACTAAATAATTTTTGATTGTACATGTTTAAAGTAAATTAAGTGACTCTTTAACCAGACAAACAAAACTAAAGAAGATATAAAACTGTTGTGTTAATTTTGAAATTTTATTCATAAGCACTTAAAAAAACAATTTTAGACTTGTTAAACAAAAAAAGAAATAATAATGTTAAAAATAATAACAGAGTTGTAATTAAAATTCTTATTTAAAACTATTTTTGTATATTAGTATACTGTATTTTGTTGAAAGTAAACTCGTCTTACTTTAAAGTTTTATAATGCAGATTTTATTTTAAATACCTTATTAAGTAAAATAGATTTTTTTATTGAATTGAAATAAATTAAAATGTTACTGGTAACTTTTTTTTTTGCTTTTACTGATTGAAAATTTATATTTGATTATATTGTTTTAAATTGTTTTGCAGCATACTGTATAAAAAATGAAACGAAGACGATACTATGGAAATATTTTTCCGAAAATAAAAACGTCTAAAGTATATAACTTTTAATTGCTATATGTTATTGTCATGTACTTAAAGTTATACTAAGGGTTATACTTAAAATGCAGATTGAATAAAAAACAGACTTTTTCTTTTAAAAAAAAATTTTAAACTAAAAATAAATGAAAAATAAAAAACTTTCTCAATTTAATAGTTTATATAAATATTATTGTCCCAGACAAGACCTTAAAAGGTATCTGTGGTGTACGACTCGATAACCGAAAGTTTCTTTGTGTACCAGGTCCTAGAATCAAATATTTTGAGCTTGTTTTTTGTCCTTCAATAAACCAATAATATATATTTTGTACTTTTTTATACAATTTTATAAATTTAAATGTGTTTAGAAATTATTGTTTAAATTTTAGATGCAACCAACAGTCGAAAGCACACCATCAAATAACAACCTTTTAGTCACGCAAATACATGGATACGACATTGGTTCTTTTTGTATAAACAACATTGTTTACGTAAATCAACCGCAGGTTAAGTATTTTGTTGTTTTAAGTTTGAGTTTTCAGTGTTAAGAACTCATTTATACTATCTTCAACGACACTATAAAAAAACAGTATAAAAAAGTATGAATAAATAATTCTATAATACTTTGTAAAACTATTTAATAATTAATGTTTAAAAAAAAAATTACTATAAACTTATTTTAAATACTATATAAACTAATATGCGTACTTTACACTTTTATATTATTCATGTAATTAAAGTACACATATAAATACGTTGACATTTTATAGGTGTTCGATTTATTTCTAAAGCCTTTAGTAGCCCGATGTATAGTTTCTAAAAAACTTAAAAGTCTGAATATAAAAAAACTCGTTACAAACCATGAACAGGTAATTAATTGTTAAAGTATTAATTATGTTTTAATAAAAAACTATATAGATAACTTTTTAGGTATACTTAGCATGAGTTATGAATGTTTAAAGTTTTTACTATTTTTTCTTTTTTCGTTTAAGTTGACTTATTTTCTATAACTTAAAGCGTCGTAAACTTCAAGAAAAAAGACTAATTCGTCAAAAAAATGGTATTTGCACCCTTATATCCGTTAAAGATTTTTATATTCTACTGAAAAGTTGTGAAAAAACTTCGTAAGTTATTAGTTATTTACATATAATAGTAGTTAGCGCCTTTGAGAGTCATATAAATGTATGTTATATTTAGACAATAATAAATCAATTAAAGTTTACAAACCCATTGACTTGATATTAATAACACAACGAGATTAAAGTGAAGTAAGTTTATTTGGTAAGACCAAGTTTCACTGCTATAAGCAGTTCATTAAGTACAAATAAGTTTCATGTTATTAATAATTTTATACTTTACCTGATGATCGGTTATAGCAGTGAAACTTTTATTCTAACAAATAAATTCCAACTAGCATTAGTATTATATTGATGTTTATATTTTATGCTTGAGAGCTTTAAAAATAATTACATAAAAAATTGGAAAAAATGATATATATCTTTTATAATGTTATAAATTTGTTTTAATAGTCGCAAGGGACGTTACAGAAAAAATAGTTCATTTTCTCCTTTCAATATTTCACAAGTGACATTTCAGAATTCGAAAACATCAGTGGATAGTTTAAATGTAAAATAATTTATTTTTTATTATAATACAAAAATATATAGTTTTTAATTTTCTTTTTTTAGTTTCTTTTACGAGTTTTTATTTTGTTCAAGTTTGTTTACAATTTTAAGTAATTGATAGATTTAAAACAATTGTCAATAAACAAAAAAAAAAACTTCGTATCTAAAATAATATTTTTTTAGGATAATCAAACATGTGATGTGAAAAAGTTAAAAAACACTTACAACGAAAATGAAGCAATTTTCATAGATCTGTTTAAAGGTAAAAAATAGTAAAATTTTTCTCAAATATAGAAACAAAATTGTAGAACTAAAATGAAGACTAAGTAGTTTGAAAATATTTCCTATATTATACTTTAGATCGGAACGATAAAAATACTCCAAACTTTTCAAACTCTGATACTCAGTCAGTAAATGAGGTGAGATTTTACTTACATTGTTATATATATGAACTAATTTATTTTGGTTAGAAATACGGCTTTTCAAGTTTAAAAAAATTAGCTTATATGGAAACAACTAAAATATAAATAAAGAACCAATTCATAGTTTTACTTTAGTTTATAACAACTTTAGAAGTTTATACTCATAACTTATTTTCAAGCAAAAGCAATTAAGCAAACAGGATAGTAATCTTTTCTCATCGACGTACTCTGATAGTTGGAGTGAAAAAAACTTCCAGCTTAGGTAAATGTTTATATGTAGTAAATTTAATCTGCGAGTAATTTTAAGGAAATACTAATGGTGTGTATATATAGTTTTGTTTAAAATTAATTATTTCCATTACTGCTTAATTGTACATTGTTTGTCTAAAATTAGACTTTTATTAACTAAAGATTCCTATTAACCTAATATTAAACGTTTTAACGAACAGGTCAAATACACCAAACTTATGCAAGCCATCATCTTGTATTACTACAAATAAAACAGTTTCAAATACAGCACATACAAATAGAAACAGTATATTTAACACATCAAATAAAGATTTAACGGTAAAAGGTATAAAAAAATTAAAAACTTTGAAACTTGAAAACTTTTGTAGACAAGACCTAATAGAGTTTAAAAAAAGAGTCAAATCTTTTTGTATTATAAGTATAACAATCTAGTAGTTTACCGATATTTTAAACAACTAATACAAATAAACTTTATTTTTTAATTATAAGAAAAAGTAGTTAATAAAATGTTTTTTAAAGTAAGTTGTAAAAAAATAAAAATTCTAACAAAATTTTAAAACTTTGACTTAAATGTTTTTTTTTTAATAATTTATTAAATAAACAAATTTTGAAGATAATAACTTTTACTTTTTATCTATATAGTATCATACAAAACAAAAGGAAAAATTTGTTTAACATCTATTTTCTATGAGATATTTATATACAATAGGTTTGGTAAACTACTAGCAACTTATTAATAAGCAAGTTATGTATATTTCTTTCTTTGATATATAATATTTGTACATAGCTTTTGACTTACTTAAAAAAAAT
Organism: Thalia democratica; assembly: GCF_965202585.1. Lineage (NCBI taxonomy): Eukaryota > Metazoa > Chordata > Thaliacea > Salpida > Salpidae > Thalia > Thalia democratica. The sequence continues at coordinate 34,042,618 of NC_139165.1, read as the reverse complement.
AGACAAAGAAATAAAGCAAGAAATAGAACTAAAAACTAAACATTATGAATCGAATAAAAACTTGGTAATTAATACTGGATTATTTGATGAAAGTTTAAAAAATGAATACCATCAAAATAAACAACATCAAATAGTAATTGGTACAGTAATTCTATATATATTTTTTGTCTTTTAATAAGCATTTAACTTACAAATACTAATTAAATTCTTAAACTGAATTTTAAACACTTTCGCATATACACTTCAACTGTTACTTTTTTCATTAGTGGTAAAAGTTAAAAACTAAGATTTATTTTATTATAGTTAATTATTAAATATATCTTTTTATTTAGCTCAATTACTTGCAAAATTGGAAAGCAAAAGGAAAGAGAACCAAAAACTGGAACAATATATCTTTAATAGTTATAAAAACTTCTGTAAGTATATAACAAATGTGTAATGTACATGTATATCATTATAACTTTAACTTTATTATCTAGTACGAATCTAATAAAAACTAGCTAAAAACCAAATTAAATAATGTATTGGGCATGCTTCTGTTCAAGACAAAGTTTTTAGTTTTTACTCACAATACTTCTTTAACAGTTTATCAAGCAATTGAACTAACTAATGAGAAAAACCTCGCCAAACAAGTTTACAACGAAGTCATTGGTTTACAAAACAAAATTCAAGATTTATACGGTTTAGAAAGTGTTAATGGAAAACTTCACTACTACCACAATTTGTGCTCAGCTAATTTTAAAAAGTTAAATAGATAGTAAGATATTATTAAACATATTAAAAAAAAATAGCTTTAGTTTTTACATAAACAGACTTGTTTATTAATAAGGTAGTAAAAAAGAAACTTGTTGATAATCATTTGAGACATTTTGTATAAAAGTATCCAAAATTACAATGAAAAGTTATTAATAACTTCTTTTATGTTTACAGGAAACCCAAATAGTCTAAAAATCAGATGTGATAAACTAAAACTGAAGTTATTTTTGACAATGCAAGCTAGAAAATTTACAACCAATACTATTTTAGTATAAATGTTTGATATTTATTCTCATTTTATTAATGTTTTTAAAATACTTGAAATTTCACTATCGAACTTTGAGCATAGTTTATTAAAAAAAACTTTTTTTTTTTTAATACTTTTGTCTAATTTTATTTTGTATATTTTATGAGTACTTTATTATATTTAGTTTTTAAATAACTAGATAATAGTTAAAAGTAATTGTCTAATAAAATTCTTTAAACTCTAGTATACAAGTTTTCTTTTAACAAGTTGAATAGTTATTATTTTGGAATCAATACTTTTGACTGAGCTCTTAAATTTCAAAAAGTGTTAACTAAAGATGAAGCTTAATCTAAAATTCCTGAGTATTTGAATAATTTAAGATAAGTTGTTTAAAAAAGATAAATAGTTAAAAACTTAAGTGTTATGAAATTTACAGTTAGAACTTTTGTTATTTATAAGCCAAAGTAGTTACAATATGTATTGTTCATCAAAATTTAAAACATAAACTTTCTCAATAAAAAAGTTTTATTTAAAAAATAGTTATTTTCAAAAATCTTTTAAATCATAAACTTATGAGAAGTTCAAAACAAACAAAAAAAAATTGTATTCAGTTTTCTCTTAAAAACTTTATTCAGTTTTTGAATTATGTTAACAACTAATTTTTGCCTTTTTGAACACTTTCTTCTCGTTATTAAGTTTTTACATTTTAATTTATTCGTAGATTTTTTTTATATCAAATAAAAGTTTAAAAAAATAAATTCTTATACAATTTATTAACACGTCTTTATAAAACTAAACTAAAGTGTGTATTTTTAAATGATTAACTATAAACAGTAAACTTTTATTCAAGTTATAGAAAATAATTTTAAAATCTAATAGAACGAAATGTGAGACTTTTTTTTATATTTGTAAAATAAAGGTTGAGAGTTTAAATGAACTTTTAGATTACTTAAGTTTTGAAAAATTAGATCTTATAAAATTTCGCAATCTGTTATTTGAAACTAACTTCCTGTTTACAAAACTTCTCACGAAAGATTATTGCTTAAAAAAAAGAGTTTATTTAATTAACAAAATGTTGAAAATGCTTAACTTTTTGTTGAAGTGTTCAAAAATTATCTATAAAGTCATTTTATTTCTATTACGCACAGTGTTTTTTAAAAAATAAAAATATAGTTTAAATATATCTTGATTAAACAGAACAATTAAAAACTACTTTCTATTAATAAAAATTATAATTTAATAAAGTTTTATTACGTTTAAAATTTAAATTTCCTTTAAAAAAATAGTCTAAAATAAAGGACAAGCCTTGGTTTTATTTTAAGACAATATTTTTCTATTGTTAAATGATCATTATTTTGTTACATCTCGTATAGCTTAAGTATTTATTCAAGGTAAATATTTTACATTTAGTAAAGATTTTACGAATAAATTTTATTATAAGAAAGGTTATCTTATCATATACACAATTTATTAATTTTTTACCTCTTTCAAAGAATCTTTAATAGTTGCATAGTAAATATTAATAGTTCTGTTAAAACATTGTTATTAGCCATTGTTATATCGATTTGTTTATGTTTCATACTGTTAAATAAAGGTAAAACTAAACAGAAAACAGGTTTTTTATAACTTACTAACAGTTTAACCTGCGTTTTTAACATACTGATTACATATTAAGATTATCATATACAGCAAAAAATGTTGATCTATGTAGAATTTTGACTAAAATAAACGAGTTAGGCTTGAAAGCTATAATTTGTAATTTTACAAAAATAATATCTGACTAAAGTAGTGAATGTTATGATGTGAACCTAAAAACAGTATATGTGCACCTACTATCACTAGTAATAAAATTAAAGTAACACCAGAAGTACTTGTATGATATTTAAAAAGTGTTTTGCTCTAGTGATCTAAAATTTTTAACTTGTTTGTGAAATAAATAAAATAGAACTTTACACAGTTGTATTATTTAAATTGTAAAAAAAATTGATTAGTATATACAAAGTGTAAATATATTTTTTAATTTTTTAAACACGTTCGTTTAATACAAACAAAACATATACATTTCATAAAAAAACATTTCAAGCTATATTTTTAGGATCTTAGTTAGTTTCTACTTTTCATTTGTCTACAAGCTACATTTACGAAAACTTGTATTTTCGTTTTTTGTATACATAAAAAAATCGACTTTAGTAATTACTAAATAGCAGAAAAATTGAGTCGAGAGTTTTTTTGTTTAACTTAGGAATAAATTTTTACTCTTGCAAAAACTGAAGTAGAGCTTTATATTTTAAAACCGTTTTAAACCATATAGCGAAGTGCAACTAAAAAAAATATTATCTTATCATAAAAAAAGAAATACAGTAATAGCTAAAGTAGCAATTTAAATAAAGAAAAAAAAAGGATTTATAAAAATTTAGATATTCATTTTGATATTAAATTTACACCATACTGAAAGCAAAAAGAACTATACTATTTAATTTTTTGACATCAAAACGAATTAAAATTACAAAAAACATCTTTACTATGAAGTTAAAGTTAATAATTCTCGTTTTTTTAAACCAAAATTAAAGCTTTTTTCTCTGGAAGCAATTGATTACGATTTTGTTCGTACGAGCTGGAAGCTTAAAGAAAAATTATTTCAAAAAACCAAAAAAGTAATGGTGCAAAATGATTATATTATAAAAAAATCATCTAAATGAATATTTTTTTAGTTTAAGAACTCTGATTTTAAGCAAAAAAAAAAAAACATAGAAAAAAAAAAAGAAATGAAAATAGATGAAGCGTTTTAGTAAGGTAAGAGTTCAAAAAGTTTACAAAACACTGATCTGAATTAAAGGTATTGTTTAAAAAACATTTTTGTGGGTCCTTGTTAGTTAACGATTTTTTTTACATATAAAATCACTAAAAGTTTCTGAATCGTCAACAATGTAAAGTTTCCCTGACTGTCTGTTGTCGGAAATCACAACGGCCATAAAACCACTAGTTTCATTATTATAAAATGAAAATTTTATATCTAAAATTCAGAATTAATTTTTTAACTAATCTAAATATATCTGTGTATACAAGGCGTAATTCTCAAGCACATAATGTCTTAAAAAAACTAGTTTTAGAGACAAAATTAATATTAAATTTATTTATTTAGACAAAGGCAACGACTTTTCAACCCTAAGGAATCTTTCACTTTGTTTTGATTGTTATAAGCTATATCTAGACCTGTATAAAACATATCGATAATTTTTAGTATAAAAACTACTTTTTAAAACCTTTATCCTTAATTTTTATTTTTATTTTTTTTTTAATGTGATTATTTAGTAATAATGTTATATTGACATAATAATTTTAAATTTTTACTTGATTATACTGGTTTGCACTATTTTATTTAGTTATTCATAATTTTTAATTTATTTTGCAGGCCTCAAGATCGCTTAGGGGTAAAACATTGTTTCATTTGTTTAAATAAATTGAATATAAACCAAATATATCTGTAAAAATGTCAAAAATATTTTATTTTTTGTTTGAAAATTTTACGGATTTTTTATTCAACTAAATTAAAATAATTAATTTATTTATCATACAAGGTATAGTCAAAAATTCAGCTTCATTCTTGCTTAAGAATAAATATTACATACATGCTGCGTTAAAAAATTAAAACTGAAACAATTTAGATTACATTTTTTTTTAAATATCAAAATCAATAGAAAGTTATGGAGATAAGTTATAAATTATTTTACTCATTTAACTGTCCCTGTAAATTTAAATAAAAAACAAAAGTGTACTATATTTCATAATTAATTTTTTTTGTTTATAGAAGTGTGATAAATGTGTAGAACTTAAAATAAACATTTAAGAATTTAAAAACATCATTATGTTAGACTTACTCAGTTAAAAAGCAAGTATATACAGTAGACTACCGCTTAAGTACGCAAATTGAACCCGACCAAAAAGTGCGTACTTAACACGGGTAGTGCGTACTTTTTGACGACATAGTAAAATATGAAATTTAGTTGTTTGTTTTCTTTCTTACAACTAGCCACCAAATAATTAAGCTAAATAAACAAGTCTTTTTATATTAAATAACATTTAATATATAATTTTGATCTGCAAAATTTTTTAATAGATTTTAAAATCATTTATTTTTTATGTTAAAGTTTCTACACAATTGATACATACATTCAATATAGAAAGTAAATGTCAGTCAATGATAAAAAAAATCTTATAATAAAATTTCTAGTGAAGCAGCACTTGGTATAGCTCCTGATCTCTATCACAAGCTAAAAAGCACCCATGAAAAATACCAACGTTTGCTAAACAAAGCAGCCTTATCTGAGCAGGGCTAACACAGAAAGAAAACCAATCAGCTCACACTTTTTGACATGATGAAATAGAGCCAAGATTTTTTTATTCTGAATATATTGCTAGTCAAGCTGAGTTTAGTTTTGTTTATTACTTAAAACCATTTTTCTGAAATTTTCTATATTGTTTCGGTTTAGTATAACCCTAGTTTTTCATTTTTTATTAGTTTTTCTTTTTGCTAAATTTTATTTGTCTTTTGGACAAGTGCGTACTTAAGGCGGGGTGCGTACCAAAAAAAATGCGTACTTAAGCGGTAGTCTACTGTATACGAATTAGGAAATATATGTGTTTGGTCATTATTACTATATATAAGACTGTTTTCCATCATAGCCATAACAAAATAACTAAAAAACAGTAATTAGCATTGCATAACAAATATTAATACACAAAACTGGATAAAAAAAAATGATATTAAACAAACATGTTTCAAATTAGCTTTTAATTTATATTAAAATATTAAATTATACACTCATTAAACTTTATTCACAAGCATTTTGAAACTGTAAAATGATTATTTAATATTCTCACCTTTTCACGCAAAAGTAAAAACAGTCGAAGGCCATGGTACAAAGACTTGTCACCCATGTTACACATACAGGCAGAAGTATAACAGATATAATCTGTTCAGTAGTAAACTGAAGTGACTTTATGTGACCTGTTTGTTTTCATTAACTGTAGAATAACTACAACAAAAATCTAAAAGGTATTATAAAAACAAAAATAATTTATTACATCACTTTTAATACAAAATCTGAATAACTATAAAACTTTTCTGATGTCTTCTATATTTTATTTTTATTAGTAAAAGTTAAGAAAAATGTACATTAGGCTAGGTTAACTTCTTAAATAAAAAAATTAATATATTAAGAACTATTCGTTTATAGGTAATTAAAGATAATTTTTTTATACAAAGGTTTTGAAAAAAACATGCACAATTTTTACAATGAAATATAGTTACAAAATTCATAGCTTTTTTGATAACAAATTAAAGTAACTATTTAAAATTATTTCAATATTCTACGTAAAGTAGTAAAAAAATTTGAGTGTATATATACTTCTAATGAAAGTAACAATAACTATATAGGTAGACAACAGCTTTTGAAAGAATACATTATCAATTTGAAAACTTACCACATATTGTTGAACTTGCTCCATTCTCTAGTTCATGCAAGACCCCACGAAGTACTAAAAACATAAGCTTAACTTTAATTTTAGGCGAAAAAACTAATTTAAATATTTTATAACTTTAGTAGTTTAGCGCTTTAAAACTAAACTAAAGAAAATAAGCATAAAAAACCAGATATTCAAGCAAACTTTCATAACTTATTTTTTACTTAACATTAAAGAAATCAGAAGGATTTACTGAACTTAAAATAAACATATACGCTGTTTATTGAACGATAAAAAAGCCCTATAAAAAGTTTGGTCTAGAACCTGGTGTACGAAAAAACCTTTTGGTTATCAAGTCGTACACCACATGCTGTAAGAATTTCTTACGAATTAAAATATTAAATATTTTAATGTGAACTTTTAAATCTTAAAAAATAAAACATTTACTAGAATGATAAAATAGAAAACAAAATTAAACAAAAATTAACTCAGTTTTGTGTTTGTTAAAAAGTTTTATTTATTATTAGTTTTATTCATTATTTACACAAAAATAGTCTGATAAAATAAAAATTAAAACACAATCTAAGCCTAAAATCAAAAGAATAAGCATAAAAGTAAACAAAATTTCTAGACTTAAAAAATTAACTAAAACTTAGTTTATACAATAGAATAGGACAAATAATATTAATAAAAGACATGATAACACTTTTAAAATAGGTCACTACTTTTAACAAAGGTAAATTAGTAAAAAGCTGAAATACTTTTACGTTTAATTTTAACAGTAAATTATGCAAAAAGTTTGATTTGTTTTAAATGACTTATTGAAATACTTATAAAAAGTTAATGTTATTACTTGAATAAATAAACAAAAAATATATAAACTTTAAATTTGGCCATAAATTCATTTTAACTTATATAAATAATGAAATAGAAAATAAGTACTGTAGCATTCATACACTTTGCACAAAATGAGAAAATAAATAGTATAAATAAAATTAAGGAAAAATAATTAAAACAATAAAAACGAAACATTTTATTATACTAAATTAGTTTTTAATTTTGTCTTCTGAATACTTTTTTCAGCCCAAATACTTAATTATATATAAATATAATATAATGTTTCAAACATATAAAAACAAGAATCTTTAAATTATATTAAATGAATATAAATTAACTTAAAATTTTAATTTCAGCATTTTATTTATTTATATACTTAATACTCTGTTATATAGTTCATCTGCAACTTAATTTTATACGGGGATACTAAAGAATTTTAAAGTTATATATTTAAATAAATTTGCAAAAATTTTGAAGTTAACTCAGAATAGTAATTTTGTTACATAATCTAAAGATTAGATAGAAAATGCTCCAATATAGATTGAACCACTGTTATTGTAACAAAGCAAATCATTTTTTGAACCAAAATTTCTTGTATGATAGATAACATAACTGTTAAACATAACTGTTAAAAATAATAAATACAACCTTATAAATATGTTCACTTTTATATAGTAATTGTTTTGACATTAATTAAAAAAATATTAAGCATGAAGTAAATTTTTATACTTTGATCAAAAAATAAAAAGTAGTAAAAACAAAACTATTTTTACACAAGTCACTCATTTAAAGATAGTTTATTAATTATTTTCATTTAACACGTCATCAGAATAATCTTGCTAAAAACTGATAATAAAATAGTTTAAATGTAGTTATATACAATGATTTTGAAATTTCAAATAAAACTAGGTACATCATAAAGTATAAAAGTGTGTTTAGAAGGTTTAAATTAGAGTTAAGTTATACTTTGCTGATTTGAAGTTATTTATGAGACAAAGTTATCATAACAAAAAAATTTAGGATAGTAGAAGTTTTACTTAATTCTGAGTGAGATTATTAATAAACTTTTTTTAAATGAGTGACTTATGTTTAAATTTCATAGTTAAAACGAGTACCAATACCAAACTATTAAAAAACTATTTATCTTATGATTAATTCCTTAGTAATTAGATTGTTTATGAATAAAGAAAAGTTATTCTAACAACTACAAATGTAAAACAAGTTCACTTACCAAATTCAATCAATACGAACCTGAAAAAAGTAAAAACTTTATTTTAAATACTACTTAAAATAAAATAAAAACAAAATTTTTAAACATTTTAAATAATGGTGTTAAATGATTACAGTTTTGAAATATTTACACTTAAGTTTTAAATTTGTGTGATAGATTTTAGCTATTATAACTATATTAAAACTTACAGGCAAGAGGTTATCATTAAAATGAAATATTTTTTATGAGCTTTTCTATCCATTTTGAAAAATTATCAAAACCTGACGTTATTCACTATTAAGTTGTATTGAGGTATTATAATATTTTTTATTAAAAAATAGTTATAATTATGATACATCAATTTAAAACTATACAAGAGTTCCTAGAAAGCATAAAAATGTTACTAAGTAATTGAAGTTTAAAACAGCTGTTATTAAAATGCGTTATTTAATTTTATTAAATTTGATATTGATAGCTCTTATAAGCGAACTAAAATTAAGTTGATGTAATATTAAGCTTATGAATATTTTACATAGTATTTTTATTAAACTAGTAGCTTAAAATATATTTCCGATTTTCAATATAACAAATACAATTAAAACATTTTTATAATCATCTTACAAGATCTATTTAGACTACATTTAATACTATATACTAATTGTACACACTAAAAACCATAATAAATGATTTATCACTATATTAATTTAACTAATACTGATACTATATATTACTTAGGGATACTCTTTATACAACTAGGCATGACAATGAATGAACATATTGTATAAAGAACAATTGCAAACACTTACACATAGGTAAAGAATAACTTGCTTTAGAAAATACCTTAAATGTGGTCAAAACTTTTACACAACAACAAAGCAAAATACTGTAAGAATGTACAAAATTTAATTACATTTGACTGCTTAGAATTCAATCAAAAAACTGCTTATGCCAATAAATTTTGTTAAACTTAAATTTTGATCTTAACATTAAACAACAAAAATAAAAATGTCTTTTTGAACAACTTGTAAGCAGCAGCAAGGTGATCTAAAATGAATGTCACAACTCAAACTCAGTATCAGGGTTGCCACTTACTTATGACAAGTTTTCTTTCAGGTTTTTTAAATTACTTGTTTTTAGGTCTATTTTTATTTTAAACTTAAATTTATGGTAAAGTACTATGTTAAATAGTATAATAACATTAAAAAGATACTTTAGATGTGTTATTCTAAAAATTTTTTTGATGATTACAAAAAAATATCTTTTTGTTAGATTTTTAGAATCAAAATTTTTCTAGTTACATGTGAAAATTGTTTAAAATTGCAGTTTTTTCCAGGTTTCAAGTTTTTTTTGTTTGAAATCTAAGTTTTTACAGGCTTTTTAAAAAAAAACTTTTAAGTTCCAGCTTTTTCCATTTATTTTTGCCTAAGTTGTCAAATGCAAGATTTTACCAGGTTGTATGGTAAAGTGGCAACCCTGCCAGTATACATGTAGCTGAACATAGACTAGAAATATTTCATCAGACTTATTTCCTCCTTAATGTAATTTTCTTCTACTTAATTCATTATTCTACTTAATAGAACAGCGGTGCCACTGGCATTTTGTACTTCGGCATTTTGTTGCTTTAAAATTTAAGTAACAAAAGTGTAAGACACTTTGTCATTAAATTTTGTTACAGTTATGTTCAATTAAAAATAATTGACATTAAAAAGAAAGACTTCAACGCAATTTACAAACAGAAGAAATTTGCAAACAATCAAGATTTAAACTTATCTTACAATAAAAACAATATAGTTCTAACCTTCAAAGATTAGGAGTTTTTTTATGGAAAAAGCTTCTCAAATGTGAGAATTTAAAGTTTCATTTTTTATTTATTTTTGGATTTTTAAGTTTTTATTTTCTAAGTATAATGTAAAACTAGTAAATTTAAACATTTATCATGAAATTTTTTTATGAATACTTTACATATACCTTACAAACCAACAAAAAAAATATCAAGTTTGTAGTTTGAAATACCTAGAAGGAAATGTAATTTATAAAATTTCTATTAAAATTGATCTTCAAAGTTTTCATTGAAATTTTTCTATTTGAAACCTTTTATAAAACTTAACAGTCTTAATATGTAAACTTAAGCTTTTATGTTCATTTTTTAACTTTAAACTTTTGCAGGGTTGCTACTCTTTTTTTCAAAATTTTTTCTAGGTTTTCCAAATTTCTTCCAGGTTTTTAAAAGTACACATTTTTGGGTTTATTTTAAGTTTTAAGTTAATTTATAAATAAGAAACTGTATTTAATAATATAAAAACATTGAAAAGTTAGTGTAAAGTTACTTAAAATATGTTTTTTTTACAATTTTTTAGTTTTTATGATTACAAAAAAATCTTATTCATACGATAGATATTTTGTATCAAATCAAAACTTTACTACAATATATGTTAAAATTATTAAAAATCCCAGGTTTTTCCAGGTTTTATTCAAAATTTCTCAAACTCCAAGTTTTTTCCAGGTTATTTTTGCTTAAATTGACGAATTCCAGGTTTTTCCAGGTTTAGTGGCAACCCTGCTTTTAGTTTGTAAAAACACCTTAGTATTATTTAATACAATTGGAGTTTTTTATGAGTTAAATAGTTTAGACCAGCAAATGTATCTAATATTTTAAACAAATTATATTTCCAAAAAAAGTGAAAATATTTAATTCAAATTCCAAGAAATAATAAACTAAAATATCGACAAAACTTAAAATAGTTAGTTAATTCTTATGTTTGCATTTATATAAGACAGCATGAATTTGTGTTTTGATTTTATAGATCTAGTATAATCACTGAACTTTTAAATATGCTTATTTTTTCTATACTAACAAAAAATAAACATCAGGTGTTAATTAATTTAGATAATTAATCAGTATAGCCTTAAAACGACTAAAAAAGTAAACTAACAATTAAAGTTAAAACATAAAAATTAATAAAAATAAAATACCACCAGTAGTCAATTTTTTTTTCTCAATTAGACTTGAATTTTATCTACAATGAATAAAAAACATAAAAAGAAAAGTTAGTCACGCTTAGTACACACAGTTTATAACTTTTTGTAAGTAAAATATTTTAAGTTCATCTTGGGTAAAAAGAAAATTTACAATTATTTCTGTTTCTTAAGAGTTAATAAAAATACTTGTAAAATTTCTTGTAATTTGAAAATCTTTATGAAAAATAGAAAGCAAATTATACTTTATTGTTTTTTTTTATGATAACTTCATTATTCTTAAAGCTTTTCAGATTTACCAACCAACTAAAATATTTTCTTACTCTACTAATATTAACTGTAAAAGTTTTGAGCTTAAAGTTTTGTATAAATTAGATAAACTTTACACAAAATGAGTGATGAAGTAGCATACTTTTAAATGTTCAGCCAAGCGTAAAACCATTATAAGCATTAAAACAACATTTTTATCTGTTTTAAAAAAAAAAAATTAATATTAAAAACAAAAGAATTTGGTAAACGAAGTTTTGTTAACACTTAAATAACTTATTATCTGAGAATTAATGAATTCTAAAATAAATTTTTTCAACTCGATTTTTCTTCAGAATAAGACGAGTCAAAGCTCAAAAGTTTAACTTAACGCTTAGGTTGATTTTATGCTTAGCTGAATATTTTAAAACCTGCTGATGAAATTTTGATTAGTAAACTATCATTTAATAACTAATTATATTTATTTTGTTTAAATTTCTTATCTCAAGTTTTGAAAATTTTAGTGCAAAATTTGTTAATAAAAAGTTATCAGTGTTCTTAATAAGTTTAGCTTAGGGAAAATGAAAATAATAAAAACTTTATCGAAGATTTTACTAAATTAGAAAATATCTAACTTTTATATTTTCAAAATATTTTTTTTGAGCCGCGTATTTTTGTACAATGAATTCTTTCAAATGAATACTACAATGATGGACAATGATAGATGAATTTTTTCTATGTCAATAAGCGAATTCGATGGATTTTTGAATTTGAAGTTTAGAGAAGAACTAGCGAATTAAAACAATTCGTTCTTGCTACAAAAAACCTCCGTAAAAGAAACAACCCGATCACAAGAAGCCCGATGACAAGAAGTTGAGGACAGGAAGTCGGAAGACAACTAAATGACTATCATTTTTACTTTGTCCTTATGTTATGATTTATCTTAATTTTTGTAAATCATGTAATTTCTGAAATAATAAGTAATGCAGTTTCTTTTTCTTACTTTTTTTTTGACCCGCGCTTTTAACACTTAAAAAAAATGTTTAAAGTTAAGTAGGATTTTAAGGATTAAAATTATTTAAAATTAGGCTTTTAAAACTACTTTAAAAGACAAAAACGAAATAGTGTAATGATATTAACATTTCATTTTCTTATTTTAAACCGTGTGAATAAATACGGAATTTTCTGTAACAATAATATTAATGATAAGCTTTTTCAAAACAATTATACCAATTCCCAAAACAACTCAAGGGAGTTAATTTCACTCCGACGCGTATATATTTGCGCTTGTCTTTAAAATACGCGTTAGTTGCTTATTTAGTTGCTTACTTTTTCCGCGTTACGATCAAGTTACGATTAAGTTCAACGTTTTGTTCACAAGTTTTAAGAATCAAGAAAACTTCTACGTTGCGGAGTTGATAAGTATTTTATATAACTTTACGATTGTTAATACTTTTTATAGATTTTATTTGTGTCGTGATTTGATAGTTTCTTTCTTCAGAACTAAGAACTATTATTTAAAACAAAGTAAATTGCTTTTATTCAAAGTGTGTTTTATTTATAACTAAGGAAATAGTTTTGTAACTTATACTTGTAGCTACTTGTAACTAAAGCTGTCAGTTATTAAGTTACTGGAGACCACGTAGTTAAAACATAAACATTAGTAACATAAAATTAGCCCGTTTGGTTAAAGCCTTACTAAAAACTTTTATATATTTTTTTAAACGACTTATACCTGAAATCAAACAAAGTACGGTACTTTAGATTAATTTTTAAACTATAAAGTATGTCGAATTTTCTTTTGGCTGTATTATTTTTAACAATATATTTAAGTACATACGTTACTATATCATTATTTATGATATCGAACAAATAAGAATTTATTGTTTTAGTATAAGTATATAAAAAGTAGCCTTTTTAAGTCTTAATGTATTTTTTTTTTATAATGTTTACCCATCAAAGTAAAAGTATATTTATTATAAATTAAATATTAAAGACACAGTAGGCTTTTTTACTTAATTTTTAAATTGTATTAAAGTGAGATTAACAAACAAAAGTTAAGTCAATATTCGTATGAAATTTAAGACTTTAAAAAATTAGAAAACTATAAATCAAGTAATTAAATAAAAAAACAATAAAATCTAAGTACAATACGATACAAGACCAGTTTTCTTTATTTTAAAACCTAGATAAAGAATACGTTCCTTAAAATTACATTATAAAAATCACTTCAATATACTAAAACAAAATAAAACTTAGTAACTCAAAATATTAACTTTAAGAGTTTTATTTTATCAAAACGTGATATATTATCTAATAGGAAACAACTTTATGTAAATTTTTATTTTCTTATTTTGTATCTAAAGCTTAAGATCTACTTATTATTTTCTTTATAAATGTAAGCACATTAAAAAAACGGTATTTAGTTTAATGAAATTAGTACTTGGTTATAGATTAATAAAAACTTATGAAAGTTTTAGCTTCATAATTTCTTATAAAAAATTACTGTTTTTTATTATTATTATTTTTTATATTAAAGTAAAGTGATTTTCAAACTTTAAGTTAGATGTTTAAAACAAGTTTATTTTAACTTATTTGATTTTTTTATAGTTAATTTTTAGGTTTTGTGTTTTAGCAAGTTTTAATTAATTAACCTGTCATTTAATTTAAGTTTATCTTACTAGGTTAAATTTTATCAATTACATTAAAATATTACAATATGTTTAAGTATATTTTAAGTATTTAAAAATTTGTTTATAACTCGTAAAGGTAAATAAAAATTTATTTAAACGTAACTATATATGTTAAACTTTGAACAAGATATTTCTGTTTTCTCTTTTAAAAATTTTATTTTCATCTTCATAAAAAAACATACAAACGTTCAACAAGCATTTATCTCGCTAATGTGATCCTTTCACTTGTTGTCCAACAGTTTGATGTCTGCTTTCGCTCGTTTTTTAACCGCATGGTGTCCTCCTTCCTCTTGTTGTTCTCCTCCCCTGATTTGCTCATTCTGGTCACACTTCTGTCTGATCAACCATCAGGAACTGCTGACGCCCTCATCACAAGTAGTGGCGTGGTTCCCTTCCCGAAGATCTTGGCGTTCTTCTTGTTCAACTCCTCGATGCTCATCGTTTTTTCAACCTGATACATCTGCTCTACGGCGGCGCTCTCTGCCAGGTACTCATTGGAAAATCTCGGATTGGCGAGGTACGTTTTGGATCCCATCCACGATTTAGGTTTCCCGTCCAAGAGATATTTACGAAAGAAACCCTTTTCAAAACCATCAATGTTTTCTAGGGTTTCAGATGACAGCCGGGTAATATGGTACCTGAAAATATAATTTGTTATAAAGTTTGCAGTTACCGCAGCACAGGTTTGTAAAATGTGATTATGCAAAGAATAAATTAAATGACAACTATGCTAAAATTAATAAAATGCTAAAAATTCTAACCTGCCGTCATCAAATTTGTTGTTAATACAAAAGAAATAGTGGAAAGATATCAGCTGGTTGTCTTTTCGGTTTTTACTGGCCTTGTTGTTGTTGGCGACTCTGTGCATGTTTTTTTAAAATTAAGGAAACCTATCAGAAAGAATTGAAATAATTAAATATTTTCGTTGGTGATTATTATAATAAGAATTTTTTTAAACCCTAAAATTAGATCACTAGCCTAAAAAGTACTAATTTTCAAGTTTTACCCTTATCAGCTGTTTGTATGTTAACATGCTCTATGTCTGTCATATATTACAGTCACCTCACAAGAATCTACGCACATTAGGTTAACCGCAAAAATGAATAACTAAACGAGAGGTAACAAATTGATAAAACCTGTTTTTAAAAAATTTGAAAAAATCCTGAAACTTCGAATAAGTTTAATGTAAAGTTTATATATAAAATATTAAAGATGTTGTTAACTCAATAAATTTACAATATTAATAAATTCTCAACTTTTTTGAATTTTAAAAGAATTTTAAAATGCGTAACTAAGCGAAATTGCGTAACAAAACAAGTCGTATATTCGCGAGAGGTGAGTGCACTTTTTTTTTACTGAAAAGAATTATTGTTTAATAAAGTTTATAACCGCAAAAATGAATAACTAAACGAGAGGAAGCATATTTATAGTGTCAAGATTAAAAACTTTGAAAAACAGCCCGGAAATTCGAACGAGTTTAATTTAAAATTTATATATAATATGT
The DNA here is from genome assembly GCF_965202585.1 of Thalia democratica. Taxonomy (NCBI): domain Eukaryota; kingdom Metazoa; phylum Chordata; class Thaliacea; order Salpida; family Salpidae; genus Thalia; species Thalia democratica. Next base: position 34,026,686 of record NC_139165.1, on the reverse strand, counting down.
TTTTAAACGAGTGCGTAAATTCGCGAAGATCACTGTACTTGTTTTATCATCAAACTTTTTATTGTATAATAAAGTTTGTATGTTATAGGTTAATAGACTACAATATATTTTAGTAAATGGTTTATATTAATATCAAACAAGAAAAACATTGCAATTTATGGATAGACAACAACCCGCCATACAATACTTTTGTCACATGACGTATACAGACTCTAAACTAATTTTAAACGAAAACAAAACTGAGCTTTTAAAAAAGAGTGCTTTGAAGTTTGTTTAAACTTAATTTTCATTATACAAACGTAAGAATAAACTATTATTACACTATAGTTTGACATCAAACATTAACATTTGAGGTTTTTAATTTGTACTATTGTTTATAAATATTTATATAAGCTCTTTACATTTCAGTAAATTTAGCAATCTTTTTTAGTCAAGACAAATAACTATATATTATTATTTATAAGTTGTTATAGTATTATTTGTTATTATTTACCATTTATTATATACAAAAATTATTTCAATTCATTAATGTTATGATAGAAAATTAAAAACCTAATTAAACTACTTCGTGGTCATCTTTAAAGTTCTTGTTCTTTTAATTTATATAATTAGTATATATAAAAGAAAATAGAAAAATTATAGTACTGGGTAAAGTAGTTGTTCATTTAAAATTTTTCTTTCAATTTAGTATTAATTTTATAAAACAAAACATATGATTAAAATATCGTTAACTTTAAAAGCTGTTCGAAATCAAATAATAAAATACAATATTCAGCAAAAATAACACTATTACTTTTTGTTAGCAAGCTTTACATCTGTTTGTATTTAGATTTCCACTTAAGCAAGGTAACAAACATTTGTATAAATATTTAAAAACTTAAAATAGTTAGTTTTACTAAAAACCTTCTAACTAAACTGACACAAAAGGTGTTGCTTTCTTGACAACTGAAAACGACCCAGTATTTTTTATGTAAAAATAAAAAAAAACTAGATAGGTGAAAAAGTTACGAAAAATGTAAATGGATTTTTTATACGAGTTCACACGAGTCTTAAGCTTGAATTTAATATTTCGGCATAAGTGTAAATTTTGAATTATTCATAAAATCGGTAGAAGTTTTACAAATGTTAAATTTATCGATACATTAAAACTTTAATGTTTCATATATAAAATGTTTTTTAGATTTCAAAAACTAAATAACTATTCTTATTTTTCGAATAAGTAGCTGTTAACTTATTTTTTACATTTTTACATTATATTAAAGAACTATTTTTTATTTTAAGTAAACTTGTTTTACAATCCGAAAAGTAACTGTTTGAACAACATTTTGAATTTCTATTGCCTGCTTGTAAAGCTAAAAACTACTATAGGTAGTTTGATTTAGATAAAAAGAGTTGTATAAGTTTTTACGAAATTACTGTTTAAAATGTTTAGTAATCTCTACCTTCGAAAAGTTTCTGTTCTTTTTTATCAAAAGACAAATTGTAACTCATAAAATTTCTAAATTTAATTTTACATGTTCTCAGTTGTACTGTGATCACTACACTACCAAGACACATACAACACTTTATTTAGTGACATAAAGGTTCTTAAGTTTCAACTGAAAGTTTGAATAGTACTTTTGTACACAGCTAAATCTATATATATATTTATATATACATATATGTAATAGGTATAAACAAATAAAGAAAATAATGTGCTTAAACATTGCTAATAAATAAACTGTTAAATAAACATGTTTTGTACAGACAATGGAAGTCAGTAATTTACTTTTTATTAACTAAGTAAACCATACTTAAACTGTTTAACTTATTTATTGAAAAAACTATGTAATACTTTTGTCAAGAAATATTAAACTATTTTTTCAGCATTGTTGTACTACTGTTTAATAAAAGGTAAGTTACGTGACACATCAATAAAAGCTTTAAGCTTTAATGAATAAAGTTTACAGTAATGAGCTTCTTTTTTTCGTGAGTTATATAAACACTCGCGCTTTTGATTTTTATTCATAAAATTCTTTAATAGATGAAGTATCGAATATACAATCTTGTTCTACAAATCTTTATAAAAATAATTTGCAAGATACAATAACCAGCAGAACTTATAATTAAGTTACTGATAATATCAATCAATAAGTACCACTGCGTTTAGTAATTGTAAACTTATAAGCATTTTTTTTAGTGGTATCCAATAAGCAACTGATAGGTTTCAATCAATTTTGGATAGCTAGAAAAATTACTAAATCAACAAAACTTAAAGCAATAATTTTTAAATATATGTATAAACGAAAACGATTAACCCAGAAAGCAATATTTTTTATTTACACAAAAACTTAATTGTTATTAATCTTATTTTAATTAGCAATATATTTAAACCAAAAATGTCTTTTAAATGAACTCTAAAATGTTTACGTTTTTTTTTTTGACTTAAAGTATAATAAGTGTAATATAACCAAACCTTTACAAAAAAATTTTTCAACCAATACATAAACTTTAAGCTTACTTAAGAGCAGTTTTATAAAAAGCGATCAGAGTTTAAAATACGTGAAAGAAATACTTTGTCATAACATATGTCGCGAATTTCAGTGTATAGGCAAACGTCGAAATATATTATATCAATTTAAAACTTTATTACATAAAATTATACTGAAGCTTTTGAAGAATTTTGATGAGTAGTCCTTTGGAAATAAACTATGGTAATTAATAACAAATAATTAAATTTTAAGTCGACACAACAAATTAAAAACTTAAACATAAATAGATACTTAACAGCACTTACCAGTATATTAATAAGCAGAAATCTAAAAAGACAAAAAAATTGTCTTAGTAAAAAAATTATAAAATATAAAAACTATCCTGTTATCGCAGTCAGCAGCTTTTTTACGTGTTGAAAGATAAACCGGAGTAAAATATTAGTTATTATACCAACTAAAGAATTATAAAACTGAAAATACAGTGAAAACTGTTTTATGATATTTGTTTAAACAGATCATGTTAACAACTTTATTTAATAATGTTATACAAACTGTTATTGATGACGGTAAAATATTATATCAATACGTTACATCGACACATTACAGTAAAACAATGTAAACATTGAACAAATCTTAAAGCTATATAAAAAGTACATAACGAAAATGTTGTTATTTTTATACTGTTTACTTTGAACACCATTAAAAGTGTTTTTATTTATGAAGTACTAATTAAAATGTGGCAAAAACTGTACAGTTTTTTTATTAAAGTGGATTAGAAAACTTTTTTTGGGTAAACTGTTTATTAAAAAAAGTACCAATAAAACTATAAAGTTAAAGAATTTAAACATTAACTTACAAAAATAAATTTTTTAAACGTTTAATACTTGCATTAAGTAGGCAAAAGCATTAAACATGGTTTAAAAACTACATTCAATTATAACACTATTAGTGTTTGCGCGGGTCAAAGTTTAAATACGTCACGGCAATTTAAAACCACATAGTTGTGTTTAATTATAATCAGAACTAGTTTTAAAAAGAAAAATATAAGGTATATAACTACAAGTGACTTTATAAACGGATGAAAGGAAGTGATATACTTAAAAAGTCTTTAAAAAAAGTAAAAAGCTTGAGTGATTCAACTCAGCAAGTTTCTAAAACGAAGCTTAAGGATTTAGTGGAGCGAAAAAAAGCTTAAACATTTGCCCGACTTAATTTCTCACAAAAAGTTCAAGCTTAAAATTCTTTCAAATACTTAACTAAAGTTTTATTGACTAGTTTTAGTATTTTAACAGAATGTTTATATAAGTCCATTCATTTTTTATCGGATATGGTGAAAGATTTTTATGACAAAAGTTGACAGCTTTAGTCGTTATAAGTGAGGTTTAATACCGTTAATAAGGCAAAATTTAAGTAACAGAAATGAGTTAAACAACTATCTAATTAAAGTTTTTGAAATCTTCTAACAAAAATTAAATATAAAAACTCATTAATACATTTTATAAAAATTATGTACATTTTGTATGTTTTCACGTCTAGTAAAATAACTAATTGGTAAATGACAATATTTTACTTCAGATACTTTTGTAAGTTTAATTTTTTTAAATCGATTGTTGTGCAACAGCTTGTGTGAAACTTTATTTACTCTATACCTTTTTTGTTTAGATATAAATCACTAAAAATCTACCAACTTGTTTTAACCTGCTAAAAACATAACGAAACTTGTAAGGGTTTAAAAGTGAAGTCAGTTAATATTTGTAAATATTAAAACTTAACATTGATAATGTTTTGAAAGCTTTAGTTTTACATTTATAAAATATTCTTTTTTCGATAAATTTACTTTTTAATGTATATTAAAGTCAATCAAGATAATTTTTAAATTATTTAAAATAACTTTAACAATGTTATCTAGCCTAAAATGATAAAAATACATGAAAATAAAGATTTAAACTTATACTTGTAGATCAGTGTTTCCCAAACTCATTTACCAAATCGCCCCCTTTTCAGAAATTAGAAAAAAATCGCCCCCCAGAAATTTTATTAGAATTTTTTAATTCTCGAGTACGAACATTTTAGCCAAAAACGTTAATTTCGAACTGTAATTTAGTCTGGAACTTCTTATGCACAAACTTTTAGGCTGTGTTCAAAGTAATTTTTAGGGCTTGAGAAAATAATTTACAGTTATTTTCTTATAAGCCAATTAAAGTTTATTAAAATAATTAATTATTTAAAATCCTTATGGATTCTGTAATTAATTCTGTAAAAATATGATTTTTTTGAAATTAATTAACCCATAGGTTAGTGGTGGACAACTTTTGTTGTCAGCTAGTCATATTTACAAAAAAAATATTTTCTAGTTTCGACTGAATAAAAAAGTTTACTTGTGGGCTGCGTAATTTAAAAAACTAACAAATAAGATAATTAAAAAACTCGAGCAAAATTGTAATAAATGATTTAGTATTATTGTGTTCTAGGAAGTACTATTGTGAACAAAAAACAAAATTGAAAGTGTGCTTCAAAATATTAAGTATGAAAAACTAAATTTTATTCGTTTTGCACAAATTATTTTCAGGTTATTTAGCGGACCGAAATAGACTGGATCTGGACCGTACGTTACCCATCTAAAATCTTAACTGAAACCTGACATTATAACAATTTCTCATATAAATAATTTCGGACATTTAGAATTAAAGCAAAGTAAGTTATCTAAACCGCAAAATATACTTTAATGATTTTATAAATAAGCATATTCTAAAATTACTACACTAGAGACTAAAAAAGCTACAAAATAATGAAGAGTTTATTTTACACATAATGTAATAGATATTAAAACATCATTGCTGATCTAGTTTGAGGAAGATTGACCCACTGGTTGATTATCACACATAAAAACTAGTTTTATCAATAGCTTCTGCTAATACTGTGACATTAATAATTTCAATGCTAAGAAATATCATAAGCAAGTCAGTTGTAAAGTTAATAATTAATTATAAAGACTTTTAACTATATTTTTTGTAGTAGAATACCATTAATTAGTGTTTTATTTGGAATAAACTTTAAGAAAATAAACCTTAATTCTAACAACATTTATTTCTTTACTTAAATTCAAAAAAATAAAAAGGTTTTACAGCTAATTCTGTGAATAGAAAATTATCAATTTAAAAAAAGATTAATTAGGTTGAATTTTTGTTTTGTAACTGTAGCAGTCTTTTTGATGGCTTATTTAGTTATGTTCAGAAATGAATTTTTAATCTAGCTATCAGCCTATAATAATTTAACATAGTAAAATTGTGAAAAATTAAAAGCTAGGTTTAAACTATTAAAATATACAACACATTTTAACTTTCAATATATTTTGTATTAAGATAAGACAAAAAATAGTTGTACTAAAAGTTTAAACTTCCTTAATATATAACTTTTTTAAACAACAATAATTCAACTTAGAAAATAAAATTAGTTTTACAAATATTAAAGTGTAAAATTTGAAGTCATTTCAAATAAAGACCTCAAATATATACATTTTTTGGCCAAAAAAAGCTTTCATGAAATAAAAACTTTAATGGTTATCAAGAGTTTTCAATTTATACAGATTAAACAATTGATAAGAAAAATCTGTTAAACAATTATTTTTCACTATCTTATAAAAACTTTTTGTGTAATGTAAAACGACAAATATGAACTAAAAAATTAACCAGGTCAAAACGAAACTACAATTAACTTTAAAATGTAAACTACTTAATAAATACAGTAAACTTCCGCTTGAGTTCACACTTTGAACAAAACCAAAAAGTGCGAACTCAAGATATCATGATAATATTTTTTACAAAATGACAAATTATAATATTTTATAATGTAATAATGTTAGAAATAAACATGAAATCAACTAAAACTCAAAATAAGCATTCATTAAAAACAATACACCTATATAATATAATGTATTATAAAAGTCGTTATTTTATAAATAATTAGTTAGTAATAGACTCAATTTAAGTCAAATTAAAAAATCTAAATTCGCATTTTTTTTGGTAAAACCGCGAACGCAAAACGAAGTCTACCGTAATTAGTATTCATTAGGCACTAAGCAAACCTGTTATAGAATAGTAGCGTAATAGAAATTTAATCATAAAAAGACTACTTAAATACAATACAAGCCAGGTTAAATAAAAAAAATTTTAAAAAATCAAATAAAATAGAAAAACGTACAGAAAATATTGTATGCTACTGAAGTCTAATCTAATGTGAAGGATAGCTTCATGGCTGCTTGCAAGTTTTTCTATATCTAGTTCTAAGCAAGTTAAATAAATCTTCAAGACACCTCCTTTAAATATATCTAGACTAGATCTTTTGCTTAAGAAATTGATAACTGAACTAAAAGTTCTCTCAATAATATAGCTAGAAGGAAAAGCTATAAACAAAAATCTAACTTCCTCCCAAATGATGGGATACTTTTGCCTTAGTTCTGTTGTGTTCAAAAGCATTCACATCGTTCTTTGTAAAGTTTTACTTTAAGTTTAAGGCCGTTTTGTAAGTCTGAGAAGGTTTCCTGTAAGTCAACATTTATTTTAAAAAGATCTGCTAGAAAGGGATCTATAATCAACTTCGGGACGTTTAATTTAAAAATGTCATTAAACCAATTATCAATATAACATTTAAGCTGTTCCAGATGAGATGAAAATACTTCTACTTCACCTTCATTTATTTGAAGTTTTAAGTTTTCCAAACTAAAAACTGACTATTTTTGATTTTTTTTCCATGCAGTATAAGTTGGTTTCTGAAACTGGTTATCTTATTTTTGACTTTCACTAGATTCAATTTTTGTTTAGATGGTTAAACTTACCATATAAGTCTGACATATAAGCATTGTCTACTCTTCTTTCAACATGGTTTTTTGCTAATACTTTATACTTTTCAGAAAAAATTCAATAACTGATTAAAAACAGCCAAAAACATTTCCATACAGTTTCCTTTTGATAATCATCAAACTTCAGTATGCATTATCAAATATAAATAACAAATATGTAAGTAACATGAAATTCAAAAGTTACTTTTTTATTTTAGTAATGCAAGCTAAAAACCAAAACATTGATTTCAAAATAAAACTTACAAAATATATCTTAATTAACTACAAAAACTGTTTTATTCTATTGAAAAATTGACTTTAATATAGTTTTTTACAGTCTAACTAAGAGAGTTTTCAAAAAACAATTGGATATATCTTGAGGTGATAGTTTATAATAAATAACATAGATTTTACAAGCCTTTTATGATCACAAATAGCATATATGTCATGTTATGAAATGGTGAGAGGGACTCCAATTGTCTATGAACTATGTAGTTCTTAAATGAGAAACAATACGAATAAAAATATGTAATTTACTTTAAAATAGGAGTCCTAAGCAGTTTGATTTTTTTTTCTAAATTTTACGTAAACAAAATGAACTTATTTGTTTAAGTTTTACCTCAAATATTTTTAAGAAAGCTAAAATTAGTAAAAAAGCAAGCTAAAAAGTAAAAACTTTATGTCTGCACAAAGTATTAAAATCGCCCCCTTTTCGCCCCCTTACAAGTTTTCGCCCACCCTTTCGCCCCTTTACTATTTATCGCCCCCCAACTTACCAAAATCGCCCCCAGGGGGGCGATATCGCCCACTTTGGGAAACCATGATTTAGAATATTATTTATATAAAATACGTCGTCTTTTCAACAGTCTACGGCGTTAACTTCTACAGTATTTAATCAGAAAGTAGTTAAATAGACATTACAAGTGTAAATAACTTTGATAAAAGTAAAACATTATCTTTGTTTATTATTAACTTATTTTATTACATTATGTAATCTAAATTTATAAACAAATATATATTGATTATTTTATTTGTAAACAAAAAAAAAAAACAACGAATTAATTGTAAATTAAAATAGGCATTTTATTCAATGTAAAAATAGTAAACTTTATTTTTATCTGAATTCAGAAATTAGTTAAATAATATCACATTTGCAACGACAACAACTTTTTCAAATCTCTAAAACTCTCTTAATCATCATCGGAAAATTTTTTGTCGTGTAGAAATATAGTTATACTTATGTAGCTTTTAAGTTTTTACGTTACAGTATTAGTTTTTAATTACTGTTAACAATAATTGGGTATATAAGAAATTAGATAGAAAGCTACGTCTGATATACGGCTTTAATAAAAAATAAATAACTTTAAACGTTTTAATTTTAAGTTTTGTACTTAAACCAGGCGTTATAACTACAAAGCTGTTTTGAAAAACAGCGTTATGTGAATAATTCCTAAAGTTTTTTAAATATAATTTGCTCAATAATAAGTAAAGTTAACATAATATGTATTTTCTTAAATAATAATTATAAGAGAAGACATTGAAATTTATCCTTAAAAATACATTAATTTTGTTTCAAACTCTTTTGCTATTTAAGTTTATATTTATTTATATTTGCTTTTTATTAGCTTCAGTAAGTTGCTTCGCTTTTTAATTTTGTAATTTGTAAAACCTACTTTCTAAGTTGATTTCTTTATAATTATGTATAAAACTAAATTATTTCTTAGCTTTATGAAAATAATAGTCAATAAAAGTAAGGACTTTAAGTTTTTACTTTCCAAACTAACTTTACTACTAAAAACAGAGTATTTAAATACGCGACATCGTTTAATTACGATATAAAATTTTGTGGCAGATTAAATAAATAGTTTAAGTTATATTTAGCTGTATGAAAGTACAAAAAAAAAATTAGAAAAGTATAATTTTATAAAAAAATTCTTGATCAAAAAAGTTTAACATATTTTACTACGGAAACTAAAAGTTTTCATAGCCTAGATATTTAAAAAAATATTGTTTAAAACAATTACTTTATCTTTAATCACAGGTCATTTTTGTGACTAGGTCATTAGCGCCAACTAACAACCACAAACCATCTCCATTAAAAATCTAATTTGTCACCATGACTGCTCTTTACCTACACCAAGCGGAGACAAGCGTGTTTACTGAAATAATCTGCAGCTTCAGTTATTCATTTTCATTTCTAAGTTTTTGATGCGAAACTCTAAAACTTAATATGACCAATAGTTTATATTTCTACACAAACACTAGAAAATGACCAAAATATGAATAAACGTTTAGTAATTAAACTAAAACTAAAAAATGTTAAAATAGAGTTTTGGTTTTATTGTTCACAAAGTTGTTCACGTTTGCGGCATGAGCATAGTTAACACTTAACTTTAAGATTAGTTGGTTTAAACATTAATTCAAAGGATTTTTGATTTCTTTAATGTGTTAATATTTAGTTTTTTGGTATTTTTTAAATTTCCTCAACTTGTTATTGATTGTAGATAATTTGGTTGTGTTTTGGTTTAACTCTAAGCTTAAACGAAGGTAAAAAAAAATTCTTGTCATATAGCTTATTCTGCTTTGTTTTTAAGTATCTAGACCTGTATAACAAAATTTTAAACTTAAAATGTACTAAACTTAATAACAAGTCAGCTTTGGAATTCAATATATTTTAAATGATTTTTTTCAGTCTTAGGTAGAAATTTCTAGTTATATTTTTTAATATCAGATGCAAGAAAAACTTATAAATCTATTTTAATCAATAAAAACTAAACAAAGAAATATTAAACAAATTACAATAGTATGTTTCAACAAAAAAAAAACAATCAGTTTAAATGCTGCAACCTTATGAACGATCGACTAGCGAAAACGTGTGAAATAGCGCACAAGCAACGTCGCGTCTTTCAGCTATTCGACGCAGCAGAAGCGTTTAAGAGCGGCGAGTTTTTCGTGGTGACTTGTGTAAGGGTAACCGCATTGCACAGCTTTCAAATAAAACTCTCAAAAAAGCTCATGATCCCGAGCTAGATATTAAGCGCACTAATCTGATCGTACCAACACAAGTGAAGCGAGTTTTTGAACTTGTAACTTCGTGCGGTGATTAAACGAGATATTTGTTTTTGTGCGAAGTAGAACGAGATAACTTTTACACTTAGTTGATTAATGAATCGAATTTTACAACATTAGGACGTCTTACTAATATTCTTAGTGAGTTTGGATTAAAGATAAAAATGTTTGGTTAAGTTTTGTTAAAAAGTATACTCATACATCAATATAATTATTCAAAAATATAAAGTTAACGTATGTTAACGTATTTGTTAACAAAACAAAAATTTCTAAACAATTATTTGTTAAAAAATTTGTGTAAACCATTGAACTTGATAACAATGAAAGGATACTGTGTAATTTGATACTTTCATTTATCTATATATAATTTTATGTTATGCGACTTGTATGCCAATAGCTTTATATAGTTGATCATATCGTAGGTTTGATTATTTTAAAAACAAATGGTCTCTACTTTGTAAGGGTAGAAAAAATATAACTTTTTTTAATGTTTTTATTATAGAGTTTGGCATTATTTCTTAATAGTTCACTAATTCTATTCTAGAGAATAGTCTATTCAATTATAACACTGATTTTTAGTTTTATGCTTTTAAAAGTTCATTTTTAAACTAATTTTCGCTTAAGTTTTAGTTTTTTTAAAGCATTACAAGCTTTTTATGCAAAATTAAGTTTTATAAAAAATAAAGAGTTAGTCTTTTGAGTAAACGTTGATATACTCGATAACATAGTTGCTAGGTTTTTATATGAAACTGTTAAACAATTAATAAAAATAAAACTATATTTTGATCTTTTTTTTATTCATTATTCAAAACTCTGCATCTCTAGAATTCTGGAAATCGCGCTAGTATTTATTTTTAAAGCCTGTAAAACTATATGACTAGTGGACTCAAGTATATATTTAATTTTATACCTGATTAACTTTTATGTTTAAAAGTATATTAATTTTTTGACGAAAATAACGATTAGAAGACAATTGTTGTTTTTTAAAGTTCTTTATAAGCAATGTCGATGTTTACTTTTCTAAAGAGTGTTAACTAAAATTTTTGAGTTCTGTCATAAAAAATTCTTGAACATCGTTCCATTAAAACAAAACTGTACAAGTGAGAACTTTATTATAAATAAGTTTTAAGTTATTACAACATCCTACAGATATTGTAAAATTATAGAAGGTTTTGAGACACAAATTAGTTTTGTTAAGCGATGCAAACAAACATTTAATCAATTGTTTATAAAAAACAAACCAATTTATTGAAATAGTATACTTACAATAAAATGATAAATAAACGGATAGCTTTAAACGCTACTTAAACTGACTTTAAATTTCCATATTGCAAAAAGTGCAGCCATGGTTTAAATTGAAATTGTGTTTTGTTCGTGCTATATTTTCCTAATTAGTACTGAGATTTTTATTTATATATTTCAAATCCAAAATATATTTCGAAAACGTAGATTGTTGTCTGTATTTACCTTTGTTAAAAAGAACATTTATGCCGTGTGTACCTACTTTTGATAAATCTGATGAGGGTATTGAAGAAGGCCACTTTTACTTGCTTCGAAACTGCGGGTAATTTTCTTTGCACCAAGATTTTATTTTGTTCCGAGGTGCAAGAGGAAGCTTGTTAGAAAGTGAAATATTTGAATTGAAACAACTTAATCCTCGGTATTTTAATCAAACTTTTAATATATTTTTTTCCATAGTTGCGTGACGTGAGCAACATACCTTTTTTCTTTTTGACACAAAAAATCATTGGGTTGAAAGGCTTCAGTTTCTTTCTTTAAACTAACAGGTCTTTGAACCAAGCTTTGCTTATGTTCAAGGTGTGAGAGGAAGCCTGTTATAAAATCCCGTGAATTTGTGTTTTTATATGAAGCAGGATCAAAGTACCATTTTAATAACTTTTGTGTTCACTTTAGCAAAAAGCTTCTTAAAAAACGGAGATTTTTAAGTTGTTGACACTACAGCCAAAACAAATATAGCTGTTACTTTCTTTAACGATAAGCGATTAACATTTTTCTATTTTCATGAATTTCTTCTGATTATCGTATCAATATTTTATTCTTTTGTTTCAAATCATTGTACTTAATTGTTGACTTGTTGTTGAGTTCTACTTTTCAGTTAACAGATTTACAAAAAAAAAGTATGTATCATTATTTTGTTGTTTCAGAAAATATAATTAAGTTTAACAAAAGTTTTTATGGATAAAACGTCTAAAAACATATGACATAAAGTATTTGTTGATTTAAATATTTCTTTGTATTAAATTTGATCTAAAGTTAAACTGTTTCAAGCAAAGTAAAACTATTTTGTTTTTTTTTTGTTTTCAGTTACTATAATTAGAATATCTATAATAAAATGTTGGTGGTAAACTTATTTTTAAAATAAAAAAATATATATAAAAGTTTTAAAAACATTTTAATGCAGTCTGTCACAAAAGAGAACCAAAGTTGTAAAAAATTATTTTAAAATGATTTAGAAAGTATGAAGTTATTATAAATTTGTATGTATTATGGCAAGTAATGTCATTGAAATTGGTGGCGTCAATAAAACTGGTGACGTCATTGAAATTGGTGACTATATTTATAATAAAAACATTTTTTCAAGTAGTATAATCTATAAAAATTTGAATTTAATTACAAAAAATGGGTAATTACCTAGGATGATGTCGCACCAATATCAAGCTGAAACTATATTTAATTCAATGTTGTTTTTTACCATAATTATAGGCTTAAAAATACATAAATAAAACTTATTTATCATTAACCAATAAAATATAAATATTTTATTGTTTCTATTTTTAAAATAAAGTAAATGATACAATAACTTATATACATTACTTACTGTAAAATAAAATCAATTAAGTATTTTAGTTTATAACAAAAGAATTTAATTCTAACTATGTATTTATATAGCTTTTTTAAAACGAAGTATAATTTTAGATCAATCATACAAGGCCTAAAATATTGATTTTAAGCCTAAAATTATGGTTCAAAAAGATAATAAATACAATAGAATTTCAGCTTGATATTGGTGCACATTATCCTAGGTAATTAGCCAAAAATTTTTAGATTTTACAACTAAACTGAAATATCTTTAATTTATAATTAAATTTTTTCCTGATGGTGCAGGAATTCTTATAATGATTTTGAAATCTGTCTGAGTTAAAAAATTCAAAAAATCAAGAACCAACTTTGTTGCTAACAGATATACAAAAAAAAAAAACAATTTATATAAAAAATATTGAAATACCATTAAATGATAAAAGAATAAATTGCTATGTAGTTTAGTTGTCTAAAGATGATTTGAAAACTCTCAGAATTGAATTTTTCAAAGTTTAAACCCAGTTGGTCTACACATAAACAAACAATATAAATGCTTAAGTATAAACACAACATTATCATATAACAGCATAACACAAAAGCTTCACACAACATTATTGTATACAATAAACTAAGCAAAATAAAACTTTAATGATTAAATTGGACATTTATTAAAGTAAAATTGTACTTACTAGTTCAAAAACAATACTGTATGAAAAATAATTTAAACTTAGTAACAATTTATAGTGGGAACTAAAGCATCTTAGTAAAAAGTTTCCTAGAAAAAAAATGCTACTTTAAAACTTTTACCTTTAAAATGCTTGCAATGTAAAAATTTACTTTAGATAGTAAACATCATTTCAACAAAACATATTAAAATTTTGTGTTTGTGTCTGTAAAATCTAGCATTTTAATAGGATTTAATAGAAAGTGGCATAAAGTTCAACTTAATATAAATTTTAATTCAAAACCATGAATCTTTTTAAAATGTAAAGAAATAGCTTTGTAGAGTGAAGTATTTTGTGAGTATGAAATCGAAAATCTTAGTATTTATATTAAATGCCAATCTTAGCACATTTTAAGTATATTAGATCGGTCTAAAAAATAGATTAAAATGCAAGCCAGTAAAAGATTTAGTTATTACATTTTAGCAGCAATTGTATCTACAATTAGGACATTGATATTTAGTTTCAATTGGAGCATCGTCTTCTATTTCGTACTCTGAGTTGTAGTAATCACGAGAGTTTGAGTCGTCAGTTTCATGAGGTTCCAAATTGTTAGAATCTATTACACTAGAAGAAATAACCGGGCTTATTGTATGATCAACAGGACTATCTTCTAGCTCATATATCAGATCTTCATCTTTGTTTTGTTGAGTTTCATCTTCTTCTGAAGGTTCTCTCAATGATACATCATTTTATTGTTCGTGTTCATAAGCAACATCTTAAATTATGCTTTCTTATAACTAAATGAACGATCAATTTCATTGTCAGGAGTAGAACTGTCGTTGCTAGAAATATTTTCTGGAACATATTCTACATCTTCGTAACTTGAATCTATACTATTTGGCGATTTGAACCACATTTCAATGCAGTATCTTTGGAAAAAGTGGTTACATGGCATTCTACTTAAAATTTCATCAACTTCATATTTTTCCTGGCAAATACTGCACTCTTTGTTTTCTACAATACTTTTAGTTGTTTCGTCATAAACAAATGAAAGTTCTTCAATCCTGTCTGAAGATATAACTTTGTTTTGGAAATCTAAAATTCTCCTTTCTAATTTGTCGTTGAGCTCTGAATACGAGCATTTGGTGCCTTTCCAGTTTTCATCATCCAAAAATGAAATACTTTTAATATTCAACAGATCTTTACTGGTTATTTTAGCTATTGTTTTTTAAATAAATGTTTAAAGAATGCTATACAATATGATTGTCTAAATATAGGTGCGGTTGATACATCTTTCCAGGTACTTTTTATCTTTTGACTAAATTTTAAGAACATTTCAAAATCAATGAATTAATCAGCCGAGTCAAAATTTACAAAATTAAACTTAGCCATTACTTTGTCACCCACTTCAACTAAAAACTGATCAACCGTTGCAAATTCTTCGTGCTTTTTTACATACTCAAACAACTGTTGTCTTACTTCTACAAATTTCCTTTTGTTATTGTCCTTGTTATTTGAACAATTTACATAAGTATGGGCTATTGTACAAAAATACCAAGTAGTTGTTAAGATAACGAAAAACCATATATTTTAGTTTTTCAATGTTTTCATCATTGAATATACTTTCTTGGATAGATTGTTCTTCTAAAACGCTCATGTTTACTAATTTTATTTTATTTTCTAAAACGACATAAATATTGTAAAGCTTTAGAATACATTTTTTTTTAAATAAAAAAATATCAGAAGAACTCATTCTCCCCTCTAAACGCTTTCTGAAGGTCAATCGTGTGAGTTTGAGTTCATTACGTATTATTCCACCTGCCCTATCTTAAGTTTATTAATAAAAAAATACTTTTTAATTAAAAATAAAACCTAATCTGTCTAGCAACTAAAAAAATTAACTAACAAAAATGAAAACTAACTCTAACCCTTTATTCAAAAAAACCTTGATGACACGTTATTTATATTAAAACTCTCTAAAAACTTCATGTATGTAACTTTAAAAAAAAAAAATCTTATAAATTACAATTATATAATTTTAGTAAATATGACAAATTTTTTGATATAAGCAGCTATACTAAATTTTGTGGTTCTAGTTTATAACCTTAATTTCTAATGACAAAACACATAGTATTTGAAAATAAGAAATATCATCTTTGACATAAGCTAAATATAAAAAAACTCAGCTTTTGTATAAACATGCTTCCAGGTTAAACCTAGGAAATTTCTTAAATTTTAACCAAAAAACAATTTCTTCAAGTAATTGTAAGTAAGTTGAATTAAGATATTATTATTTTTTTCTACTTGATTTTATAATTGAGAGTCATTAAGTAATTTAAATTTCATTGTGTTCAACTAGTTCATTGTGAAGTAACATTTTAACTATAAACTTATAACTATAAGTAACATCAAATTAATTTTTTGTTAAATTAATTGGTTTTTTTTTTAAGTTAAACAACTAAGTTGTTTATTACATTTTAACTAAGAAAAAAAAAACATTTTAGTTCAAATTGTGAGTAAAAAATAATATCTAAAAACTAAATAATTAGTTTGTTGAGTCAATAAATTTTTAAACAAAGTTAATACTGTTTTTAACTTAATCGTTTCTGCTAATGTAAAGTTTTCCTTTATTTCTTTTTGACTTAAAATTATATTTTTTACATTAAGGTTTTTTAAAAGTAAGTTTTATTTTGTGTACAAGTTAAATCTAACAATAGTTGTAAAACTTCTAGAATATTAACAAAAAAAAATTGTAAGAAAAAAGAAAGCTTTTAGAAATTTATTAAAAAAGAATTGGTTCAAGATAAAAAAAAACTTAAGAGAGTAAACATTTTTTTTCAAAACTTCCAATAAAATTAGTTTTCAAAAATTTTATTAAGTTTTTCCATCAGAAACATTTTACAAAAACTTATTAGTCTCAAATATTAACTTAAGTATAAGGTTTTCTAATATATTTATATTTTACATTTTTATCTGTTAAGAATTAATTTATTGATGAAGATTTATAAAAAGAGTATGAGTCCAACTATTAAAAACAGGAGATGTACTTAAATAAATAAAACTACATAAATATTTCAAAATATAAAAATATTTTATTCCAAAGATTAAAATATACATTTCTTAAAGTAGTATATATTAAAATATTATGGTTAACAAAAGTATATTATGTGTAAAAGCTTAAACCTTCTTTATAATTTAATCCATATATGCTTCTCCTATTAATAATGAAAAAATGTCACAAAATAATTTATTTGATTTTTTTTTCATCATGACAAAAAAAAATTACAATTGAATTTAATAAAGAAAAACAAAAAATTATTTCTGTACTTAATTTATATAAAGTGACTCAATTATTCAAGAGTTTAATCAACTCTTAAAAAAAAATATATATAGTTAAAAGTCTTGCTTGATAAATTTTGTATAACCCTTACAAAAAAATAATGAATTTCTTGTTTAATACGAATAAATTAAAAATATTCAGTATTGTTCATATTAGTTACAAATACCTGTAAAAACTTATAAAGTTTATAAAAAAGGTACTTGAAAATTTACTAGTAATAGTACAGGTAAACATTTATATATATTTATTTTTATGTTAACTGTTTAGCCTTATTAAGAAAAACTTTTCTTTCATTAACAATTTACATTCTAAATGTTTTGACAAATTGAGCTTAGAAAATAGATAAAGTAATAATATTTATATAAACTTAGTACAAAATAAAAGTTAAGTTTACTGCAATTAAAAAATTATCAGCAGAATTTCAAATGTTTAGCCATGCGGAAAACTAACCTAAGCGTTATAATATGTTTTGATATTAGCTCAATCTTAAACTTTAAATAAATATATTAAAAATTTAAAGTACATTTTAAATATAAATGCAGACTGTTTCAAAATTTAAGGCAATCCGAATCTTTTTATGATACTAGCTTAAATAACCAATGACTAGTTAATAAAAGTTTAACTCTTACATAAACAACAGTATAAGTTTCAAAACAGTAGTTACTACTAATAAACAGTAAAACAATAGAAAAAAAAATATTTACAATACTTTGTCATACAGAACAAATAAGCTAAAAAATTCGTTCTTATTTGTTGCTTTGGTTTTGGTACAAGCAGTTGAAAACCTTTTTAGTAGCTTTAATCAAAGTGAATTATAACACAATTATCACTTTATATTCACAAAAAAAAACATTATGTAAAATGAAAATTGTGCTGTTGCTTTTGTAAAGATTAAAGTGTGATTAAACAATTTAATAATTAAATCGTTTTACACAATAAATTAAAACATGAAAATTAAGAATTAAAATTTTAGATTTATTAAAAAAACATTTAAAATTTCTCAGTTATTAAACTAAATGAAAATTATAACTAGTCCTCGGAAGTCGGAACGGAACTTTTATTCCGTAACTACTGGACTCAGTTTTAGTTTTAGCCAGTTTCTTTAAGTGCTTATACTAGCAATAAAGTTTGATTGATTTATAACAAAATAAAATTTTAACAACACATAATAAAAAGGAAGATAAGTTCAAAAACTAATAAATTAAAATATGAATTTTATAAATTATGGTAAAAATATTTATTTTTTGAAAATGTTTTAGAATTCAAAGTTTAGTTAGACTGTTATGTTAAAAACATTAATAAAATCTAGTTCCACTTTTATAGTAATTTAAAATAGTATTAAATTCAAAATTTTAACTTGATAAATATTTCTTAGCTTTATTTTAATACGTCATTCTCTAGTTTTTAAAATCAAACTGATTAAAATCGTATAGAAAATCTTTTATTGACACCATAATTTTCTAATCAAATTAATCCTAAAAGCTGGTGTACAAAAGAACCTAGTTATCGAATAATATACCACATGGCAATTAACTTAATGTAGCATAACTGTCAAAATTCTATTATTTATGAGTGCTGAATACTGAACAAATTTTTATTTCTTTAACTTGAACCTTTTTGATTGATTAACTGTATGGTAGTTTCAAACAGATTTCATAAAACTTAAATTATAAGTAGTATAAAAGACCAAGAAAAATATTTATAAAAAGTTAATAAAAGCAGATTCTTGCTCATATACCAGTTACTTTTATCATTGACAAAAATTTAAGAAATTTCAACTCTAGAAGAACCAAAATCTAAACAATAAAACAGTCTCAAAAAAGTTTATTTCTGAATTTATAATTTTAGTCATTGTATGACATAGAAATTGAACAATTTATTTTATGTCATATAATTGTCCAAAATTTAAATGTTTGTTTAAAATTTAAAAAAATGAATAAATAGTAACATCGTACAGTTTATGCTTTAAATTTCTATGGAAATTATAAAATCAAAAGTTTGTCGAAAAACAGCAAAAAGCCATAAATGTTTGCTCATGAAAATATTTTTTTTATAATTTTTGTGATATACAATGTTTGTCTTAATGAACATGTAGGCTAAAAAAAAAGTGTATGATCCACTAGATTTTAATTTCTTTTAGTTACAAAAGTTTTAGTCAGTTTAAGTTTTTATGTAACTTATTTTTAACAAAGCTGTTTTGTTAATAATTTTACAATATTTAGTGAAAAATGTAAAAAAGTAAAAATTTTGTAAATAAAGTTTAAGATTATTTAAGTTTTGGTATTTTTGTTTTAAATGGTGCTTTACAATTTTGGAAAAAACACCATAAAATTGCAAATTTATATCTAAATCTGTTTAAAATATAATTGTTGTTTAAATGTTTAAATATTTGACTTAACAAATGGTAAAAAGGATTTTTACTTTTTGAAGAATCATTTTGTTTATTTTTCAGTTACTTTTTAAACATTAAACAGATTGCCCTCTTGCACTGTATAGTATTTTTTTACCCTGCAAGTAGACTAAACATCACTTGTTATATTTTTGTCATATCAAATTATTTTTTCTTCTTTTTTTTTTAGAACATTAAATATAACTACAGCTGTGTGTGTGTTTTATAGTTAAAACCTAAACAAACATTATATTGTTTAAAAAACCAAGAGGATTTCTATAAGTGTTTATTCTAGGTTAGGTTAACTACCTTCATTTATATAGCATTTTTGGAATAGCCAGGTTTATTTATATTTTTCTTAAAGCTTAACTGATTTGATCTTACTATAAAAATAATTTACAGATAGTCAAGGTAAAATGAAACATTCATTAATTTTTAAAATGAGCACACTTGATAAAAACATTGAATATGTATTCCTTGATATAATTTGTATATACTTTAACAAAAATAAAACTATATGATTAATTAGTCCACACACAAATTAAAAGAATAGTTAAAAGTAAATATTAAACAAATTAAATTTTAACTGGTGTATATACTATTACAAAAAGGATTAGGTTAATTAAAACTAAAAATTTCTTTAACTTTTCTATAGAATATTTATTACTTTTCAGGTTTCTAAAAGTAGTAATATAGTTATTATGTGATAGCTAGTATAATGTAAACATACTAATTTTATATTTTTGTTAATCCATAGAATAAATTACTAAGGAATAATTTGGTTTATAGCTAACATTAGTACAGGATAAGTTTTTGTATATGGTATAGCCTAAAACTTAACAATTTTGTAGTTTAAACTGTTTAGGTTACACTCACTTATTGTGAAATCATTAAAATAAACATTAGCCTTGGATAGTTTGGTAAGAATTAGCTAGTAAGAGTTGTTTTAAACTAAACTAAAAATTTAACAAATTCATCAAGACTTTTTTTTACAGTTGTATAAATGATTAAATTAAAAATATTTTTATTTTTGTTAAAATTTTATTAATTTAAACACATGATATTTTATATTTAAATACTATTGTTTGCTTACATTTTGAACTTTAATTTTTTTTTTCCTTAGCTAAAAAATATTAAACAACTTCTTTATAAGATTTTAACAAATAAACAATTAATCAAACTAAAAATTTGTTTGAAGTTAGTTAAAGTTTAAGTGTTTCTTTTTAATGAACTAGTTTATATATAAACTTATTTTGATTGATATCTTTCAATTATAAAATCAACTAGAAAAAGCAAATATTATCTTAAAAGCAACTCACTTAGGCTTATTTGAAGAGCAGTGTTTGTTAAACTGTTTCTAAGTCTAATCTGTTAGCATAGTTCTAATTAATCAAAGTTTTTGTACATTTAGCTATTTTGCTCTTATCATAGTTATTATTTCTAAATTTTAGAATACCATTTGCTTAGTCATGACAAATTAAGGTAAAAAATTAGAACCATAAGATTTAGAGTAGCTTCTTATATCATAAAATATATCATATATTTACTAAAGTTGTAATACTATAATTTGTAAGATATTTTTGTTTTTTATAATAAACTACACACATGAAAATTCTAAAGCAGGAGTCGGCAAACTGCGGACCAACTTCGGTCTGCAAAGGGTAAATCTGCGGGCCGCGAGCACATAATTATACAAAACAAAAACAATAGTTTTACGAAATAAGTAATGATGGTAGTTTCAAGTATAATAACCAATTATTTTACTTTTCTTATCTTTAACATTTTTGTAGGTAATTAGATTTATATGGTTAGCAGTATAATCTTCTTTTGTTTCGTGTAAAACTTTATACAGAAATAATGGTAAGAGTAAAAATTGTGTTAATAAAAAAAGAACTTACTTGCTTTTAATTTAAAATAAAATTGAAACTTTTGCTTACTTAAAAATTATTAAAATACGAAATAAACTTTTTGCTTAAAGACTTAATACTTTAATAATTATTTTTATATTTAAAAATTTATGGTAATGAATATTCTAAATATTTTTAGTAACTCCACGTATGATATAATCAATAACTTTAAATAAATTATTAAAATAGCTACAGATTCAGAATTAATGAAATAGCTAATTTTATCGTATGTGATTCAACTAATCCTTAATTAATTTCATTATTTATTTTTTTTGCTTCTTTTGCCATTTTATAAAATATCTTTACATATTGTTTTACTTTGCATAGGAACTAAAAAAATAAAAAAAATTGAACAGTTTTCTAAAATTTCAAAGTTAGTAAAATCCTTTTTTATAAAATTCTTACATAAGCAGTATTTGTTGTATCAGTGCTCTCATATTTATTGATTGATTAAAGTCCTAATTTAATTTGTACAGCTTTATAATCTTTAGACATTTTGAATACAATTTGAATATAAATGTCATTTAAGAAATAAACAAATTTATTTTTCTACCGCAAACACTAATTCTTTAGACCAGTTTTTAATTCTAAACGTTATCTCATTATAGTAATTTCTTTTACTTCTTTATTTCTTGCTTTAATAGTTTTTGCTGATCAGTCTGTAGTTACTGAATATAATTATGTTCTTTGTTGAAACTGACTTACGAGATTTTCATAGTTCCTCGAAATAACTCATAACTAACGTTTTTTCAATTCTTATAGCTCGTCTTATATTTCATATTTACTCTGTTTAAATACAATATTTCTATTGCAAATAAAGAATTGGTATAATGCTGAATAAAATATTATTTTTTAAAATTCATTAAAAGCTTATTAACCCATAAACTTTCGTTGGAATTATTTAAGAAACTTAAATGCCCAATCAAGCGTAATATATTGAAGCTTATCAAAATAATATTTTTTTGTTACTATTTAATTAACTGTTAATAAACTTCTTTATCTTTGAAAAATCGTTATTTAGTTAAATTTATGTTAACAAGGTAGCCAAACAAGACTAGTTTTACAATTTGAAAAAAAACAGATTAGATTAAACCTGTTTAAGAAAACTTATAAAAGCTTAAGTGTGTGAAACTTTTATTTCAATCTTCGAAATCTTCGAATTCCCAGAATAGGTTTTATTTTTGTAGTGTAGATTATTTATTTTAAGTTTGTAGTAGTCTTTTTACATAGTATATACTTTTTTATAATGATGATAAATTAGTTAGGTATTTCAGCTTGATTAACAGCAAGTTTTTTCATTTTTTAATAAACTTAGGCTGGTTTGATACAACCCAGACATTTTTTGCATTTAGAATCGCAAACACGTAAAAGAGTAGTTAATTTCAATAAGTTTCGAGCATTAGTTATTTTAAAACTTTTGATTTATTTTTTTTATAATACAAATAGGTATTAATTTTATTTTTCAAACTAATTACTGACTTTTATAAGCAATTCAAACATAATGAGTGTTTAAGATAGAATATAGATAATTAAGACTTAAGTATACTATTCATTGTAAATTTTATTCTAATAAATATGTATAATTTAGATAGGCATTATATGTGTGTCTAAAAGGCATTTAACATAACAGACTGAAAAAAATAAAACTTTTATTAGTGTGACTAATTCTAAAATGTTATTTAAAAGACCCTAAAATTGCTGTCAGATTTTGGAAACTTGAAATTTGACCCGCGAGCACCAACTGCTTGCCGACCTCTGCTCTACAGAGTTTTATTTAATAAATTTAAAACTTTAAAATAATGAACTTTGTTTAAGAAAATAAAATATATTAAGTAAAAATGAGCTTTTTAGAAGAAAAATCTACTCAAGAAAGTATATTCAATGATGAAAACATAGATAAGTTAAAAGATGTGGTTTTTCGTGGTCTACAAAACTACATGGTATTTTTGTTTGAAATAGCCTTTACTTATATAAACTGTTCAAATAACAAAGACGATAACAAAAGAAAATTTGTAGAAGTAAGACAACAACTGTTTAAGTACGTAAAAAAGCACGAAGAATTTACAACAATTGATCAGTTTTTAGTTAAAGTGGGTGGCAAAGTTATGGCTAAGTTTGATTTTGTAAGTTTTGATTCGGCTGAAACATTTATTGATTTTGAAAAGTTCTTAAAGTTTTGTAATGAGTTAAAAAGTACCTGGAATGATATATCAACCACAGCTATATTTAGACAATCATATAGTTTAGCATTTTTCAAACATTTATTTAAAAAACCACTAGCTGAAATAACAAGTAAAGATCTGTTAAGTTATAGAAATATTTCTTTTTTGGATGATGAAGACTGGAAAGGCACCAAATGCTCTTATTCAGAGCTTAGCCACAAATTACTAAGGAGAATTGGAGATTTCCAAAACAAAGTTATATCTTCAGACAGAATTGAAGAACTTTCATTTGTTTATGACAAAACAACTGAATGTATTGTAGAAAACAAAGAGTGCAGTATTTGCCAGGAAAAATATGAAACTGATCAGATTGTAAGTAGAATGCCATGTAACCACTTTTTTCATAGATGTTGTATTAAAACGTGGTTCAAATCGCTAACTAGTAAAGATGCCAGTTACGAAGATGTAGAATATGTTCCAGAAAATATTTCTAGCAACGACAGTTCAACCCCTGACAATGAAATTGATCGTTCATTTATTTATAATGAAAGCATAATTTCAGATGTTGCTTATGAACACGAACAAGAAAATGATGTATCATTGAGAGAACCTGCAGAAGAAGATGAAACTCAACAAAACAACGATGAAGATCTGACAGATGAGCTAGTAGACAGTCCTGTTGATAATACAATAAGTCCGGTTATTTCTTCTAGTGTAATCGATTCTAACAATTTGGAACCTCTTGATATCGACGACTCAAATTCTCGTGATTACTACAACTCAGAGTACGAAATAGCAGATGATACTCCAATTGAAACGAAATATCAATGTCCTAATTGTAGATACAATTGCTGCTAAAATGTATCAACTAAACTTTTTAATGGCTTGCATTAAAATTTAGTAATTATTATGAAAATTTTTAAAACATTTTCTAGACCAATCTAAAAGGCTTTAAATGTGTAAGATTTGCATTTAAAATAAATACTAAAGTTTTTGATTTTATACTCACAAATGTATACTTCACTTTACAAAGTGTTTTTTTTACTTTCAAAAAGATTTATTATTTTGAATTTAAAATTATACTTAGTTGAATTTTAAGCCACTTTCTTTTAGTCATAATAAAATCCTACATTCATAGACACAAACACAAATATTTAACATGTTTTGTTTAAATGATGTTTACGAGTTACAAACGTATACTTCACTCTATAAAGTTTTTTTTTACTTTTTAATTGATTTATGGTTTTAAATTAAAAATTATACTTGGTTGAATTTTAAGCCACTTTCTTTTAGTGCTATTAGCATGCAAGATTTTAAGGACACAAACCAAATTTTTAACATGACTTGTTTAAATGATGTTTACTAGTTAAAGTAAATTTTTATATTAGAAATATAAAAGATTATAGAATGAGTTTTTTAAACATTCCTTTTGATAGTATTTACACATTATTTTATACTAATTTTCTGACATTTTAATTACTTTTTATAACTAACTATTTAATTTCTTTAAATTACTGTATGTTAGTAATTGTTCTATAGTTGTGTCGATTGATTCTTAATTTTCTCTTTATACTTTATTTAATAATAAATTTAATAAAACGCAACATCTTTTCAAAATAATTGTATCAAAAGTTTATGTAGTAAACCAAAAGAAATATTTTTATTAAACTTATTTTCGAATTATAGTATGTTAAAAATGAAAAAAATGTACATAGAGTTGTGATTAGAAAAACTTTAGCAAGGGTACTGCATTTATATTTATTAAAATTTAAATAAATACTCTTTAAGACTTATTTCGTATTTTTGAATTTTAAAGACGATACTCTGTAACATCAGTAATTATTTTTAGTTAAAAATTTATAGCAGGTAATTTTATTCTAAACTATATACCTAACATTCTCCGAAATTAACACACAACTAGTTTAAAATATGTAAAAATATTTTTAGTGAATTTCTTTAAATTACTATAATTATAATTTATTCTTTCTTTTTATTATTATATGAAAACTCAAATTGAAAACAGTATTGAATGAAAAAAAAAAGTATATTCTAAAGAAGAGTTAAAGTTTATATATGTGCATAAAAAGTAAAGGACCGATTTTGTACAAAAGTTTTGGTTGTTGTGTAACAAAATATGCATTTTGTTATATTTTAATCGACCGCCAGGGGGCGTTAGACGATTTTATTCAAATCACACAATAAAACTTTAACAATATTTAATATAATGCTCATTAGCTTGTAGCTCGCGCACTACGCGCAGCTCGAATATGTTGTAATTTATTCTTGTTTTTGGCTCAGTTAGCCATAATAGTGTGCAAAAAGCACACTAATTATAATAAGAACTTAAGACACTGATTGAATTTAAGAACTTTGTTATGGTTGTCATTTATACGAACTTTATGTATATTTGTATAACTGTATTGTAATGTGCTCAGTTAAGCCATAAGACCGTGCGAAAGGCACAAAATTGATTATAAGAACTTTTTATTATTTTCATTTTATAAGATCTTGATGTTTATTTACATTATCATATTATATTGTGCTTAGTTAAGCCATAAGATCGTGCAAGAAACACATAACAATTTAAGACTCTGATTTACTAGTAAGAACTATTTTAGTACTTTAGATTTTAAACACTTTAAGAACATTTCTATTTGTAGAACTTTGTGTTTATTTATTGTGTTTGTTTTCGCAGTTTTAATCTACTGATAAATAGGCTGCTTTATTATTTCTACTTCCTAATTTTCACATTAACATCACTTTTTTAATAAACTCACTTCATTAAAGAAATTATATATATTAAGTCTATTACATACTTATTAATTACTAAGTTAAACCTAATGAGTAAGGTAAATTCAGTAAAAACCTTAAAAGGTAAACGCGCTAAGCGTTTAGCACAAAAAAGGGGACTTCCCCTAACTAAAGGTAGTTCCTACCTCAGGCCCCGGAGGACTACAAATGGTGACCCTGTGTTTAATATGAGTTTGCAACATTCTGATGATACTGACACAGAAATACTAAACTCTTTAAAATAAAGAAATTTATTCTGAAAAGTATTAATCTCTAGTGCTCCATTGTGGTAAATAGAATTTTTATCTGACAAGCAACCTTAAAATCTTTTTAAATGTATTAAATAACTTTCAGGAAAACAGGATAAAAATTTCAGGAAAAACTCATTAGAACGTTTGACTGAATTACATTAAAATCAATTTAACAATATTCTGTATAAATATAAACAAGTGATATAGCAGCAAATTTGTTGGTTGTGACAATACCTTGTATTAAAATTTTGTTGAGTTTTAAAGTTTTGTGGTTTTTAGACATAGTTGAAGTAAAATGTAGTTTTTCTTTAATTTTTGTTGCTTAATTTTTTTTTTCCTAACCTTCATAATTTTAATGTTATTAAATGTAAAAAGCTTTTAAACAACAATTTCGAAATTAAAAATAAATTTTAAATATTTAAAATATTTTTAAACAACTATACTAAGAAAAACATTATCAATTTAAACTAAAATTAAGTTTTGTTAAAAAGTTTTTTTAAATTTAATGTATTTTTAAGAAACTATGTAAAGCTTAAAGCTTTTTTATTAATATTTTAAGATTTTATGATAATAAGTTTTACAACTTTTTGTGGTGAGAGGTTTTAAAGAGTTTTTAGTTTTGAACTTTGTATGTATTTGAGCAAGTTTATTTTTGTAAAGAACGTTAAAAAAACAATGTATGAAGTCAGTTTTAATTTTGTTGTAACTAAAAAGTTTATTATTGCTTAAAGTGCGAGTAACATTGCAGCTGATACAAAGTTTTCAAAAAATTTTCCACTAAGAGTTTATAAAATAGCAACTCGGTTTGAAAAGTAAAACGGCTTGTGAAAATGTGTTTTAAAGGTAATTAGGTCAAACTTTACGATCACAAATGAAACACTTTTTTAAGCTATTTTAAGAATAAAACTAAGTTCAATAGTGTGTTTTTCTTCAAAAAATGCACCTTTTACCTAATAAAACTTCGGCCTTTTAATTTTTTAGGTCAATTTTTACAACTTTGAATTAAAAAAATGTATAAAATTATTTTAAACACTAAAATAATCTGTTCTCTTAAGCCAATATCTTTTTAATCTATAAAACTTAAAATTATTTAAAACAAGGTCAAACTTGGTTGCTCAAAATTAAACTTGCTTAAAATTGTTTCGTAAAGTTTTACTTTTTTTTTCTTTTTAAGCTAATTGATTTATTGCATGGTGAACTGGGAAGACGTAAAAGTTTTACAGTTGGCTAATCACGTATTTTAAACTTGGGTAATTAAACTTAACTAGTAGCAAAGTTTTACGGAAAACATGAAACATTTTGGGATTTGAGAAAAAATGAAACTTGTTTATGTTGCATTAAGCATAGAGATTAAAATTTTTAACTTTGCCACAGTAGGAGTTTGATTGCTTTCACGTATTGCTTTTATATGTTGTTATTATTAAAATCGTTTGTTTCAAGCAATATGTTTAAGAGGTTAACTGTATTATGTTCGAATAAAAAGACGTAAATAGCTTTATTAACTTTTTTTTTCTTGACAATTAAAATTTTAATAACGTTGTTTTTAAACAAAGCTTTTAGCTATTAGATATTTAAATATTATTAACACTTTTTTTCCAAATTAACCCAAAGCGACTTTTGAAATATTAACAACTTACATTTTAATCGATATCACTATTAATGTTCTTTTATTGCTTGCCTTGTATATATATATAACAAAAACTGTTGTACTTGATTTTATTATAAGTTGAGCAAGCATAACTATTAGGAAACATGATTATGATGTATAATAATCATAAAAATTGTAAAAAAATTACAAATTGTCTCTTAACAATGCTAGGAAGCAGGACATTGCTTTATACAAAAGAAACAATACTTGCTCTTGGGCACAGCCTAACGGAGAAAATACCACATACGTCTTCAGATGATTGAAAAGACGCGAAGCAATGTTTCTGACGTTCGAATTCACTGGTAGCTAATATACACCACAGGTAATGTTACAAAGAGATCAATCCAAGTTAAAGAGAGATGTTCAACGGACAGAGGTGCTTAGCGCCTAAAATTGGTCAGATTAGAGAAACGGGCAGAAAAATCAGCAGCTGATGGCCGCCGATGGAGTGAACACTTATTGAAATTTCTGAAACACAGTATTATCTACTTTTCACTATTGTATAAACACTTGTAAGAACCACTTTAAACTTAAAAAATATTTTTTTTATTATTTAACGATTTTGTACATTTTGATAAAAATATTCAAAAATTATGCGTTTATATTTATAAGAAACACCAAAAAATTGTTGCATAACCCCCCAAACAGTTTCAGTAGAGGACTGTTAGGAGGGAAAATGTAACGGATTCGGTTCTCGATTTCGTTGTTTTATACTTTTCCGCCAGTTGACACTATAGTCAGCCGAAATTGTGTACTTATTTTAAGATAATGATAAGAATTTGCTCATTAGCCTTTAGCTCGCGCACTACGCGCAACTCGAATATGTTGTTATTTATTTTTGTTTTTGGCTTAGTTAGCTATAAGATCGCGCAAAAAGCACACTAATTTTAAGAACTTAAGACACTGATTGAATTTAAAAACTATGTTATGGTTGTCATTTTATAAGAACTTTATGTTTATTTGTATAACTGTATTGTAATGTGCTCAGTTAAGCCATAAGACCGTGCAAGATGCACAGTAACTGATTATAAGAACTTATTTATTATTTTAAAAGATCTTGAGTGTTTATTTGCGTTATCGTATTATATTGGGCTTAATTTAGCCTTTGTTGTGCATGAAGCACGATATATATTAAGACTCTGTTTAATTAGCACTTTTATTAGTAAGAACTATTTTAGTACTTAAGATTTTAAACATATTAAGAACATTTTTATTTGTAGAACTTTGTGTTTATTTATTGTGTTTATATTCGCAGTTTTATTCAACTGATTTATGAGCTGCTTTATTATTTCTACTTTCTAATTGTCACAATAACATCACGTTTTCAATAAACTCACTTCATTAAAGAAACCAATATATTAAGTCTATTACATACTTATTAATTACTAAGTTAAATCTAATGAGTAAGGTAAATTCAGTAAAATCCTTAAGAGCTAAACGCGCTAAGCGTTTAGCACAAAAAAGGGGACTTCCCCCAATTAAAGGTAGTTTCTACCTCAGGCCGCGGAGGACTACACTATTTCGAAACGTTATTTTTCTCTAATATATCAAAAGAATTGGTTTAACTTTTGTTAAAGTAGAGTTTTATATAAACATGTTTGCTGAGTCAACCGTTAAAGAATAAAAAGCAACAATAAAAAAAAATTACAACACTTTTAGAATATAAAAGTTTTAGAATATATAGACTATTAGAGTATAAGAGCTTCTTTGAATAAAAAATAAAATAAATTGCATAGAAATAGTTGTAAAAGCCGGAACTATTTTATTTATGATGATGTGAAATTTTTGTTTCTTAATAAAAACACCTTTACTAAATTGTAATTGTTCAATAAAAAATAGCTGATAAATATTTTTTTAGTTTGCAAGTTTTATATCGTATCTTTTATTTATGATTATTTAATTCTTTATATTTTATTTATGTGTGAAACATTTCGTTGATTAAAATTTAAGAAATTAAAAATTTAAAAAATTTGCTACAATACTAAAAGTTTTGTTTGATTTACTTTTTTACATGTTTTAAATAAATTTATAAAACAATTAAGTCTCGCTTTAAAAAGGAAATTTTTTTTTACATTCTATCTAAAACTTTTGGACTTTGTTTAATCAATAAAAAATAGAGAAAAATAAGTTTTATTCAATTACTACAAAGAAAATATTTTTTGAGAAAATTATTTTAGTTCGTTTAGATTAAAAAAGAGTTTTACTAAATTTACGTTTTCTTTACTGTTTACTAGAATATTTTAACAAATTTTTACTCAGAATAATATATTAAGTGCCATTATGCTCGCATTTAACTAAATTCGACACTGTGAGTTATTTTTTTAACTAATTAAGTAGCAAACATGCAAATGTAAAAACAAATACATAGTCTTGGATAAGACGTTAAAAGGAATTCATTATTCCGTTCCGTGGTGTGAGGCTCGACAACCGAAACATTTTTTCGTACACCAGGTCCTTGGACCAAGTATTTTGAGCACTTTTTTGTCTTTCAATAAACCATACAAATGCAGTTATGTAATCAATTATAAAGTATTTAAAGGAGTATAAAAAGAATTGATTTTGTAAAAAAAAAAATAAGGTGTTTTTGTTATCAAATCAATAAATTATGAATTTTTTGTAAACATTAGTGGTTTCCTACTTGAGCAGACTAATAGTATACAAGATGTAGGTGTGGTTTTGGATGATAAGATAATTTGAAGGTGCACCAGGTCCTAAGCCAAATATTTTGAGTGTATTTTTTGTCGTTAAATAAATTATATACATATAAGTTAGAAAAAAGTATTAAACTTATAATACTACTGATTGCTTAGTTTGTAATAAAAAGTTATAAAACTTTTGTTCTTCTTAATTTTATTAAAAACCTAACTAAAAAAACTTTTATAAGCTACTTCGTAAAATATGTTAATTTAATTATTTTCTATACAACCAAGTTTAAAAACTAATTAGTATTGTTCAATATAAATCACGTTATAGGTATAGAAATTGCCTCTGTAAATAAACTTTTCAAATTTAAAATTAGCTTTAACTGTTAATCTCCAACAGAAATAATTCTTAAACTAGTCATAAAGTCTGACTAATTTATTAAACTAAAGTATAAAATGCTTAGTAGTCAGTAGATTTAGTTAAACTTATTTCTCAATTTCGTAAAGATTTTCACTTTTATTCGGCCGAAAAATAACGGCTATAGTATTTTTTCTCTCTTTTTTAGTTATTTTACTCTAGTTTAAAATGTTCAAGTGAAACTAAAGTTAATTTGTGCTTACTAAAAAAATAAGTTAAATCATAAAAAAAGATACTAGTTTTGTAAATCTTTAAATGGCTAAAAGTTATATACAATAATAAGCTATATTTTTGTTTTTGAAACTTTAATTGATACAAAGTAATTCACAAAACAAATTATTATTCAAGTGAAAGATTATTTAGCAATATTGCGCTCATTTTGCTTCTCATTGAGCCTCTTCGCATAATTGATCCACTTGGGCTGGTAAACTGTTCCTCCTAAGCTGCTTTTACGCACTATGTCAAAATAATACCTTTAAAATTACATTGTTAATTTAGTAAGAAAAACTAATTGATCAGTACGGATTAACTGTTGTAGTTTAAAAAATCACAGAACTATAATCATGTTTTACAAAACAGCTTACCCATCTTAAACTAGACTTGCTTAACGTTGCCAATAATTATATCTCTTAGATGATATAACTTTGATTATTAAAAAAGTCACTTTAAAGTTAAAACTTGTATCAAACAATTTTTATTTTGTTTTACATTAATTTAAATTTACTCTGTTTCAAAAATTTAATTAAAAAATACAATAAGACAGAATTTATCTAAAAAATGCATTTACATGTGAATTTTTAGGTCTATAAATTTAAGCATTTTGAAAATATTTTCAAAAGTACTGGATTGATATTTAAACTTACAAATAATATAATTTAATCAAAAACTTTTTTTTTTTCTAAATAGTTGGCTTTTGCAACACGGTTTTCCAATATAATTAACTTAATTATTATAAAATGTAGCTTCAACAAAGGAATCAAACAAAAGTTATTTTCTTTTCTTCTCATCACCGCCGTCAAGCGGAAATATCGTCATTATCAATATATTGCTCACGTGACGTTTAATAAATTTTAAACATAAATGAACACAGATAAGCATATTATAACAAAATATAGTATATTAAAACTTTTTTGAAAATAAATTAAAAAATACTCTATTAGCTTATTTCTTAGAAACTATAACTTAAGCTGTAAAAAAATTTTTATAAGCAAATGTTTACCTTTTCCTCTCATCCCCGCACTCAAGTGGCACCTTGGTGATGATCAATATCTTGCTTACGTGACAAGCCTTCTCACTCTCAAAATCCTCAATCGAGTAACTAAGATAATGTTGACGGTATTGTTCCTTTCTGTCAGGCACGAACGTGAGAAAGTTGTGGTTGATCTTCAGCTTGCCAGGTACGCACGTCTTCATCATCAGGATTTTTCACGGTATCTCAGTGGTTGAGGTTACCTGTAAAATTGACAGAATTTAAAATGATAAGTAAATTTTTAAGTCCTAAACTCTAAAGTTTCTTAAATTTAGATCGTCAAGCTAGAATTTAAGTGTAAATTAACTCTAGTTGTTCTAAATATTAAAGTTACTTAAGTGTAAGTTTTTAAGCATCCAGTCTCAATAAATTATAAACGTCGAGCTTCATATTTTAAATTGAAATCACAAAACTATAAGCTTAATAGAGCTTTATTCAAAACGGATCTACTTTGAAAAAGAAAAAAAATCCGAATATAAATAATATATTTGAAAGTTTACCAGCTTTCCTAGGAAGTCGACATTGTAATAAAAAGTTGGCCCACGTTTGAACGCTTCAATGTTAATCATTGTTTTCCATTTGTAAATGAACCTGAATTTATTATGCTGTGAGAATTAATTATTATTTTTGTACATTTTTAAAACTACATACAACAAAATTAAAAAAAAAATGGTATTTCGAAAATGATTCTTCAAATACTGAATTTGTGAATACTAGTATTCAAAAAAGTTTTAACTTTATTTTAGCATTTTTATAAAATGTTTTGTTAATTTTCAGTTTTCAAGCATAAAATATTACAAACCTAAGCTTAAATGTTAAATAATAGTTGGTTAAAAATAAGTTATTTTTTCTTTTAATTTTCTTATAAAATATCTTAAAAATTTCATCGGTTGTTCATAAAATTTTAGCTTAAAAATTTATAATTATGCAAACAATTTAAAATAAGGTTTTCCAGTACAAACGTACTCGAGAACCTATATATCTAATTAAATATTTTTTTTTAAAAATAAAAGTGTTAGACATTAACACTATAGTAAGTTAACATGTTAAAAAAAGTTTAGTGTAGTTATAACTGTACTTTGTTTTTATAATGTCAAAAAACAAACAACGTTATATATTTATAAGCGTCAAATACTCTTAAAAATATTTATTTAAATATCAGTTATATTATCAAATTAGCTTTTGGTTTGTAACAAGTATTTTAACTAATTTAAAAAGAACTGTTTTAAATTAAATTTTTTAATGAAAGTAAAGGACTTTGAAAATTTATTGATAACGTACTAAAGTTTTTAAGTTAAGTTTAAGTCGTTTATATGAAAACACTTATTCCTTAAAATTGATGCATAGAAATAATACTATGCAAGGTTTTACCTTAATATGAAAAAAAATACTTACTTAACTTTTTTTTTAAATATTTTTAATTTTTTTAACATGCGTGAAAATTGTTTATTATTATCATATTGTTTTATGTACAATGTTTGACTCAAGCATCAAAACACACAAAAATAAAAATAGAACAAACTTATAATCCACAAAAAACAAAAAAATAAAACAAAAACTTAAACAAAGTGAAGTTTATAAAGCATTTATTTTTTACGTTTAAATTTGTTTGTTTAATATAAATAAAAATAACTTAGTATATACTAAAAATTAAGTTTATTACAGTTAAACTTATAAAAATTTCCTCAAAACAAGTAGTTCAGACGTATCAAAATATAAATGCTTACTATGCTTGTTTTCGACTATATGTTCAATAATATAGATTAAAACAATGTCCAATAAATTTATGAGTTAGTATTTATCAGTTATAACTGAAACATTTTATGAGTCAATAAAACCTAAACCTATCATATATATTAACATAACAAAAAAATTATAGGTAAAGAACTTCAAACTATTAGAATAGATTCTCAACTACGAAAACAGAACGTTACAAAACCTGTTTTTCTAACAAAAAAGGTTTCTACAATAAAAACTAAAATGCCTAAAAAAAGTATGCTTCGTAAAAGTTTCTAAAAAATAATTAAAATAAAATTCTAAATTTTTGAAATAAAACTTTTTTATCTCAAGCAGTTATTGATTAAATGTTTGTTACCGATTAAAATTTAAAAGAAACGTTTAAAAATTACATTTTTTTACGTCGCTTAGCCAAACTTTTTTATTGTTCAGTAAAAATTATATTACAGATTGTTACAAAGAAACGCAATTAATATTTTATAAGATTTTATCTAAACTACTAAACTTATATCTATTTCTTATGACGAAGCTACTATAATTTCATATTTAAAAAATTTGTTCGAAATGTTAAATAAAGTGCCTTAGAACTTTATGCAAAACAAAAACGCAGAAAAACTTGGTTTGAACAAAATATTTTTTTAATAATGATAAACTTAACTTCGACACAAATACTGTTCTAAGCACATCACAAACTCAATACTATCAATGATACATTATATACTCTACTTTTTGAATAATTATAACTGCTTATCTATTTAATTAGTAATGTTTAACCGTTTTTATCACTTTAATTTTCAGTTTAATATTTCTTAAAGTAATTAGTTTAAAATAATTACAAAGAATATTGTTTTTGAATTTAATTGCATATAATTAGACAAAAGTTTGCATAATTCTAAAACAATTATTATTTTGTTTTTAGAAATATTTTTAAAACAACAAACATCAATATATAAAAGCTTGTTCAACAACAAATTAAATAATAATAACAGACCAATTAATAATATATTAACGTGAATTTTTAATTTTTATTGTTTTTTCGTTGTATACTAGTAACTTCTTTGTTTTATTAATAATTTTAAAAAAAATTTAGAAAAAATTTTTATTTATAATGACAGGTTTTGTTTTTATTAAACATGTTTATTCTTAAGTTTGAAAATTTTAAAGTTTCGATGCAACTTTTATTGATTTAAATACCAATTCATTAAAAAATATGCTACATCGTAGGTTTTTCAAGAATAATATTTTTGAAGTGATTTTCTACAAAATATTTAAATCATAAGAAAATATTATTTTTCAATCTATAAAATATTCTGGAAAATTATAAGCTAAAATATTATTTCACAGTGACTTTGCTATTGGTATTGCTTGATGTAAATGACCACGTTATTGTAAATACTAGTGTAAGTTGTTTTGAAACTTATTGTAATTTTTTAGTTTACAAAGCATAACACACCTACAATTAGAATAAAATGATAAAGTTATGTAGAAAAGTAGAATAAATGAAGTTATTAATTCTGTTTATAGCTGTAGCTTGTAGCTTTTTTCGGTAT
This sequence comes from Thalia democratica, assembly GCF_965202585.1. Lineage (NCBI taxonomy): Eukaryota > Metazoa > Chordata > Thaliacea > Salpida > Salpidae > Thalia > Thalia democratica. Next base: position 33,990,741 of record NC_139165.1, on the reverse strand, counting down.
ATCGATATTAATACTGCTTAGATACAATTTAATATTCTATTTGTTTAAACTATATAAAAATTAACTAAAAAAATTAACATAATGTAACAAACTCTGAAGAGAAAAATAACTAAGGAAATAAAGAAACGATATTTATAAACTTGTTTAGTTTTATATAAACCTAACTAGGTTGTATATTGTATATTCTATTTTGTTAAAGATTTTTTTCATACCGAGTATAACTATACGTTCACTTTGGTTCATTTTCGAAATACTTCTGTTCGTAACGCTTAACGTACCATTAATGATAATTTTTATGCATATAGCATTTTATGCTAAGTGATAATAAGTTTAAGGATTAGTTTTTAACAAAACGCCATAAAACATTAACAACGTTTCTATGCGTAGCGTATTCAATAAGTTTAGAAAATAGAACACTACAAAAATTAATTAAACAAACAAAAAGGTTAGAGTAAGTTTAAGGTAAAGCTTAAATAGTTTGCAATTCTAAAGAGTTACAATGTCTTATTAAATATTTACAATTGCGTAGTTTTTTTTCAATAATCATGCATCATTAAGTTGCTTATTTTATCAATTTTTTGCACTACTCAGTTGATTGTTAGCTGTATTGTTTACGCCAAAATTATTATTTTAAAAGCATTCTATGCAAATTATAAACAATTTAAAAGTTAATATTACCAAAAACTAAATAACGACTTAATATTTTCATACAAATAGTATTTTTAGTTAAAAATTTCCTTATAAGCATATCAAGTATACTTATATTTTATCATATTTCCAACAAAAACACAAGTTTTAAGTTTTTTCTCAAATCACCAGAACTTAAAATAAAAGCGTTTTTAACCTTCAACTACCTAAATCAGTTTTTTTTTGCAAAACTTCAAGTATCTTTTAATAACTGTCTTAAAAAGTTTAAAAGCATAGTATTTTTAGTAATTTAGTTTTTTTTTATCAGTTATATTTTCTGTCTTTATCTTAAAATTCAACCTATAAAATAATTTATTATTATTATTTAAATTAAATTTATTATTATATATTTTTTTAATTATATATTATTTTTTGAGGTTAGGCCTCGGAAATTTTTTAAAATTTGAATTGTCCGAATTTTCATAGTCGTGAACCCACCAACGAATAATTTATTTTTAAGTTTACTACTGTTTTATAGTTGGAAAAAAAAATTTCTTTTAGTTTAAACTATTAAAATGGGATCGGATCAGAATAGCACGGTGCATCACTTTAGCACAGAGGTTCACTTTCGCATGTCGTTACCTTAGCACGGTGGGTCACTTTTGCATAGCGTCACTTTTGGTTTATTTCTTTCTCTTCTGTTTTCGCTTAAAGCGTCTAATTTTTTTTTGACTGATAATTGTTTTGCATAAACCTTTGTTAATTTTCACTTAAAGCTCTTAATATTATTTCATTTTTATAAATAGTTAGAGCTCCCTAGTGTATAACACACGTGTTAAAAAACTAAAGTGAAAATTAAAAGTAGACACGGATTAGATTCATAAAAATCCAAACTTTGTTTACAACCTTATTTCGGAACTTTTTATATAACTTTTTAAAAGTAGTAAAAAGTAAAATTTTATCTAAAACGAGTTTATGTTGAATAAAAGTAAATTAAATACTTGAAAAACTATAGTTTTTTCAAAAATATAGTATAAAGTATTTAAGTTTTTCGGTCAATTAAGTTAAGTTTATAAGGTATAATTTGATTAAAAGGAGTTAATACTTAAAAGCTTATTTTAGTTTTACTAAACTTTCTAGCCTATATAAATAAAAATAAAAACTTTAGAGTGTTGAGATTATTATACTACCATACGTTATAAAATTTAGAAGACATTATATATTAGTTACAAAATCATTATATAATAGTACAGTAAAAAGTCTCTAAAAGCAAACTTAGCTATTTTGTATTCTTAAGTTTTTTACACAAATTTTAAAAGTCTCAGCTTTCTTTTAAATGAAGACATTTATATTATTGTATTGATTAGTTATTATCTTTAATGTCTTATAGTACTATTTATCATTTATTTAGTCAAAAATTTGTATTATTGTTAAGTAACAAACTTTTACTTAATTTATTGATAAATAAAAAACACTTTTAGGTTTGATATTAGATAGCATTAAAATACTTAATACAAGTATATCTACAACGTACTAAAAACATAAAACTAATTTTTCCTTTAAAAACTAATAGACTAATTAAAAAAACAAAATTCAAGCTTTATGATTTTGCAAACTTTGAGATTTTACCTTTAATTGTCATCAGTTGAATAAAAAATTCATAACCCTCTTAATGAAAACGTTTAATTCTTGCAAAAATAAGGTTCCGTATAAAATTGACCAACCGTGCTAAAGTGACTCCGTGCAAAAATGTCTCCCATATTAATGTGACGCCGTGCAAAAGTGACGCACAGTGATGAAGTAATGCTGTGCAAATGTGACGCACCGTGCTAAAGTGACACACAGTGCTGAATTGAATAAAATCTTGCTATGCCGTTCTGACATCAAACCATTTAAATAAAGTAAATAGTTGCTCTAATCTGTGTTGTTATTTTTTCAGTCAAAACTTATTTTTCAACATTTTTTGATACAACAAAGTTTTATCTTAAAACTAAGTATGCTAGCTTTTAAAAACTAGTAAATGTATTTTAAACATTATCTACTAAAATTTATAAAATTACATATTTTAAAGTTAAAATATTCAAATACAGTTATACTTAACTTAGCATATTAACTATTATAGGTTAGCAATAAATTTTCAAAGTTATTTTTAAACTGATTTCAAAAAACATAAAACATAAACAAAAAAAAGTGTTTTCAATCGTTTTTTTACTTGCAGTTGTTTATATATATATAAATATTAAAAATTTATAAATATTTACATCTACAAAACACCATTTACAAACACAAGTATTAACAAGTAAAGGTTCGTTTAAGAAATATCATAAACACTTTAGAGTATGTTTGTTTAAATATTTTTTTGATATACAAAAAGGTTCTAACTACGTTAAGGCCAAAAAAAATCACTTTATAGTACTGTACGTTTAGTTTGCAAATAATTAAAAAAAAAATAAACGGTTTAAATGTTTGTTCGACTAAAACTGTAGTTATACATATTTGTCTATAAATATTTTCTAACATGTTATTTTCTGAAGAGTGAAAGCAATGCTCTTGTTAGTTAAGTCTATATTTGTTTGAAAAGTAAATAACAAATGTTCTCTTTTAAAGTTATATATTAATTATTACACAGGTATCATTAACACTTAATATAATGTGTAGTATACGTTGTAATTATTAAATTATTAAGGTATAATTTTGCATCATAATACATAGCAAACATTTTATTGATATTTTTATATAATCAAATAAGTATATTTTTACAGCTAAATTATGAAACCCATGTAAAGTTATTAAGTTTTATAAAATCAAATTCATAAACATTTTAATGATATTTAATATTAAAATATTATTTATCTACAGTAAAACTAACCATATTAAAAAAGGTTAAAGCTACATACTTTAAAAACTATTTTTACTTTAAAATTTTTTCTCATACTAAAGCTTAATGTATCAATTGTAAGTTGATTTTAATTTTTTTTTTCTAAAGTTTTGTTAAGAGTTTTAATAAAAATCAACAAACTGCTATTTTTAACAACATCTATCATTTTTTTCTATGTTAAAAGAAACTATTATTTGTTAAAAGATTACATTAACATTTTTTTTTTGTTGGTCCTATGAACTCTTTGTACTACTCAGAGATTTCGATCCTTATATCTTTATAACATTTTGGCTTGGCTAAGCTTTCAAATAATGTTAATAAAAACCTACAAGTAAAACAAAAGTTGTTTAAAACTAGTAGAATTTTTAAATAAGCTAATATTAAGTTTGTGCTTTTTATATGTTCGATTAAGCTTGTAAGTATTTTAAATGTGTCGTTTGAAACACCTTTTTAAAGCTTGTAGATGTCTTGTTTAAATGAACCCAAAACAGTCATAGTTAACAATGTAAAGAATTTAAATTTCTACTTAGTTATTAGCTTAAAATGGTAAATAAGTACCTATTATAATTATAAGTACCTATTATCAACTTTTGTCAAGCTGTTTGTACTTATAGTAAAAAGAAAACTATATATGTATATTAGTTTAAAATTTGCCATTGATCAAAATATTTAACTTGTAAAGGTAATTTCTTAAACAAAGTTCTTGTTGTACCACTTCATTGTAATCAAGTTCCAAATAATACAAGTTAGACTAAATTTACAACTTTTATCTTTGTTGGTTACAATTTTATTGTAGCTTGAACCACCTTAAACAAAATAACTATTAATAGTTTTAATTTATGGTAATATTTTTTTTTTTTCTTTAGTGGTTACTTGTTTCAAGACCTGTTCTTTAATAATTAGTTAAATTATGGTTTTTTAATTATAAACTATAAAAAAACTAGCGATTTTGTAATGACTAATTAAAAAAGTAAAGATTAAACAGTGTAAAGCTATAGTTTGATTTTACTTTAATTTTACAATTTACCTGATAAATAACAGTTTATGCAAATAAAACTGGCTCAGCTAGTAAGACTAATAATAAGTGACGTATAAGTTACAAAGCTCTCAACAACATAAAGGAAGAAATCTACAGCCCAAAGATGGAGTTGGCCCCCCAAGAAAAAAATTTCTTCAGTCCAGATTTGAAAGACGTTCTAGTACTTAAAAACTGAGATTTTTGCTAAAAAACATTAGCTGAAAAACAACCAGGGGCTAGTCAACAAAATAATTTTAAACTAGTAATTAAGTCATCATCTAATTATTACAACTTATTACTCCTAAGACGGGATTTACATCTTGTAAAGTGTTCTAACTAAAAAAGGATTTTAAACAAGCTTATATTAAAAAAACAAACTGTTATACAAATATTTTATTATAGAGGTCACCAGCCATTTATAAGTGTTTGAAAAAAATCTGTATTAACTATCGTTTTCAAAACTATGCTAGCATGAAAGACAAATCGTGAAAAACTCTTAAAGTTGAGTTGATGCTGACTCACATTAAACATTGATGTGTGTGTCTAAAGATGTTACAATCTTTTATAAATATGTATTAAATTGTTCTTTGTGAAGATAGATATAAAAACTTTTGTGTTTTACAAGTTGTCTTAGACGCACATTTAGCCTTGTACTTCAGTTTTAAAGGCTGAATACAACCTGCAGTACATTAATTTACTGATGTCTGTTTACCGTATCAAATTGTATATATTATGTAATGCTAGTTTTAAAATATATGTAGTTGAAACTGATATATATATGATATTGAACAAGTTATATCCGAAACACCATGCATTCTTTTTAGTTTACAATTAGATAGTTTATTGAACAAAAAAAAAGCGCTAAAAACGTTTAGTCCTAAGACTTGGTGCAAGAAGAACCTTCTAGTTTTAGAGTCGTACACAATATTTACCTTTCAACGTGTTGTTCAGGATTTTTGTAACCGAATGTTTTCTGACACATAAAATTCTGTTTTACCCAAAATACAAACGTATAAAATTGTGACCTTTGAGAAATAGTTAATAATTTGATACAACGTGAATTTTTTAATAAAATATTTAAGACTTAAAAAAAAATCATTAGTGTTCGTTCGTGAATTTCTAAGCACAAAGTATAAATTTGTCAATACCATTTGTCCATATGTTAGTAAAAAAAAAACAACTAGCAATCTTAGCATTTGAAAATTATTTTATATTATTTACAAAAAAGAGTTAGTTTAACTTATGTACACTTACAGTAGTTATTTACGACAACTTTTTCTTAAACCAACTTTGATTTAACTATTTATATAACAAGTTAAACAATAATTTTTATATATGAACAAGTGCAGTTCTTAATTTAAATTAAAATACTTTTATCTTACTTACTTGTTTTGTAATGAAACTTTTAAATTAAACTTCAATCATAACCTTTTTAGTGTTTAGTCTACTCTACATAAATGATTAAAAAGGTATTAAAGAGAGAACTTTCATCATTAAAAGAAAGCGATCAGAGAATTTCTGAAGGGAAAGTAAATAAAATAAAAAGTTTTTGTCAACCTGAACGCCATAGTAGTCAAACTAACCATGAGTTTGTAAAAGCATGTGGTAAAAATGCATCCCGCAAAAAGTCCAAAGATATTGAAAAGAGACATTCAGGCACGGCAAAGCGCTTTTCTTGCCTAGGTATAGTTGAATTTTTTGTTGTATTTCATAGTTTAAAATACTAATTTTGCTTGCTTTTAACAAACATCAATGAACATTAATGTTTCTCATACTTAAAAGCGTTTATATGTAGTTAACATTTTATAAAACTTTACAAAGTAAGTTTTGAAAAACTTACACACCTTTTTAAAGAAAATCAAGCTTAAAAAGTATTATAAGGTTTTGTTAAAAATTTTTACATATTTTAAAATTATATGAGCAGTTAAAAAAATTTTACTGCATATCAACTGCTTATAAGAACCTAAGTTCACTAAATTCAGAAATCAAATCAAAATGTTTTTCTGAAGTTATTGACTTGTTTATCAATAAGGGGAAATTTTTAGAATATGGTTTAAAAATAAGAGCTTTAACAAAATAGTTTTTTGTATTTACATTTCATATAAACAAACACTTTTTCCAATTTTATATGGAGTAATTAAAAAATAGGTCGAACTATACCTGTCTGAATTATTAAATACTGGAGTTTTTGTTTTTTTGTTAACCGTTGTTCAACTATATAGGATACAACAATTTATTACAAAATAAAAAATAAATAACGAGCGTTAACTTAGCGCGATTAGCCACTTTTTGAAACTTTTATAAAATGTCCAAACTTTAGATCCAAATAATATATTATCTTTAAAGCTAACTAATTGTGTTTTAAGAGAACGCTCTATTGGATTGGGGTTTAATTTTTGAGTAGAGCACCTTAGAATTTTTTTATTTTTTTGGAATTCTTACTCTAACGGATGTTTTAGCTAAAAAAATAAATTTTTATATTTTATTTTTTTATTTTCACTTTGCTGTGTTCTCAAGTGTCGTTGTTTTTTTCCTAGTTTCTAATATTATAATAATATATACAAATATGCTCAATTTTAAATTTCAAAAATCTTTAATTTTCTAACGGTCACTGTAGCAGAAATTGATTTTTAACTTACTTTAAACACTTAATTATGACTTTTTTGAACGGTCCACACTTTGTTTTTGTCTAAAGTGTTTATAAGTAAGACATGACCCGTGTACGTTTTACTAAAATTATCATTAAATGAACATGAAATCCCTCATAAAAGAAATATGAGGATTATAGGAATTAAAATAAGGTAAAGAATTTATTTTTATTTTTCTACAGTGACCTTTAGAAATTATGGGTTTTTGAAATTTATAATCGGGCATATTTGCATATATTACTAAAATATTAGAAGTAAGAAAAAAAAATCTTTAAAAACGCAGCAAAGTAAGAATACTTAAAAAATGTTGCATTTTGGCTAAAACATCCTTAAGTAAAAGTTCCTAAAAAAAAAACATTTTTTCTAATGGACCCCACTCAAAAACTGAAACCACAATGTAAAGGATTTTTTAAATTAAACGCGAAGGAGCTTTATCTAGAATTAAAAAAAAAATCTTAATTAGCCTCAAAGATAAGGAAAATAGTTTAATCTAAAGTTTAGACATTTGTTAAAAATTGCAAAAAATGCTAATCGAAGTAAGTTAAAGCTCGTATAGAAATATTCAAATAATAGTTAGTATAGTAAAAGTGCTAAGTGCAGATTTGCAAGCACATAGTTTGTACCTATCTGCAGATACAGATAGTATTGTGAGAAAAATCTTGCTTTTGTTTCAATTCATCAGTTTAAAAGATCCTGCTCTCTCAGCTTAAGCTGCTTTTAGTGTTCACTTAAACTTTCATTTGTACTCCTAAGAGATAATTGACATTTATACACTCTTTAACACTTTTAGTTTTGTAAAAATTAAACGAATTAAATACATCTAACTTGTATACATTAAAATAGATTTTATTTATTAAAAGTTGTGAATTGCAAAATTGATTTTAATAAAACTTGCAGCATTTTTCAAAAATAATACAATTATATGTTCCAAAAATTTGCATAATTTAATGTTGTTCCTACTGACTACGTTAAATGATCGATTTTGAACAATTCCACAAAAACTGCGAAAGTTGTAAAGTTAATAATGCTACTATTTAAAATTAAAAATTATAGTAAACTGTGGCTAAAAAAACAAATCAAGATTTGATTAAAATGTCAAATATTTATAAAAGTTATAAGTTTAACATGTTGTATTTAAATTTGTGAATATCTTTTGTTTTTTGATAAAGCCCTAAAAAAAGTCGTAAATTTTTATCGAATAAAAGCATAAAATATTGCAAATGTTTTCTAAAATATGAAAAATAGTATCAAAAATATGAGTTCTTGCTTATCAAACTTATTTTTGACTTAAACTGTTATTTTCTTGTACTTATTTTGAATCAAAGTTTTTATGGATTTACACAAGTCGCATAGGAAGTCAAAAACAACATAAATTGCCTTGTATACAGTTATTACTCATACTTCAACATTCAATTTATTATTGAAGTTTTAATATAACTCCATACCTTAATATATAAAGCAATAACATAAAAGTTAGTTTAAATGGGAACGGGTCGAAAATGCACGAAGATAAAATTGCACGAGATTACTAAATTGCACAAAAATAAAAATTACACTAGGACACAAAATTTCACAAAGACAAATTTGCACGAAGACAAAATTGCACGTAGACAATTTAACACAAAGGGTCAATTTTGCACGAGTTACAATTTTGCATGAGAGTAAAAAAAAACAGAAAAGTAAGTATAAAAAAACAGAAATAATAACAAAAAAGATAAATTAATAAAAAAACAAAAAGAGGAAAAAGTTACTGCACAAGGGTTAGAGGCAACAATGATAGTAAAAACGTGAAAAACCATAATTTAAAAAATAACTAATAAAAACTTTAAAAAAAAAAATGAATAGAAAATCAATCAATAAAATAAAAAGCAACTGACCGAGGGTAAAGGTTAGGGGTAACAGAGTAAGTAAAAAAGTATACATCATACAAAAATTATATTGAGAAAAAATCAAATAGTAAAAAAATAAGTTACTGATCGAGGGTAAGGGTTAGGGGTTAAAGTGATAATAAAAAACTTAAAAAAAGCTAATCCGTCCAAAAATGTCTCCGTGCAAAAGTGATCCATCATGCAAAAGTATTTTTGTGCAGTTTTGTGCCCTCGTGCAATTTGTACGCTTATGCAAATTTGACAGCTACCCAGTTTAAATTGCTCTATTCTCGGTATGATGTCATCAAGCGTTACATCAAATATTTTATTTTTGCAGATTCGTAACTTTTTTTGAGCTATTTGCGTCCCTGGTCCACTGTAATGTTGAATTTCATCAAAATCATTTAATAAACATAAATATTTTTTTATTAAGATAAAATTAAATTATTAACTTTCCAACGTGATTTAATTTTTTGGTTTAATTTTTCTTTAAGCTCAGCTCACCAGTATGAAGAATCCTGAAATAAAAACATTAAATTTGTTTGTTTGTAAAATTAATGCTAATATAAATTCACTTTTTGCTCAAAATTTGTGAAAAAAAAGAATAATATGTTTGCCTTATATTAAGTAACTAATCAAGATTTAAAAGTTTAGTAAGAAAGCAAAAGAAAACTTGCAAAGTTTTGGAATATTAAAATTCATAACAATGTTTTTTTTTCCATAAAAAGTTATTCTTTTTTAGTTTTTTTTATGAAGTATTGGCTCCAGGAAGTTATTGTAGAGCCGCCACTTTCTAATTGATTAAAACTATTCCATTGTTTTTTTCAGATGGAGTTGCACTACAAAAGCTCTTAGCTGTCAGTTCTCTGCAAATAAACAAAGTAATTCTTGACAACGAGAAGCAAAAAAAAGTGTTTGAACTCTTCAAAAATGAAATGAATCTTGACAGTTTCCGCTTCTTCTTAACGCTTGCAAGTGTGTTTTGTTCTCCTAGCAGAAACATCATTAAGTTCTTGGATTGCTGGTTCCAAATAATATGTGAAACTGAAGAGTTCTTACATTTAGATGTAAACACAGTCAAGAAAATTCTCGCGAGATCCGGACTTTTTATCACTTCTGAACTCGAGGTTGTAAAGTCGGTTGAAAAGTGGATTAGTTACAATTTTGAAGAAAGAAAGAAGTTTGCAAAAGAAGTTCTGCTGAAAGTACGACTGCCGTTGCTGCCAGACAATGTTTTAAAAAGCATTTTAAAAGAGAAAAAATCACCTTTAAGAAAGTGCAGCGACTGCGTAACGATGATCAATGAACTTTTAGAAGGCAATAAGGACGCTTATGTGGGTAAATCGAGTGAGTATTACACACCACGATGCTGTCACCATGACATGTTTGATGTTTTGGTTTGTGGTGGCGAGTATGACGAAACCGAAAGTGCCGTGAACGAAATAATCCGACTGAAAAGTTGTGACAACTTTAAAAGATCTGAAGTGTTTTGTTTGTCCGAAGAAAAACGCTATGAACCTAAAGCAGTATATGTTAAAGGTAGTGTGTATCTCTTCGGAGGAAGAGACAAAGGTAATGATTTTAGTCCATTTCAGGATAAGATCTTTAAAAAGGTAGAAAAAATATGCCTCTTTTCGAAAAAATACGAGGTCGTAGCTGATATCACGGATATCAACGAGGAAAAGCTTTGGCGTTATTCTGTTTGTGCTTATGCAGACAAGATATATATTATTGGTGGCAACAATTTTGACCCTGTAAACTACTGCATCGAGTTCGACACCAGCAACTACGCTTGGAAGTACAAGAAGGGAATGCTTCAGTCTAGAGAAAACTGTAATGCCGCGGTTTTCGAGGAGAGAATCGTCGTCACTGGTGGGCGCTGGTGGAACGACAATGAATTTGATTATAAAACGTTAAAATCTGTCGAGGTTTATAACAGTACTAATGATTCATGGTCATACCTACCTAGTATGAACTATCCAAGATGCTGGCACGTATCAGTCGCAGTTAAACAGAAGCTGTTCGTTATTGGCGGGGGAACGTCAATGTTCGAAGTCTATGACTCCATATCTAAAACGTTTTCTGTCCTCAAACCGTTGATTAAATTTTTCCGTTATCTTGACAACCACCCGTCTGCAGCATTTTATATGAAAAATAAAATTCACGTTCTCTTCTACCACCCATCGAATTCCGTTTTCTATGACTTGGAGAAGGAAAAATGGTACAAAAATTCCATGGAGCCTATAGAAGACCTCAGCTTCTTTTCTGCTGTTAAAGTTCCTCGCCTGTAAAGTTTAGTTGTTGAACATTAAGTGTTTGGTAGCAGTTGAAATTACTAAGTACTGCTGAGGTTTTATCTGTTTAGAAAAGATTTTAAAATCGTAAATTTAGTTTTAACAGCTATCTTTGATCATTTACATTATAAAGTTGTCTAAATGTTTTATATTTATTTTGTGTCATAACTTTGTATTAAGTATGTGTTTTTCTAGTTAGTGTATTATGTTCAATAAAAATAATTTTGTTAACATGTCAGATGGTTAGATTTTATAACTTTTAATAAGTTATCTAAATGAAAAATAAAAAATGCCAATCTAGATATTGCTATAACTTTTTAATAGACTTATTTTTGAATTATTTTAAAATGTAACAAAACTGATTACTTTTTCAAGATATCTTTTGTGTAGCATTTAAAGTTGTTGAAAAACTAATAGTTGAAGTAAAAACAAATTAAATAAGAAAAACAAGCAAATAAATAGTACCATATCGCTAGATTGCTTACTGGAGTCAAGAATTAAACAAAAAAAAAAATTAAAATTTAGCAATTTCAAAGTTAATGTTTACCTAACATTTTAAGTTAAAGACTAACAGCTATAAATATTTAATTTCCGATTCTTTAATTCGATAAAAATTACTAGCTTTCATAAGTTATCAAATAAGTAGAAGTATAGTGGAAAAATTGTATTAACCCCTATTTTCTAAATATTTTGAAAATAAAAAAAAGTTGAACGGTTAAGGCAATAAAAAGTTACTTTTGGATGATTATGTCACCAGGTAATTTATTGTTGCACGTGTAATGGGGGTTAGGTGTCAAATTTGCACGAGGGTACAAAATTGCTCAAGTGGACTAAATTGCACGAAGGTACTTTTGCACGAAGACACTTTTGCACAAGGGGAAATGTTTGCACGGGACGAATTTTTTTTTAATTTGTTTTTGATTTTTATATAATTTAGTTTTATCAAAAATTAATTTTTTTTGTTAATTAAATAATTTATTTTACTTACACTATTACTTCTTACCCTTACACTCGGTCGGTAACTTATTAATTTGTTGTTATTAATATTGTTTTTTTTATTAGTAATTTGTGTTAGTTATAATTTGTTTTTAAATTTATTTTTACTATCACTGTTACCCCGAACCTTTAACATCGCTCGGTAACATCTTTTTGTTTTACTTACTTTAGTTAATTTATTTATTAATCTTTTTTTTTATTACTAAAAATTTTTTAGATTTCTTTTCATTTTTACTATCACTGTTACTTTAATCATTACCCTCGGTCAAAAATTTTTTTTTTACTTGTTTTTTTTATATTTTAGGTTGTTTTTTATCTCGTGCATGAATGACCCTCCATGAAAATACTCCCTTAGGCAAAATTGACCATTAGTGTAAATTTGTCTTCGTGCAATATAGTCTTCGTGCAATTTTGACCCGTTCCCTGTTATGGGTAATCGGCTTAAAGTTTTTAATGTGAACTTAAAATCAAAATTAATCAGAGACGAAATTAGATTGTGTAGTTTAACATGAACACTATAAATATTTGTTTAAATAAAAGAAATTTTTCAACGAAATATAATATGTGGTTTAACTAAAATGCTTTTTTGCAATTTATTATTAATACAATAAGAAATACTCATCTAAAATGTTTTTTTAATCAAAATTTTATTAACAAAAACAGGAGTAAATTGTTTAGTGATATTTAATTATAGTTAAGATGATAACAAACAAGCTTTTTCCTTTTAATAAATGTTATAAAAAAAAATTACCTAGGTTTTTAGTTTCTAACCGGTTTCAGTTATTTTCAAAAAGATTTAATAGCTCTTGTTTATTTTTATAAAAACATCAAAATATTCACAATTAAGTAAGTGATATTACCAATTATGATTTAAATAATAATTTTTGTGTTTACTACGGTGACTTTTAATAATATTCTAGTGCATAAAACAAGTACTGTTTTACGTAAAGTTAAAGTATAATTAATAAACATCAAAATATCGAAAGAAACTATTATGTCAATCGTTTTATATTCATCTAAAAGAAATTTTCCACGTTTAGCTTTAAGTCTGTAAAGACAGTTCTCCACCCGTTCTTTTTATAAAAGCATATTCTTAAAAATATTTACCGTCTTATTAAAATAATGACAGTTTCTAACCTAAGAACTATTTTGTTGTATGAAAGTTATTTAACATATATTTGTTTGAATCAAAATTATTTTTTTATCCAGATCAAAAACTTAAATTACTAGTTTTCGAGTTTTCTAATATTGTTAAAGTTATTAAGTACTTTCTCTTAGGGCATTTTAACTTAAACCTACTTTGCAAAGAAGACCACATATTATTTTATTATAAGTTAAAACACAAGTTTTGAGCTAAGTGCATTTATACGATTACTTAGTTTTCGTAGCGCATTATTGATATTATAACATTTAACTTTCCATATTTCGCTCCACTTTCGATAAAAAGTGGGTGGAGATGAACAGATTTACCAGAATGGTATTTACCAGAATGTTATTTACCAAAATGGTATTTACCAGAATGGTATTTACCAGAACCAATCAACGGCGTCTTCTACGTGGTCAGCAGAGGAGGAGTTTTGACTCTCGACGGTCGGTTTTACAAGTTTCCCGGAAAACAAAATTCATTTTTGTTCAGGTCGTGCCGTGTCGGAGACAAGATGTTGGCCTTTACGAAGGAACCGGTTATGACGCAACAAGCAAGCTTTCCAACCCGGTAAGCAGGATGTGGAGCAAAGGGCGCGTCAAGACGGACGGGAGAAAGCACTTTGACGCCGCCGAAGTCTACATCGAGACGTGGATCGTGGGTGGAGAGAAGCTTGAAGGAGCGCTGGACACGATACTTGAGCAAGACCCGTACACCGAAACCCAAACACTGTCGCAGATGAAATTGATTGAACCGAGGTTGTAGCACAAAGTGGTAGTTTACCAGAACGCGGTTTTCGTGTTCGGAGGGATCGTCCGACGCAACAATGTGCTGATCAGCGTTGAGATGGACTGCAGAAGAACTGGCGATTCCGTCGCGATGGCGCCGATGAAAGCCGCTCGGTACAACTTCGCCTGCTGCAGGGTCGACAACCTCGTCTACGTCATCGGAGGGTTGAGTTCCGTGAGGGAGGTAAGAGTTGAGCGCGCAGTGGAAATCTACAATTTGGACGTTTGATCGGATGGTGGCTACTTTCCCGGCTCAGCTTGGATGGACGGAAGGAAACTCACCGGTTCGAGGTTGAACTTCCATGCTTGCGTAAACAAAACAAGTTGTTCTATTTTATAATTGCTAAGTTTAAGTAAAAATTGTGTTTCAATTGAACGATTACTATTATCTTTAATTATTATTATTATTTGGACATTAGTTGAAACCAGAGTTTTCTACCTAGTGTATAATTTTTCCTGGAGATAGACAAAAGTTTAAATTAACGTTGATATTACTTAAGTTGATAACAATAGCATTTTTATTTTAAAGTTTTGTTAACGTTATAAGTGCTGTTCAAAGTATAATTAGATATACAATAACCTTTAAAAGGAGTTTAATTTTGTTTTTATACACGTTTAGGTTTTTTACGTTTAAGTTTTATTTAATAATTTGATAAAACCAATTGTTAGTTATATAAACAAATCTATTAACTTATATCTTAATAAAAATCATCGGCTTAAAAAGTTATAATGAACATTTAATTAAAACATTTTAAAATAATATTAACTCATTTATTTAAAAGATATAATTCGAATGTAGTATAAATGTATAACTTTCTTATCAAATTAGCATTGTCGCGGTATTCACGCGATAAATTTATTTATAATGGATGTTTTAAACTGTTTCACGCAGTTTTCGTGACGTGCTTTCAGTATTGAAAAAAACAAAAAAAAAATTTATTGTTAGGAGTTAATTTTTTTTCAATGAATACGTAAAAAAAGAAGTTTTCTTTGCTTTTGATATAAAATAAATAATATTTTGAAAGTTATGAGCATTCGACAGAGCATTCGGCAGTTATTGGTGTGCTTAAACTTAAGATGCATTACAAACACGTTAAATTTAAGATGCTTTCTTGATTAAGTTATAAGATACTTATTATATTTGTATTATCATTTGTGTTGAACTGTAGTTTTAATTAGTGTGTCGTGTGATTGGTTGATATTTGTAAACAAAATTTTGTTTATTTTTAAGTATTTTAGAAGTATTTATCTTATCTACCCGTATCTATCCCCATTTAATTACCTTTAGTAATTTAGATTGCTTACATTGGGGACCATGAGTGGCCTGAACTTTAGGAATTTTCCAAAAGGAATTAGGTGTCTTATAAATTAAAAAACGCAGCGAAAAATAAAACTTTGCTTTATTACTAAACAACTTTTAACGAGTTTAAAATTTTGACAGTATAAATTGCAATAAGATTTTACTTTGCGACATTTTACTATGATTATAGTAAGAAAAGTTGTGTGAAAAACTTTGTACTTTGAAACAGCAAGTCTACATTTATAATACAAGTGTGTAGTAGTATTTTATTGAGTTTTATTGAAAGAGAAGTTTGATGTCAGGGATGTTTTGCTAAAATACTATACTATACGATTTTTGCGGTTATTTCTACTTATAATTTTATATATGCTTTTTTTAGTGCTTAGGTGCACAGTTGATTTGCTAACGAGAATAATATTTCTTCTTCTAAGTGCAAAATATATGTTGCAACCAGCATAAGTCGGATAGGGGAGCAGCATTTCGAACATGAAAAGCACAATCTTTTTAGTTAAGTGCACAATATACGTTGCAACTATCAAAGTCGCATGTTGGCGCAGTATTTTGATCATAAAAAGCACAGTCTTCTTACCCAAGTGCACAATGTTCTTTTGAAGATGTTGCAATTTACATAAGTCGTCAGGGGACGCAGTACTTTAGTGCAAAATTGCATTTTATAAGTTGCCAAAACCGCGCAATTATAATATTTTTCTAAGCATAGAAACGTAAAGTAAGAACTGCATAAAAATTTAGAAATACAACAGCAGTATAGTTGTTCTCGATAACATCTGAGTTTAAGTTGATAAAACTAATTTTCCAATGTTATTACTACTACTAGTTTATTGTTTTGATCTGTTGATTGATTGTACTATAGGATAGATTGTGTTTGTTATAGTACAGAATGTTTCTGAAGTTTAAAAATATGTTTGAATGAGTTTTCATCTTTCTTAGTCGTAAAATTGCAAGTCATTTGCCACATTTTATCACTCGTTTCAAGTTCAAGTATACAATTGTGTTAAAACTTTCCCTTTGAAAGAAACCAAAAAAACTCCCCTTAAATTTAGCAGTCGTTGTTTGTTAAATAAATTTTTTCGTTTGTATCTTTTCAAACGTTGTTTGAAACAAAAAATTGGTTGTCGTTTAAGCACAGCTTTTAAGCACACCTACCGCCTTGCTACTGCATAAAACTTTAAAATTTATTTTTTGTTTATAAGTAAGACAAAAAGACAAAAGACAAAAAAAAATGAAGAGTTTGTGTTTATTCTATGACGTCACAATCAAAGATTCCTGCTGTGATTGTTTCCAAAGCCAATTAATGTGGTGTTTACTGATTCTACAAACCATCTAGAAGGCAAAAAGTTAAAAAGTTTTCTAAAAGAACAAGACGTTGTCCATGATCAAAGATTAGTGTTTCAAAATCTCTATTAACCACCTGAGGACAAGAAGGCCGAGGACAAGAAGCTTGAGGGCAAGAAGCCCGAGGACAAGAAGCCGCACAACAACTAAATGACTATCATTGTTACTTTGTCCTTATATTGAGTTTAATCTTAATTTTTGTAAATTATGTAATTTTAAGATAATAAGTAATACAATTTATAAGATGTATACTAAATTAAAAAAAAACAACCGCGGCATGGATTTTTTTGTTTAACTAGATAGGAAAAGAACTAGGTTTGTGTTTATTAAAATCCGTGTAAAGAATGTTAATTTTAAATAAAAACAAAAGATAATGTCGCGGTACCACGCAATAAATTTATTTAAAAGCGGATGTTGTAAACTGTTTTACGCAGATTTCGTGGCAAACATTTTTTATTGTTAGGAGTAAACTTATTTTTAATAAATACGTAAGAAAAAAGAAGTTCTTTTTGCTTGATATAAAATAAACAATGTTTTGAAAGTTATGAGCATTCGGCAGAGCATTCGGCAGAGCATTCGTCAGAGCATTCGGCAGTTATTGGTGTGCTTCATGGACGTAGCTAGCTCAAAAAAGTTACGAATCTGCAAAAAAGAAATTAAGAATAACGTGTGATGACGTCATAACGGGAATAGAGTAGTTTTAACTACCTTTAATTTTATAAGAAAGTGTGCAGCTTTGTTAAAAGTTTAAAAATAAATTGAATGTTGAAGTATAATAAATAACTGAACACAAGGCAATTTGTACTGCTCTTGACCCCCTATAATTCTTTATGTGTTGAAACTTTTATTAACTTATAAAACCTTTTATTTAAAATAAAAATACTTATTAAGAATTAAATTTAATAGTGTTACTGATAGGCCTAAAATATATAACTTTGAAAACAGTTTCCCCAGTTCAGAAATAATTTGCAAAAATTGTTGCTTTTATTAGATAAAAATCATAAATTTTAGGAATTGATTAAAAAACAGATAAAATATAAAATAAAAAAGTTCTCAACATTAGATAAAATTCAGATTTACAATTACTTTATTTTGTCAAAAAAAAATCATAAAGAATGGAGGAGTACACGTTTTTGTAAATGTTATTAGTAGCTTTGGTAGCATAAAGATTTAAGCTGTAAAACAGAATAAAACTTTTTCTTACTAAAAAAAATGTTTAATAAAAGCTGTAAAGAAGAATCAAACTTTTCTTACAAAACAAACTTGTTAAATAAAACAACTTAGTTAAATAACCACAAAATTTGAATATTAAACATCAGTATTTTTCAGATACAATGTAAAACATGTAAATAAATTCAAACATCACGATTTTTAAACATAAAATGTATTAAAATTTTTTTACACTTGTTATCAATTAATAATGCAATTATACATTTTTAAAATAAATAGTATTAACTTATCCTTTTTAATCTTAGATTGAAAAAGTTGTATAAAACTTATTTTTAAACAACAGATACAATACTTCTTGATACATTTAAAGAAAAGATAAAATACAAAAATCTTCATATTGTAAACAACAATGCTTGTAGAAAAATAAAATTTAAAGTTATATTTAAAAACAAGTTGAAACAAACTTTATATTTTACATAGTTGTCTGAAAACATCATTCAAAGAGCTTTTTCTTAAAGTACTTGTACTTATCTGGAACTTTTTGTAACAAACTGAACTATAGATTGATTGACTTTGTTAATAGCTTTGAGTGACAATGGTTTTACTTTTCAATTATATTTGCATAATTTTAACCTTAGAAACCTTAACTTTTAAACTTAGCTTTAAAAATCTGTAAAACAACTAAATTTATTAAAATCCACACATAGTGTACTAAGTTTACAGTAGTAATACAAATAAAACTCAAAAACTATTTTTCAAAGTGTAAAGCTAAGTAGAATATACAAATGTACTAATTTAGTTTTTTGTAATTTTGTAAGCTACTTAAAACTTGTTTTTATAAAGATTAAAAAAACAGAGGTAATGAAAAACCTTTGAAAGTTGAACAAAACCAAAAAATCTGAAAAATCTTTATATAATAAAACACTATGCATAGAAAACAAACTCATTGTAAACTAATTATACAAAAATACAAGTAAAATAGGTATTAACAACAGCTCTACCCTATGACCAAAACAAATTCCAGGATTTTTTTGTTAAATTATTCTTAAATAAAAACTAGCACTTAGCACTAAATCTACTTATTTTTCTACAATACAATCTGTCTAAAATATAAAAAATAAATTATTTAATATTTCATTATGATGTTGTTTGAAACTTTTTTATCAAATTTGATACTGTAAAATTAGCTATTAGGGGTTAAGATATATCTAAAAATACAATGCTACCATGTCAATATAAAAAAAACTGTCCTGAGTGACCTTTAACTGATTGAAAAGTTCTAATTTTTTTTATACCATTTAAATAAGACTAACTTCTCAAATTTATCAAAGTTTTTTCTTACAAAATTGTTTATAAAATAAAGATTTATTAAAACTAGCCAGCAAAATCTCATTCAAATCTAGAAAAACACCTTTAATGACATTTCAACAAACCTAAAAATGCCCTTGGTTTTTCAAAAATAAAACTCTAAATATCATAGAGTTATCCAGAATACTTTGAGTGTATGGCAACAAAGTACAATTTAAATCTTTCGACTTTGTTAAAAAACGCAATGGAAACTTTAACTAACCTAAGCATTTATAAAATCTTTAAAACAAGTTTTAATTAAAAAATAAAGTTCTAAAGTATAAAAAATAAACTATAATTTGTTTTTATTATTCTTGAAAAAATATTGTAGTATTGAGTTTTTCAGTTTGTCTTCTTGTTGCAAGCTATTTGTCTTATTGTGTTTTTTTCTGATTTAATATATTCTAATCTTTTTGATAAAACTTCAGGAAATGATATTGTCAACACTGTTATAAAACTTTTTCATTTTTGTATATTTGTCAACCACAGAGATTTAATTTTAATGTTCAACTCAGAGAGTCAATTTGATTTAAAACAAAAATTAATTCTTTATGTTATTTTTTTAGGTTCATCTACTTTTAAATTCATCTTGTTATATATCTTCTATCTGTGTTTGCTCTTTTTTAACACAAAAAAATGTATATTTCAAAATATGTTAAGTTCTTTTTGACTCACCTTAACCATTTCAATAGTACAAGATCCTCTCCAACACTTTTTTTTTCTTACATAATTTAAACCAAATCTACAGCTTTTAAATGGATTTTTTTACAATGTTTTGCTTTTTAATAAGATAAAGCTACACTGACCTATTTGTATACAATTTAGATTAGGGGTTGGCAACGTTTTTCAATCAACGGGCCGGATCCGAAAAAAAAAATTCATTTGCGGGCCGAAGCATCTCGAATTAATTTATTACCGGATCCGGTATCCGATTCTAGCCGAATAATGATTTTTTAAATCCGAATCCGACTAGATACTAATTTTAATTTTAGATTTTGATAGACATCCGGATCCGGTCGGATTCTAGTTTGAATAAAAGTTTTGGATCCGACCGGAATCTAGTTTTATAGATACATTTGATCACTTTTTTGAATCCTTTGAATTCACAAATCTTTTTCAAGTCTGATAGCTTAAGACAATGGTTCCCAACCTTTTTGATGCCTCGCACCCCTCTCTTAATTTGATCACGTTCCCCTAACACTATATACTATAATTATTTGTTAATAACTTGATTATAAAATCATTGATTTCTTTAATAATTTGTATTCTAAATTTTATGGTAGTGTACTATATTAACAAAAATAAAATACTTGGAAATTTCAAAACATAACAAACTATATTCGAACAAGTTTTTTCTTTTTTTTATAAAGTAGAAAACATCAGAACTCACTCTTCCCTCTGCAACGATCAAAGTTTTCTGAAGGTCAAGCAAAGAGTTTGGAGCCCATCACGTTTAATTTTACCTGATCATTATTAAACTAACTAAAAAAGCAGTTACTTTTCATTTAAACGAAAAAAAAACAAACCTATCTTTATAAAAAACAAAAAAAAAATTCAATTAACATTAAGAAAAAAATAAACTAATCTTATATATTTAATAAACAAATCCTAAATGACACGTCGTTATACTCACAAGGTATTTAACAAATTATTAAAATTCTATTCATGCAGAATTATTTTGAAAAGATTAAGAACTTAACTTTAAACTTACTCTAAAGTTAATGACTTTTTTGTTCTTGTTTATTGCACAAAACTTTCTGAAAACGTGGCATTTTGTTGCTGATGGCAATTCGAATTCTGCCTGTGTTTAAGCGGTTTCTTGATTTATCTTTTATTGACAAAAGAGTACTAAATCCAGACTTGCACAAGTAAGTTGTCGCGAGTAGAATGAGAGTATTTAGTGCTTTTTCACCAAGTTTTGGAAACATACACATTGAACAACACCAATATTGTTCAACAGTTTTGCTTTCAAACTGTATTTTGAGTAAACGGCTCATGCATAATTCAATAAGTTCATCTTTTAACGATTTATTATCGGACATGTAATTCAAATTAAAAGAATATGGACTTATTATCCATTCTTCAGAAATTTCCAGTTGTCGTATTTTAAAATATTAGTCAAATCACTTGGATAATATTATCAAATGGTTTACAATTTTTCACGCACTCTTGGAACTAAACACTCATTTTCATCAGTCACTTATTTGAATAATGAAAAGTTTGAAAAATTGCCTCTTTCAACTCGTCGACACCAGAGATTTAACTTTTTTTTTTGAATCATTTATTATTTCGAGACATTTAAAAATATTTACATTTCTCCCTTGCTTGAAAACACTCATGTAATTCAAGCGGCTAAAAATGTCACTTAAGTACGCTAGTATTTGAATAAATTAATTTGACTCCATTTCTTTGACATGGTCATAGTCACTCTTAACTTTATAAACTTTATCAGAGAGTGAAAATCTCCTTATTTATCATACAAAAATAAAAAGCCATCTCACACCCCCTGGAATGCTGTCTCGCACCCCCAAGGGGTGCGAGCACCCCTGGTTGGGAACCCCTGCTTTAAGATGTCGATTGAGACGTGTCACATGTCATATAATATTATTGATATTGTAATTGACAAAGGTACGTAAACAAAATATCGTACTTGAAAAAACACTTTGCTTGAGGTAATGTGACACAAATGTTTTCAAACTAAGTTAGAACAACACAAAATATAAGGACAAAATGGTGTATTTATTAGTACACATAAAATTAATAAGTCATTATTTTAGCATTATTTTAAAGTCAAATTCGTACTGTTTTGTTTTGAAAAATATGAAAACAAGTATTATAAAAAATTCATAATATTGACCCTCTGCGAGCACTAATATTGTCACTTCGCTCGCGGGCCGGTCATTTTCATTTGCGGGCTGGGAATTGTCAAAATCTAAAAAAATTGGTCGGAGACCGGTCTATTCACTTGGCGGCCGAATTCGGCCCGCGGGCCGTACGTTGCCCACCTCTAATTTAGATGTATTCAATTTGTTCAATATTTATGACACTAAAAGTGCTAGAGAGTACAGTCAATGTATGCGAAACTAAGTATAAAAAATAATTAAAGCTGCATGAACAAGGTCTTAAAAGCTAAATAATCGAAAGATAAGCGAGCACAAATGTTTACCAAACACGTACCAAGCTACGTGCCTTGTGTGCTTAAATTTAAGATGCATTACAAGCACGTTAAATTTAAGATGTTTTCTTGATTAAGTTATAAGATACTTATTATAATTGTATTATAATTTGTGTTAAACTGTAGTTTTACTTAGTGTGACGTGTGATTGTTTTATATTTGTAAATAAACTTTTGTTTATTTTTAAGTATTTTAGAAGTATTTATCTTATCTACCAATATCTATACCCATTTAATTACCTTTAGTAATTTAGTAGATTGGTTACAGCATCAAAATTTTTATTACTCAAAAATTACTTTGGTAACCTTTTTTTTTTTATTATATCAATTCTTTCTTTAAGATTAGCATTTAGGTTAAAAGTTTTCATTTTTATGTGTTTAAAATAAGAAATAAAATTATTACGTTTAATACTTGATTTTTATCTCAAACTTATTTCTAAATTAATTCGTAATATAGCAATTTATTTCTAGAGGAGATTTTTTAGTACTAAGTAGACAAAGATTTAAAATATTTAAAGTATTTTCGTAATTACAAAAGCTTAAACAAAGAAAAATCATTACTTGAAGAACTGAATATATGGTACAGGTGTTTCGATATTAAAATAAATAATTAAACGATATTAATTTTTTAGGTTGAAGAGAACACGACTTTCATTTCATAAATTATAAGATAAAGCTAAAGGAGTCGGTATATATGCAACGATAAGTAGAGTGGTTACAAATACGGCGATCTTTTTAATACGCCTTCAAATACGGCGAATTCCCGGCAATAAAAATACAATAACACCCTGTGCAAAGTTTTAGATGATTTGAAAAAAACTGTATGGGACCTATAAAGTGCAACCTAGTTTTAAGCTGAGAATGGTTTTACATGAGACATTTATTGAAAAAGAGTTTTTGCAGAATTTAAGATGATTAAAAAAAATATATAAATGCAATCAATGATTTTATGTAAATTTTATCAATTTTTGTAATTGTTTTTTGAATTTCCAGGTTTTTTTTTTTCAGAAAGTGGAGAAGTGTATTTATAATGCATTTTAAAAATGTTATAATATTGTGCACATTTTTTTTTTTGTAATCATTGCCACATGTAAAAACATTACTACTAAAAACTTGAAGGTCGCATATTTGAGTCCATTACAGTTTGCTTTTGGGTGTTTTTCAGAAAGCGAATGGTGCAAGGATGAAAGTTTCTAAAAATCATCTAAAGTTTATGTAAACGGTGTTTTCGTTGTATTTGCTAGATGTCAGAAACGCGACCTTTTTTTTATACATGTGGTAATTATTACAAAAAACATTTGTGCATAATTTAACACAATCTTTCAAATTTTTTATGAGGCATTTCTAGATTTTTTGAGACTTATGGCATCAACCTATTGCCTTCATCCGTGAATTCAATAATAAAAGCTGATAAGTTCTTAAAAAAGATTAATTGTTTTTAAGAAATGTGTATTCTTAGTGCCAGACTTAGTATGAATGAAAATTGGCTAATTACATTTTTTTTTTTTTGGTTTACTATCATTTCTAACCCGCGATCATTTTTTCCTATCATTATAACCCGATCATAACCAACCTGATCAAACTTATTCCTAAGTAAAAACTGTGAATTTATATTTATTTTACTCACTGCTTATTTTGAAACCAAACTAATGTTAACAAAATTGTTTTTATATAAATTTTAGTATACTTTGTTTTAACTTAAATATTTTATGTCTATTTAGCTTTAATTAAAATGAATTTTTAATAACTGTTCTATTTTAACTTGTTATAAATTGAAATTGTTTTCTTTAGTTTAAAATTTTCATAAAATCAACCTGCTTAATCGAACTTATTTTTCTGATCAAATAAAACCTACTAGTATGTTTTTGTTTTTTTTTTTAATTTGTTTAGATAAAATCTTAAAATAAGCTGTTTAAACTACATTTTAGTTACATATTATTGCCATTTAGGTAACTGGAATATTATTTTAGCAAGTAAATTTAAAAAATTAAACTGTTACAAATGTGATATTCATTTTCAAAGATTTTTTAACTTTTTTAAAATTATTAGATTTATTAAAAAACGCACTAAGGTATTAATAGATAAAGAACAACAATTGAAAAAATATATTAAAAACTACCAAAAAACAATCTAAACAACCGTCATATAGAAATAGTTTCTGTTAAAAGCTAAGGTTGTTTTATTATAATACTAAAACCCGATATTTTTATAATTTTAAACCTTGTTACATGCAAATAACGATGTATTTTTGTAAAACTTTTGCACCATTGTTTAGCACAGTGCAATTCATTTCAAACCTAGAGCTAATGATATAAAACAATTTAATTGTGTTTATGAACTGATGTTCGGTTTTTTTTGTTAACAAATTGTTTTATATCCCTTCGAGTGGGCTCAGTTGAAAGTGATTAATTTTATATAATCACATTATTTTTCGAATATGTATATAAAAAGATAAAAAGTCTTTTAAAATGTTAACAAATATAGACGAGCAGAAATTCAATCACTAAAACTAAAAGTATCACAATTAAGAAACAAAAGCATCCTACTAAAACACTTTATTTTATCTAAAGAATGCGCAAAAGTTAAAGCCCTAATCATACATATCCACAAATTCAACATTTTACGATCCATGTAGTAAAAGTAATACGATGTGAATAATGCTATTGTTGTTATACATCCTACCAAACTCTTTCTTGATACTGCGTTGATGCAACTACTTCTTTTTGTTTATTATTATTCCCCTGGTGATGATGTTTGTTGTAAGGATGGTGTCTGTTGTTGTGTTGGTGTTCTTTCGTCCCCTTTAAATAATTAGTAATAAAGTTTATATAACGTTCAACAAAAATCAGTAATAAATAATAAGTGTAGCATGAGAAAGTAGTAAGCTGATTTCAAAGCTTTTTTTATAATTTTTTTTAGCTTATTAATGGATTATTTCTGATGTTGTGTTCCTTGGTAGTCTAAAAAACTTATAATTTAAAAAATCAAATATAATCAACTATATCGTTTAAATGAATTTTAGAAAAATATATTTAAAGACAAAAAAAAAAAAGTTTATACTAAAGCAATCACTATTTTTTTTTTATCGAAAACTTTTTGAGAAGGTCAGATAATGACTTAAACACATTTTGTACAACATAAACGTCATCATTATAAATAACATAAAACATTGTAAAAAAATTGACAACCTTTAGTTTCTGGTTATTTAGTTGCAAATACTTGTTTTGCTCCTTTAAAGTTTCCAAACATTTCAGTGATTCAAAAGGCAAAGGATCTTCAAAGAAAAAATCATGGTGTAAGGCTTCTTCTGCAGTCAATCTCTGTCGAAAATTTGTTTTTTAAAATTTGTTTCTATCATATATTTTCAAAGATCTTATTAAATGAACTCATAATTCTTGCCATCGAGTAAATTTTTATAGAGTGTATTTGTTATTAAAAAACTGTTTGCTATTTTTTTTCACATGAAGACAATAAAGTTTCTGTTGTACTTAATTTCTATATATTTATATATTTTACATATGTAACAATTTATTGAACGACAAAATAAATTTAAAATATTTGGTCCTAGAATCTGGTGCACGAAAAACCATTCGGTTATCGAGTCGCACAAAACTTAGGTACATTTTAACATACTGTCCAAGACAGTCTTGTTGAGTAGATTAATATCTTAAGGTTTAAAAGTACCAATTTTGAACTTATATTTGATTTAGTATTCATTGTTTTCAAGGAGTTCAATGAGTTCGTATATTAACTTCTAAAGTTAAATGGCATACTAGTAATTTTTAGCATAATCATTGAGGAAGATACCTGCGTTTTATAAGTTAAAATAAAGAAAAAATAATAATTTGAAAAAGATAAATCTGTACAATTTTTGAACTGATGTTACTCAGCTCTAGTTATAAAGATAGATATAAGAAAGCTACAATTTTAATTTTTCTAAACAATGTAGTTTTAAAAGTAGAATAATTGCTTCAAATTAAGTATTCACATTTTTAATTAAAAAAAAACATTTAGAGTTCTTAACTTGAGTTCAAGAACATAAAAACGAATTTGATAGTTCACAAAAAATATTTTGTCATATAGTATTTTCAATTATAATTACGATTTACTCAAGTATAGTATTCTGTTGTTCATGTTTTGTTTAATGTTTCAATCTATCAACAACCTCATAAGTTTTCAAATTTGTACCAAGAAGTATATATTATGACAGTTTATATGTTTACATTAGGTTATAATAGCATGTGTTTATTAAAAAAAAATTAATTGAATATATGTGTAAAGTAAATTACCTTTTTAGGATCCAAACACAAAAGTTTGTCAATCAAATCAACTCCATGTTTATCTTGTACTTTCTGCTTCAGTATCCCTGTAAGCAGCCTTGTTCTGTTAGTAAACATTAATGTAAAAAAAAAATAATATAACAGCATATGAACTCTAATTGAGAAATTATGCTTATTTATAGTTTCGCTTATAGTTAAGATGTTTTATTACAAGTCAGTCTTGAAAAACCAAAATAAAATTTCACATGCTGATTTATTTTATATAACCAATGATACTGTTTATTATCATAAGCAAAGCAATAATGATTGAAAAAAAATCTCAAAAAAAAAGATTAACAAACTTGTGTACAAAAAACCTTTATTTTTCAATAGTAATGTAATATTTTAACAGTTCTAACTTCTAAACACAAAACATTCAAAAAAATTATTAATGATCAAATTGGCTTATACTTTATATTGTTATTCACATTGTAACGTTAATAAAATTATAACTTTTAATAAAATATTCAAAAAACAGTTAGTTTTATAATTGACAAAATAATGTTGACAATGTTGCAATTTCTTAAAAACGAAAAAAATGTAATTAACCACTAATTATATTTTGTTGTTTTTTATCATTAACAATATAATCTTGATAATGTTGTAAGTTTTTAACGCCTAAATATGTATTTAACTATTGTTTACTTATAGCCTTGGTTTTTATCATTCACAATATATTCTTGATAATAATGTAGTTTTTCAACACCAGGCCAAACTTTCGGGGTAATTGGTCCGCATAAGTTACTTATCAAATTGAGTTGACTTCTTTCTTCTTTACCCTGTTTAAGTAATATTAATACAATTGTTATTTATTATTGTACTAAATTTATAACATATCCAATTTTTATTATAACTATAAAACGCTAAGGTTCGTTCATTTCCTTTTTTTCTGTAGAAAGGAATTGTAATAAATGAAAAACGGTATAAGGTTAAATTTTATAAACAAGCTCAGTTTTATCAATCCGAAAATAAATTCATAAAAAAAAACTCTTAAACTGACTGAACCAATATATCAAAAAAGTGCAAATTTTTAGAGTATTTGATTTACAAAGCAGTTATTAGTATAAAAAGAAAATTAAAATTAGTATTGTTTTAAATTTAAAAATTATTGTACCTTTTTCAGACTTCAACAAACTTTATTGTACAGTCAAGTAAATGATAGTAAAATAAAAACGTTTATTGTTACTAAAGACTCAGTAGATTGCGTATTATTAATGTTGATTACGTACTTATTATAACATATTATCAATTGTTCAGTCAAGTAAATGATAATGCAGTTAATACAATTATCGTTATCAATGTTTAGTAGGTAAAGCCTACCGTAACTCAGTGAAGAATTAATATGGTCAATACATCTAATATTATCAAATACTCAGCAGAGTAGGGTTTCCCAAAAAGGGGCCACGTAGTTATTTTTTGGGACCAGAAACAGCAAAGGGGCTAAAAAGGTACCATGTGGACTTTAACTAGATATTATGAAACAATAAGAAATTTAGGGGACCATAAGCTGTAAAACGGGGAGCCCCAAGGCCATAGAAAAGGGAGAAGGAGTCAGAAAAGCATGGGTGACACTTTAGCACAGATTGAAAATTTAGCGCGGAGTGCAACTTTAGCACAGTGTGACAATATAGCACGGTGTATCACTATAGCACGGAGTGTCAATTTTTACGGAGTGTCACATAATTTGTTTTGCTTTTTTTTTTTGCTTGAGTCACAATAGGTACTGTATTGTTTAAAATTCTCTAAAATGAACTATGCAACATGTAAACTAAAAGTTAACAAGCTTTAAATGATTTAAAAGTTTAAACTTTAGTTAAAACTAAAACAAATGTAAGTTTAAACTTTATTAACTTATTTTACTATTTAATTTGAGATGAAAATATTTTGGTCCTTTTACTTTAAAGTTTTCGACAAAAAACTAATTTTTAAGCTAGCAATAAATATAAGCTCTAGGACTTTTAAAACTTTTTTTAATTGCTTTAAATAATTTTTTTAAGGCTAAATTTTAAGCGTAAGTTTTAAATAAAAAGTGAGATATATAGAAGTTAAAAACTTTCTTATTTTATTTTAGTTTTAACTTTTTTTATAATAAGCTACTTTTAAAAGTGTAAGAACTAATTTTCATAATTATTTGTTTGTAAAATATTTAAAAATAACATTTTAAGTGATTTATAATTTCTATGTCTAAAAATTTCACTCGTTGCCAAAGTTACACCATGCCAAAGCGTCACTCCGTGCTAAAGTGACACTGTGTAAAAGTGACACTCCGTGCTAAAGTTTCACTCTGTGCTAAAGTGAAGCTGTGTAAAAGTATCACCTCGTGCTAAGGCGACGCCGTGCCAAAGTGTCACTCCGTGATAAAGTGACGCCGTGCTAAAGTGTCACCCCGAGGTAAAGTGACGCTGTGCTTTTCTGACACCTACCAAGAAAAGGTCTAAGGCGTATTTAAGGATAGTTTTGTGAGAAATCTTGTCGGAGAGGGTTATAACTATTCTATTTCTATCAAAGGAGTCTCATAAACAAAAGTTAGAAAAACCCTGCAGTAGACTATGTAGTATTAACATTAAGTTAGTATTAATAATATATATTAGGAATTAAACACAAACCGGTAGTAAAGGTCTTCTTTTCCAAAGTTCACAAAACACACATCCTGCGGCCCAAATGTCAACTGGTGGTCCGTAGTTTCTTTCGCCTAAAATTTAAACAATTGTTAAAAACACTTAATGAAGATAATAATTAGTCACCTTATTAAAACAATATAAAAGTTTAATATAATATAAATACATCAGACTTCTAAAAGATTAATTGGCGGTCCATATTTTTACCTAATAAATAGTAATACAAATGTAAGGTACGAAAAGTTTTTATATAAATCTTTTTCAACTAATTTCTTTCACATTAAAATTCAGATATCTATATTACAAACACATGATAAGTATAATAACAAGTAATTATATTCGCCTTAAAATCAAGACAAGTTTGTTTATTCTAATCTAAATAATCTAACCTAATAACAGTTCAGGAGCTCTGTACCACAGTGTTACCACAATATTTGGATACCTATTCTCTTCACCTTCTTTGCAAACTGTGAACGGTCTGAATTAAGTGTTATTTATGTGCATTGTTATTTCGTTAGTGTATTTTATTTAATGTTTTATATAATTGTTGTGTATCTACTTGATTCTTCCTCTTAAAGTTTAATATTATTAGTCTTATTATTTATACAATGTTCAGTTCGTTTATCTTTCTTTGAGAAGTGTGAACATAAAAATATAACTTGTTCACATATCAGGTTGTTTTATTTAAACCTTTTTGTAAATAAATCTGCTATTAGACAAAATACAGCATCATATAGATAAAATATATAAAGTCTTTCTTTATCTTAACATGATTATAGATAAATAAAAGTAAACTTTTAAAGTTTTGCAAATGTACTTAGAATTTATTTGAAACTTATTGAACTATTTAAAAAACTTTAAAAAGTAAAAACAAATAATTAATTACTATTTATCAAGTTGGAACACTCTAAAAGTGATAATAGTAAGCGAAAGAATTAATAAAAACTAGCTTGAGAATTAAAAAACAAATCCTATTTCTTTTAGGTTTGCAAAAAAGATTTTAAACAAGCTTAAGTTTTTATCTAAAATTTATACTGACCCTAGTTAGGCTGGTTGTGTAGTAACTTACGGTTACAATTAAACAGATTTTCATAGGTGAGACTTATTGAAAAAGTATTTTTTAATGTGTTTATTAAACAAGTTACTAAGGTTAAAAGGGTTTCAATTAGATAACTGACGTTAAAGAAGGATCTAAAACAATTGCAACTCTAATAACTTGTAAATAATTGAACTTAATTATACTAATACTTTTCTTAGCTGCAGCCTTTTAAAATTGAGTATAGATTGATAGACGAAAAAGGGTTCGATTTTAAAGCAAAGATGTTTCCCATAATATTTGCTGAATCATCAATAGAAAAAAAACCGTTTTACTTTATTTATACCCTTAACCCTAACCCACCTTACCCAAACATTTAAAAAATTAATTTAAATATTGAACTTTTAAAATTTTTAAATGCTTAATCAGCAAATATTGGGAAAACACCTAGAATTTTGTTAAGACTCGACAAAAAATCATCCAAAATGGAATATTTCATAAATTTAGCTGGTAATACTAACCTAGCAAGTCCAAAATCAGCAATCTTCAAAGTTCCGTCTCCAGTTATCAATATGTTAGCTGATTTAATATCGAGATGTAGCACCTTACAACGATGCATATGGAATAATCCTTCAAATAGTTCTAACATTATCTGTTGAATTAAGAATAATTCATTTTTATTATATGTATCATTGTAAACATGTATGTGAAAGAAATTTTAAGTAGACGGCGTCTACTAAATGAAATTAATCAATTTATCTATTTTAATTATTGTAAAAACCATTTTAAAGGTGCATGTTAAATATATATTTTAATACAAAGATAACTAGAACAACTTAATATTTATCCGAAAGAATTTAACTTTTTTGTTAAACCAAACGACTATTTATTAATATTACTAAGTTTTAGTTTTTTCGGATGAAATCCTATACTTATAAACTAACTTACGTTTTTTTTTTCGTCAAGTAACAATCTTGTAGGTACATTTAAACGACTTTTTTATTATATCAAATAAAAACGGATACATACAATCGAACAAACCTTTTTTATGTCACCGAGGGGAAAATTAATAGATTTATTGCTGATAAGTCTTGACAAATCGTATTGGCAAAATTCCAACACCATAAAAACGCTTCTGTGTCTGAAATTATTATATGTATTTATGTTTTTATGTATATTTATGTTTATGATAATGTAAACAAAAACAAGTAGATATGTAACTTACTAAGTACTATAAATAAATTAAATTTGTTTTAAATATTACATGAATTAAAATATAAAGTAAAAAAACTTCATTTCAATACAGTAAAAAACTTAAAAAAAAGTTTAAACTGCTTAAAACACTAAACTTTTTTTAAAAGTGAAGTTATAACATATCAATCAATAAAGTTTATAACCTTGGTGCTAAGGATAGTATACACTTCTCTGTTATCACTATTTATTTCTACTATAATGGCCCACTTAATATTATAGCAATATAACAATAAAATTGATAACTTAAATAGAGTAGATTAAAGTATATAAGAACAATCTAGTTTTTATTTAAAATTAACTGTTTGTTTAAAAATAGTAAAGATACATCTTAGTTTGTATGGGTTTTGAAAGATTTGAAAGCACATTTTAAAATTGCAAGTACTAATAATTTCACGATGTTAAAAATAACCGCGTAAATATACCTGTTCGAATTAGTAGGTGTAGAGATACAAACTTCAATCAAATTCACAACATTTTCATGTTTAAGGGCTTGTAATACTTTGATCTCGTTAATAGCACTCTTTGGAAACTGGTAAATATACAAAAATTAAAACAAATATATTCAGAAAGAGATACACTCTTGCAACTTTTGATTTCTGTTAAAGCAGTTATTTTAACCTATAAAAATAAAAACGACTGATATGAATGACTAAGAAATTATATGAAATGATATTTATATATAATACAACTTTTTAAAGTTATTCTTTGACTATGATCATTTTGTTTTCTCTCAGAGAAGTAATTGCAAACTTATAAATTGATAAAACAAAAATAAAAATTAAGTAGTTCCTAAAATACTGTTTAAATTTATCAGACACAATTTTCTTAATATTGTTATTTTGTCAAAGATAAAAACTAATTTAAAAACAAGTTTCAGTAAAGTCATATTTAGTCAAAAAAATACGCATTAAAACATTTCATAAAAAACATTATAAGTTCAAAATACAAAAACCTTTTGAAAACAAATTTCACTGAAAAAAAACAATTTTAACAGACTAAACATAATTACTTATTTAAAAATTATTAATCAACAACAAAGCTGTTTTTAAATTACTTTAGATAAGTTAGAATACTTAATCATACAGTACTAACCCCTTCTTTTTCATTTTCCATTAGAACTTTTTTCAATGCAACTGTTTTTCCTGTTTCTTTGCTTATTGCTTTAGAAACTTCTCTGTATAGTTTTTAGTATATTTAATACAATACACTAAAATTTCACTAACAAGAACTTAAACATTATATAAAATTAATAAGCATAGCAATCTATTTGAAAAAATTCAGCAGGGTTCAGATCTATTTTTGAAAATAACATCCGGCTGGATCCAAGTACTATCAAAAGAATGAAAAGAATGAAAATTTCTTAAAGATTTATATATTGACCCCAATTTTATTATTATTTAACTAATTTAACTTAATATTACAAGCATTCTCACTAACCCGAAAGCTCCTTTTCCAATTATTCCGGTTATAACATATTTTTCAGTCACCATCTTTATTATTTACTTATTAAAATCTGTGAAAATTAGTTATTATTAGGTGTAAATAAATTGATAATGATTTTTGTCTAAAATTGAAAACAACTAGATAATACACCACTATATAACAACTCGAACAGACATTTGAATAATATGGTACTTTTATCGATATGTAATAATCTCATGAAAGTTAAAGCAACTACTTTATTTAAATTTTGATTTAGCTGAAAATTTATGATTCTTTAACATTTTTTAATTACTAAAAACTTATACAAAAACTAGAAATACTTATTTTAAACTTTCGGACTTTTAAAAATAGAATTAAAAGTTTTAAGTAACTAAAATTGTAAAGAAAAAGTGTTAAATAATTAAATTAAAATCTAAAACAAATAATATGATCGATACCCAAATTAAAAGCTATCAATTTACAAAGTAAGTTAATTATTTTAGTGTCTTTGTATTCTTAAATAAATTAAAACAACTTTTTAAATCTTTTTTTGTTAAAAACTTTGAAACCAAAAGGCAAAAGAACGGCCATTTAAATGTTTTAACATTTATTTTGTGGACATACATTTTTTATTTACATCATAATTTCTACGGTAATAGTTACCTACTTTATATTCTAATGCGTTTTATTAAAAGCTAATTTATAAAAAAAAGACATTAACGAACAAAAAAAACATTGTGCTATTAAACATAAAAAAAAAAACCTATACACATAGCAAAATAAAAAAACTAGTTTTAATTTTAAACCAAATTGTGAAAATGTTTATTTATTTTGTTATTTTTAAGCATATTTCTTTATATTCTGATGAGACCTTAGACCTTGATGAAATTTCAATCTTCCCAATACTTATAGGAGCTCTTCAAACGTAATCTTTTACTGTTTAAATCTCTTATAAAAAAATATTTAATCTTTGCAGAGCTTGTTGTAGGTCTTTCTAATAAATCTTTTAATGTTTAAATCTCTAAGTATTCTTTTAAACTTAGTTAAATAAAAACTTCGCTAGTTTTATTTAAATATTTACATAAAACATCCTTTTTTCAACGCAACATTTAGTTATAAGTTTTTATAAGAGCTTTGTGTTAAAATTCTTATATCGTAAAGCTTGTCACCTATAAAACTTCACTTTTTAACCCAGTGATTTAATACTTGTTTACCAAATCTGTTATACAATAATCTCTAGTAGGCTAAACTAACTATTTTAGCTAAAATAAATTCATAAGACTTAAACTTAAAGCTTGAAAACTCATAAGATACTTTAACTATATGTATTTCTAAGCGACAAATTTAACAAACGAATAATTAAGCTTAACTTTAAGTTTGTTTTGTTGTAACTTTAATATTAAAAAAATATATCAAAAAACAAAGTGACTTGGTTTAAAGGTTAAAAAAAAGCTAATTATCACAAAAAGTTAAAATGTAATTCGAATAAATGTTGTGGTCAAGTGGTTGAAATGACATGATAATAATTTTTATTAACAAAAAATGCTCGATTAACTGAAATATAAAGAGCTTATTAAAATAAAAAAGTGCAATTTAAATATGTAACTTACTATCAGGTTTCGGTGGCAAAATATTTGAGAACTCTTTGATTATAATAAAATAGTAAACAGCATGTAGTAATGTTGCTTATCTATAGTGTTATTAAAAAAGTTATTCATGCACGAAAATCTAAACAATACTAAATTGTTGCTTATTCAAAATTTAGCTAGTTTATAAAAGTATAATTTGGTAAATTTAGTACTAAATTTAAATCAAATTGAATTAAATTAATGTAGTTAGTCCATCGTAATTTTTTTTAGTTGTTAAAATGTTGAATATTAGTAATGCTAAATTATTGAAATCAACTTATTCTAGCAGCAGCAAATAACTTTTTCATAAACAATTTTAAAATTATGTTTCAAATAAATAAAATTAATACAAATCATTTTAAAAATCAAAAATAAGATAAAATGAAGTAGTGTCGAATTTAAAAGCAAGTAAAGATTTTGAAATTGTTTTATTCAAGTTAACCAAATCAGTTTTTGAAACAAAAATCTTATTAAGCATTTTGCTAATGGTAAGAAGTCATCAAATTAAAATTTGAACATTATTATTTAAATAGAAATTAGAATACTATTTTTAAGCTATTTGTTATTAAAAAATGCAAGTTTAAAAAATAAATCTGATTTTAGCTTAAAAAAATTTAAAATTTGGTAATTAATGATTATTTTATTTATTTCTTATAATTAAGAGTTAACCTTTTTTTTTTGACAAAAAGTTCAGATTGAAAAAAGATATAATTTAAAACTTCCATGGAACATCCTATTTGTAAATGATATACAGGGTTGCCACTTTACCTGAAAACCTTGGAAAACCTAGGTTTTTGACAAATTAGGTAAAAGAACCCAAGAAAAAACCTGGAATTTGAAAAATTTTGAAAAAAAACTTGGCATTTTAAACAATTCTTACATGTTTAGTAGAAAAAATTTGATATGACACTAAAACTCTACCATATAGATATAAAAATTTGACATAATGAGAAGAATATCTTGTGAGAGGGTAGAACAATTTCGTTTAAAGCTAAAAAGATTTGACTTAAATACGATAAATACCAGTAAAATTAACTAATTTTCCACTGTAACAAAAGGAAAAATATTCGTTTCCCTACGCCTCCCCCCTACAAACTATTAGTTTAGTTATATATTTTGTAGTTATGAATATTGTTTTATAAGCCATGATTTTAGACAAAC
Source organism: Thalia democratica (assembly GCF_965202585.1). Lineage (NCBI taxonomy): Eukaryota > Metazoa > Chordata > Thaliacea > Salpida > Salpidae > Thalia > Thalia democratica. The sequence continues at coordinate 33,954,698 of NC_139165.1, read as the reverse complement.
TTCTTTACTGTGTGTACTAAGTAATATATAAATTTGAATTTTTTGAACTGAATTTTCAATTTAGTTCATTTGTTTATCATATTGTGTTTAACTTTGAGTTTCCATTTAAATTATGTTTGCATATATATATATGTATAATTTATCTTTAAGTTTTGAATATAAGTTTATTTTCTTTTTCTCTTTTTGTGTGTCCTGTTTAAGTGGCTCAGGTTTTGATGCCTGAGTCCAACATTGCACAATAAACAATATAATAATAATAATAATAATAATAATAATCAAATAATTTTTTTGAAAAACATATTGGAGTAGCTCTACAGTATCTCTTCAATGTTTTTATACTATTTAACACTGTTTTTTACCTTTAACCAGAGGTCAGCAAATTGCAGCCTGTAGGCCGCATCAATTTTTTATTTTAGCTAGTTTAATATATTAATATTCTCAAAAAGTAAATTTATGTTTTGTCTTTAAAAGATGATCTGTTCCTTAACTTTTTTATGCAAAATAATTATCTTTAGATATGTTTCTTAAAGCACTTAAACAACAATTTGACCTGCCGACTCCTGCCTAAAACTTAAGTGTAAACTAAAAGTAGACTAAAAAACAAGTATGTTTAAAATATCTAGAATAAATTTTGAAAACCAGGAGAAAACTTGCCAAAAGTCAGTGCCAACCCTGTGATATAGTTTTTAAACATTTTTGCATAGACAATTTTAAATGGTACATGTTTATAAAGCTTTTATTAATCTTGCTTTTTTTATATATTCTTTTAGGTTACATTAAAGCAATTCCTTGCCAATATCTCAGTCAAAATATAATTAAATATATTTATCCATTTTAGTCTAAATAAGGATAAACAATTTTACTCAGTTTATTACTAATTATTTAAATTAACTCTTAAACAACATAAACTGCCTTAAACTGTTTTTTTATATAATTCTAACAACCTGCTCATTTTAATATGAAATTTTTATTTGAGTTTAAATTGCTTGGCACCTCTGATGTGTTGACTCTGCACGTTTAATAATGTTTTGAAAACAACTTAAAATTAGTTTTCAATTAAAACTATTCTTTAAAAAAATATTTTTACTTAAAAATTTTTTAAGTACAAAATATGTATAATTTCAAATTCAGTTGTTATTGATTAATGTGTGTATGTACTTGCAAGTATTGCAAGTTATAAAACAACTAAACAAAAAATATTTACTTTCTAAAAATTATCAAATATTTGTGTAAGTATTTGTTTTGTATTGTTTTTTTTCTATACTAAAATTTATTGAGATACAAAACTTTATGAATGTAAATTTAACTTCTTCCTAATGTCTACTACAACAATGCAAATTTATCTAAATGATTATATTATATTTATGCTGAGTTCTGATGTTGGAAGTTCTGATGTATTCACAGTACTTTTTTAGGTCAGAAAAAGGTCATTTTTAATTCATTTTTTTGTGTTATCTGTTTTCAATTAAATAAAAAGTATTTTTTTGGTCAGATAAAGGTCATTTTTATCTACTTTTATGTCAATAATTGCTTTAAATGAAAAACAATTTTAGGTCATTTTTAATGTGTTTTATGTTCCTAATTTTTATAAGTAAAACATTACTTTTTCTTTTTAAAGAGTTTACTGCAGTTGAATGAGAATTTTAAAAAGTATTCTCAAAAGTTTTGTACAAAGATGGTTATAAACATGTTGACCTTAAAACTAAGTATTTTTACAAAACCTGATACTTTTAAAAACAACTTTGCAATTGTTAAGTTGACACATGTATTACAGGGTTACCAAAAAATATGAAATCCTTCAAAAACCTTTTAAAACCTGAAATTTGTCAATGTAGGCAAACAAGAATCCTGGAATTATGAACAAAATCAATAAAAAAACTGAATAAACTTTAAATTGATATTAATATCTTTAGTGCATTATGTACTTTTAAAAGACCTGTAAGATAAAAGTATTAGAAATTCATGAAACAAGTTATGATTTTGAGTTGATTAACAGTAGTTTGTAGGAAGTTAATTTTTTTTAAACAGTTTCAATCCATTTTTTTTTGTATAAGTAGTATTTTGTTCAAGTAATTTAGTGGAACTTGTTATTAAGTAACACAATTTTTGGCAAATTTACATTAGTAAATTTTGTCATTTTTTTTAACAGTAGATTTAGAGAAGTTTTACAACTAAGCTTCTATTGAATTTTTGAGAATTAATACTCACATTTACTGTTTGCCCTTTTAAAAGCCCTTTAAATTTTTCTACAACCAGAAAAAGATAGAGCTTGAAAAAACTATCTTGCAGTAAGGGGTCATAATGATAAAAATGCTACAGGGAGATAAAAAAGTAAACCACAACAGATTTTGACAAAATTTAGGTTTTCAAGACATTTTTAAGTATGTGACAGTTTTTTAGTCATAATAAACAAAAAATAAACAAAGACACAAATTAAGTCTTAAGTCACAGAAAGTAGGTGACATATTTTAGGTCAAATATACTACAAATGTTATTGTACCAGTTCGAGTCCACTAAGTCACAATATATCTGACTAAATTTACTCCAAAAAGTCAAAATAGAGCTGTCAAAATTTAGTAAACTAAGTCTATTAGAACTAACAAAATTTATTCCAATAAGTCATAGTAAGACTGACAGAGTATTAGTATATACATGTCAAAAATGTTGTTACTAACTTTAAGTCACAGTGAGTCATATTAAATTTTATGTAAGACTTTTTTGGCTCAATAGAAAAAGCCAAAAAGTATCAATAACTAAGACAGCAAAGACCACTTAATAAATGTTGAAAATTTTTATGAATTTGTTTTGTTGTGGTTTGCATAGGCTTGAAAGTTGAGTGATATTTTTAGTTAAATTAAATTTCAAGTATATAATACTCAATTTAATTTATATATTTTAATGTTTACAGTTTTTTTTTTTTATTAATTATTACCAATATTAATTTTACCCAACTTTGCATTAAAAAAAAATTTAATACTTAATATCAAAATTCACTTTATGTTTTTATGCATCAATAAGTTTAAATTCACATTACTGCCATTGTTTAAATCAGGGTTTCCAAAACTTTTTTTTTTGCAAATGGCTCCCTTTAAAAGAATAAAAAAGCCATGGCCCCCTTCAGTAAGACTACTCAAAAACTACTATAAAAAACACTAAGACCTTTTATTTTTGCAACCTCTTTATCTGCAACTCAGAATATCTAGTGTAAGTTTCAAATTATTACATCATGCCCCCCCCCCCCCCCCCGTGACTCTTTTACTGCTCATGGCCCTCCTCTTACCCCTTTGCTGCTCCTGGCCCCCTGAGTTCTGTCATGGACAACTTTTGGAAGCCCTTGTTTAAAAGTTACTTACTAGTTTGTTTTTGTTTGACAAGGTTAGCCCATGCCATTAAAACCTGGTGATTAAACAAAACAGTGCATAAGCGTTTTTATTGTTATTATATATTTTAAAGTATGTTTCTTATAGATTTGATTTAAGTTTAAAATATTTTATTCCATTTAAAGTAATTTCTAATGTTGCTGATGTTTAGAGATGTTTTAGTGCTGGCAATTGTTTTTTAAATACAACATGACCATTCAACGTCGTCCCTAGTTTTATATAGAGTAGCCCTAAGTATTATTTTATATTAGTTTAGTTAAGGTATACTTAAGTTATGATTTTAAGTGTGGTTGTACATTACATTTAACCTTTCAATACATAATTTACTAGTTATCTACAGCTGTTTTAAAACATTTAACAAACAAGATCCTAGCGGATTGTTATGAAAACATCCCCAAAATTGGGCAAGGTAATTTGGGTTAGTTAATTTTCTTGTTTTTTGGTTTCCTTAACTTTTTTTCTATGTAACTGCATTTTTTTGTAGGTAATTTTTGGTTAATTGATTTTTTTTTCAGTTTTTCAAGTGTTTCTTCAATCTTATATATATAATTGTTCATATATTTTTTTTATTTGCAGTTTTATCGTGACTGCATATTTTGTTTGGTAGTTTTGAAAAAGTTAAAAAGTCTTATTTTTTATTTTTCAGTGTTTTGTGATCATTTCAACATATGAGAGCAGAATATATATATATATATATATATATATATATATATATATATATATATATAAAGGTTTATTTAAAGATACAAAACTCGAGTCCTTTAAGCTTTGCATCTTTAAATAAACCTTTTTATTAATAAAGCCCTCAAGGTTGGCTCACAGTGAAAATTTTAATTTATTAAGTTAAATAACTTAATTCTATATATATATATATTTAAACTTATTGAAATTAACTTAACAACTTTCATAAAAGCTAAATGATGTTCAAAATTTAATAACCAATGCCTTATAAAGTTTTTGTATTGTAAAACTATTACAAAAAATGTTTAGGCTAGTTAAATCACTTAATTGAGTCTTATCTACTGAAGCATCTTTTATAACCCTTTTGTGTGTCAATTTATGAAAAATTATACAACTAACATCATGTTTGCCAAAAACCTGGAATCCTGAAAATGTAAAAATATATTTTTTTTGTCATCATCAAACTTTTTATAATGAAAAAAAAAAATAAGAAGCTTTTAGGTAAGTTTTTTAGTTTTTAATGTTGATACATTCCTATTTAAAAACAAAACAGAGTCCCAAATAATATACATTTTCAATAGCTAGTGACGAATTAAACTCGGATTTTAGGTTAACAGTAAAATCTCGTTTGAGACGATGACCTCCGGATCGGAAGTTTTCACACTCCACTGCGTTTTTCAGAAAAAAACATTTTCTTGTACACCCAGGAGAAACGCTTGATTTTGACACCCATAACGACCCAAAGGTATAAATACTAAAAATAAAAAATCTAATTAAAATCAGCTTCTAAAGAATTTAAATAAGCTTTCAGTAACTTTAAACATGTTTATAATTATTATTTTTATTTTTTTGAAGCGTAAGTTTATGTTCAATGTGTACAAAAATGACTAATTTGATGAAACAGTGTTGCAATTTTTTATATTGTAATTTAAATCCTTAAATATTTATTTTGTAGTTTTTATGTCAAGTTCTGATTAAAGCATGTTCAACATTAAAAAACATATATAAATTGTATAAATAGCTGTTGTATACTCAAAAAATAAAATAATTAAATAAATATATCTTTCTTTGTTGAGTTTATTTACAAACTAATTAAAAGAATGATAAAATCTGTACAAGAAAACATAATGAAAGCTAGGTAAATACTTATACATCTCCCCCCAGATTTTATCACCAAGGAGATGAAACGACACGTCTAGCTAACAAAACAAATTTTTACAAAATTGCAAACTTAAATACCGTTTTCTGTGCTAACATCAACGAAACAACACTCAAAACGAACGTAAATCACTAAAATGTTACAATAAACATAGTTACAATTTGTACAAAAACATTAATTTTAACAACAGTTTAAACAGGTTTGTATGTACCGCTTTCGGCATCATAAAATTTTCTCCGGGTTCTTACACGACCGGAACGACGCAGTTCATTTTCTGGAAATACTCCATCGTCATTTAAATTTCTTTCAAATACCCTAGATTTATCATTAGGGTCCAAACGAGACAATACACCATTTTTCTGATTTGTAGAGGATTGGCTTTCATCAGTGCAATTTGAGTCCTCAGGTGAAAGGAAGGTAGCTGGTTTCGCTTTGCAAATTTTGTCAAAGTTATCTCCAGCTTTGAAACGTATTCCTTTATGGGAGCGCACACAATCAAAACTTTCTTTGGAATCTTTTCTCTCATAGTTGCCAGAAAAAACCAACTTCTGCGTTGGTATGTTTGCTTTTCTAAGATAAGGGATACTATTTTGAGATTTGCAAACAGGAGGATTAAATTTTCTTAAAAACTTTCGATTTCGTACAGTTAAGCGACCTGATCCATCAATCTTGACAACATACTGATGATAGTCTTTTAGTTCTACTATTACACCACTTTTCCCCCACTTGTTAGGGAAGTTACCTGCTTGATTCTGTATCATGACATGATCACCGCAATTCAATGGTGGCAACAATCTTGTGTGCTCACTTAAATTCTCGAGAGACTTAACATAACGAGACCTAAGAGCTTCTTCCTTTTTACTCCATGCGTTACGCCAAATGTTTAAGATCTGCGGGTTATTGTAAGCCATAATACTCTTCCTGAGGTAAGGCAAGGAGTCCTTTAAATTTCTTCCAAGAAGGATCTGTGCAGGTGATAGTTTGCATCCTGGATCAGGCGTGTTTCTCTGCGTAAGTAAAGCTTGTACCATTTTGTCATTATTTAGTTCACCATTTGAACCAACATTCTCCATTAACAATCGCTTAGAAGCCTTTACTGCTAATTTCGCCCTACCGTTTGACACTGGATGATATGCAGATGACATACGATGGTGTATACCCCATCGTTTCAGAAAATCTTTGGTAACTTTTGCAGAAAACTCTGGACCTCCATCAGAAGATATTTCAACTGGAACATCAAAAGTCACAAAAATACGATGCAAAGCTTTACACAGCCCTTTTGAACCAGAATCATTTGTACCCAATTTGATTCTTTGTTGTTCTGTTCATCCTGAAAGTCTGTCGGCAGCTACAAAATAATACCAACCTTTGAACTGAAAATAATCACAAACAATTGACTCAAAAGGAACCTTTGGAATCAATGGTTCAATTGGAGGTAGGCAAGGATTGCTTGGTGCAATAAAGTTGCAACTATTGCAATTTTCCTGACAGCCTTGAATGTCATTTGTTATTCCCGGCCAATAAACAATCGATTTTGCTCGCTCGTTCATTGCAGTGACTCTTTGATGAGCAGAATGCAACACTCTTAAAACCTCTTTTCTTAATGATGGAGGAATAACAATTCTATACACATCATCCTTAAGTATACTGCTAGGTGATAGAAACTTATTATGATCAAGTTCTCGTTTACGATCACCACACATAATGACCCCATCTATCATAAACAAAGAATAGCGAACTATCCAAAACTCATGCAATTCTAATGGTAGGTGGTCTTCAGTCTCTGGAAAACCAACTTGAACATAATGAATAAGCTTCATCATTTGTTTATCTTTTAAAGTTTCTTCTAAAACTCGGTCAAAAGTCACAGCTTTAAAATTGTCACCTACTTGATTACTTGCAATGATACACTCACTGTCTGGCAAACGTATTCCAGCTAAAATTTCAGAAGCACTTATCTCAACTTCATCTTTTGTTTTATGTACGGTAACCACTGGATGACGTGACATTGCATCTGGAGCAAGGTGTAGTTTACCAGGTTTATGTAGAATCTTGAATCGCCATAAAAGACTTCTCTGCTTTAACCGGAAAAGGCGGGGGTTTGCAATTTCATAAAGTGTTCTGTCTCCAAATAATTTAACCAGTGGTTTGTGATCAGTCAGAACCAACAAATTATCACATCCTTGTGTGAAATACGGTGATTGCTTAAGTGCCCATACAATTGCAAGGCTTTCTCCCTCTACCGCAGCATAACGTGATTCAGAAGGTCTAAGAAAGCGAGAGCCTGCTAAAACAATACGCCATCCGGTTTGACAACATCCTGGCACAGCAGACTTACAAGAGCAATGTTTCTGCGACAAAAAGTAACCAATACCAGTTGTAGACCAGTCTGGCTGTATACAAGTGGGCTTTCCCAAATCAAAAATTTGTATTCCCTTTGTTATGGCTGCAACTACAGCTTCTCTTGATTTGTAGAATGTATCATCTAGCTCATCATTCCAGTAAAATTTAGTTTTTGGACTTAATAATGGCTTAAACACAATCATCAAAGAAGTCAATTGGTTGTAGTGTGAAACTTGGTGCACTAAACCAAACCATGATCGCACATCTGTTATTGACTTTGGTATAGGAAAATCTCTAATAGCATTTATGAACTTTTCTTGTTGTTTAATTTCAGATTTCGTAATAGTAAAGCCAGCAAAGTCTATTTCTTTTTGTGCAAATTGAAACTTTTCAGGATTGAGTACAACTCCATTTTTTCCCATTAAATCTAAATAGTCAATCATACGCCACCAATGATCAGCCAACTTCTCATCCCATAAAACAGTGTCATCAACGCATTTTGTCTTTCTAGGTATATCTATTATGATTTCATCATACCTGCGCGTATATGCATCTCCACTTGCCAAATAACCTTGTGGTGCTACTTTGTAGTAGTACCTCCCCCATGGAGTGAGAAATGTTGTGAGGTGATGATCTTCTGGACGAAGTGGTACTGAATGAAACCCATTCCATGCATCGGTCACACTTTTCCAGGTGTTTGCAGGAATTTCACATACTTGAATGAATGGAGGCTTTACATGATGTGTTTCTCGTACACAATACTTATTTAAAGGTGAAAGGTCAACAACTCTTCTACAGCTACCATCAGCTTTAGCAACCACAACCATACGATGTACCCAAGTAGACGGAACACCAACTGGAGTCTTACCAAGCACACCTAATCGAGTATCCCTATCCAAAGTTTCTTTTACTTCATTTTCCCAATGTTTTGGAATTGGGGAAGCAGTTGATATTGCTTTTGGAATGGCATCTGGGTCAATATGAATTTTCAAAGGTGGACCTGTCATTTCTGGAAGCAATTGGTGAGTACATTTATTAAATGTAGATGATGCGTACCTATCTAAAAGCCATTCTCTCATCTTTTGATTGTTTGCAGGAATGCAAGCAAATGGCAACTCCTTTGGCCTATCAGGGGGAGGAGTTCTAGGTATACAATCACAAGTTTGCAGTTCTTCATGAACAGTGCAGGATTCAATGGTCGCACCAATACGAGGAAAATCATGATTTATTATGCCAAGTGTTATGCAGGCATTTCTTGAAAGGAAAAACCTGTCAGTACATGGGCTTATATATACCATTTCTTTTGCAACATGAACTTTACTTTGTACATCTTTAGCCATTAATTCTATAAATATAGCACCAGTTATTTTGATCTGTTCTCTGTTGGCCGCTAACATTTTCCTTTTAACTGGTATAAGACTTGACTTCTTAAAACCATGTTTGAGGTAACTATTAAGGTCCCATAAGCATGACTGAGCACCCGTATCTGTAACGACATTAATTTTGCAATAATTTTGTCTAGGGCATTTTATATTCATCTGAGTGTATGCTTGTTCATCAATAGAAGCTTTTAATTGAATTGTTGGGTGTTTCAGTGACACTGATGCTTTCCATCCATTCAAACAATCAAAGACGTAATGATCAAGTTTTACTACACTATCATTAACATCAATTGACTGATCAAAATTTTGTGTATATGATCCACCAACTAGAAGTGCATTCGTTTCATCTGCACAATTGTTGTCACCATGATAAAGTTTTTTCCTGGATTTAATCCAGCATTGCTTACATGTATTACACTCAATATACTTGTTATTTTTCCTGCTCCAAATAAATTTTGTAGATGTTTTACTACATATATTACAAGTTATTTTACCACTTGGTCGTTTTGTAATTTTCCTAAAGGATTTGTACGAGGAAACTGAGGCAGTAACAGCAGGTTGTGTCATTGCATCACGTGCCATCTCTTTTGCCTCAATAAAACTAATTGTCTCATTGACATCTTTCTCGTCTAAACTACCCCATCCTAACACCTCTTTGCGTATATCCTCATCAGCTAAACCGGTTACCATGACATCTTTAAGGATAATGTCTGTGAAATCCATCATTTGGTTACAGCCATCCTTTGGGCATTTACATGAGTACGAGCATGTACTAGCTTTTCTCTTTAAACGGGCAGCAAATGATCTCGTGTTTTCAGTCAAATCCTGTCTTGTACTAAGAAAGTCTGATCGTCGTACAACAACTGAAACAGGAATAACTGCAAGCTGCTTGATCATCCTTAAAAGCTCTTGCTCACTTAAATTTACTACATCATTATGTCCCTTCAAAATAGCATCGCCTAGATCTTCCTCACAGCACTGGTACAGTTGACGATGCTTTTCTACTTCTGTCATTTCCATACTATCTTTAAAAATAGTCCACTTTTGCAAAAATATGTTCCAACCCTCTTCATTGCAGTCTCTTCCTATTCGAGGACGGTCCATTTTTGGAGGCTTTGGTTTTGAAGAATTTGCATTAATGTGAACGTTGTTGTGAATGATAAGTAAAGAAGCAGCTACAGAAGCATCAACATCTGGTGTTTCATATGTGCAACACTCAAGAGGGCATTTAATCACAGGCATTGTAGATTCAATTCAGCAAGATTTTATCATAAATAAATATATCTTTCTTTGTTGAGTTTATTTACAAACTAATTAAAAGAATGATAAAATCTGTACAAGAAAACATAATGAAAGCTAGGTAAATACTTATACAATAATAAAGTGGAAAAAAATATTGTACATTGAAAAAACTTGTCTAAAATACAAATTTATAACAGAATATATATACTTGAATTGGTAATTAGTTAAAACAAACAAACAAACAGGTACGTTCAACGACCAGCTGCAGCTTTTGAAGGCGAATTCAAAGATTCGCACAAATACAAGAAGCCCATCAACGAGAGGGGAACCACCTGAAAAGCGTGCACGACCAGGGCTACTAGTGCAGCCAGCTCACTTAACATGACCTGGTCTGGATGCAAAAGAACCACTACAAGAAGCTGAAGGAGAAGAGTGTGAAGTAGAGGTTTTAGCCGTTGTGGGGGCCGGGTAGCAATGAATCCATCGAAAGTATTAGGTATCCGTTAAACTTCGTGTCCTCAGCGTAACTAAGCTTCAACACCAAGTCCATTCCAGCGAATGGAATCAAGGTCAATGAAAAAGACGAGTATAACATTGTTTTTCTTTTTTTTGAAGCTTAGGCTTAAGATGTTTATTGAATTACGTTTTTTCGTCTGATTGACAATTTAAATTTATTAAAATATTCAAACCGTTTAAAAAATTTCATAATACTTTGAGATGTACATTTTTACTGTTAGCGAAATGGTTTTAAGTTTTTTTAACGTGAGTTTTTGAATAATAACTTATACAAAAACAAATTGGAAGGTAGAAAAACTTTAACACTTTTATTAATTTAATGTATTTCATTGAGAAATATCTGTTTTTATACTACAGTAGTATTTACAATTGATTTATAACGTTTATTTAACGATTTTCTAGACGACCTATATTTTAACTCATTTAAAACTGTCATATTACTGTTTAGATAAAAAAGTTTCAAAATCTATACATTTCAGTTTCGCTTCGCAATTTTTAAATTTAGAATTCTAAGTATTTTTGTAGAATATTTTTCATAAAAATATTGCTACTTTTTTTTATATTCAGACTACGTTTTAAATTTTTACTTGTGTTTTTGCAAATAGCATAATTTTAGTCAGCTGCTTCATAGTAAAATACGAGTTTCAGTTTACTTTATACATAACAAAAATAACGTATAGTGAGTTACTAGTTAGTGGTTGTTGAAGATTATTCTTGTAATCTTTTGGAAAATCTAGCAAAATTTGCTATTTATAAACTTTAAGAACAGAAACTTTGTATACTTTTTAGAAATTTTAAAAGGATTTTCGAAAGTGTTATTTATTTTTGCTTTAAAATTAAACAGAGAATTTTTTATTTGTTTTATGCTTTGGTTTATATTTTTTATAACATGAATAATTTTTATACATATTATACAATAGCGTGTTTATATTTCGTTGAAATAAAAATAAAGTATTTATGCTAATATTATTTAAAATTAAATCAGTTTAAAATGCTAAATAAAAAATATTTTGATATTAATTTTTTTTTATTTCTTTTAACTCCCAATCTTACAACAAAAAACACATCTTTAAGTTTTTTAAATTCTATATGAATTTGTTAGTACATATTGTTCTTTTAATAAAGCTTCAAAGTCAATCACAGTTATATTTATATACAACTTATCAATTTATTATTAAGCAAAATAATTTTCACAGTTTATTTTAAAACTACATAATAAATTACAAGTACCAAAATCTTAAACTAAAGAAAATATTTGTTGATCGTAGTAAAATATATATTTTTTCAATTTTTAAATGTTAATTTTACAGTTAAAAACTATATTTTTGTTTATTTCCATGCTATGTTTTACTCTGTTCCAAAACTGTAATTGCATATAATATAGTTGTATAAAACTCAAACATATCGTTTTAATAAGAACATAAACTGAAAGTTGACTTTTTTCTGGTGTTTGTAACAGTGGCGTGGTATATTGGTCAGGGGGTGCGCAAACTTTTTTCCCAAAAAATCCCCTAAATAAAAAACTTTTGTAATTAGGTATAAAAAGATCTTTTTATAAGTAATATAATTGAAATAAATTCATTAAGTAAAATAAGTTCAAAGTAACTGTTTGTTACTTTAAAGTTAAGTTAAAAGTATACTTTTTAATTTAAATTTATCTGATTGTATTTGTTTAAAATTAAAATCACAAACAAAGTTTATTTCTTATAGGCCGACACGCTTTTTCTTGTTTGTTTAAAAAACAAAGATCAGAAAGCTAGCAGAAGTCTAAACATTTTTTGTAGCATATAAAAAAAACTTGTAAAATTGTTTAATTTGCCTTTAAGCGTGACGTATTTTTGTAAACTTTTTGTAGAAAAAATCTGCCATAAGTTTATACTCTTGCGGTGCATTACATTGATTGCGTGCTTTTTTAGTCTGAATTCTTATGAAGTTATAAAATTTTTCCTTATAGAGTTTTTCATCAACACCGGTGCGCATTTTTGCTTGCGTACCGAATCAGTATATTGAGTAATTTTCCTAACTTCTCACAAATTGGTATTCGAAATTTCGTTTAACTTTTCGAATACTAGATAAACATAGTTGAAAAAAGACAAATTAAGCATAAAAAAACAATAAAGGATAGAGATATTACATACTTTTTTTGGGTGGCACGCATGCGCCAGTGTCCCTCCTCACGCTTCGCCCCTGGTTCGAAAGGTTTTTAAAGTTTTAACATAACTAAAAAGTTTTAAAAAAATACTTTTTTAGCGAAAATCTTTATACTAAAGGATATTTCAAAATTAGTTAGTTGTAGATTTAAAGTTTTTTTTTCTTAAAAGTTATACATTTTATACAGAACAATGTTTTTACTAAATACAAGACTTGAATTTAGATAAATCAAAACTAAAAAAAAAATAGCGAAATATAAGAAATAAAAAAGTTGTTTATTTTTCTTCAAAATCCAAACCATATTTTAACTTTGCTTTTATAAAACTTGTTTAATAAAAAATCCTTCTACGGCCTAAAAACAGCTAAAGACACACTTAAAAAAGTATTTGTCGTATTTAGGTTTATATAGAAATGAAAAACTTTATAAACTCATTTTTTATTGATCATTTTATTTTTTCAGTTTTTTTGTTAGGATATTTAAACATATTTTATCAGTTTAAAAATGTCTCAATAGTGTAGTAAGAATTTCTCATTATAAAAACAGTACATTTTTGTTAACGATAAAATCCCTATTTCAACTAACATTATCTTTAGCTATGCGTTAAGTCTTTTTTGTTGATAAAATGATAACAAATATTGGTTTTACATTTAGGTTTCTAAGACAATTTTAATATTTTTACAATAAGTAGTCAAATCAGGGGTCGGTAAACTGAGGTTCGCAGGTCAAATCTGTCTGAAAAACAAAACTACAAGTCTGCCTGAAACGTTTTTTTTTACATGTTTTTGTTGTTAAAAATTTCAAACATAGTTTAATTTTAACAATCAGTAGATACTGCTGCCACACTCCTTATTTCAACATATTTTTTTGAAGACAGTATTTTATCGTGACTTATCACAGTAATTATCAATAGCTGTGAAGCTCACGCAGTTTTTCCTAGTAAAGTTAAAGTAATTTACTTGTACAACACTACCTTGGTCTAAGTGCTGTATATAATGTGACTTATATTAAATCAATAAGATATTTTATTTAGATTTTTTCAATACTTCTTTGTAGCACTTAAATAAACTATTTTTTGACAATTTATTGGTAGAAAATTTACTTTATCATTTTACATTTTTAGTTTACTTGTAATTCTTTTAATCTTTAAAAAATACAATAAGTTAAAAATAAAATGTTCTTAAAACAAATTGTAATACAGTTTTGTTTTATACTTTAAAACTAACAACAAACTGAAAGCTATGCTAAGTTTTTAACTTGAGACTTAATTTTGGTTTAGTTTTAGAACTAGAACGATTTTAAACTGGTCTCTTGCGGTTCTGAAGTAAATCTAGTTTAAAAATTATATAAAAGTTTAGATTGTTTGTTTAAAGATTTTGATATGTCAGAAAATTAACAAGTATTAACAGACTTGCTTGTTTTTTTTTATACTGTTTTTAAGTTATTCAAAGTTAAATCATGATTAAGTACTTGTAAACGTTAGATAAGAATTAGTCAAACGTTTTTTGAGTTTTTCGAAAACGGCAACAATTCATTAAAAATATAATTAAGCGGTCTTCAAAAGCTGTTTCAAGTAAATTATAACTTTGATATTGGCATTCAGTTGATTTCTTATAAACAAACCTGTAACATAATGTTAATTTACAATTGTTAACAATTACTTTATGTTTCACGTTTTCATAACATGTACTTTTAGAAATCTGTATTTGGAATCGACAAAGAACTTGTTTTTCTTGTAAAGTGTTTATAACTAAAAAGTACATTACATAAAAAGAATCTAAGTATATAAACAACTTTTAAAACTTTATACCTTTGAAAAAACTTGAAATCATCTGTAATTAAATTTTGAAAGAAGCACTTGTTTTACAATAAAAGCTAAAATATATCAAAAATATATATAATTCAATATGACTTACTTAAAATTAGTATAAAATATTAAATCAATGACATAAAAAAATGTTATGTGTAGTTTCTACCTTATAAATAGCATAATATCAAGGTTTATTAAAATAACTTTATTTAAATATAAAAATTTCATTCAGTTTACTCAAATTTCGTATTACAAAATCTTACCCATAGTTCGATTTTCTATTTAAAAAGGTTATAACCTTTAGAAGGATAGTTTAAAACATAATGATCCGAGCATGACGTTTCAACTAAAATAAAACAAATGTTTGTTCAAAATTATTTTTTTGTTTGTAATCTTCAAGTTTCTTTTTTGTAACGAAATGACTTTACACAAATTAGATTATTGAGCCGTCCAAAACTTTAGTTATAATTTTATATGGGCTTTAACTTTATTAAAAAACAATAAATAAATTGTGTTTTTAAATTTTATTTGTTATTTGTATAACGACAAATAAGTTCTCAAAACAATTAGTTCTAAAACCTTGTGCACGAAAAACCTTTTGGTTATCAAGTAATGTATTATTAGTAAACCACTTTTTATACAGTTTAATGTCTCTTCGAGAACTATTAGAAAACAATCTAGTTTAATTTTTTAACTGATTGAAAAAAAAGAAAAAAAATAGAAACATGCAATTCATATTATTTTTACACTTTAATGACAAAGTATTATAAATAAGTTTTATGTTTTTTACGACTTTTAGGCGCTCTAAGGCTCCTTGTAACAAGTCTAGAATCTAATCTTCATTTAAAAATAAATTAACTTAAGTTTTGTTATGTTAATAAACTTCGTTCTAAAAAAACTATTTTTTGTTACTCAATAAAAATTCACTAGTTATACCTACTGAATAGACTTTCAATAAAGGTACGTTTTATTTTAACGCTTAGGTTGAATTTTTATGCTTGGTTGAACATACTAATACCACAATTTATTTTTAGTCAAATGCAAAATAACATCTAAAATATATTATTATTTATCTTTGAATTTTAGTTCAGAAAAAAATAGTAGAGAGCCTAGGTAAAGCTAAAAATCCTTTGTGTTGTTATCATATTTAACAAGTTTAACATGAAGCTATTAGCAAAAAATCAATGTTGTATTACCACTGTAGTCAGGGTTGCCAAAATCCTGTAAACCTGGAGTTTGAAATATTTTTATATAAAACACCTGGAAAACCCTGGAGATTTTAATAACTTTAAGTTGTTCAATAGTAAAATTTCGATTTGACATAGAAAATTTTTTTTACAGAAAAGAAAACTATTATCATAATCACAATTTTTTTATTAAAAAACACATTTAAATTAGCTCTACAGTATCTTTTCAATGTTTTCATACTGGTTTACACAGTTACTTATCTTTAACTTAAATTAAACTAAAAATATACCCAAAAATGTGTACTTTTAAAACCTGGAGGAAATTTGTAAAACCTTGGAAAAATTTGCTAAAAATATTTAGCAATCCTGTGTAGTACTATAGACTTTTATCTTTTCTAAATTTATTTTTTCTGATATTCTTTTAATGCACCAAAATTAAATTTGGTCCTCATATAAAAGCAGGCTTTATTATTAAATCTTGAATTGTAAACTAAGAAAATGTTCAGCTTTATAAATAAATTAAAACTTTATATAATTTTTTTAAATAGGTAAACACTTAAAAGCTAGCTGTTAAAATTAAAATAAAAAGTTGAGACTTCATAGGTTTTTTAGTTTAAGTATATTAAGGTTTTTCTTTTGAATTTAAACCTTTAATTTCGTTTTACTTGTTTATTTTATCTTCACTGTAACCAGATGTGCTTAACATATCAATCACTTTATAAAAGTTTGTCTTAAATTTTAGTTTGCGTAATAAAACAATGAAGATCTTTAGATAAACTATTAACAAATTTAACTGTTTTAACCAGTAGTCATCACGGCTATCATCTACAAAGTTAAGATGTTTCGCGCCATCATTAATTATCAAATTTTGTAATATCAGGGTTTTCATTTTACAGCTAAAATAAATAAATCAGCTGACTGTATGCACAAACGGCCTATTTGATTAAAATAAAAACACATTAGTTGTTTGTTGTTTGTAGACTTAAACGAAAATCTTAAACTGATAATAATTTTTAGTATATTTCAACTGATCAAATTTTTCTTTAAAGTAACTATTTGATTTTTTGCATAAAAATCTTTAATCTGTCCTGGACAAGGCCTTAAAAGATATCTGGTGTGCGACTCGATAATCAAATTGTTTTTCGTGCAGCTGGTCCTAAGACCAAATATTTTGACTAAACTGTTTATATGTACTATCAATTTTATAAGACTAAATGATCATTTTTTTAACGCTTGAATTAAATCCACAAAACTTTAATAAATTTTTAATCTGCTAGTGATACTTAAATTTTTTTTTTCATAAAAACACATTTAGCAAAAAATATATTTTTATCATCTTAAAAATATAGTGGTGTTGTTGGTATATATTATGATGTTATAATATTTTCTTATAATGTTTTTATGACTGATTGATGCTTAACTAGTGATAAATTTAGCTTATTATAAATCTAAGCTGTCATACTCTAAACTAGGATTTTTCAAACTTGGCCACGTAGTCCCTTGGGAGCAATACATAAATTAAGAGGGTCATGAGTAGCAAAGAGCAGAAAAGGGGACTATGAACAGTAAATGGGCCAATGGGTGGCCATGACGTCATAATTTGAAACCTACACTAGATACTATGGAGTTGATGATAAAAAGCTAAAAAAAGCCTTATTTTTTTAATGGTAGTTTCTAAACTTATAATAGACATCATATAAAATCTAAGATATTTATAGGACTGAATGTAGTAAAAAAAAGAGTAGATTTTCACGTATCTTTAAGAGGGGCGTTTTCGAAAACAAGTTTGGCAACCCTGCTCTAAACTTAAATCCTTTAAATCACATATAGATAAAAAAAAATTAGTTTGGTTTTAAAATTTAGATTAGTAGCTCCATTAGATTAATATTTTGTTTTACTAAATTTTAAGGAAGTTACTAACAAAACGTTTTACATCAAAACTTATAATTTTTTTACTGAAAAAAACCTTTAACTTACCTTTTATTCAAGTTTAACAGCATTTACAAACTAGGAAAAAATATGTGAAAATAACTTTAAAATATATAATTTTAAGCAGTTTTAAGTTTACATATTTTAAACAATTAAACATGTCAAAATCTTTAAATACTCATTAGTTATTACATTTTTTAATTCTTTAACTTGTCTTAACAAAATGTAACTTAGTTGTTAATTTTTCACCAGAAAATGTTCTGAAGTCTTTAAATCCTTTCCAGTTTTATTGTACAGTTAATTTAGATATTCAAAAATGTCACAATTCTGTATAAATATACAGTTTGTACAATTTTATTATAATTATTTAAACATAAGAAGTAACTGAACTAAAACTCTTTTAAAACTTATTTGTAAATATTTGTTACTGTTAAGCTTTTATAATTTATCTAGCTAAAAAGAGTATTTTAAAAATAAATAGCTTTAGTCATATAAATAAGTTCAAAACTATAATTGAATAAAATTAGCAGAAAAATTTTTTCTTTGAAGACTTACAACATGGATTCAAATAAAATACTAAGATTTGAGACCCTTGGTCTTTTTTCTTATATGTAAGTTTTGAGTTAACAACTTTTATTAATTTCGATATAATTTGACAAAATACTCATTATTCAAAAATAAAATGTATACAAAATAAGAAGAAATTAGTTATAATCTTTTTTTTTTAATAAACCCTAAATAAAATAATAAATTCACAGGTTCCTGTGCTTCGAACTATGTAAGTCAAATTTTCACATTTATAAGTTTGATAAAAAAAATACTTGCTATAATGCAAAGCCATTTTGAGTGATGATTTTATTGATTATATTTTGGTAATGGTTTGTACTAAACGTTATTGAAATATGCTTAAGAAAAAAGAAATCTTTTTACTACAAGTTTTAAAACAATGACAAAGTATTTTACACTAGTAGTTTTATAAAAACTTATAACTAAAACTTTTTGCTTCTAATAAGTTTTTCTTTTTATTTATAAGATCTTAAAACTTTTCAGTTTTTTTAACTGGCCATATAATAAAAAAGTATTAAAGTTTTTATTGAATAAATTAGGTTGATTTTTTTATTAAACTAGTTTTTTTATTTTTTTATTTATTTTAACATAGTTTTAAGCATTATTTTAATATTAGTAGCTCGTTGGAATAATTAAATAAAATAAATTTTAGATGTTTATAACACAAGTAGCAAAAAAAATATAAGTTTTAGCTTATTTCCTCGTTGTCACTATGTATTTAAAGTTTAAATCTATTGTACTTGAACTTATGTGTTTTATTTTGTACAAACAGTTTCGTCTTTTCAAAACGCTTTAGAAAAGTTAACTCACCTTAAATTTCTTTATTTTTATAGTTTTTACCGAACTCATGAACAGACATATATTTCACTACTCTGAATTTCTTGAAGTTTTTTTTTTAATTAAAAATATCTTAATATTTTTTTCAGTGTTCTGTTATGCAGTCCATTTCAAAATCAGGTACAATGTTTATGGAGGTGGTGAGTTTCAACTAATTTCTAAAAAAATGTTTTTGAAATTATAATAGCTAAACTGCTGGCAGTACATTTAAAAAAAGCTTTAAGTGTTTTTAATTTATTATAAATAATACAAGGTAATTGTACTCAGTTATTCTGATTGGCTAGTAAATTAATTTGCTGGTGGCAAAGTTATTAAGAGTTTTTTTATAAGAGTGAATTTTAAGTTAATAATCATTTATAAGCTATACTATAATTATGTATTTTAATAATGTTTGAAATCACATTTTACCTTAAATAATTATATTATAATACTTTTACTTGACGTAGCCCTTGAGTTTCGCAACCAGAGTAAAAGTGATGTAAAGAAGGTTTTTAATGTTTTATGATCTCTTTTTTCGTTTAAATTCTCAACTGTTTGCTTTCAAAAGCGTGTCTTGTAAAAGTTGTTCATCGTGCAGAATCGCAAAAAAAATCTTTAACTTGATTATGCGAAATAATGAAAATAATATTTTAGTGTGAATATAGTATAATCATTAATGTCTGCAAACGTGTTTTTGTAAACTTTAAAATATATTGTCAACAAAAGAGAAATACTATGAATTTGATACCATTAGTTTATTTGTTTTTTTTTTCAAAAATCTTTTATAATTTTAACCAATAAAAATAAATTAGGCGAAATCAAACATAAATGCCTTAAATGGTAATAATTTATTTTTTATGTTCTAAGTTACTACATACTCTGGTATCGTGTCATTAAACATAGCTAATGACACAAAAAGCTCAATTTATAGTTAGAATTTAATTTTTTTGGATTCTAAACTTTTAAATAAGTGTTGAAAACTTATAAGTTAGCCATATTTTTTTTTGATACCATTATTGTTTACAGATCCGCCAATTGGTTTATCAAATTTCTCTGTAGAGCGCTTGTCTTCTTTACTGGTGGCCTCTAATTACCTTTGGAAGTCGACATTACTATACATTTGCCTCCATTTATTTTACTATATTGTAAAAAGGTTTTAAATTTTATGTTAAATTTTAGGTAAATCACTTGAAAAACTTTTTATATTTTATTCAAGCTAAATTTTTATCTTTTATTTATTTTAGATAAATACAAAGAGCATTAAACAGTTAGTACTAGTACTAAATATGAAATGTAGGGTGTATAATAGTTTAATTAACTTATATAGTATATCATATATACAGTAGACTACCGCTTAAGTACGCAAATTGAACCCGACCAAAAAGTGCGTACTTTTTTACGACATAGTTTAATATGAAATTTAGTTGTTTGTTTTCTTTTATACAACTAGCCACCAAATAATTAAGCCAAATAAACAAGTCTTTGTATTTTAAATTATATTTAATATGTAATTCTAATCTGCAAATATTTTAAATAGATTTTAAAATGATTTATTTTTTCTATAAAAAGTTTCTTCATAACTAATACATACAATTAATATAGAAAGTAAATGTCTTATGTCAAAATTATAACTTAACTATGTTGTATTTGTAGGATTTTTTAACTTTGTCATCTAGATTAATTTATTTTATAGCATTATAGCTCAAATACCATTATTCTTTTCAATTTTCGGCGACTACTACATAAGTATTTAGTTTGTGAACATTTAATAATAGGACTGTCACAATCTCAGGCCACTTAGACTACTCAGGATTACTCACCCTAGTTTAAAAGTTGTGAAAGTCTCAGGCTAACTCAGAAGGTTGGGCATTCTACCTGGAAACATAAAATAATCTGGAAAAACTTGATGATTGAAATTTTAGGCAAAAAAACTGGAATTTCTTTGAAGTTCTAATATAACATCCTTTTTTTTGATAAATAGATTGTACATATAACGGCACAGTTAAAAATGTAGATTGAATGGTATTCAAAAAAAATTTTTTTCTAGTTTTGTTAACTGTGAAAAATCTGTGAAAGTAATTATTCAGGTTATTTGTTTATTTAAATTTGATAAAAATATATAAGAAAAAATCTAAAATTATAGAGAAAAATTAAAAAAAAATTTTGTCATTCTGGATAAGTGCATACTTAAGGCGGGGTGCGTACTTAAACGGTAGTCAACTGTACTTGAGTTAAATTGTACAGTTTACTAAAACTTCAATGACTTAAAAATCACATTTTTTGTTAGTTATAAAGTTATTTGCCTTAACATAAAAAGAATGCTCAATTTACTGAGATGTAAAGAGCTTATTTAAATAGATTTATGCAAACTGTATATTTCATTCACGACCGGTTTCGGTGGCAAGAGATTGCGACCTTTTAAACAACAGTATAATTAACTAACATTGTTATATGCAGTTTCATGTTTTATTTTTTGCTTGAAACGGTCGCAATCTTTTGCCACCGAAACCGGTCGCGAATAAAATATACAATTTGCATAAATCTAGTTAATTGTTAGTTAAAAAATTATCAAAACGTTAAGTTAAACTTGTTTGTTTTTATTGTTTTTTAGGTGATATATTGTTTAATGTAATTTTAAAACTGTTTTATTGACTGTAGCTCAGAGTTTCTAAAAGTAGGCGATATCCCCCTAGGCGCGGTTTTAGTATGTTGGGGGACAATAATTAGTAAAGGAGCAAAAGGGATAGGGGGCAAATTTTTAAAATTTTTGGCAATCTTTTTTTTAAACTAACACTTAAATTTTTAAACTAACACTAAACATTTTTGAGTTCCAGATGAAGAGCAAAAACATGTTTTAGGTGTTTTTATTAATAATTTTTAGATTTATACTAGATAGTTTAAAAATTCCTGAGTTGCAGATGAATAGCAAAAAAAAAATTCTGACTGTTTAAAATGGTAGCTTTTTGATTAGTTTTGTTGTGGGGGTAATTGCTTTTTATTTTCTTCAAAGGGGGCTAAATGAATAAAAAATTATTAGAAACCTTGATGTAGCTTTTTTATGACTCTCAATCGTCTTGGTTTTTGTTTCTGCAACTTTACACAAACTTCTCAACACCATTAACAGTAATATTAAATTTTCAGCAAGGTCTATCAGTCCGATATTGAGGAAACGAACGACGAAAAAGCAACAAGTGATCTCGAAAGAAAAGTTGAACAAGCAAATTTAGACTCGTGGTCTGTTTTTAGACCTATAATAAAAGTTTTGATTTTGTTAGCTATTACAAAGTTCTTGGAAGCTTACCACCTGCAGCATATTGTGACTGCATATTTATAATGTTAAATAAAAAAATTCTAGTGCAATGTTTGTATTTTATTTAACTTTATTTGGTATTGAGATGTACTGGTGCCTTTATTTTTAAACTGTTTAACTTTATCTTTAGATTTTAAGGTTAAGTTAAGTAAAAGTTTGGGGGTAGGCAACTTATTCAGTAAGCGGGCAGTAAGAAAAGTAATTTTTGGGTCAGTCAGAACCAGTAAAACGTTGTTATAATCACAAATTTGAAAAAAATATCATACTAAAACTTTAAATAATATTTTAAAAGCAAAGTTGTAGTTAAATAAGTATTCGATCAAAGTAAAGTAAAGAGCACATAAAAAAGTTATTTTGACATATTAATTATATACGTTTTTTGAGATTTTAAGCTATAAAATACGCAAAAAGCAAAAAACTTTTGCTTGGTGTACTAATTAAAGTCTATAATTATTGGAAAACTAATGGAAAGCTAATTAAGAAACTAAACTAAGCCAATTATTATAAAACTGGTCTAAATTGCACGAAGACAAAATTTCACGAGGTTACTAAATTGCACGCAGACTAATTTGCACAAAGGGTCATTTTTGCAGGAGTTATATTTTTGCACGAAAGTAAAATAAAATTAGAAAAAAAATTAAATACACAGAAAAAAAATTACTGACTGAAGATAAGGCTTAGAGGTAAGAATGATAATAAAACTAAAACAAAGTAAAACTAAATAAAAATTATTACTAAAAAAATACTAACTAAAAAATATGCTACCGTCCGCGGGAAAGGGTCAGGGGTAACGGTGATGGTAAAAAAAAAAACTAAAAAATATACTTAATTAAAATATATAATCCGTGCAAAAATGTCTCAAGGACAATTGTCTGCTTGAGCAAAAGTGTCTTCGTGCAAAATTGATCCTTTGTGCAAAAGTATCTTCGTGCAATATTATCTACGAGGAGTTTTACTTCCTCGTGCAAAAGTGTCTTCTTGCAAAAGTATCTTCGTGGAGTTTAGTGGACTCGTGCAAGTATCTCCCCTAGTGCAATTTTGTACTCTCGTGCGAATTTGACAGCTACACATTTATTATATCGTAATTATTATATCAGAATACTTAACAATGAAAACAAAGTTTTTAAGTTTTGGTTTTTTTACGATTGGTCTTAATTTTCGTGCAATACTTCATTTCTTATTTACCTTATATTTTAAAGCTTTAAAAAGTATGTATAACTAGGAACTATCTAGAAAATTGTTTACTGTTATCACATAAAATACTTTCTAATTTTTTGTAAATATCTAAAAGAGAGTTATACAACCAGTAGTGCTCGCTTTCCTTAGGGGTGTGAGGCAGAATTCCAGGAGGTGCGAGTTGGCTTTTGATTTTTTTTCGATAAATAAGGAGATTTATCTCTAACGTAGGCAACTGTAGGCCAAAAATTCTATAACTAAACAAAAATTAGCTATTAATTTTTAAAGCAGATAAGCAATTTATTTCATTTAAAATTTAATTTTAAATCATAAGCAAAATATAAAACAACAAGTCTTAAATTTTTCAAAAGCTAATTATGAAACTCACACTTGAAATTATTTAGTGCTGGATAAATATCAAAATTTAAAAGGTCAAAGTGTTTATAAAGCTAATACTTTCAAATGTCTACTAGTTATTACATACTTTAAATGTACTGCAAAAGCGAGAAAAAATTAGATATTTCAGGGATGTGGAGCATCAAAAAGGTTGTTAGCAACTGGTTTAAAATATTTGTTGATAAACAAAAAAAATATATTAGCATGATATGTATGGTTTATAAACAGCAGGTTGGTAAAATACTGGCTTTTTAAAATTGAAAATATCAGAGAAGCTTTAATATATAAGATAATCAAGTTTCTGTCTTGAAAAAAAAACTCCGATAGTATGATACAAGTAAATCAAAAATGTTTATTCCACTAAAACTATTTAAGTACTAGCTCAATTTATTAATTTTAAATTTTACTTTAAATATTTCATTTAATCTGTATTTTCTTAGGACACAAATATTATTTCTGTTTCATTTTTAAATTTAAGGTCTAAAAAACCTAGTTACTACTTTACAGAAATTTTAACTTTAACAAGGACTGTACTAAATCCAACTTAGGAAAAGTATAACGTTGATTGTGTAAGTAAAGTCACTATACAATAGGAAATTTAGTTAGTAAGTTTGAATATAAACAATTATGAATAAATAATAAAAAAATATCTTACGTTAAAAAAAAATAGTAGAGATTTTAATGAACAATCTAAGAAATGACTATAATTTAATTTGTCTCAAAAAAATAAGCTTAGAGTTATAAATAACTTTATTTCATTACTTTAAAGCAAGTTAAAAATGATTGATGCCCACACGTATAATTTAACTTTGTTACGAAATAATGCTATGAACTGTTTAGTACAAACTAGTATAAATATTTATAGCTGTGGCTCCATAGACGGATTTTTTTAACTATATAGTTCACAAAATGTTTTGTAGCAACTTATGTCGGGCCACTAGGATATCAACTAAAAATGCATAGCTACAGAAGGAGTTTTACAATACTTTATTCCGTCCATTTAATAATTAACTTATTTATTTCAGCATAAAAACTAGTTATTTTACAACTTTAATATTATTTGTTAACTATAAAATTTAAAAAATAATAACAAGCTATTTGAAGTGATAAATTTATTGAGCGAGAAATCTATAAATTAACAATTAAAACAAAAACAAAGGCATTTGAATTTAACAAAAATAACAACAACGGATTTGATTGCTTATTAAAACGTAAAACTAATTTCTAACTAATTAATTCGTTATTTAACTAAAAGTATTTTAAAAGCCAAGATATTTTGCTATACGTTCAAAATTTTTAAAAAAGTATTCAAGCATCGCAGCAAGAAACAACACAATAATAGCAACTAAGAAATAAGGCCAAGCAGTACTAATAAAACTTTCTTCTTCATTTCTTTCAAAAATATCTGCAAAAAAGTTCTACGTTTAACTATAAACTTACAAGCTTTAAAATCTTAAAAAGTATTTAACAAATGATTCAAATTTTAATCTGAATAAATTTAAAAAAATATATATCTATTAAAATTTATATTTTAAGTATTAGACAACTCTAACGTGATTATATTGCAGACCTGAAAAAAACTTTAGAAGCAAAAGACTAAAAAGAGTATTTCTTATTACCTTAAGCTTAAGTTTATTTTGTTAAAATGATAATTTAAAACGTTTTTAAATAAACGTAACTAAAACTTACGCTGTGAGGAATAACCAGAGGGTTTGGTTTGATGCTTGCAGTATTTGATGTTAGTTTCATCTAAGATTTCCTCAAACAAATCACAACAACTTTCTTCACATGGAACGCAAAAATAACCTATAAGTTAAACTTATTTCACTACTATGTTTAATATTATGTTTTTATGTAACATTTAACCTAAATTGTCATATTATGAATTTATACTTAATAGATAAAAATTATTTAACATAAAACTTTTATTTACATACCTTTAAGTGAAGGATCAGCAAATTTGAGCAGAGTTTCTTTAATGCAAGACTTATACTTTGCCAATTCTTTCTTTAAGGCGGAAACTTCACCTGAAACAAAAGCCGGTTTAAACATTTTTTATACTTTAAACGTAAAAATACAGACTATGTGATACATTTAACCTATATATTTAAATATTTTTACTACAAATAACTTTCAAGTAAATAAACAAACACTAACTGATGGCAACACTTTCATCGACCTGTTTGAAGATATAAGTAATATAAATTAAATTTTAAGTGAGCTAAAAGTTTTAACTAAACTAACTATAACTTACTAAATGTTTATTCTTTAAATTCTTATTTTAAAGTTTATGTTATTTAAAAAAAAATTATTAACTACTTTACATTTCTTTGATAAAACAGTAAAACTTCAACAAAATATTACAAAATTAGTAGGGTAGTCAACTCTATTAACTTTTAGCTCAAAGTTTTACAACATACTAGTAGCCTGATCTTTATTGTAAAAAATCAGTGATCATTAACATGATTTCTAATACACGTCTTAGTTTAAGTAGTAATTTTTATCAATTCTTTTTCATTAAAAGAAATCAAACTTACATTTTGTGAGTAACTAACACTGCCCATCATCAGGAAGAAAAATGAAGAAATAAGCAGGAAAACTTTCATTTTAGATATTATACAGCAGCTAAACCAAAAAAATTGCTTATTACACCTAATAAATTGCAATAGGAAATTTACAATAATATATACTTATTTTGACTGAATAGTTTATTTTAATGAATTGCATTAGACAATAGAGGGTTTATAAGCAAGTGATCTGTAGGTTAGTATCTAATCAATTAAACTACTTTGCAAAGAAGCTTAGTGAAATAGTAGTAACAGTTACTTCATACATTCTTGTTTTTATACACCCTTTTAGATAAGCTGTTACTAACACAAATGTAATTTGTTGATTAATTGTTTCTTTGATTATACCAACATTTGGTAAACTCTTACAAAAGTTAATTTTGTTTTAAATAGTACGATCTCAATGCAAATAATTTTGTGTAAAACATAACTTACAGTATAGAAAGCATCGTCAATAATATTGTAAAAACTGCGTATTTAAAGTTTAATCAAAAGTGTTTAATTATGTAAACAAATTTGTTGATGAAAAACAAAATATCGTTTAAAATCCTTTATATAGTTTCAAAACTTTTTAAAAGTATACATATAGTATATATATAGAAAAAACCAACTGTTTAATTCAAAACGTGTTTTAAATAAGTATAAATAAGAATAACATAAACATTTTTTGTTGTTCGAATGCGAAGTTTTTAGATTTATTAATAAAAGTTTTTTAAAACTTTTAATCCTTAAACATTTATTTTCATAACACTTCTTATTTTTTTATTCTTGCTTTTTAATGTTGAATCTTATTTTTCTTTAAACATAGTTTAAAAATAATAACTTTTAATTGATGGCTACAACTTTAAATTAGTTAAAATATTTTTTAAATTATTAAGAATAAAATACCAAAGCTATCTATTTTGTTTGAAACACTGTGTTTAAATTTCTTATAGCTGTTTATAAATTTATATATGTTTGTTCATAAATTTGAGTGTCTAGTTAAAAATTTAGTAAAAAGTTTTAGCTAAGAGCCTTTAAAAATTTACATACGTTTTATAATATGAAATAGTACAGTTCTTTCTAAAGTACATAATAAGTTTATATATTAATGTTAAACCACGATTTGCTTATAAAAGAGAACGTCTTGTGTCTTTCTCGTTTATTAGCAACGAAATGTTTATCTAAGAAATAAAATAGGTTATTAGTGCAAAAGAAAACAAATCAAAATAAATATTTTTGTTTCTTTTCAAATTTATCGAAACTTTAATTTTCAACTTCTAAAGAAAGATTAAGGTAAAAGCATAAAATGAAAAAAAAAAATTAAAGTAAAACCATGAATATCTTTCAAAATCTTTTTTTTTTAACTAATGTTTTCGTTAGGGTACTTATATAAACAGCGATCTTTGAGTTTTTAGCTTATTTATTTATTTTGCCAAGTATCTCAAAAGCACTTTGTGTAAGATTCATAGTGATATAAATAAAATTTTATGCAGTCATTTTTTGACTGCAAGTTTTCTTCTACCCTTCAAAAGTTGCGAATTTACAGTTTTAAGTTGAAAATTGTTAAATAGGTAGAAATTATTTCAATAACACGTTTAGTAAAATCTATGTCGAATCAAATAAAGTTTTATAAACGTTTTTTAATTTTATTAAACTCTTATTGAATTTTCTTGATTTATTTGAGTTTTAAACTTACTTTTAATCAAGAAGTACCTAAGTTTAAATTGGGGTTGTATTCTGAAAATCGAAGACTAAAAATAATTTTAAACTTCTTAGATGGTTTTTTGTGATACTAACCAAATGTAAAAGTAAGAAATTAAAACCAAAAGGTCAACGTTTTTACAAGCACCCTAATGCTTATGATTTTTAATAAAACCTTAAATTGTTGATTTTCAAAGGAGCGCTGCGTCAAAAATAATCCCCCATACCTTATAACGTTTAATTGCTCAGATAGAGATATAACAAAACTATTGTAAAAAGTTAGATTGATAATTAGTTAAATTAGATAAAGATTGAGAGTTTCTTAAAAAATATACACTTCTTAACAAAAATAATATAAAAAATGATCTATGCTGAAGTTAATCTAAACCTAAAAGAGGGAATAATTGGCTTTTTTTTTGCTAAAATGTTCGTCTTTTAGGGTTTATCTTTAGGAGAGTTAATATAGTTTTGGAGTAGCAAAAACATCTGTTTCTTAAAAAAAATAATTTAAAAGTTAAAATATGAGATACAACTCAATGTAAAATATATTCCTCACCGTGATAAAAGATTTGAAAAACATTAAAACTACTAAAACAAGTTCTAAGTTTATTGTCAAAAAAAAAACAATATGCTCTGTTAAGACTAGTTATCAAAACTAAAACAGCTAATTAATGTGAACGAACAAAAAATGAAATAATAATGAAAAGTTTTACTCTCGTCAACTGAACTTGTTAAGTTATTAAAACTTTTCACCCTAACTCAAAAACTCTATAATTTTTTCTTTAAAGATAACCTTTATGTAAAATTTAGGCTATAGACTATGATTATTTGTATTTAAATTCAGTGCTTATAAGATTTAGAGTGTCAATTTTTATATCACCGATAGATTATTATACAACTAGCTTAAAAAACTACTTTACCAAGACATAGATTTTAAAATCTATTAACAAAACAGCTATAATTAGCTTTTTTTTATTTGAATTAAATAAAATTTTATTAAAAAGTTAATACTGGGAACTTTAGGAAAAATCATCAAAATCTTATAAAATACTTTTTTAACTGTGAAGTATACCTAGTTTAGAACAGTCATACTCACAAAGTAATAAGTTAATATTTTAAAATATAAAAATGTTGTTAGAAAATTTGACGTTATACCTAAAAAATTTTTCTAAGCAAAATTTTTCTAATACTTAGTTTGTGAACAAACAAAAACCAATTAGCAATACTACTAGAATAGTTTTTAAATATATTTATCTGAATAGCTTGATTCTTAGTATAATATCACATTTTAAAATTAAGTTTAATATTAAAAAAAATAAAAGTCTTAAAATATTCTGAAAACAGTTTTATAATAAAACTTTGTAGAATATTTTTTTTTACTTACGATTATAAAATCTAAACAACTAACTGAGAAACCGAACTTTACTTAATCGAACCTAAGCTGTAGTTGAAAATATCAAACTACAGCTTTTTAAAAAATAATGACTTTGTATTATTTTAGTCGGTTAAGTGTTCAGTTGTGCAGAATCTGTTCCTGTTTTATTAAATTATGTAAAACCAATAAACAGTGTTGTAAATCTTGTAATCATCTTTACATTAGTATGACTTTATTGTCGTACTTATTTCATGTATTTCACGTTTAACTACGAAATTCAACGATAAATTAAAAACTAAAAATAAAAAATGAAAAGTGCTAAATCTACTATATTAATTGTACCTATATATCAACAAATACATCGGCGTAAGTCTAATGAGCCTAAGCCTGTACTTCCTTATGAATGATAGATAACTTCAAAGTTACAATAGGTTTGATCATACCAATTCGATCATCAAATCACAAGCTTTAGATAAACTGAGACCCGGGCTTCGTTATCATTGAAACTCGGCAATCTGCTTGACCAATGTAAATTTTAAGAATTCCACAATTAACAAATGTAATTTTAGTATCAGTACAAATATTAATAGCTGTATTTAAAATCAAGTTTGTGTTTTGATACTTTTTAAGGAACATCCTAATTTTATTTTCGCATACTTTTAGAATTGTTTTCTTTTAAAGTTGTCAATAAACTTTTTTTAAATGTACTTTGTTTTTTTATCTACTTTTGTACTTTAGAACTATAGTGTAAGATTTCATTTAAAAGGTTAACAAAATAAATTAAAATCTTTTTAGTTAGTTTTAAATTAAGATTAGATTTGTTGATAACTTTTCTTTGTCGACTGTCGATGATTTGTTTTTTTGGTAGATTTAGAAATTTCAGCAGTATATTTAGTTTTTAAATAAACATTACTACAAAATTTAAATTTTTTTAATAAGTTTTTTAAAATATATAAGTTCTTAACTTAAAAAATACTTTGTCGGTTTACTTTAAGACAATAATTTTTTAAAGATAAGTTATATTTTAATTTTAAACAATAGGAGGCTAAAATGAACAAAAGAATTTCTAAGTGTATTTAGAAAATTTGTTCATAATCTGTAGTTAATTGTGAATATCTTAAATTTATTAAATTTGCAATTATTTTGTAAAAAAAGATTGCCCAACTTTTTAAACTTTTAGTTAAAGTTATAAAACTTTTTTTATTTTTTACAACGATTTTCTATCATTTTAATCAAAAACACATTGCAGCTTTTACTATAGTTAAAAAGACTAACTGAGAAACAGTTCACTTATTTTACAGAAAATTTCCCAAATGGTTCGACATCATGGTGCGTTTAACAGTTAAAGTAAGTCCAGAACAAGATTAGTAAGGGTATCAAAGGGGTGATTTTTTATTTTTGGTATTATTGGAGCTTTACTTTTTAGCTTGTTTAAATTTGCTAATAATTTTAACTTTTAAATTGTAGGGCAGCGATAAAAAAAAAAGTAAAAGTGTAATAACTAACTTTAACCACTATTAAGTTTGTAATAAATGGTTAAAAGTAAAAGTCGAAAGGATACTTGATGGAAGACTTAAAAATTACATCAGATATTCTTAGGCTTATAATGAAAAGTAAAAAAGATCATGTTGTAATTAAAACTACAACTACGGCTTGTAATGAATGTTTATCTTTGAATTTGACTCGCAACCAACAAATGCCTGCTAATTCTAAGTAAAGTGGTTGAAATTATTTTATAATTTTTGACCAACGGAAAATATAATATAATGGTATAAAGAAAGTTTAGGAAAATTATTTTTACAATTAAGTTGTTAATTTAACTACTTTTTTTATAGGTAGTTTTGATTAAAGTAACATTACAATAATAATATACAGTTTTTACTGTAAAATTATAATTTGAAGCTACATTAAACTTTCAAAATTAGACGATGCTTATTATAACTAACATTTACAGTTATCAATATCGAAGTTAAGAAGTTAAATAGTAACATTAAATATGTATTTTTGATCTGTGTACTAAATACGACTTTTTAAAATTTAAATTTTGTTTCAAAACATGGTTTTATAAGAAAAAAAAAAAAAATAATAATAATAATTATAACAGATTTTGATAATGGAGCACAAAGTTGTCAGATATTTAGCTGTCCAATGCTCTCCTACCAGTCTTTTAGGTAAACTGATGTAAATAATTTTTAACCGTTGAGTGTCGCCCAAGAACTAAATTTTTTTATCTTTGACTTTCAAAAAGTGATTTAGCCTACAGCTAAAAAGTTATAGCATAGTGCTTTTCTCATAAAATTTTAATTTATTAAGAAAACTTCTTTTGAGCAAAACAAACATTAGACTCAATTAGAGCATAATTTATAAAACATATTAACTTATTATTTTTACGTTCTTAATATAGAGTAGGCTTTTATTACAACATACTATACGTTTCTCTTCTTGATTACAAAATTTGTAAGTGCAAATTTAGCTTAAACTATAGTTAATGTTTTTTTTTTTTTATTTATCGATTCATAATAAAATAAAACACTCCAGTCACCTTAAAATTTCCATTATTATATAGTTATTTAGTTTTAATTTTTTGACTGTTTATCAACAATATTGAAAGCTTAATAAGTTCATGTTGAACAATATTAAGTTTAAAATTAATAATTAAGAAATTAATTAAATGCTATAATAGCATATCTGTTATAAATTCTAAGGCTCTTTGTATTTCTGTGTACTTACCCATAAAAAATGTAAATATATTAAGTATAAGTTTTAAAAACTTCCAGGAAAAAAGAATGAAATATGTGAACAATCTTAACTGTGGTCAATTGATTGGTGTGGAGAAAGACCTTTTGGTCATCGAGTCGCACACAATACATTTTATAACATCTATTAAGCAGGTTTAATTGAAACAATAAAAGAGAAACTTAAGATCAATGAAAAGTTCATATTTTTGTATAAATTATCTCAAAACGAAATTAATTAAAAGAAATAAATATGGTGCGCAATCTTTTTTATAACCATTTCTGCCAATGTTGACCACATGTATAGAAACCACAGTTTACTATGGGCACCACACTGCCTTCTCCTTTATATTTCAATTTTATAAATCATTTACGTTTAATTTTTTTCTTTTTAATAGAAGCTTCATAATAAAACTCACATTTTGCTACAAACTTTTAACCAAGTTGCAGCTGGTTTATACATACTATTGTCTTTAAATTAGTCACTTTTATGATTATCAAGTCCATATACGTAACTATTGATAGTTTGTATTGTGTACGAACTTTAAATACTTAGGGTGTATTGGCAAAACAAGACTACATAAAACTAGATAACAACTAAAATAAAGTATTTGTTTACTTATTGATGTGGTCTTATTTTTTGGTTTTCTAACAAAAACTTAGTTAATCTAGAGCGGCCGTTAGAGCAACTGTTGCGAAAATACAACAGTCTCCGGCTTCTAGATTACTAAATATAAGTAAAAAATAAAAATATAAAACTATTGTTCTTAACTAATAGTTAAGTATTTAATTAAAACAAGATGACACATTGAAAGTTCATGGGTTTAATGTTTTTTTTATCTCGATTAATACAGCATTAAACACAACTAAACATTTCAATTCATTTTTTTGCTTGTTTGTTTAAAAGACTAACTAATAATTTTGATTGGTATTAATGAAATTAAAAAGATTAAGTAGATGTGATTATTTAACATTAAAAACTCTTGATTTAATTTTCAAAAAGGAAACTCATGCAATACCAATCACCTAAAATCAAACTATTTAAACATAAGAAAATTAGAAAAATTCGTCTTTTTAAACTTAAACTTGAAAAAAAAAAGCAAAAAACTTCTTTTTTTTCAGTGACAAAGTTAAAAACTTTCCTATAATTAAAATATTTTAAAACATACATAACGAATATATAAAATATTATGTCTAACAAAATTGAGCAAAAACTATTTAACTGAAATTTTCCTAAACACATACTATTTTCTAAAAATATTTAAAAGTAGTTCAGTAAACCTATTTTTCATAAGTCAACTACTTTGATGTATTTACGAAATTCTCAGGATAATGTGGTGTCCTTGCTTGGTTTCCACTACTTGGCTCAGCTCGTTTGCTTTGAGTGCGAAGCAAGCTTCTTCGAAATCTTTCGACATTGTACCTATTAGATAAGTTAAATTTTTGAAATTTTTTTTTTGCAAAATTAAGCCTTGAAGATAGAAAAAAAATATAACACAAGTGTTATCAAGCTAGCATATTTTTAACTAAATTTTATACATAAAACTTATATTTTGTTTTTAATTCATGCAATTAATAATAACAGTAAACATTAAACTCTTATAAATTTATGATTTTCAAAACTTCTGCATACATTAACAAGTTTTTGACGAAGTTGGTTTTTATAACTTTGCTTTAAAGTATGTTATACAAGTAATTTAAAGAAATAACGTAAGTAAATTTGCAACATTTTTTTACCTTTTTTAAAAGGGCCAAGTTCTCCACCAATTTTACCCGAGTGGCATTCGGATTTTTCTCTTGCGAGCTCTCCAATCCAAGTGCCGTCTATAACTTGTTGGCGTAGATCTGCAAATAATAAACTTAAATAAAATACAAATGTTTTGCGATTAAGATGTATCGCCTTCTAATCTATAATACTTCAAAGCTTTTTGAGTATAATATAGTTTAATTATAAACTATGCTACTCAGCGCATAATACAAAAAATAGCTTAATTTTAGTATGAAACGTTTCCTGGTAGGTTAAAATATATTTTAAACAAATTTGACGGTTTTGAAAATTACTAGTAATTTTGACTATAGATAAAAAGTAAAATAAAAACAATTTTACTGTTTAAAAATTTGCATACAAGTTACTTATTTTTTATTTTAACTATAATAAGGTAACTTATCGTTCTTTTTTAAAGCTTTTATCAAAAAAAAACAAATATTTTTTTTTAAACTTTCTAATTCCAAATACGCCTCTCTACTTTTCCTTTTAACTGGTTTTCCTTTGAAGAACGGATCTTCCGAGCGAAAGTCTTTCAGTAAAATATGAAGAACGTGACACTTCTGTAATAAAAGGTACAACTTAGATCTCAAAGTTCTGTAAAAAAAAGCAACATAGCGCTAAAATAATTTTTTTAAACTGTTTAAATAATCGGAACAGTAATAGCTTATGTTATAAAAACTGAGGGATTAGAAACAACTAAAAACAAAATTTACCTCAATAACCGGTCTAACAGAACTGTGGCTTGCAGGTGCGGTTGGCAGCTCCCATTGCCTCGTTTTGGTGATTCGATTGAAGTAAAAGCTTTTTTCTGCAGAATCATAATTTTTATTAGAAACAAGTAAAATGTCAGATTGTTTTACATTTTTTGCAAATGAGGCAATGTTTACGAACACTTTGATGCGGATATTAAAGCTGTTTAGTTTGTTTAAATACATATTTATAGGAAGTTGTGAGGTATGAAATTGTCTTAAATGGGGTCTTTTAAAAATTTTGAGTACTTTTAATAAATAAAAATAGTTTTATTAATTAATCTAGATTGTAAAAAATAAAATATTTGTGTTCTGTATTTATTCATAAGTTTTTCTAAAATGTTTTAAACCAAATAAAACTTATAAAAATGGTTTAAAAGTAAAATGCATTTATTAGCTAGCTAGCAATTTAACTTTTGCTATTACTGATATATTAATTAAATTAAATATGTAAACAAGGCATAAAATGAAGAAAAAAACTGTTATTACTTTTTCAAGAATTACAAAAATAATGATAAACTACTTTAAATTTATAATCCTTTCAACATTTACAAAAGTATCACGCAAGATACTTACAATCATTAAAATAAAACAAAACTCAAATTAAATAAGATCTTATCTTTACACAGTTTTCTTTAAAAACCGATACTTTTATGATAAACAGTAAATTAGTTTGAAATATTTTATAAATTCACACCTTTTCTTTTAGAGTACACCTGCTTCCATCCTTCTGGCAAGATATAAGGATCAACTATTTGTATCTCGTCTGTGCTTGTTTTGCTCCTCTTAGTTTTGACTGAATAGTCCTCAAGAACTTTTTCACCGATTTTTTTCCATACTTCGGGAAGTATTTTAGGAACTTCGTATGTTCCATTTTTATTTTTAAGTGAATTATCTACACTTTCGGGAACTGTATCAGTTGGACCTGTTGGTGACTTGTTCATGCTCTCAGTAACTATTTCAGTCGTTGCTTTGTTCTTTGAACCATCCTTGATGTTATTGTTTTCTTCAAAAACTTTTCTGAAATGAGTTAAATTTATGATCAAAATATTTTATTTCATGTTTAAAAGCTTTTTTTGGTAAGAATTTCCTAAAATAGAATGTTCAAGTTCAGAAATTACCTTAAACATTATTTATATTATTACAAATTGGAAAAACAGTTAAAAATACTAGGAGTTTTTATTTATATATAAATAATATTTTAAACAAAATAGAACTACTTGTAGATTATAAAAATTTAAATAAACTTATTAATACCATAACTAACATAGTTTTTTTTACTAAGTAATAGTATATTAATATTGCTGTATAATTTTGGTATGCATTATAATTTTTTAAGGTATTTGTTTTAATTTAATTTTATTTAAGTACAACATTAATGGTGATAACTTTACGATGAGTTATAATTCCACAATAAAGAGCTCAACTAAAAAAGAGCAAATAAGTATTAGTTAGACAATTTTAAATTCTAGTATGTTATTCTACACAGTGTTTCATGCGTAATGCAATGATAACGAACTAAATACTCTATAAAATAAGAATGACAAAGCTTTATATATTCTCTTATTAAGTGTTATTGATTAGTATTAATAAAATTCTAAATAAACCTGATTAAAGTAAATAAGTCTGTTAAATTAACAAAAACTCCAAAATGCTTAATTAATAACTAAAGAGATTATTATAGAACTATGAATTAAGTTGTTATGAAGGTTAGGTGAAAATTATACAAAAACTTATTAGATACGGTTTGACATAAAATAAAACATACGACAAAAATACAAGCACAAAAGTAATAAAGTAATAAAAGAATAATAATTGCAAGTGATTCAGCCGGTAGATAAGAAAAAAAAAAAGCAAGTGTTATATTATAATCACCCTTTTGAGTCAACATGAAAGACCACCATACGTAAAAAATTTCTAAAGTTAGTAGACAAGCGTTTCCCTAAAAACCCACCTTAAAATAAGATTTTCAATAGGAACACAATCAAAACAAGTCATTCATATGTGCCTAAATCATATAGAAAAGTAAAAACTAAAAAAAATGAAACAAATTGCAATTGTAAAATTAAAACGTCATGTCAAGTGGAAAGTAAATGCCTTTTTAAAAGTGTCGTATACAAGTTTACTGTCATATATAATAATAAAAAACAGCATTATATTGGATCCACCGCAAGAAACTTAAAAAAAAGATACAACGAACATATGAATAAATTCAGGAATTAAAACATAAAAGAATTCTCAAAATTAAGCTCATTTATTCAAGTCGCTAAGTTCAACCGAGATATGATGAAGAACAATGTTAAATGGAAGATAATGCATAAAAGTAATCAATTTTTAATTGTGATTGGTTATAATTTAATTAAAAAGATTAACAACTATTGTGTTTTTAGATAGTATAAGTATTATTGATTTTAATTCTTCGTAGTTTACATACAATCTGAAAAGATGTTCCGAAACTCGTTATTATATGCGCTACCTTGAAGAAGTTTTAAAAACTAAGCTTCCTAATTTTTTGATACCTGGCTTATACTGCTTAATTATCCATTAGTCTGTTTTACCACCATTTTTATAAACATCTCCTGATAGGACATAAAGAAACCTAGTGCATATTAAATAAGGCTAGGGTAAAAACGAATAGTAAATAATAATTATTAGTATTTATCAAAAACCTTCAAGTACCTTACTGATTGTTATTTCTAATGCTATTTAACAATAGGTATGCATAAAACCACTTTATTTTTAGCTCAATAAGTATTAAAACAACAGATTATTGAGAACTAGTTTGTTATGTAAACTTTGTAATTTGTTTACCGTCAATAAATTTGTTTGTTAATAAACGCCTTAGAACAAGTAACTTTAAAGTTATTTCATTTAAGACATATTAACAATTTTTAATTAGTTATTGCATCCCAGCTGCTTTCAAACCAAAGTATAAATTCCGAAGCACATTAATTACTGCTATTAATTTTTACAACTAAGTTTACAACTTTAACACATAACAGATCAATGAAACACTCATTTTATGAGTTAAAAACTATCTAATCTGTTGCTTAAAGCAAAAACATTAAACATAATAACTTGATTTGTAAAGCAATAATTGTAAAGAAAAACAGATAAAATAAACAAACAACTATAAAACCGAAAAACTAAAGGAAATAAAATATTATAAATACATAATTAATTTAATAATTGAACCAATACTCACTCTTGCACGTGCGTACACCAACGCAGCTGGCACACGAAATCGTCCAAGCTCGATGAACAAATGTCTCTCCTATTCAGCACACTATCATCAAGCAAACTTTGATTTAACGTGAAGAGGCCCGTGATGAAGTCAGCTCCCTCGCGACTGAAGGTGTTCACCATTACGTATATTCCGT
The DNA here is from genome assembly GCF_965202585.1 of Thalia democratica. Lineage (NCBI taxonomy): Eukaryota > Metazoa > Chordata > Thaliacea > Salpida > Salpidae > Thalia > Thalia democratica. The sequence goes on along the minus strand of NC_139165.1, from coordinate 33,916,398 downwards.
TGTACGTCATTTCACGAGCATTGATGGTGGGAAACCTGATTTCTCCACCTAGAATTTAAAACTTTAATTGACTTTTTTTAAGTCTAGCAAAGTTAAGCATAGTTGTTAACAGGTAAATACTAAGTAGTTAATTAAAATCTTTAGCGTTCGTAAGAAAAACTAATTTTATCATTTTTCAATATAGTACTATCTTATATATTATTTAAAATTGTCTACCGTTTACGCCCGGCTGGTGGTCGATGGTGAAATTTGGAAACTCGGTCCGAAGCCGCGGGAACAAGACGGTTTTCACATACCATATACAGTCTTTATTGGTGTCCAAAATCATTTTAGAGGTGTTTTAATGAAAACATAAACTGCTGAAAAACGTTTAGGGTTTAAATTTGTTTGTTTTTTTTTTGTTAGTTTTAGTTTTACAAATATGCTTTGACTTAATTTATAATCGTTTAATACCGACGAAGTACTAACACAAAAAAGACCAATGAGCTTTAAACGTTATGTGTTTTGGAGCTAGATAAAAAAAAACATACTATTTTTTTTAAAGTTAGTTTTAAAGTCCTATCTTAAACAAAAAATGCAATAGAGCTCGAATTACAAAAATTAAAAAAAAAATAAAACACAAAGTTAATAGTATTACAAAGGAAAGACAAAAACTTCATATAAGCTTTTATTATCTTTTTATTATAAAAAATGACTCAGAATGACTTTTAAACATTGCAATTAACTTTTTTGAACGTATGTTTGCAATTAAGTTTAACCCAAAAGATATTTCATTTGGTACTCTTTTGAAAAAACCTGCTATTTATCAAATTTCTATAAATTAAACTAACTTGTAAAGTAAAACCGTCATTTTTCTCAGCAAATTTATTAAAGTAAACTTATTCTTACATGGTACAATACAAGTTACACTACGCTTATACATCTAAATTTAATTTTACATTACGCATACAAATTGTGAAAATTTATAAGCATCTTCATAAACAAAGTCATTAAAAATATCTAAGCTGTTAACATTACTTAGCTTACTTTTTAGGCTAAGAGGCTTTTATTTTGGCTATCATAACTAAAAAGAATGTTTATTGAAGCTGTAATGGGTTAAAAATGTAGCATCTTAAAAACAAATAATTCTTTTAATTTTGTCTATAACTGAGCTTTAAAACACAAAAAAAAATTGCATATAATAAAACTTATCGATTATATACTTAACTATTTCGAGACTTTCAATAATTATTTTTTTTTAATCTTCAAATAGTAGTATACTAAAAAAAATAATAAAAAGAGATTTTACCTTAGTGTCTGTAATTTATTCAGTTGCAAAATGTTAAACACAAAGTACAAATTACATAAACATCGTATGTTTTATGAAAACACTTATATGAGAAAATTTTACAAAATTTAAGCCCTTATTAAAACTATAAACAAGTATAAATTAAAAAGAAAAAAAATAACAAAAAAAATATTAAAGTAATACCAGAAAAAATACTAACTAAGTTGGAAACGTATAAGATAAAACTTACTCGAAACCAAAACATAAATTTCGTGTTTTTTTTTAAACTTGTTATCTATAGAAACAATTTGATAGACTACTAAAGCTTTTCTACTTTTCTTAGCTTTGTATAAGTCTAAGTTAGGAGTGGAAAACTTTTTTGTTTACCTAATCATAATTACTAAAAAAAACTTTTCCCTGGCCGAGTTATTAAAAATTTACGTTTTCTGTAGAGAAATACAATACAATTCTTTGAAAATTGAATTTAAGTACTTGATTAGCACAACTATGTATGTACCACAAGCTGTTGCTGAACTTGGAAAAAAAAATAAAAAGAAAGTGTACAAAAGCTTAAAGTTTAAGCTTTTTAAGACGCTGCTTTTAAAGGGCCCCCCTAAGCTGTACTAACCTAAACTAAACTATAATAACTTCATTTCTAAAATAAGGAGTAGTGTAAAAGTATTTGTAGTAGTAAAAAATATTCCTTAGTTAGCTTAATAAATAAGAAAGTATACAGTCATAAAGTATTACAAAAATACAGCTAAATGTATAGACAATTTTCGTTAATTTTCCGTAAAATTTGTTATTTTCTTATTTTAATGTTTTTTATTTCAATATTTCAAATGAGCTGCAAGCTCAATATGTGTCAGCTGCATCTAAAAGAAGTATTCAATATTTTTTTTACAGTTTAATGCTGCAGCTTCATGAACTTGCAGCACGATGTCAATTAGGAAACATGACTTCTAGCATTGTTTAAAATTCACTTTAACACTAGACGAATAAGACGTGTAGTGATAAGTTGAACTTAAGCAGGAGCAATCGAGAGGGAGTAAGTCGAGCAGAAAAAACTCGAGCAAGAGCAACTCGAGTAGGAGTAATTCGAGCTGAAATACTCGAGAAGGAGCAACTCGAGTAGAAGCAACTTGAGAAGGAGCAACTTGAGTAGGATAGAATATACTTATAAAAAGTAGTTATAGTTAGTAAGCGGCTGTAACATTTAAATTAAATATTTTTTAAAGTAACTTTTACTTTCTGACCCTATAAATTTTTTGTTACCTTAACGAATAGATGTAGCTGGATTTTAAAAATGTCTTGAAATAGTTAAAAATTACATTTAAACTTGTGGACTTTTTTAACACCTTGCAACCTCTAACAGAAATACCACTCGGGCCACTGGTATATACTACAAATAAAATTAGAAATACGTATAAAAATATTGTTTTATAACTATATAAATTTTCACAAGTTTTTTTATAAATGCTTAGCAATCCAGGGATTTCTGTTTGCTAGGCTGATCCGGTTCTAAATGTAGCTAATCTTAGAATTAAAATATTTATTATTCTAACTGTATATACGTTATATAGATTTAAATGTTCAAATAATCTTCATGTCAACTGTTTTTGATAAGCAGAGTGACAACTGTTTGTCACAATTAAAGAAAACTATTTTGATGCAATCAAATTCGGTAAATAACGAAGTAATTTAAAGAAGATTTATAAAAAAATAGCTTAAACTTGAATATCAACTTGGTCCTGATAAAGATTTTCAAGCTACACTTAATAAATTTTAGTGTTTAATTTTTGTTTTGATTATTTTTTAGTTTTTAAAACTATCTGTTAATTGTTTTAAAGCTAGGTCGGTTTTCGTTTGATTAATTAGTTTTTTTAATTTTTTTTGAAGTTAAATTAGTTAAATCGTGATAGCATTGCACAAAAAAATTGTTAAATTAATAAAAATAGTTGTTAATTGCAACAAATTCGTACCTTAAATAATTAAAACGACTTTTTTCACTATTAATATAAACTATTGGTTTCATTTATTGATCACAATTTTTAATTAGTTTGAACTAGTTAAAATTTCTAGCTCAATATTCAAAAGAGAAAAAATATTTCAAAAAATACATTTAACAATTGTAGTTTTTAATTTCCTACAGTGTTTACTGACAGTTATAAACCAAAACGTTTAACACAAGTCTTATAAACTAAACCTGAAACAAAAGAAAAAAAACGGAAAACTAAAATAAAAACTTTACTTATCACTTCAAGTAAGTCAGCAATACTCATAATTTTTAAACAACAACAAAAAGTTAAACCAAGATAGAGAGTGAAAATTACACTAAAATGATGATATCATTCATCCGTAAAGTTACGTATTTAACTAAGGTAAATTTTTAACACTTAAAGATTGTTAAAAAATAAATATTAAAAAAAAATTCAAAATTTTAGACTATTTAATTAATTTATCACTTTCATTGCTAATTTACCACTTAAAAATTTACAATTATGTAAACTCTTCTTCAGTTTATAAACTTTTTATAAAGCTTTTAGTAACAACAAACATATTTAAAATACTTCAACTGCTACTTCTCACCAAAATAATTTAGTTTTTCAGCATTTAAACTAAGCTTTAGACTTTTATTCTTTATAACTAAACTTTGTTCAACTTCACTCAACAACTAGTTACATCTGATAAATTTTGCTTGTATTACAACAAACCTCTAACAGATAAATTCTGAATGAACCAACTTTTTTCTTTAGTCTCAATTTATTAGCGTTTAAATAGGAATTACTAATTCCTTTAGGCTATTTTTTGGGCGCTAAAAACATAAATTTATCGTAACGCAAAGTCAATTTGTATTATAACTTAAGTATCAAATATTTTTAATTTATGAAAAATTACAAAGTTTTTTTAATTTTATTACATTGAATAAAGTGTGGTAATTGTTTGTTTGAGAACTATATATTTAAAGTACATTCTAAAAACTAATAAAGGTTTTTGACATTTTTCATTAAATTTTAATTAAATTTCTGTCATGATAAGTTTAATTAACACTAAGTACAATTTTTATCATTTTCTAAGGCTCAATAAGTAACTTTCTAATAAATACATATTATTAATAGTACTGTTTAATAATAAATAGTAACAGTAAACATGATATTAATTTTTATTCGTAAGGAGAAAATAAAGACTATACTTTGAACCTACATCGCTGTTCTTAATTTTCTGTCAGGTTTTTTGTTTGAGGTTACATTATATACAAACAAAAGTGTATGAGATACAATTCGCAAAAAAAATCTTATATTTTCTTTCAAATTACATACATATAAATAATACAAGATTTTACAAAAATCAAAACTTAAATAAGACACTTTTAACTTTTGTTTAGATTTTTTTTAGATTATTTATAAGTTTACATTGGTGTGTTTCATAATATAATATATATGATCAAAAGTAACACTACATATAATCTTGCGAGACAGGTTAAGTTTTTAAGAAGACACTTTTACTCAAAGGGTCACTATTGCACATGTTGTCAATTATGAAAAAGTGACAGTATTGCACGTGAGTAAAAACAAATTATAAAATGAAATAAAAAAGATATAAGCGAAAAAAAATAGAGATCAAGAGTAACAATCACAATAAAAGTATCAAAACGCAGCAAAAATGATTAAAAAATATGTTATAAAAACAACAAAAAATATCAAAAAAATCCAACCAAGGGTTAGGGTTAGGGTTAATATTGATAGTTGAAAAATAAACTGCAACTCGTGCTAAACTGACCCCATGCAAAAGTGTCCCTTCGTGCATCTCCGACACCTACCCATAATTTTGACTCTTAGCGAACGGTCGTTAAAATATTGATAAAAATAAAGTAGCATTATATACTATAATAATAATAAATTTAAACACTAAGCTTCTTTTTTAAAACTAACACGTTTTTTCTGTGAAACGGTGCTCTTTTAAAAATAAATACTGAGCAAAAGGATAGAAGCTAAAATAGGTGTATTTATGTGTTAATAAAAAATAAAAATAAATACTATAGGTCATTGTAAATTGATTGTTAATGATAGATACAAGATATACTGTTAGTATTAACTTAGGATATACAATATATTAACAAATACAAAATAAGTACGTGTGTGTTCACTTGAAAAAAAAATTGAAAGGTTAGAAACCGCAAAAGTCTTATTTGAAGAACAACCGTTGATTGTGTAAACAGTTGTTTAAAATATTGTAACTTTTTTTATCTAACTATAATCAGTTGAGTTTATATACTTTTGTCACAACAATTTTATATTTATATTTAGTTATTTGCTAAATTTTTATTCACAGCTTACCACTTTTAACATGTTTTTTAGACTATTTCAGTCCAAAAGTTACAAATTTAAAAAAAAAAAGTATTTAGTATTAACGATGTAAAAGTTTTACTTAGTACTTTTAATGCTTTTTGTCCTAAACACTTTTTGTGTCGAAATAAATCGTTGTATATCTTTTTCGTATGTCTATACCCTGTAAAAGAACTAAGATAAATTTAAATTTAAATTAATTAAAAAAAAACGTATGTTTTGAAATTTTATAATTTTCTCGTATATTCATTCACCAACAAAAGCTTCCCATTATACAAGTCATTTGATAGATACCTATATCTTTATGCAACAGCTATATATGATTTTTCTACAAATAACAATTACAAGCTAAAAACCTATATCAAATATTTATAAATTTCGTTAAACGATAATACTTATGAATAAATTTCAATTAATTAAATACAGATTCGAATAGGTTTGAGTTTCGTTATTTATAATTTTTTTTTTATTAAAGAGTACATGGTATTTTATTTTGTAGGTACCACTATATGTGCAACAATTTATAGCTGTTTTTGTTTTATATATATAAATTGACTGCTATTTCAAAAAAAAGTTATGCCAACTATGGCTACTGCAAACTAAGTTTTTTTTTTCAAACTTTAACTAGTATGATATTAAACAAGTCATGAAAATTGAATTTATTTTTGCTAAATTGCTCAAGAACAGCTTCATTATAACTCGAGCAAGCTTGATAGCTAGATGCTTTTATTTAAAATACAAAACTTTGCAGCAATTATTAGTTCTTTATTTTTATTAGTCTAGCTTAAATTTGAGTCATAAATTTTTAACGAGTCATAAATCTTTAATAAAGTAACTGGTTAAAAAAACAAGTCATATAAAGATTTAGTTTCATATACAAACTATGAAATATAAAAATATAAACAAGTTTGTGAGGTTGTAATTAGAATCATGTTAAAAAAATTAGTCTAAATAAAAAAAGCAGTAATTGTTTTCAAAAAATTAAAACAAGTTAAATAAGGGTCGATTATGTCAAACAAAGCATTTTAGCTAATATTATTGCTTTAGTAAATGTTTTTGTTTTAACATCGTAAAGTTTATTCATGTAAAAATTCAATTTATTTTTTGCAAATAAAGCGGTTAAAAGTGTTTAAGTTTTTTGAAGTTTGATCGTAAAGAGTTTAGTAATAACAGATTTATAAGGAAGTAGCATAGGTTTAAAAAAGACTAAATATATGTTTTTATTCATAATAGTATTGCTTAGATAATAATAAGAAAATATTTTTAGAATCTATAAAAATATTTAGTTGATGCAAAATGATTCAAAACACTGTTATTTAGTCATAACACAAAAAAGGGAACTTTAGCAAACATTTAAAAAATTCCCGTTCGTGCAACAGTTTTTTTGTTTCAACTTTTTCACAAAAATATAAAAAGTAAGATATTTAATTTGTTGGTAAGTTATTATTATTTCTTGTTTGATATTTGATATAAGGTGGTTTTTGTATGTGTTGTTAAATAATAATAAGTGAAAAAAAACGCCTATTTTTTATATGTTTTCAGATATGTTAAAACAATTCTTTATAAGTATCAATAAAAATAAAAACAATTACTAAAATTAAGTTTTTCTTATCAAAGAAACGCAGTTACCTACACTTACAATTCAAAAATTCTTAATATTTCAAGGGCTATTAAAAAATACACTTTTATAATAATTAACTTCTCAATTACAGTGACACTAAAAGTTCTTACTTTTTGTTTGTTACTGAAATTTATGCTGCATCTTTTGAGAAACTCTTGTAGAAGGGGCAAAATGAAAAATTTAATCGTAAAAAATTTTAAAACCAAGTTTAAAGGACTAACATAACCATTGTCAACATTTACTGTGAAAAGTTTCAAAAAGATACTACTTTGTTAAAAGTTAATGTATGTTAAAAAATTGAAAATTGTTTTTTTTTATTGTAAAATTAGTTTATTTTAGCTTTGCTGTACTTCCAAAACACTATCTAACTATTGTTTAAATTTTGATTAATTTAATAAGGTATAATTTTTTTTTAAGTCTGTCAAAGTTTGATGACAGCAAAGCTATACCCATTAGAACAGGATACGCTATACCCAATCCCTACATTCCCATTCAAATCATTTTCTACTTGCACAATACCAATCAGATTGATTTGAATTTCTACTCAAACCAATTTAAAGATCAACAAAGAAAAAATATTAAAACAGTAATAATCACTGACCAAATATAAGAGTTCGAGGTAACAATGATTGGAACAGGTCAAACATGCATAAATACTGTTTAGTACGAAGGGTGATTTTGAACTAGAGTAAAAGTACAATTAAGTTAAAAAAATAAAACGTTACCGACCCAGGGTTAGGGGGTAACAGTGATAATAAAAAAATAAATTAAGTCAACAACATAAAATATATATAAACTAATATTTAACAATAGTCCGCTATTGTAATTGATAAAAACAAACAAGGTCTTTTACTAAACACAAATTTATTTCAACAATTTTCTACAATCAGTGTTTACAATTGTTACAAAATTAAGAAAATTTTTAACTTATATAGCCTTATTATTGAAACAAAAATTAGTTAATCAAGCAAAACAAAAAAAGTTATCAAAATTCTAAATAAACATAATTAAACACAACATAAGAGTAATAATTAACTAAACAAGGAAAATAAAAATCAAACTCTCTCTGCTTACATAATTTTGGTCAATCTAAATTAGGGTTTCCCAAAGTGGGCCAAGTGGCCCCCTAGGGGGCCATGAGTAGCAAAGGGGGAAGAGGGGGGCCATGAGCAGTAAAGGAGCCACAGGGGGGTCATGAGGCCATAACTTGAAACTTACACTAGATATTCTTGAGTTTCAGATGAAGAGCAAAAGTAGTTTATGAGTAATCTATATGTTGAAGGGGGTCATTACTTTTTCAAACTCTTTAAAGGGGGCCATTAGCAAAAAAGTTTGGGAAACCCTGATCTAAATGAATGTCTACCGCTTCAATTTTGATCAGGTCATGAATATTATTACAACTTCTTAATATTTGAAATTTTTATATAATTGTAACTTTTTCACAAATAGAATTTTTATTAAATGTTCTGACATTGAATATCTTTTCTTTGCATTTGAAGATGCTAAACTAAATGTATTCGGCTGATTGCTAATATGATCACTTACAAACTTTGGAATGTGCTCTTTTATTCTGGTTTCAAGGTACCTAGAGGTTTAACTGATACAACTGTTCGACAAACAGCTTTTAAACATGTAAACCACGCAACTTTTATGTTTGTTAAACAAGAGGTCTTAACTTTTGGGACTCAAAACAGAACTTGATGTAAAAACAACTCTAGGTTTAGCAGCACGATATACTTTTTCCGTTATTTTTTTATGTTTCTTTCAATTTTAGTTGAATTTTCACCTGCATAAGGTAAAATTAAAAGAACCAGGCACTTCTCAGGACCGTAAGACTTTATGTTATTTTATCTATTAACTTAAGTTTTAAAAACACTACCAAATAATGAATTAGGATATCCGTTTATTATTAGGCTTTCTTTAATACCATTAAGTTCGATCTCAAAAACTTATGGAGAAAATAAACTATTAAGAAAAAACAAAAAAAATACTAATTGAGGGTAAGGGTTATGGGGAAACTATAAAAGAAAATAAAAGCCCAATTAAAACTATTAATAAAAACAACAAGAAAAAAGTATGTACAAATTAAAAAGAAGGAAAAAAGATAAGCGCCCGAGGGTAAGGGTTTAGGATAATAGATATTGTAAAAATCTAACTAACTATAATTTCCTCCCAAAATTGTTTGTATTCTAATATAATAAACATAATTCACTACAATAACATAGTATTTTAAGTGTAAATTCCAACTTATTTAATTCACTTATACCAGCTAATAATTCTGTTAGTAATGAGATTTTTTTTTTCCTTCAACTTAGTTTTAAATTCCTAAAAACTAAAATATGTTAGTATATAAATAATAGATTTTAAAGATATTTATTTCATGTTTTTTTCTACTCTTAATCTAACTTT